>NC_072053.1:56841376-57464709 GCF_027791375.1 Indicator indicator | reverse complement strand
AAGTAAGTAAATTTTTTTATTAAGTGAAGAATGTAAAAATTATAATTGGTATATATTCGTGTCCTTTGTAGCTGGATTGGTATGTTAACTGCTTCTCAGCAAAGTTCTGAAGAGTTAAAAGATGATAGGTTCCTGAGATAAATGTTTTTCTTTGCATTGTGCGGGCAACAACAAAACAAAAAAGTGACTCTTTTGCTATAAAAGGGAGTTTGACTGTACATTTGTTATTTATTACTACTTATTACTTTTAGAAACATTTTTAACTGAGAATTGCAGGAAAAATAATGTATGTGGAAATATTGTGATCATTTATATTCCCAACTACTTTTGTGAACCTCAAGATTTTGCCTGTCTGCTGATTGTGTTATTTCAGTTACAGAGGCAATTTTTGTCTCCAAGGAAGTCTTCAAGCAACAGAATTTGGAATATAATTGTTATGCAACTGTTTTCTGATTATTCGGTTTGTATATGATTAACCAAAGTAATAAAAGCATTAGCATTACTATCAGATTGAAATACATGTAAAGTGGGCTTGAGTCTGTTCTCCTATGCTCAGGTTCTCTACTTGCCTAATTTGATTTTGATTGTTTTGGTGGTTTTGTTTATTTACCAGAAAGGATGCCTGTTTTGTGGCAGAATAAATGAAATTCTACAAGGTTTGCCTGGATATTGAATATGTCAATTAACTACTCATGTCAGTAGGGACAAGGATCAAAACTTACGAGGATGAAATGGCACATGAGTACTTTGATCTCAGTTGTACCAGCTTTACATCAGAGGAGCTTCACTTTGACAGAGGTAATGTTGATTTTCAGGAGTTCATTTTTGACAAATACCATTTTCACAATGCAAGTAATCAATGGTACAGGCCTTCTTTCTGGACCAAATGATGCTCTCTCCTTAAAAGGTAGCTTTCCTGCTTGACATGCTGAATAGATAAGGGTAGTAGAGAGACTACTCCAAGGTCTTTTCACGGAGAATGACTGCAAGGGCAGCTATTTGGTAGGTGTTGGAGAGGAGAAAGGCTCCATGTCAAAAGACAGCTTAGCTGGGATGGCATTTCACAAATCTTCCTCCTCCACTGCCCTAGTGTGTCATTGGCAAGGCCTTTCCCTCTTACTCACTTGGAGAAAAGCTGAGCCTGGGAATGCCCTGGGAGGTTATGTTGCTCTTGAGGAGAAGAAATCCAGTTCTGAAGGCACCATGGGAACCAGCACACCTCTCCTTATGTCTCAATGGTGGCAAAAGAGAAACCCATGATCACTGCTGCTGCGTCTGCCCCTTATGAGTTCTGTCATGAAAAGGGAGTATCCGTAGGCCTGGGGTGGCCACGGGATGCACAGGACCCAGCAAAGTCATGGGGCTAGGCTGTGCCCTTGGCTGTGTTGTTGGGCTAAATATCACTATCCTGGGCAAAACACATCATCTGTCTGCTCAGAAGGGGTGGGCTGGCTACTCTTAGGACCCCTGTTTTTTGGCATCTGTTATTTTGTGCACAGGTGTGTTTTCAGGCTCAGTACTAGAGCAGCTGGAACGACATACCTAGTAGGCAGTGCCACACCCTATTCACAGTTGTTCATTGTAAAATCATAGTAATGGAAAATGTGCCTTTCCAAGGGAGTAGCTGTGCATGGTGCTGCTGGAGCAAACGTCCTTCTAAGCAGGTGAGCCAAGGGACCAAGTCTCCTCTCAAAAAAGCAAGGGCAAAGCCTTCCTCTTACTCTGGATACAGTGGAGACAGAGCCTACCACCTTTGGCTGCACAGTGCTCCTACACGTCATGCTTTGAGGCACAACACATGAAACACGTTTTGCACAAAAGGCCAAAACCTTTTTCACAATTCTGTGAAAAATGACTGCTACACAACAACTTCAGTTCAAAGGTTTGAGATTTAATTAAAAGTTTTCAAAATGTTTATGGTGTCTAATAGTTGAAAATACTCTGTAAGACTGTTGGCAATAAAAGACTCTTGAAAAGTGCCTCAGTGAGTACTTTTTTTTCCCTCTCCTTTGGTGGCTTGATTTGCATTTCTTTCATAATCTATAATCAAAACAAGTATTCCAATTAAGAAAATAATACAATAGTATCCTTTGTAGCCTTTGCTCCACACAAAACCAATTTGGAAACGGGAGACTTGATTCAATTTCTTGTATGCTCAAATCAGCTCATAAAAAGCTTGTATTCTGGGATATACTGTACAGAATTTTGCAATATTTTAGGAGTGAAAACACCTCTTCTCCATGTTTTTCCATCTTCAAGGACAGGACACTTTCCTGTTTGTTAATAATCCAGTGCTGCTAAATACTTGCCTTGTCCTACTTTAAAATTCTGTTCTGAAATCTTTCAGAATCTCTGCTTTAACATGTCCCAGTGGGATCTACCCACTGAAGACTGTATCCACAAGTTTTTTTCAAGTCAGAATTACTTTGTAAATATTATCAGTATTATATGTGAACCTATTAATCTTAGGAGCCTGCTTCAAGTACAGCAGGGAAGTGAACTAACGAAATATCCCCACAGCTCCAAAACGGGAGAAGGAAGTCTAAGTAGAACGGAAGTATTGACAAGAAATCACATGGCCTCCAACTGTGGAGTTGCCTGCATGACCTATACCTTGCACCAACTCTGACAATAGCTAAGGCTAGAATACAGATGTTAAAATTCACTTTCAAGTGCATATACTTGGGCTTCAGGTATTTTATTTTTTTTCCCCCATAAATAGCAAGAATCATGTAATAGCCTTGACATTACATTTCGTGTGGGGTCAGCCACAATGTTTTCTCAAACCACTGTGTTGCTAAATCCTTTCTGCTCTACAATAGCAAGGAATGCTGCCACACGCTACCACCTTGTGTTCTAACATTTGTAAGTATACAAATATTTCAGCTGTCAGTTTTCCAAGACACAACTTCAGGGGAGAATTTCCACACTTATAGTACAGCCAATAGCACTGTAAGATCTGAAAAACAAAGCAAGCCATCGCAATGCAATATCACCATTTCTGTTTCTCACAAAGCCACAGAGTTGCTAACCCATCCCATACCTGCAGTTCATATAGTTAAATCATTCTTAGCTTAGTTTAGCTTTTTGTTAAGTACACTGCTTTTCAACATTTTTGGTAGAAATGATTTCTTATTTACTACTCTCTTTCACAGTTAATTCATATAAATACAGTTTTTCCTTTTTTCTTACACTTTCCCAATGGTGTATAATGTTTACAAGCAGACTGTTAATTTGTAGAAGATAATCACAATGCAAACCTCTACATTTTAAAGGGTTTCTCTATACACATTACACAACTGACACACTATACACACTTGGGAGGAGTCTAATGCTGTTGCTTTAGATGATTAAAACTAAAGCCAAGGATGAGCTCTTCCAGGCTGTGTATTTGAAACCCTCAACTACTTCTGACTGTGTATAAGGCAAGGCGTGGTTTGAGACATTAAACACAAATCTTTGAAAGAGCTCTTTGAAAGTTATATGCTTACATTCTTACTGAAAGACAAGGGGAACCCATCAACCTCCACTAAAGCTTCCGACTGCAAAGTATTATTGATAGAAGTACCATGGGCAACTTCCACGGGGACTTGAAATGAGGTATTTATGCCTTAACTGCTCCAGGCCTCTGGGAATCTCTTTCATGCTGAACACCATCCTGTGTTGAGGCTGATAAAGAAGTGACCAACCATTAAGGGGTTTTCAGACAGGTTTCTCTGGAACAGCCTCTCAAAACATTAAATCTGGGGCTTCAGGACTTCCAACTAAACAGGCTTTCAAGGCAGCATAAGGTATAAATGGAGACATACCCTTCAGCATGATCCTGCTGTACCACATATATCTTCCCCCTCATGTCTGCAGAAGCTCTTGGAGACAGTAGAAGCACAGGGTCCCATTGCCAGAAAATGGGATCTTGTCCCACTGGCTGTTCTTCCCAGGGAGATTTCTAATAAAATCCAACACTGTGGTAGTGTCTGGAGTGAAATGAAAAAACTCCACAGCGACACTTTGTGGTTCATTACTTTCTGAAATGATATGTCTCCGTTTCGGAACTGAAGAATCTGAGCTTAGGTAGTGCATTCACAATGTACAGAGGTTTACATAGGCTTAACATACATCTTTAAATACAGTGGAAATAGTAAGTAAAAATATATGCATTAAAAAAGTACATACACTTGATACATGTGTATTGTTGGGTCATGTTGTAACTATTTTAAATAGCCAACATACCTAGCCCTCCTTAATGGTTACTTACTAGTGCTTGTTTAAAATAAGTTGTGAAATGCCACAGTGACAACCATCATATTGTCTTTCACTAGACATGAAAAGTTTGAATAATAGTGAAAAAAAAATACTGTCATGCCATATTAAAGATCCTGTCAGTTACAAACTACTACTTCATATATTTTCAAATATCCCCACTGAAACACATTTATTTGTGTAATTTGTCACTTACACTGTATAATGCAATACAATGTTTAGTATATATATTGTAAACTTCTACCAAACAACAACTTTTTAATAAGGAATTGTACAAATATACAGCTATTTATACCACATATAAGGCCATTAATGTAACACCAAGATATATAGAGAACGATTATCACCAACATATGTAATGAGCTTTTCTCCAAGGCACCAATAATCGGGCTCATTTTCCAATTATGGTCAAGGTTTACTGGACACTGAAGTTTCTAACACATTTGATTGATGTCTTGCACAACAAGGCAGTGCCAGGTGCAGCCTCACCTTACTGTGCAATGCCATTGTGGTGCACAATGTCAGTAGATGTGCATGGACTCTGTCCTGCTGTTGGTAGCATAAAGGGTTTTTTCTGCATCAGGCGTGTTAGTGAATAAACAAAGCAAATGATTGTTGATAAATAAATTCTCAAAGTTAAATAAGTGGTTAGTATGTTTCCCTGTGACTTAACTGCACAAATACTTAAACTACACTTGTAGCTGAAATCTAAAAGCCACAGAAAGGTACTTGTCTCAAGGAGTTCTTCACTTACAGAAGTTTCCATTGTGAAATGAAGATTCATTTTTCTCAGCAATACAAGAGGGAACATTCTTTGGTGGGGAATCTTCCTTTGGCTTCTGAGTATTGCTGCTGCTGGATTTATGACTGTGATCTGGTGTGGGCTGAATAGGCAAAGATCTGGCCACCTTTGATTTTGCTAGGCAGCCACAAACCAGGCGAAAGAAAGCCCGACGCATCTCCTTACTGGCCAGAGTGTAGATGATGGGATTCATTGCAGAATTGATGACTGCCAGAGCAATAAACCAGTTGGCTTTGTACAAGATAGAACACTCCTTGACTCTGCAAGCCACATCAATGAGGAACAGAATGAACAACGGAGACCAACAGGCGATGAAGACACTAACAACAATCACGACAGTCCTAAGGAGTGCCATGGAGCGCTCTGAGTTATTGTGGTTAGTGACATTACGACTGCTGGATTTCACCAAGATGTAGATACGGGCATAAAGGATGACAATCGCAACCAAAATAGCTATGAAGATACTAATGCAGAACACAACATACTTCTTGGAGTACAGAGGCAAAATGGTTGAGCAGTCTGGTAAGTTGTTTATACAGTTCCACCCAAGGATGGGTAAGGCACCCAATGAAACTGAAATAAGCCAGCATGTACCAATGAGAAGGAACACCCTGTATTTTTTATTTGCATCGTAGGGCCTCATTTTAATCATGGTCAAATGTCGCTCTATAGCTATTGCCAGTAAGCTGAAAGTGGAGGCTCCCAGAGCAACAAACATGCTGCCTTCCCTAATGAACCAGATTGTGGAGGACAAGCTCAGAGTTTTCTTCCCAGACATAAGAATGTTCACTTTGTAAACAACCCCAGCTAAAAGATCACAGAGAGCTAGATTGCCAATAAAAAAGTACATGCGGTTGTGAAATTTATTGTTTTTCCATATGGCAATCAACACCATCAAGTTTTCCAATACTATGAAGCTACACAGGATCAGAAATGCAATAGTGGGAAGGTCTATATTATCGGTTGCCTTTTCCCTTCGCATAAGTTTTCCTGTATAATTGTAATGCAGTACAATCAGAGAGTCCACCTCTTCATTCCCTTGAGGGTTGACAAGAGCATCAGGTGACATGGTAACTGCAGTCGTCATTTGTTCACCGATGATGGGCTTCTCCTCTTTAGTATCACAAGGATTTAGTTCTGATAATTTTCCACAAGAGGGAGATCAAGCCTCGTTCCTCCAAGCACTCCTCTGGGCATGTGGTGTGTATTCCCAGCTCCAGCAAGCCTTGCATATTAATTTGACAAAGTGGCTCGCAAACCAGGCTCTGAAAATAAACAAATGCAGCATAAATCTCACAGTCTTCCCAAGTCACCCATGTGGGTGCTTAAGCCACAACATACACCAAGAGGTGATAAGTACACAGAACAGTAGCTGAGAGGAACAGACTACAATGAGACACCAAGGTCTAGCATTGTTGCATGCTTATGAAGGTAGCTCTGGGTAAACCAAGTCATGCTCTGTGCAAATGTAGTTCTACTGAAGAAATAAAAGGGCAGCATAGAGAACGGCTCCTAGGTGCTTTCCCCTGCAAAATTTCCATGCTAACAAAAATGCAGAAGAATGGTGAGAACGATTAGCAACTGGTCCCAGCAAGCCCCAGTGTGCACATCAACCCATTCACTTCTTCTCGAAAGGGCCTGCGTGCATGTGGCACTACCAAATCACCACCCAGCCAATGCTGCCTGAGCAGCAGCAGGGCAACCTCCCTGTTTTCTAAGCTTGTGCCTGTTTCCCATGCAGATCTAAGATAGCAAAGATGGAGAGAGAGTTAGAATAAAATCTTGATGCCAGTGTGCACGTTGCGAATGCCTAAAATGACTTTCCACCCTTAATGGTACAAAAGGATGCTATCTGCAATAAAGGAGATGCTCCAGAAGCCAGTCATCACAAAATTACCATATTTTCTATTCAATTTAGTTGGATTTCTGCCACTTTTCTTACAATAAATATAGCAAGTCACCTCTTTGTAAGCATCACCTTTCTTTATGGTTGACTTTCCTTTGTTTTTTTACTTTGTGTATGCATACAAGCCATACATTTAATGTTGCGGAGTTTTTTAAAATAAGAAAGTTATATTGACATTAATTATCCTTCTCAACTTACTTCTGCTTTTAAGTTCTGACTTAGATTAACTGCAATGTCCTCCCATAGGTTGCATTTTTGCAGCAGATCCTCCTAGCCCTTTTTTAGCACTGCCATACACAAATATTGGAAAATACATGCACAGCTTTGTACATATATCCAAAGTGTCAGAAGCACTTACTGTTTCACTAAAAATGTTGCAGTTTAGCTTCTGCTTACTCCAACAATTGTCAGTGCTCATGCCCTGAATGTATGTATGGAGGATGAATAGTCACTTTTTCAGCTTAGCGACCAAACTAAGGCAGGGATGAGGAAAGAATTGGTTCCACCTGAAACAAATCTGTAAAGACTTTTTTTTTTTTTTTCCCCTGGGGAACATAAGAAAATCAAGTTATACTGGATGGGAGGACACTTTCCATTGGCCCAAAATTAAACACCTCAGTTTAGTGATTTCTTGAAGTGCTAGAGTTCCTGACCTTACCATTTATTTACTCAAGATTCATGAGCATTTCCCAAACACATGCAAGATACTTTCAAAGTATGTGCATCAAGGGATAGGGGGGATGGAACTATATGACCTTTAAGATCCCTTTTAACCCAAAGCATTCTATAATTCTATGATTATATATACAGGTTTCTTAAGAGTACAAAAAACATCTGAGCCACTGCTGTTCCAGCTCTCTTGTCTGGGTGCCCAAAACATAAAGGATGCATTTTCAAGTGCCTTCCAGAAGATGGGAGGAGCAAATCACATCCCAGATGAATGTAAAGGGATTTCAAGGACGACTTTATTTTCCCACCATCCCTTTTCCTGGGTTCCATCATTCAAAAAAGAAGCAATCAGATAAAAAGCCTTCAGTGAATTGGCTTGACTTCTTCAGTACATTCAGGATGTTTTGAAACTATTTTCTGAGAAAATAATTTACTATTTACCTACTCTCATTATTATTTCCCTTTTCTAGATCTTAGGTCCAAACTGCTTTGAAGAGACCCATTGGAAACAGCAAAAAATCCAAGAAACACAGTCATGGCTTAGAGTCCTCATTCTTTTTTCACTCTGAAGATGACAGCAACCACCTCAAGTCATTACACAAGAGGAGGATTAGGGCCTCAAGTTGTTGATTTCTTTTCTGAAGCATAGTAACAGTGAAGCTCTTCAACAGAACAACTTCACCTCAGCTAAGATTCAATCCAATTGTAGTTCAGACAGAACCTGCACACTGTTATTACATAAACTATCACAGCCTTTCATTGTAGTGGCTTGTAACAAATGCCACTGTGTCCATATGAATTGCAAGAGCTTTACACTGTAAAATAAACAATTACATTTGACTATGAAAGTATTCGTTAATGATAGCTCAACTAGCAATATTCAACAGACTGGCTGATATCTGCCTGAGAGAATCATATTCATATCATTTAAGAGCACCACACGCAACAAGTTTCTGTCTTTTCCAAGCAGAGTTGTTATATAGGTCTACCAAAAGACAAAAACATTTCTTTCTATGAATAACTTTTTATGTCAGACATAGGCCTTTATCAGCCACAACTCAGCAGCTGTATTCTGTTATGACTCTACTAAAGGTAACGATGCTATATGAGTTCCCCTGGCTCAAATTATACAGGGTCTCTTCCACTGTTTTTAATTACTTCCTTCTCTTAAAATTACTACAGCAAACTTAGTACCACAAAGAAAATCATTGCCACCACTGGCCTAGTGGCAAGGCAATGGAGGATGTAACATTTTTACTTGCCAGGGCTCTCAGTGAGTAAGTATCAATCACAACCCACATGAAAGTGAGTATAAATAATAATGGAATGAATTAAAATTTATTCTCTTCTGGCAGTAACATTTCCAGGTACTGTATTTCAGCAATACTATTTTTCTGCTTTTCTCTTGCTTTGTAGCCAGTAACTCAGAAAGGATATTCATTTATTAACAGTTAGAAATACTTAGATTAGTTGTATATTATAACAACAAGGCAGCAGCAGTGAGATCAGGATACATGTGACGCTGTTTCCTAACAACTCTAAAACTTACTCCTCAGAACATCACTATCCCAATCACAAAAAGAGGACTAGTCACTAGCCTGTGAACTAGACCTCAGCCTGAAATATTTAAAAAAAAGACCTGAAGAGCCAGTCTGTGGCATGCTATTGAGTATCTTGGTACCCTGAGCTCTTGATAGCATTGCAAAGCAGTTTTATGCTCTCTGTAGTAAGCTGGAGGGTCTCTTCTCCTGCACCAGCAAGTAACATGATAAAAATAAATCTGTTGGCAGTGGCAGGGGCAATCTGGGTATACTTTCTCATGGATGTGATGGCCAGCAGAGTTTGATAAATTACTGAAAGGCAGTGGTATAGCATCAAGAACCAGAGTCATGTTAAGAACAATTTAGATGCCTCTTACACCTATTTGGGTCTCTGCTCCAAGGATGGAAGGAGCAGTTGGTGTCAGTAAGCACTGTAATTTACCCCCCAGGGTAATACCTCTGCTACCACCATCCTTTGGGGGTTCCACAGTGGTTACTATGGTCTCCTACAGCAGTCAAGAATCCTAGTAAGGTCACACATGCTTCCAGGTGGGAGTGAGGACTCTGCTCCAGTTCCTATATCTAGGGTATGCCTGGGTCTGTACAGTCCCCGTTCCACATGTATCATGAAAAGATCAATAGCCATGAAAAAGATGAAGGGCCATGACCCCTTGATCTGCCTTATGGCAAGGCAGACCTCCACTGCCCTCCCCAGCCGCACCACACAGTGCTACAGTTAGAGACTGAGGACCATACCTCTCACCAGCCCTCCACAGGTAACACCCTGGGTAAGGCAGTTGGAGTCAACCTTCAATTTTCCTCTGGGAATGTATAATTCCCAGTGCTGGAGGTAATGAGGAATCTGTGATAATAGGGATGCCAAAGTTCTTCAGTGACCACCCCCAGTACATCTGCACTCTCTGCTCTCATTGAATGATCTGGTAAGAGGCCTTTGGGGAGCTGAGGGCTTTTACCATCTTATGAGTCACTTTAAAGCTTTACAGCTGGAAGAGTAAGAAATTTGTTTTCAAACTGTGAGCCAAACTGCTCTCAATTTTCAGGATATTCTAAAGTCAAAGCAACAAGTCAGAATAAAGCACAAATGGGAGTAGGACTTAACTTCTGCTATCTACTTTTGCCAACACAGGAAAATATGATGCTGTGCATTCGTTAATTCAGCTGCCTTTCAAATACCCACGAACAGAGTTGAACAAGAAGACCAGGCACCCCCTTCAAGGCACCACCACCACACCGCAGTTCTCCCTTCTCTTCCACATACAGCCATATGCTTTCACCACCAAAGACAAGAATGTGTATCTGAAGCCAACCTTTTGTATATTTTATTTGTAAAGCCTTTCCAGATGAAAATTAAGCATGTGTAATTTATCAAACACCCCCTGTTAGTATTAAATTCATGAACAAAAAAGGCTTTTCAGAACAGTAGCACATTTCGATACACTTCCACTCCTAAATTAAGCTGTACTACGTGCAAATGAAGTTTAAGAGAACAAAGATCTCCGTCAGAACGTCTTGCACAACTCGTATAAACTCTAAAAATATGTCTTTCTTTTTAAAGAGAATGTTCTGGTAGCTTACACACTCATAAAAGTCTTTGGTGTGCAGTCATTTTTCCTGGCTTATAGATTTTAGACATCAACTTGCAATTCCGAGTAGCACATAAGCACCTCTCATACAGGACCTCTCGGCACGTTAAAAGAAGGCACTTTTAATTCTTCCCCCTCAGCGGCTCCCAGCGCTCCTAGCCTGTTCCTCCCCGCTCCCCCCGCCTCCAAACTCCAACGCTCTGCTGGCAAATTTGCATTACTGCGGCGACCTGAACTTTGTAGGGTGACGAACATCTTGCCTAAGCCACCCAAGGCTATCTTCGATGTGCCAGCGGCGCGACCGTCCCACACGGGAAACGTTCCTCTCTACTCACAGTCTCGGTATTTTCACTAAGCCCGCCGCCGCTCCGTGCCAGCCACGAAGCCTGTACGTGACCTCCTGAAGGAACAGCCTGGACGGTGGCTTTCCCGCTCACAAGACAATCAGCCCGGCAGGAGATGCGGCGCGTCGCCCGCCGCAGGAGGGCTGCGCGGCCGCGTCGACGGCCCCGACAGGCAGCACAGCGCAGCCCGCCGCTCAGGTAGCGGGGAGACAGAGGCAAGGGAGCACACTGGGTGCCGGCAGGGCTGTCCTGGAGGAAAACCGTCTGCTCTGTCCCCGCCGCGCCCCCTCGGCGCTCTGTGGCCGATCCGACCTCGCCGGCTGCACGACGCCGCTCGGCCCCCTGGGCTCCACTAGGCCGGGTCGGGTCGGGCGCAGCTGTGATCGCGGTCGCCGCCGGTTCCCGGAGCCACCCCGCCCTGGTACTCCCGCCCGCCCGCCCGCTTTACCTCCCCTCCAGAGGTTTCCTTCTGCCCCCACCCCGGCTCGGCGTCCGTCCCCTCAGCTCATGCCTCAGACACGCTGCTTCTACTACGCCGCCGCCGTCTGCGAACAAGCTTCTCTCCCACCTCTGGCGGTCCCTGTCTGCCCCCGGCCCGCCCCGCTTCACCCCTCCCCTTCGCCGGTCAGCACCCACTCATGCGTCTGATCGGGGGAGTTGCCCCAGAGCGGGCGGCTGCTCTCAGGGCACGGCCGCGGGCGAACCACCGCACGTTACGGGCAGACGGGTTGAAATGTGAGACGACAGATGCCGCCGGAGAGTATTTGTAACGTCCATAAAAGCGCGAGGGGGAGGGAGGAAATTCAGTGTCGTCCTTAATTCTCTGGATCTATTGGCATGCTTGAGTGAGGTTTACCTCTCTTTTACTATGTCTGATAATGTGATCTTGGGACAGCTTGAGATGGGTGACATGGGGTGAAGCACTCAGAAATTCTGAGCAAAAATACGGCTGATTTGACCTATAGCTACCAATTAGAGCATGCCTTTAGTAAGGTACCCGTTCACAGAGTTACTGACAGAACAATAGCAACTGAAGCATAGTGATAGGTATGCAGATTGCCTCAGTGGCAGGAACTGCACTTGGGGGAAAAAACGTTGACAACTGGATCCTACAGCCATCGAACTTAATCGTACTTGTATGATGTGTATGGGTGCAGCAAAGCTTTCTGTCAGAACTGGATATGATGAGCTGGCAAACAGGACCACTACAACAACCTCATGAAGCCCTGGCAGGTGTGCAAGATTGCCTGGTCATTTTGCTGCAGTGTCTTTTGTTGGAAGCCTGCTGTCTGGAGCTGAAGCATCATGATGCTGGGATTCATGCCATGGGCTCCTCTGTCAGGTTGTCTGCAGTGCTACTCCATAGGCAAGAAAAGTTCTGCAAGAGAGCAGAAGTAGGCTTTTTATAGCCAGAAGTTTAAGCTAATGTGGGGCAACGAATGGTGTATTTCTATGACTGCTTTTTATCTGCTGAAGGTGAGTAATTAATTCTTCTGGTTTAGGACCTTGATAGGAAATAAGAACTACAGGGCAAAATGCTGGTAAAATTGCTTCAAAGCTCATAGTCCTAATGGATACGACCCCACTTAATTATGGATAAGGCTATACTGGAATGTGTGGTGGTTCTGACCTTACCTCCTGTCCTCCTTCCCCATGCACTGTCCAGAAGCTGCTCTCTTCTATGAAGTAGAAGGGGTTGGACAACTCCTTCCATGGCACATGAAAGTGCACGCTAATTTTTGGCAAAAGGTATCTTGAGACTGTGAATCAGTGCCCTCCCATTGCACAGAAAAGCTTTGTCCATCAGTTCCCCTGCAAATCACCTCAGAAGCTCTGTAGTCCTCCTGGCAGCCACTTGCCACAGATGTTTCAGTAAGCAGCTCCTGGCCTGGCTCTGTGGTCTGCTGGTCTATCCCTTTTTCTTTTCCCTATTTTCTTGTTTTAACTTTATTATGTCTTGGCTACTTGAATAGGAGAGGCAGAAGAAGAAATAGCCATTCTGATCAAAATGTCATAGGTGAGGTGACAAGATATTTCCACTGGAAAAGTATGTTGGAAATGATACCAGGAGGTGGCAAACTGTACCCTGCTACCTATGATAGAAAGTAAAGGCCAGGAGCAATAATAAATTTTCACAGCAACAGCTCAGTTAATACAGCTCAATTTCCCAGGGCAAAGGAGTCCATTCTGCCTTGGAAATTCCTGAGTGAATGAGCAAATGATGACTAATGGGAGAGCACCATTTGCTGATGTTATTTGGGTTACTTGACAGTGAAACTAAAACTGAGAACAAGATGTTGCGTAGACCTAGACATTGAGTGACCTGCTGATAAAATACTGAGTTCCTTTCCATACTGCTGAGACGTAAGAAAAACAACATTAATGATACATGCATATATTTATGTTACTACTCAGAAGAGACGTGTTCATGAGGTCTTCATTCGTTCTGACATTCATTAACTATCAAAAAGAAACAAAGCAAGGCATCATGTAGTAGTAGCCATTAAGCTCTTAGAAGATTCTTTTTCTCTTAAGGGTTTGGAGCTTGATAAAATTTTGGTAATTTCTGTCTATCAAGACTAAAAAGTCATTCATGTGATATTTTATTAATGCTTTAGTTGTAATTTCGTCATACTGACATTTGGCAAATGTGTTACACATCTGTTACTGATTTAGTTTTGTGGTAGTTTGAGCTCTGAGTTTAGGAGCTCAAATGATAATAGATATAAATTCCTCCCCCTGCCCCTCTCCCTTTTTTCTCGGCAGGGTGGAGAGAGAGAAGAAAGGGAAAAAAAAAAAAGGGGGTAGGGGAAAGGAAAAAAAAAATTCGTGAAAGAAATATTCTGAAGTCGGTTTGGAAGTAGGAGGAGTAAATTTTTTTTCTTTTTTTCACAAAAGGGAAAGGAAAAAAAAAATTTTTACATATATATATATATATACACCAGTAACCGGGGGGGGGGGAGGGGGGGGCGGTTCACAGAGGTGAGGGATGAGGGTAAGTGGGAAAAAATATACAAAACCCAGCCTGGATGGCCTTGTGTTCCCCTGGATGTCGGTGGATTCAGTTGAGAGAGAGAAAGGGCCCCAGCCACGTGGTCCGGTGCAGGAGACAGTGACAGCAGCAGGAAGACCTCTCGAGCAGAAGAGGCAGGAAAAAACGGGAGAGCGGCACAATATCCACCCTTTTTATAGGCTTGCTGGACAGGAAGGGGAAGTGGAATAGACCACCTCTGAGTCAGGGGACCACCTTCTCCCAGCAGGGGAGGGGCCAAGCCCTCCCCAGATTAAATTTCTTTTGTCCACCTGGGGTTGGGTTATTCTCAGCCCCATCCAGAATGGGTGTGCACAAGTTTTCTGGAGTTCCTGAAGGAATACTCTGTCATTTGAAAAACTAGTCATTTATTTTAGACTATCATAGTAAGTACACAAACCAGCAGCAGGTCAATTAAAAAAAAATTACACTTCAAAGTGGTATAGTATTTATCTGATTACATTAGAACACATTTTATCTCTCCAATTTTCTACTGCTGCTATCTTTTTTTATATAAACAAGATGTGTTATGTAGTGTTATGTCTAAGTGAAGTGCTGCAATATAATTATTTGTAACACCATTTCTGTACTTATTTCTGTGCCTCCAGCTCTGTTTTAAGCTGCTATTAAATGCAATATTGTTTAATGTAGTAATTATTAAAAGAGGAAAGAAAAGAATATTTTTTTATGTAAAATAAAAACAAAAACCTGGGGTTTTTTTATGCTCTTGAACCATAATGTGCAGTGATGAAAGTTACAACGTTTGGTTACTACATGAAAGAAGACATCTGTCAGTCACTATTAAGTGTAAGCTGGGAAAATTTTTGAAACTTCAAAAATTAAGACTTTTCACATCTTCATCCACTTACACGTCATGGCTATGTGTTTGTTGAATTCTTTTGACAGAACTCTGTTTTAAAGTTATGTATTCTCCTTTCTTTAGCATCAGTAAAACTGACACACTAGCTCTATAAATCCACCACAGGGGTGACTGAGGACAAGATCTTGTAAATCCTGTTACCTCAACATTTCTAACATTTTTATCAGTACTATTTGAATCACAGTATCTCATAATGTATTCACAGTATCACAGTGCATCAGAAGTTGGAAAGGACCTCAAGAGATCAGATGATCATATTCTGATTCAAAGTACTTTAAAATACTGGCATTGTTTTAATGTACCACTTTGGAGTTTGTCTCATAAAATTGTCAATAAACACAGTAGCCAAATGCATGCACCTGTTACATTCATATCTACTTTCTGTATACCTCTGGGATGATGAAAATGGGCAGAATGTGACTTTTTACAAGGTGAATATAAGCTCCTGTGAAGGCTGTAGGTTTGGATGTCTTTTTCTTCATCTTCTTTTCTATAACTGTAATGGCATTTTTGAGAGGTATGGTCTTGTACATGTCATGTATAAATACGATATATGCCCATAGGGCATATTTCAGCTGCATGTTATGTATCAAATAATGTCACTACATGCTTACTTCTGTCTGCTTCTGCCAGTGCCACCTTCCTCTAGGAATAAGAAGATGCTTAGAGCATGGCCGGGTATTTATTGGTAGCATTGCGTTAAGACAGACTCGGTTCAACATACAGCGCTGTGCAGATTGCGCATGTTAAATGAAAGTTATCACAGCACTTTGAGCCAGACGTGCTAAAAAAAGTGAAATGCAGAGAAAGAAGGGGAAATAAGTTCAGTGAAGCAGCTCCTTGGGTTTCCCCATCTGCATCCTGTGGCTCAGTACTCCAGACGTGAAGTGCCTACATCACTGTCTGAAGTCTTGTGCCTCCTTTCTTTTCTGCACATTATTACTATTCTTCCCCTGCATCTGTGGTCCTTTAC
Source organism: Indicator indicator (assembly GCF_027791375.1). Classification (NCBI taxonomy): domain Eukaryota; kingdom Metazoa; phylum Chordata; class Aves; order Piciformes; family Indicatoridae; genus Indicator; species Indicator indicator. The sequence continues at coordinate 57,448,699 of NC_072053.1, read as the reverse complement.
TGTGCACTAAGCCTCAGGGCAGCAAGGGGGAGACCTTTGTGGTGATCTAGGTAGCTTGCATGAACATCACCACTGCAGAGTCACTCCTCACCCAGGTCTCCTGCAGAACTCCTGCTCTCCAGGCTGTTTCTGCCCCTTCTGAAAAGTGGGTACAGCACAGCTGAGGCCATTGCCAAGTGTGTAAGTATAGAAGCAAGCACACCATCTCGAGAGAAGAGCTACACCTCACTAATGCAGCATTATATGATAAGAATATAAAGGTTTCCTTTGGAGCAGCCTGCCCCATTTTGTCTCTCTTTTAGTATGTGTGTATGGTTACAGAAGGACATATTTTTCCTGTGGAAATGGGAAACAGCTAAAAGAATGGACAAATTAAACTCTAAACAAAGGTGGCAAGAAGTAGGAATAACTTTGCTTGAAGAGAAAAATAACGAAAATTATAAGTGAACTGACTGAACTTCTAAAGTAGTGAAGGACTATTGTATTAAATTTGAGATATTTTGAATGGATTGTGCAGTAGAACCAGATTTTAATTCATAGTGAACGTAAGCAAGGAGAGGCTTAACAGATGCTATACCACGAAGAAGGAAATGTATGAACGGATAGTTTAATTTTCAGGCAAAGGTCTTGGTTCAAGTAGCAGTCACATTTGGAAATGAAGAGGGCACATCCACAGAATACAGAATTAATATATTAAAACTTTTGAAATTACTTTAGTATTCATAATATCAACAAGGTTCTTTTTTGAAGCAGCAGGAGAAGGAATTTGCTTAATATTTTTTCAAGAATTTTAGTCAGTGGAAAACAAGTTATTTCCATCTGAGAACTAGTCAAGAACTGAGCCAAAACAACAAACCTGAGTATCTGGATTCCATATTGAAAGCTTTCAAAATGCCAACAAAGTGTCTGTCAGGCCCCTAATACTTGGGGTCTTCAGGATAAATGGGGTAATTTTCATTTCAGAGAAAATGGGATTCCCCTGTGATTCCCCTGTGATTCAGTGCATTTGAGCACAGTTCAAGAAAGTTTCCTTGCACTGAAGCAAAATGCAGAGCTGTCTCCCAGGCTGCCATCAGCCATCATATACCATGGTATGCTTTTTCACTGAAATGTTGATGATTTCCATCAGGGAAGGATGTGACTGTTTAGATTAGGACTCTTGAGGAGGCAAGCGAAAAAAAAAAAAAACCAAAAACCCAGGAAGAAACTAATTTGGCAATAGTCATCTTCTTGGGATGTCTTACTGTAAGTGGACCTCTCTGAGGACAGCAAAGATACACAAAGCCTGAAGGTAAAGTTATCCCAAGATCATACTGATGCTGGAAGGATGAGCTTTGTTTGGCTGCAACACCTGATGTGCAGTATTTAACCATCATAATAGTGGGGGCACCCTGTGTTACTGCCCACAGTTGTCTTATCAACTATTTTTCTGGAAGTGCTTGCCTCTTCCGGAAAGAAAATCTACAGCCTGATCTGTTACTTTACACTGTCAGTGGCCATGTTCTACCCTGGACTGTGGAGTGACATGGGTTAGGGTGGGTTTAACATCAACCCTGCTTCCTTCTTTGCAAGAGCTGTTCAAGCAAGTCTGGTCAAGTTGTGATGTTTACTTCTTTAATGTCTGGGAGCCTGGAGAGAAGCTGCCCTGCTGGGGGCCACCCCATGCATCTGACCCACATGTCTGAGCAGTGGGCAGAGTTGGGGCTGGTCCAGGCCACAGCCACCTTGGACATGGCCAAAGGACAGCAGGAGATGGGGCTGCAGATGAGCCCCTGCAATGATGAGTACCTACAGGTCCCCAGCATTGAGTCACTTCTGCTGAGCCTGTAAGGGTCCTGAGTCAGAGTTCTGTGGTGTGCTGTGCTTGAAAAAGAAGTGGTTGTGTCCCATGTCAAGTTCAGTTAACGTGTGATTTTCCTGACAATTCAGTTCCCTCTAATTACCTCAAAATTCTCTCAAAGCTTCTTCTGAAAAATATAATCCAATTTGTGCTTTGAGGCTCACCAGTAGTGTGCAGGGACTGTGGCATGTTACATCTCAGCTGCTACTGGCTGGGGCAATTCACTGCTGACAATGTACGTCAGGAGTTAAGAAGGAAACTTAGAGCAGGACATCTGGGACACAGCTGTAGAAACCTAACACCTATTCCCTTGACAACCCAAGTAAATAGATACCTTGGGTAGACTTAAGATGCCCAGCTAACAGTGGATTGGAAAGAAAGGTTGTTAAAGCTCTCTATGCCTGCACAGCAGTGTGAAATACCTGCAGATGGAGGCAGCCTGGGGTAAAGTTACCTATCCCCTGTCTAAGAGCTGCTTGGGAAGATCAGAACCTCCTAGGAAAGACACATTTCCTCATAAGCCAGTTTGCTATTCTGCATGCCCCATGGAACATGGCCATAGGGAGAATGCACTTCAAAGAGAGGCCACTATTTGTATTAGTAGCATGCTGGGCTAGGCTAAAATCTGTATCTAGGCTTACATCTACACAGTCTGGGCATAAGGTCAGTCTAGGCACTGAAATACTAGCTGTCTCTGCTGTGAGCAATGTATATGCTGATAGTGATTATAATAAAGGAAAAAAGTAGAAGAGGGGAGGAAAAGAAATAATGTATTTAAAAAGAAATAATGGACCTAGTTTTCAACACCTTTGAGAAATTCCGGCTCTTACCAGGGCTAATAGGTGTTGAGAGTGCTCAGAAATGTTAAAAATTGCTCATACATAGTGACTTTATAATACTGACTCAATATTATGATTTAGAAAAGTATGAACCAAGCACTATTCAGAAAAGAACCCTTGACCCCTCACAGCATTCCCTTAATGATCTCATGTCTTGCTCCTTTTGACATCCATTTCCTTTTTTACAGGAGATAAATTCCTCCCATACCACATAGCATTCTTAAGAACTGTTATTACTTGCTCAGACAAGAAGTTCCGCAGAAGCACTATGTGTCCCTTCTGTGTATCAGACTTTAAGAGCATCTTAGGAGCTAATGGATGGCATGCTTCATAGAAAATGATGGTTGAAGTATCACAATAAGGGTCTGTGTAAATAGTGCCCAAATAACAATATGTCCTGCAGGGCAGACTAAAGATTGTTTGTCCTGGATAATGTCACTGAATGGAGTGGGATTGCTGGTGGAAGACCTGAAGCTGAGCGAGGCTGCCCTATGCCTTCACACATACACATATGATGCCATACCTGCACATAAAGTAGTAGTCAGTTGTCTCAAAGTTTTTAATGTGTTTTACCCTCTTCCTCTTGTATCTGTCTGTGTTGTGTGAGAGAGTGCTTTGTGGTAACACCCACACTGGTTTAATCAGATACCAGCAGCCTTATTGCTACTCTGGTGTGAGACACTTCTAGGTGACTAGCTCTGCTAAGCAATGTATATTTTTAGGGACATCCTGCCACATTTTCTGTCCTTTCTGTCACATTCTCAGTGTCATAAGTCAGGGTCATGTCCTTACTGCATGCTATACACTTAATTTTTGGTGGTTTTTTGTTTGTTTTATACTGTTTTGTTTTGTTTCCTCTGTTTTTTACTGACTGGGCGCTGTTAGCTGAGATCGTTGTCAGTAATCTGTGCTTGGGTCTGTTGGCCATCTAATTTTTTTTTTCATTTATCACCTATGAATTGATACAAATGGGATTAAATACTGCCCTTTTTTTTTTTTTTTTTAGCCAGCAGAAATATCCCCGGTAATGGTTTTTCTATTATTGCTATTTCTTAAGGCTTCTCTATACTCACAGCTTCTCCTTTCTGTTTTCTCTTATACTTCTCCTTTTTGTGTGACTTACCTTTCTCAGAAACTCAGGTTCTCCAGCTACTGAAGCTTCTTGTCCTGTTCAATTTCCTGTATTAATTATTCCTGTAACTCTGCTTTCATATCTTAGACTTGAAACCTCTGCAACAAAACTGCTTTTGCTAATATTTAGACTCCCCAAACCTCCTGAATCACAGAATCACAGAATATTAGGGGTTGGAAGGAACCTCAAAAGACCATGTAGTCCAATGCCTCTGCCAGAGCAGAATCACCTAGAATATGTCAGACAGGAATGCATCCGGATGCGTTTTGAATGCCTCCAGAGAAGGAGAGTCCACAAGCTCTCTGGGCAGCCTGCTCCAGTGTTTTGCCACCCTCACAATGAAAAAGTTTTTCCTTACGTTTACATGGAACCTCCTATGTTCTAGCTTGCACCCTTTGCCCTTTGTCCTATTGTTGGACATCATGAGAAGAGCCTGGCTCTGTCCTGACACTCACCCTTTATGTGTTCATAGCACTAAGGAGGTCACCTGTGTCAGTGTGAGCTGAAATTCCCCCCCCACCACTGACAATAACCAGGCTAGCTCAGTCTGGAAGCGAATGAGAGCTGTATTTACAAGCAGATCTACAATCTATGATGAAATGCAATGAATATGTACAAATATACAAAATTCACAACATTTACAAATATATACAATCAACAGAAAAGCACAACCAAGCTCCCTTTGCTTCCCCCCCAAAGGGGACCTTTCCCAAAGGGCCTCTCTCCCAGGGGCCTCCCCCCCCGGGCCCCCCTGGCAGAAAGCAGAATTAGCTAAAGCAGAAAAGTTGTTAACTTAGCTCGCCAAGGTCAGTGTATTATCTTCAGCCAGAAGAGAAGAAGAAACAGCAGCCAAACAGTCCAACAAGTTACCCCGACTGCAGACTGCAGAGTGCCGAGTGCCCCACTTTGTTTTGAGTAATAGTTCTTAAACATTTCTATCTATACAATGGAAGTGTTTAGAACAATGAGTATTTTGCTTTCTTACACCCAATACTGACTTATTTACACTCTTTCACTTTCTCTGCTTGAACTTTGAGAAGAAAAGTTAAAGAGACAGTTTCAAACCATCACATTACCCCTCCTTTTATTTCTCTTATGTGCTCATTGCCACTCTTTTAAAAGTCTTCTAAAAATCTTGAGGACAGCAGTATTTAAAGCATCAGTGTTACTGCAAGTTAACATCTTGTCAATTTCAGTGCTACACCTCCTAAGCTCCCAGGTGTCTGCTGGAGCAGGAACAGCTCACCTAAGTGTGGTGGTGTCTATTGAACCTTGTCTCCTGGATCTCTGGCAGTGCTGAAAGTGAATGGATGCACAACCAGATGTAGCTTGTTGGTCAGCGGATGTGTGATGTGACTGAAGAGAACAATTACTCATAATAATTTCTCCCACCTTCAGAGGAAAGTAGAAATGTATGTCTCCAAGGCATATTATTTTCTGGGATGCTTTTGAAATTGTGTTATTTACATCCCACCTGTTGGACAGCCTAGGAATAAGAGGCATAATCAAAGCCTTATTTAGCTTAAATACAGACTTCTGTAGAGCATGTGGACACAGAGTCATTACTGGTGGCATCCTTCCAGTCTCTACTGGGTCACTGTGCATGCATTGGGAAGGGTTGTGAAAAGGAGGGTTAAGCACCCTCACTGGCACCAGGACCGTTACAGCTATTACACTTCCTGTAATACATTAGTGTAAAAGATACAAGTATCTCAGCAAGTGCCAAAAGGTACAAGTATCTCATCATCCATGAATTTCTGCTCCACACAATTTGACATGTCTGCCTAGTTTTGACACCCTTTGCACCCACCCCACTGGCATAGGAAGGGGAATGATCAGCAAGGCAGAGGACCCTTCTCACATTTATCTCAGCTGCAAGCAACTGGAAACTTCAGGTGCCTGGGTTAGCTGTTAGTCAGGTCCAGAACACAGAGTTCATACCTCAGCATGAGATTCAGTTTAAAATCTGTCATATTTGCTGTAATGTCTTCAATTCTTGTTCAGCTTTTCCTGTAGTTGTGTAAAGGTTTGTGAATCTTCCTGATCCTGGCATTTCCTCCAAAGGAAGGTCTCTTAAAGAGGGTTTCCTAAGTTATGTATAGGAGAACATTTTACGTGATTTGATAAAGATGTAATAAACTGTTTACATCTCATTCTGAGAGCTCTTTGATGTTTCTGTTACTTATTTTTTGGGAAGTCCAGATATACTTTTACAAGCATTTGTCATTGTTCTATTTCAATGACAAAAATCAGCTGCTGCATTAATTCTTTTACTGCTATATCACTTTTCTGTGTATATTATATTTTAGTATTAATTTTTGATGGCTAATGGATAAGCTCCCATTACAAAAGTATGAAGGGGGTTTGAAGCTGCAGTACTTCCGAGAGCTGTGAGGCCTGGACCAGCACTAGGTAGTAGTCAAAGACCAGTGTGTCCAGGAATGGATGTCAACACATGAAGATGATGGTATTGAGATTGTGTGCATATCAAAAGTATTGTACTGCTACAAGCATATCAGGAGATCTGCATGGTATTGTGTCAGAAAGCAACAGAGTCTTCTGGGCTACAGAAGCTCAGGCATCATGTACCAGACACAGACAAAAAAAAGAAGCAGTTAAAGTCAGTAACTGTCTTCTGCTGTCATGTAAAGCACCTGGCCACTGTTAATTATGATGGGAACTGTATGTGCACATATTCTGTCACATTTGGTATAGAGGACACTGCCCATGTGGCTCACCATGGTATACATGTATAGCTGTGTCTCTACTAATTACCCTTTCTCTGCACATGCTGGTTAGTATCCATTTGTTTTCTAATAGGTCATTGTCTCATGCTGCCTCCAGACACAGTTGCCTTTATTCTGGAAGACAAAGGAATAACATGTGATAGCAGCTGTTGTGGAAAATAATTTACAGCATTCTTTTTTTTTTTTTTCTTTTTGCAGACTTTGGAGATTAGTTTAAGAAGTGATCCCTGTTGGTTTGCACATTTAAATCAATGTACAATTTTCACTTAATTTCTTCACTTACTTTCTAGAAACAGAAAATAAGCATTCTTATTCTCAACTATTAATTTGTTTATGTCCCAGAAATAATGGGCCATGCAGTCCTGCTCTGAAGTGATTTACAACTGGTCAAAACTTCATCCTGAAGACACTGAAACTGATAGACATTTTCCTGTCTACTGGACTCCACACTCTCCATCTTCAGCACCTAACTGAAGCCTAAATATGCATGAAATTGCATCAGTGCCATCATCCTGCATCATGAGATTTGAAGGGTGGGATAAGATTCAGAAAAAAAATGACATAAGTGTCTGGTTCTCTTTGTGACACCTGAGTTCAACATATAACTGATTTCCAAGAAGTCTGTGTAAGGAGACATACTGTTGAGAGAGTATTTCCTCCTAAAAAATTCATCCATATTTTGTGCATGTAAGAGTTTATATATGAAATCTGGAAAAAAAATCTGTATTATTTTGACTGCTGTTTGGTGATTTCAGAATCTGGTTTGTGACTGTGTTTTCACATATGTTGCACTGGTAGACATATTGAATTTCTATGTGTGTGTATCTCACCCCTTTTGCATCCTTAGTTTCCATTTCCTATTAAATGAGTGTGTTGTCTCCAGAAAAGTCTGACAGCATCAGCTTCTGTGTCACTTCAAAGTTGTTTGTGTGTGACTTAAAAGTAGTCTGTGTGTCACTTCAGAGCAGTTTCTTAACATCTCCATACAGGAAGTTTTTTGTGTGAACAATTTCTAACATTTTGTTTTAAAATAGTTTCTTTGATACGAATTCTTCCTTTTACAAGAGTGGAGACTCAGGCATGATTCCCTAGCACAGAAGGAGAAGAAATGACACAGTGTCTTAGGAGTTGCTGTTAAATGTGGCACAATTCCGGGTACAACCATGTGGCCACTGATTAAAGAATTCAAGAAACTTTCAAGATGCTATGCTGCAGGTTATGTGATGCTGCAAAGACAAATCATTTGCCTGTACTTCTTGTACAAGCCTCTGCTTCTCAATCCCTGTTCCCCAGAAGAGCTGTTGAAGTAGACCTGATGTATTCTATTTCATCATGTGCTGTAGTCTCAGCAATATCCTCTGAAAGTGCCTTGGAGCAGTGATGAGGTCCCTGGTCAGAGAACAAGGACCAGAGTATCTGGGTAGATTAGATCTGTTTCAGAGAGTGGGAAGGGACATGCTAACCCGCTCAGCTGTTTATTTATAGCACTCATGAATAATCACAGGATGCAGGGGAGAGGCATATTTTGGGAGATTACCCACCAAAAGACTGAATTAATAACAGAGTTTCTATAAATATACAGGGTATGGATGTCTTGGGTAAGGATGGCTGCTTTTGTGGATGAGCTGGGGCAGAACTGCAGAAGGGAGATATGCATGTGAATGTGTGGCAAAGCAACAGGGGCTTTCGTAAGCATATTGTCTCTCTCTTAGGAGACAAGCCCAGAAGTATTTATTGGTAGGAAAGGTCTCTTGAAGGGTGTTGGGGTTTCCTCCCTTTTCTATAGCAAATACTGTTAACTTTTGTGTCTGCTTTTCCTTGAGTTTTGTGTTGCTCATCTTTTCCACTGTCTGTGAAGTATGTTCTCCATCACTAGCTTTCATTAGTCTTTTACATCTTTCATTAAGGAAGCAGTGCAAAAGCAAATAGATCCTTTCAGGATCCTTCAGGACCAGTGTAATCTGAGTGACATGGAAGAGAAATTTCCAAAGGGAAAACTTTCCCAGGTCTTTTCTGGAGAGTCTGCAGTTTCTAAAGAAATGCTTCTGTGCTTGGCTGAAAAGAAATGACGCCTGGAGCAGGATAAAGCTGAAGATCTGACACAGTGAACAGACGCAGATAGCTTTCTGAGTGTCAAAGACCACTTTCTTAGTGATGTCCTATAAAGAAGGTTGCATGATACTGACATTCATGTAGGAAGGAAGAAGGCTTTAAAAATTCCTCAGAACGGCTTCACACCTGAAAATGATTGTCCCCTATTTACTAGTCACTGTCTTGCTCTGTTGCCTTTTGTTCTCAAACTGAAAAAAAAAAAAAAAGGAAAAAAAAAGGGCATGCAGATGAAAAGGGTTTCCTCAGGGAAAACAATGTAGTACAGTTCCCAGAAGTACTCTGCTCATGGAGTGTGAACTGAGGATGAATATTACAAGGCTATGAGATAAGCAGCAGATGATTTGGGCAGGAGGCTTAGGTTATAACCTGTTGTGAGTCAAAAAAAAGTCAAAGACCACTTTATTAGTGATTTCCTATAAAGAAGTCAGATGGCAACAAGGTTTTGGTGGTGATTAATGAAAATACCATGTCCTTTGTGAGAACGTAACTTTTATTTGATGAGGATTTCAGTATAGTGATTGTGGGATTTTTTACATAAAGAATGTTCACAGTATATGCTGTTCAAAGTGAGAGAATTAATTGCTCAAGATGCAAAAGATCTAAAGACAGCTTCAGAGATTTTTAAATCAACAGTGAAGACTACATCAAACTGAATGTCATTAACAATAAAGGAGAAAAAATGCTTTGCTTGGATGATAGTACCATGAAGAATATAACTCAATGACATGGAAAATTTTTGTTGGAAAAGTGTCATGTCAGAAAAATGGGCCATGGTTTTGTACAGCAGAGAGCTGCAGAAGTGCAAGTGAATCCTGTGCTGCACTGATAGGCTGACCAGATGAATCTGCTGTACCCAGATTTGCCTCGATTTTGGGTGCACAAGGGACAGAGTAGGTCTTGATGTTTACTGGTGCTCACGTGGTGAGTGAACGTTTGCAGGGGAGAGTGAAATCAACCAGGAAGCGAGAAAAGGCATGCAGCTGAGATCCCACTGGTAGGACCAGGCAGATATCCACACCGTCTTGCCACGTGCATCCATGTGAATCTGATTCTGAAGTGGTTTAATAACATGCACTGAAACACCTTCAGACTTGAAATAAAAAATAAAAAATTGCATGTCAACACATTCTTACAGAGAACACCTCACACTGACCAGACAAAACAGTGTAACTAAGTCTTAACTCTAAAGCTGTTTAAATGACTTCTTGTCTACAGTGAATCAGGGGTGATTCTGTTTAATTATTAGTCTGACAGCAAAGTTAGCTAAGAGTACTTTACAAACTTGTATTTCATTTAGTCAAAGTATTTTGTAAATTATGTTGAACAGCCAAAAGGTGCAAAGGTGTTTCTTTTTGTGAAACACTTGATTTTTTTCTTTGTGATTTCCTATGTGACAGTTATGTCCTTATTGTGTCTTAAAAATAAAAAAGTAAAAAAATTGCACAGGTAGTTCCACTGGGCCTTTTTGGTTTTACTTTAAAAATGACCAATGTATTAGCCCTTAAGTAGTATGAGAGAAGTTTTCATTAAAATGTAATGCAAAAAAATTGTTTTTTCTTAGCTCTCGTAGCACAACTTTTGTACAAACAACACGAAACCACTGCAGTCAAGTGTAATCTAATGCATCCTTGACAACTACAAGAATGTTGTAAAAATAATTAGCATTAAGCATAGCACCATTGCTGGCCTGGCACAGTGCTGTGCAGAGACCCCTGCATACTGCCATGGACTGGGAAGATTTTCACTTCTTGGCTCCATTACAACCCACTGGGATTGTGGGGTGGAAGTGTTAAAGGATGACTCCAAGGTTTTGGGATGGAATAGTGGCAGAATAGCCGGGTCACCTTGCATGGCTGTCCTGGGAGGAGATAGCCAGGTCTGGCTCCAAAGGGGCTGCCAGCCCAGCCCTCCACACCTTCTTATGAATGGAGAGCCAGAGGTGTCTTCAGGCAGAGTCCAACAGGTATCAGATCTGACAGCCAGGGTGTGTAGGCAAAAAGCAATCAGCCAAGCAAATCTATGTCAATGCTTGCTTTCAAGGTAGCATCTTTGTACTAATCTCTTTTAATTCTGCTTACAGCTGGCACATGCCAAAGGCAGCAGGGAGGCCTGTGTGGGCATGCAATGATACCACTTTGCTCATTATTGTAATCCTTGGCACAGGAAGAAATCATGTCTGAAGAAGAGTAAATATTAATTTCTTTTTATCAGGAGTTGTTTGATCATAATTTTAAAATGGCTTAAAGCACAAAAAGAGGTACCAATCAGCAGCCACAGGGTTGTGAGGGGAGGGTACAACAGGTTTGCTAAGGATTCTCTGATATACAAGTTTTCATGTTATGAAATGCATTTGTTACTTTTTTTTTTTGGAAATAACTTTTGCTTTTGCAATGGTTGTGCAGAGTATGATTACTCTGGACTCAGGCATTAAAAAGCAATGTGAAGCGCCAACTGATTAGTATACATTTCAGGCAGAATGCAATTACAATAGAGTCTCTTGATTCCTGCAAAAGTGACTGAAATAAATATTTAAGGAATTTGACTTCAAAGTGAACCAGAGAGGCTCACCCTTTGTGGTAGAGGCAGCTCTGGACGTAGGCAGGTCATAGTAACTCTCAAAATACCTTTAGCTGACAGTGTATTGTGGAAGGAGCAGGGAAAAGGTGTACAGATCCTTGGTGTTACATAAATACTGTCTGGAGAGTGCTTCGTGGCTATCAAGAAAATATTTAACAGGAAGCCCCAAAGGCTCCTTCCATGGCCTCCTGGCAAGAAGAATTTCCTTTCATATTTTTGTAAACTGACTTGGCTCACACATAAGTGAAGCCCCTAGGAGGCTTCCTTCCTTCTCTTTTGAGATTTCCACTGGGAAATATTGAAAGCAATGTGATCTAAAGCAGCTACACATGTGACTGTAGCCTCCCAGTCTGGAGAGCCCGATGGAGATTAAGTGTCTGGGCATTGTTAGCTCTGTAACATATTTGCAGCAGCACAAGGCACTTCCCAAATCACTCCTGCCTCACCTAATGTTGTGTCCAGACGCTGCTACCAGGACGCCCGTGTTGTGTATTTGTGCTACACTGGCCAAAGGCCACAGGAATCTGGCAGTAGAGCTCTGAGCTTCAGGTAATCAACCCTGTGCAGAAGTCCCCATCATCAGCTTTCTACCCCGCCCCCCTTTTTGTTTATTTGGTTTTGATTGTTTTATTTTCTCTTTTCAAGATCACGACCTTTGTTTCAGTGAAGTGAATTTTTGAATTCATGGAAGCCTGGAGAGATGCCTGTCAGCACAAGGATGCTGGAGTTGGAGTCAGAATCAATGCAGCGCATATCATTAATGTTCTCTGAAAGTAATGCTGCTGCTACTTCTCCTATCATCCTTCACACAGCATGTAAAACTGGGCACTGGAGTCACTTCTAAGTTACGTCAGTTACTTCAGCATAATACATTCCTTACAATCTGTGTCCAACACACTGTTCCTCTCTCCTGTGAATGACTGTTTTTGGCACAGGCCTTTGGGATTCAGAAATATGAAACTATCTACAACTGGCATTTTGTTTGTTGCTCCTGAAATTCAAATGGTCAGATAAAATGTTTTTAATAGAGGTCAGTCCTGGGCAACACCACAGATTAAATGTGTGTGCAAGGCTTTTTTCATTTTGATGCATTGCTTTTGAGTTTCTATGCAAACCCATGTGCAATACATGGATGCTCCAAAGCTTTCACATGCTATTTTATTTTAATGTGCATAATATATTCTAAATTGCTAAATGAGTGGGGAGCATTATGGAAGAATTATTACAATCTTTTAGTTTTGAGCTTAGGTTGAAACCTGGGGAAGTTGGAAAGAATGAACAGTACTTTCAAAGCACTTAAGTAAAACAGGAGCTTGTGTCTTAGAATTCACCAACTACCCAGATGGTGATAGAAAGTGTCTGTATTTCCTTCATCCAGCATACACTGACACTAGGGCAAATATACTCATAACAAATGTATCAGTTAGGTGCCTAAAGCTAGGTGGGATGACTCTGGGCTTTAGGACATACTTTTAAAGAGTGATGCAAATATTGTAGTTATAATATCTACATTGGATGGATACTACCTTGTTCTAAAAATTTTCATCTGTTTTGAATAAATAACCAGGATCATTAAGCAGCAGCACTGATGTGGTCACATTGCTTCCAGTTTTGGATCTATCTGAGTTGAAGCATTTCTGTCATACAGTATAAATAAAAGACTTGCTTCTAGAGACTGGTGTTGCTTTTGAGACTTTGAAAGACTTAAGACCTATTGCTCGTTGCAAAAATGAAACAAAAGTAAACAAACAAACAAACCCACAAAACCCACAAGCAAACAAACACCTCCTTCCCAAACAAACATAGACACAAGAATGAAATGAACAGCATGGAATATTTGTTATCCTCCCACGTATTTTGAAAAAAGTACAACAGGGTTTTATTTTACGAAACTATAATGGGTAGATAGTACAATAGTTGTCTTCTTGTGTAACAACTGACCATGATAAGTTGACATGGAAATATTATATCTCTTGATGGACCAGAGTTATTTAGCAGTATCTTGCAAAATCAAAATGTTCTAGAAGCTTCTTACTGCATCTACTTCTACCTGCAGTATTTTGTCTGATTTGGCACAGCATCCAACCACTTCCAATTCTCAAGTAATCTTGTGTTAGTTTCTTTAAATTATTTTGGGGAATAACACAAAAAGATATATCCTAATGATGAAATTTTGGCTGCTGATTTTGGAAAGAATCAAATCTTGCACTTCTGGGCATAGTTGTACAGAAGTGCCCAACAGGTTGGGCCAGAATGCCTGGCTGGAGAAACATGGTTCATCTTTCATCACACTCCATTTTGCAAAGAGTAAAACTGAAGAAAAGGTTTTGCCTACCTACAACACACCTATAGTCATTTGGTTGAGTTTTCTTGTCAAGACTCATTGACCTTACGCCATTTGCAAGAGTATACCAGGGCTGTAAAGATTCATCTAGTGTAAAAGGAGGTCCTAGATTTTTAGTCTTGTAGAGAAATAAATGTAAATCCATAAACTGTGGACATGATTCTTCTACAGACTCTCAGCTACCAAGTGTATAAATATGAATTCAATACTTCTCTACCTGTAATTGTTAGCCGTGTTGTAACAGGAAAACCATTGACACCTCACTGCCAATTTGTCCCCCACCTCTGTAGGAACTTAGTCAAGACTGTTAGTATGGGAGAGTAGCCATTTAGTTAGAGGAACATAGACACAGGCATATATGCATGCATGCATGCGTATGTGTGTCCCACAAGCAGCTGAACAAGTCTCCTTGTAGAGCTTTCTGTACCAATCATAGTGGGACAATTTCAGGTCATGATCTGTCAGTCTTAGTCTCAGTTAGCTGACCAAAGATTTGCTGGATTATAATGCCACTTCTTTGTTCCTTTGGTTTAAAAAACGCAAATTGTGTTTCTCCAAGGTATCGAAAACTCTAATCAAAATTATACAAAATTCAAAATATACTTTAGGTGCTGGGCAGTGACTTCCTCTGCCCATCCTCACTAATGACCACTTTGGCAGTAGACCAGAAGAATTTGAAAAACAAGTTGATGCCAGATCAAACAGGTTTTGAAGGAAACAACTAACCTCCTGAGATTAACAACCAGCCAGTGGTCTGTACCTCTGTCCTCTTGGCATATGGCCTCATTCAGTTTTCAAAGACAAATGATGTTAAAACAGTGCCCAGCTAGAGAGTATATACAGACATAATTTTGGGTGATGTATGTTATAGGAATATTGTAGCTGTCAAAAAACAAACAAATAAAAGGCTTTATTTAGACAGGAAGTTTTCAGCTAATATTAAGTTCAATAGAAGTCCAAACAATCTTAATCCTTTCTCGTAGATATGCTTAATAGTGTTCGTGCAATAATCCTTAATTACTGATTTTAATGGCTTTTCCTTTTTTTTTTTACATGCAGTTGGTCACACTGAAAGAGAGAAAAGACTGCTAGGTTGCTCCAAAATCTTCTGAAATAAATACAGGGTATATCTGTCAATCATTAGCAACTAGTTGTATTCCTTCAGTGATTCAACATCTCCTAAACAACTGTGGCTACATAAACCACTGCTCTGAAACTGGCCCCTTTGGAGTCATCTTCCCTCATGATGGACTTGATGGACTTTTTTTTTTTATTATTGAGAGGAGAACAGAATGGATGCATGACAAGCAGTCTAATCTCCCTAACAACTCTCCCAAATCATTCATCTGGTTCAGAATATGAAGGATACCACAGGTTACACCTGTGGTAAATATGCTTAGGCAATAATGAAAAGTACTTCCTCTGGGTATTTTTTTAAAGAATACAGACTGACAGATGCATACCATATAATTTTGGGGTATGTTTTCTGAGGTTTTAGTCTGCAACACTGCTTATGCTTAGTTTCAAAATGCATTTCAGGCTTCACTGCCTTACTGAAATTGTAACTGGGTATCTGGTATCCTGGGTTACATTAAGAAGAGTGTGTCCAGCAGTTCAAGGGAGGTTCTTCTTCCCGTCTACTCTCCCCTGAAAAGGATACATCTGGAGAACCCTCCAGTTCTGGACTTCCAGTTCAAGAGAGAGGGAAGTGCTAGAGGCAGTTTAACAGAGGGCTACAAGGGTGGGGACTGGACTCCCTCTCTGGAGACTTTCAAAACTCACCTAGACACATTCCTGTGTAGGCTGCTCTAGGTGATCCTGCTTTGGCAGTGATCAGACTAGGTGATCTTCAGAAGTCCCTTGCAACCCCTACCATTCTATGATTGTATGACAGTGAAGTAATTCAGCCACGAAAATACGTGTGCATCCAAGCAAAAGCAGTACTTACAACAACATTTCTGTGCAAGAGTGAATACCCTGCAAATCAAAAAGGCCCACCTAAGTCTGCTGGCCACAGGCTTTCATCCATCATTATAACCCATCCATGTCTTTGCTTTCATTATCGCAGTTTTTCTGCTAGGTATTTTGCATATATCCATCAATATACATTATGATACATACATAGGAACTTGTAACTGTACTGCTGTTGATATGTTTGGCTCTGGTGCTTGGATGGAAGCTGGCTTTTGTCTTCAGTGATGACTGCAGGTTTGAGCTGAAACAGTGGGACTTTAAGTTGTTAAATGGCTAGGCTAAAGATAATCCTTACCTTTAACCAAAATTATTTCCTGAAATGTCTTGCCTTCAGTGCTAATATTCTTGATGAATAAATGTAAACACATCATACTATGTCAGTGGAGAGACCACACACAAATTTCACTGCAGAATTTAGCTTCAAGCACATCATCAAGGCATTGGGGTCTTTGCTGGGGAAAAGTGCAGTCCTTGTAGCTCAGAGGAGGGAACATGAAGAAACTATCTCAGAATTTCAAAGGACTGCTATGGGCTCTCACCTAAGAGCTACCACTGATTTGCAAATACTGTTTCTTTTGCTGTCCTCATGGAGGATATGAGGGCCCGTGGGAGCAGTGATGTTTCAAACATTTGCATCCAGAGGACACACATTCAGGGGCTTTTCTCAAGGTGTCAGGGCTCAGTTGGGCAGCTTCTGCTTGCTGCCACCTTCTTACTCCTTTTTGTCTACTCCCTCCCTCCCTCCACAGCATGGCCCAGCTGCCTTGCCAGGGCATATGTTTGGGTGGTTGCGGGGGTTAACCATGCTTTGAAATCATTTAGGTAAAAAATGAGGTGACAGAGAATGGAATTATTTTTAATGCAGTGGTTTTCCTGAGACAGTGCTGTGAGAGCTGAATTGTGCTTTAGATCGTTTTCCCAGTGAATCAGAAAGTCATTATGGAGCAGGAGATGTCTTTGGCCAGCTGTGCCCCAGGTATTTGAATAAACCTCATGGACAGAGAGAGGTGAGGGAATGTTTATCCAGAAGCAAAAGGTTAAAATGAACGTCTTGACTGAACTATTTTTGTACAGATCTTTCAGGGGTAGGAAGGACAGATCTAAAGAGGAAACTTTTCAGGAAAATTTGCATAAGAGTTAGATCTTCCTTGTAACTGATTAAAGTCATGGAGAACAAGAGAGTTCATTAAAGAAAGGGCTAAGTTCATATAAGTGGCTGGAGAGGCAGAGGGTTAATGTCTCCTGGAGCTGATCTGAAGTATAGATATAAGTTTGGGTTTATTTCTTTTGACTGATCTTTAAAGCTTTTGTAACTGCCGTCTGTATTTTGACTGTGTAAGTATCATTATTTCTTACTGTGTCTGAAGTTTATGTTAATGCTGGTTTCTAAGAAATAAAAGTCATTATTGATCCACTCACATGGTTTAAAACTAGACTCTGGGTCTACCTGCATACCCCTTAGTGCTCCTATGTTTTTTAAGCATAAAAAGAAACACATCACTCCATCACTGAACTGCACAGGAGTCTGTGATGCAGAAATCTGTGCTACAAGTGTCTTTGAGTGACAGGAGCAGCCTGACATACAGCAGGACACTGGGAAGAGTGGCCAAAGCCCAAAGGCTTCCATGGCCCTGCAAATTAGGTTCTGCTTTCCCCATCTACTCTCCTGAGCTCTCATAGACTGAGAACAAATCTGCAATATTGTTTCTGATTGCACATTACACAGGGGCAGGCAGGGTCTAGGGCCACTCTTTAGTCTTCATAGAAATCCATCACAAGGAAGAAAATAAAATAGAGAAATCTGGAAATTTGAGTAGTTTGGAAAGTCTGGAGTGGTTTGGAAAGTTCGAAGTGGTTTGGAAAGTTGACTGGTTTAAAGAGACTTTTCAGAAAGCCTTCATTTGAGTAACATCTCATTTACTTTCTTAATGTTTGCAAATACTTGCTCTGAGGACTGGTCACCAAGGTCTTTGGTTTCATCTGTGGCACTGTAACAAACTGAAATGTTTTGATACTCATTAAATTCCCATACAAAGACAAAGAGTTCATTAGACAATCATGTCAAAATGTTGATAATTTTTGTTATTTCCTGTGGGATTTTCCTTTCTCCCCCATCTTTCAGTGGGAAAATGTCTTTCTCACAGCATTTCAAGCATAATAACTGCCTTTGTTTGGAGGGAAGAACTTACTATATGTGTTTTTTTTTTTCCTATTGTATTTTTATCATTCCTTAATGTTTGTGTTGCAGTAATGCTTTAAGATTCCAAGCAAAATGAGGATGCCACTGTGCTACAAAAAGAGGCGGGGCTAGCCTTTGGACTGTTTACTCTTTTCCATCTTAGAGAAAAATAGATCTTTGAGAGTTTAGCTTCTGCGCCTTTTTTTTTTTTGTGTGTGTGTGTGTGTTGTTTTGGTTGCTTTTAAAATTTTTTTCTTTAATTACAAGTGTAGGCAGTCTGGACAGCTTACAGACAGCCAGTTACAATGAACTACATTATGAATCGCTCCTCAGCTGTGAGATAGTTCAGAAAGACATAAAATACATGTAAAACTAGAATTTCCTATAGAACTGCAACTAGGTATTGGAATGCATATGTGATGGATACATACTTAGAAGGTTAGAAAAACTGAGAGGGGTATTTAAATGCACGTTATTCACTTTTTTTTTTTTTCCCAGTGAGAACTATGCAACACAAAATTGGACTCCATTTTACAATAAGGCTGAGTTCAAATTAATTAAATTGTTGTAAACAATCAGGATATGTTTCACATGCAAAAGGAGAAAATTGTAGAAGTACAGGCAGTACTACATACAAAGGAAGAACAAAGTTGTTTGGGTTATGTCTCTGAAATTTACCATGACTTTGTTCTCTTTTTAATGGATGACATGTCATGTCATCTAAATTGTCTCATTTCTTGGGGAAGCATACAAATGGACATTTACACAAAAGCAGTGCCTCTGCATGAGAGGTTAGAGCAGCCTCGCAAGTACAGCAATGGAAAGCAGCACTGTAATGCATCAGATTAAAGATGAGATGAAATTGTTCTCTGAGTGGACCCTGACCAAGACAGCAAATTACTAGCTTCCTTTTGCTCACAGCACACCAGAAAGCAGCAGAACTCTGGCAGTGGAAGTCTTTCTTAAATCAGCAAGAAAGAGATGTGAAGGGAAAGAAAAAAGCTATTGCATTATCTGCCATGGGCACAATTTCCTGAAGTACCGAGTGCTGCATCACCAGGTATTATGAAGTACACAAATGAAAAACAACACACTGTCCTAGCAGTGCACAGCTGGAAACTCAGTTTGCAGTTCACAATGGCTGCATCTTCACAGATATGTGACACCCTGTGTCATGACTCAGCTACCAGATTTCAAAGGTCCAGGATCAAATTTGAGGGAACAAGCTCTTACTCAGATGTTTAGAAAAACTAAACTAAATTGTTGCCTAGTTGATTACAAAGAAGAATTGATTGCCTTGCCAAACAGTATTTTACTAAAAATTGCAAGGCCAAAGCACTGGGAAGATCTGCTGCTCTTCTCTGCTTCTTGCCGGGGCATCAGCTTGGCTGTGTCCTGAGAAACAGCTCCTGTGCCCTGCACAGTGCCAGTGGCCAGGATATGAGGCCCTGCCCCACATATTGCCCCACATTCTATCCCACAGGCTGCTGATGTCCCTGCTCGTCTGCCCTGCTCATTTACTTTAGTAATGTCTTTTTTTTGCTCAACTATTTCAATTCTTCCACAAAAATCCACTTTTTTTTTTTTTTTTTTTTTTTTTTTGGTCATGATTTTGTTTTGTTTTGGTGTTGGTTGGTTGTTGTTGTTTTTTTTTTAGTGTTGCTTTTCTGGGGTTTTTTATTATTACTAATTTTTTTTTTCATTTTAGATTTTAGCCTATGGAGAGTGGGACACACCTGCATATCTGCAGATGGCCAAAGTTTCTGACCATGTCTGTAAACTTACCATCTCTCCATGATGCACCTCCCTGCCTTTTCTTTGCTAGAAATGACTCCCATCCTCATCTCAGCAGCTTCTGTATACAGGCTTTGGTTAAGTCATGTTCAGGTTCTGTTCAGTCATGTCTCTCATTCTGACAGATGTGGATGGAGAAGTCCTCTCCTATAGGGCAAGCTGGTAGGGAGAAGAGAAGGGGATTGCAGAATCATAAAATGTATGGAGTTGGCAAGGACCTCTAGAGATCATCTAGGATGAGAGAATAAGCTCCATTTTCCTGACAATTTACAGATTCTGAAATGTTTTAAAAGCTTGAAAAATAATTAAAAATTTCTTCTTTTGAATATTCAGCTTGTGAAGCACATTGATTCAGAACAGAAAGTCATGTGTGACAGAATTTGTAGATACAGATAAGGAGATCTCAGACAAAGCATCTGTACACAGCCTTAAGTAGCAGAAACTTCCATCCAGTCACTTTGCCTCAGATAAAATCTCTACAAAACAAACTTACAAACATGCATGCAACCACAGCATTACTACCAGTTTGGCTACGAATGTCTTCTGCTCCTGGGATCCACAGCTGAGGCAGCTGGTACCACAAGCTAATTCCAGGGAAAGCATAGGTGGTGGTGGGAAATACAGCAGTATGTCCCAGCTTTCAGAAGAAAACGTAAAATGAGGACCACCAGGTTTGCTGCTCCTTACAGAGCCTGGGAGAGTTGGACTTTGTTTAAATACAAAAACACGGAAAATGTAGAAATGGTCTGATTTGCACAGAGTGGTTAAGCCCAAAGACCCATTACACTTAACCACAAATGTCTGGGATGCCAGTTATTTTATGGCTGCCCCAGGCAAATCAGCTGCTATATCTTGTTTTGCTGTAGTGGTGCCACAATAGTTCAAAGGTTGTCCAAATTTTCTTTGGATTCAGATTTTGTGAGTGGAGCAGCAGCTCAGTAAATGTATGGATATTTATTTAAGTCTCAACTTTCTCAGCCATGGCTTAGCTGTAGTACTGACAAAAATGAAGCAGTTGGAACCATGAATTAAAAGCGTGTGATTTATTTATGACATTTAAACTACCAGGAGACTTGGAATAGGGAGTTTAAAAGGTCTAGGCTGGTGTTTCCCAAAAAGCCAGGAACACAGAAATACCCAGCTCTATTTTAAAATGCAGGAGTAAAGACTGCCTGGAGAAGAAAGGTTGCTTTTTAAGTTGCCAATGTATTGGAAATTGCTGTGCTCCAGGGAGATAACTGTAACATGGTGGCTTCTCCCTGATAAGAAGTTAGGGAAGAGGTACCTATTGTAGTCTCCATTAAGGGTAAACCTGGGCATTTCAGTGTTACTAGCCTTTCCAATTGGACTGAAATTCCTGCCGTTAATGGTCATTTTTTGTCTTAGCCCTGTCAATCAGGATATTATAGGGGTTTTCCAGATCTAGGTTTTAAAAAATCACAGTTTTAACTCCTAAGGTTGCTTGGTATCCAATCAAAATGCTTGTGCAATGTTAAAGAATGGCAGGAAAATAAAAGCAGCAAAAAACCATTCACTATGCTTGCCAAACCCGCAAAATTTAAAGCTAATCTCTGGGTTATTCTGGTCATGTCTCATGATTTCTGTATGTCTGGGATTAACTACAGCATATCCTAATTTACAGTTTTCTCTGTGCGTTACAGGATGTTCCATCAGCAGAGGCTTGAATAGGGGAAGACAAAGGTGCAAAATTGTCTTCCAAGGCATGAAATTGCCTTCCTCTCCCCCTGGGGGACAGGTAAAAGGTGCCCATTCTTCCTGCCGGGAGCTGAGGTCCCTCACATATATTCACCCATGGGGGAAGCCTGTGCTGGGATTTGGAACTGTGACTGGCTGGGTTCTTCGCACCCAGGATGTATTGGCACTGGACACATTGTCTAGGAAAGTCTTAAAGAGAGTGACTAGGAAGCAGTCTGTGCTCTCATTTTGGCTCTCATTCTGGTGCTCATTTTGGACTCGCTCTGCTCTTGCTATGGATTTGCAGCAAAATTGGAGAAATCAGCACTCAGACCTGGCTTCCCCCCGACGTGCTTGCCCTGGGGTCCTGCTCTCTGCCTGCCCCTGGAGTGACCCTGCCTGCCACAAAAACTGTGGCTATTTGCTGGAACAGGCCAGCAGTATGGCTTCTCTTGCACTGCTCAGACAGTGCTGCTGCACGAGTTTTGCCTCGTGGCAGCTGTGTCTAAGGACACTTTGATTTTGGCGGGTCCCTTTTCCTTTGGATTTGTGCCGCGTTATCCACAAATCAGATTACAAAGCTTGCAGTTCTGGAGCCTGCAACCGAAGAGAGACCTAGGGACCTAGGGACCTAGGGACGTCTCCAAATTCCTGCTCTGTCCTCGTGAGTAAAAACGGCATTCTCTCCTTTCCCTAAGATCCTGGCTCGCCTCTGGTTTTATAAATGGGGTAAAGCTATTTTGTGGCTTAGCCTTTTCTTTTTTCTGAATTCTCTAAATTGTACTAAAGTTGGTCGTAATCATCTTTGTAGAATAGGACCTGTAAATAATCAGTTTTGTACATAATTTTGGGGTGGGTTTTTTGGGAAAATAAAGATAACTATATTTTTATAATCCCTGATTTGTTAACTTAATCCCAATCAAAACACTGTGTCATGTGTTCCTCTGTGTTATGAGGCCCAAAAATCAGTTGAGATAATGAGAAGATAGTGAGAGGATTCAATTAAGGCTTGTGTGGGTCCTCTAGTAGGTATGCTTTAAGTATGCTGATCAAAAGTATTGATAACAGAGCCCCATCCCTTCAGCACCCAGCGTTTTCTACTTTGAGTAGGCTATTAGCTGAGTCAGTCTGACATAGCCCCTAAAAAGGTATGTTTCACCTACCTCCTACAAGGATATTAGCATTGTCTTTGACAGAAAAAGGGCTATCGTATTGGAGCCTACTTTACATAGGGAAATTTCACAATGAAAGAATCTGATCTGACCTGACTATCTTCAGTGTCACTGCTGGTGCTACTTGAACCACTTAGAAAGATGAACTCCAAATGTCATGGTCTTAATGGAAACCATCTCTGCCCTGATACATTATGGTAATTTAGGCATAGCAGGGTGCAGCAAGGGGGTGCTATGGCAGAAACAGCCACACTCTTGTCAATTGTTGGTGGTTGCCTTGAGTTATGGTATCTGCTGCAGCCTCAGGTTTGTGTATCCTACAGCACTGAGCTGTGACCAGAGACAGCTTCAGGTGAGAAGGTCACAAGGAAATATCACCATAAATTTGGCAGGAAATTAATCTTCAGCAGGTTTTCTTGTGATTGACTCATGAATTCAAGACAAATTCTCTCTTGCCAGTCCTTAGGATATCAGCATCGTTCTCTGCTCTCTTCTTTTGCAGACCTAATTTGGTTTTGCTGTTAATACTCACATATAGAGCCCTTCTGAAAGCTCAGTACACCCTCCCTCCTACAGGAAACAATGGACAATACCTGCAGTCAAGGGAAGCTTTTCCACAGTACTAATGCAGAGGCAGAAATCCGTATAACTTCAGGTCTACTAATCTTTAGAAAGTTCCTTCACAGGATTCCGGTATGTTTTATTTTATGGTCTGAAATACCCCATAATCTCATCTACCTCAAATGTTTGTGTTAGCAAACAGTCTGGGGTTCTTCAGCCTTCAGGATACCTCAAGATGTCAAAATGGTCTTGATGAAACACTTGACAAAACATTTGGCCCAATACCATTTTTCTGCCCTTCATGAAGAGTTCTTCTTCACCATTTCAGACCTTGATTATAACTTCTGACCTCTTTTTTGTTTGCTTGTTTTTTGTTTTGGTTTGTTTGTTTGTGTTTTTTTACCTCCAGTTTGTTGTCCCTTATGATTTCTGCTGAGGAATGTTTTGGCTTTGAAGGGCATAACTATGCATTGGAAAAATTCATGCTCCCACGAAGACATATAGAAGAAGATGGCCACCTTGCATCTGCGGAAACATTAAAAAAGAAGAGTAAATAAGACATGTCTTAGAACTTGTGAGAGCTGGAAAGATGCCAGCTGTGGGCAGAGGGACTGCGTGAACTTGATAACCAACTCATGGGGTTGTCTTTTTGTGTTTTGTTGGGTTTTTTTAAAGGAATGTGGAGTAAGGCTTGGAAATACAAGAGATAATACACTTCAGCCTGAAGTAGAAGAGTCTCAAGATGGACAGAGTAGGTTTGTTCAGAACGGCTATGTTTCTTTTTGTGTACATTATTTCAGAGAGCTGTAGGAGAGACTGTAGTATGGAATTCCAACCAAAATCAAATGGTGAATAGGAAGCTGTTCATGGATTCAGGTCTAGGCAGAAAAGGCATTTTGAAGAAAGGAGTAAAGAGGTGACGAAAGCACAAAGTTTCAAAGACAGAGAAATACTTTTGAAATCTTCAGACAAACACTAGTTTGGCACTAAATAAAGGCTTGACAAAGGACATTTGTGTAAAATTTCTCTTAAGGAGGAAGGAAGCCATCACATGGATATCTATTCCTAGATGTCAGGTCCCATGTTTGCCCTGGAAAGCATGAACTTGTTTATTCATGTAAACAGAAGGGGGTTTTGTGTCCAAAAGTCCCATGTCCTTTCATTAATTTTTCTAACTTAAATAAAATTCAAACCTCCTAATGCTGAGCTAGTGAGGGAAGTAAAAAGAAGTAACAGTGTTTCGCAGTAATTGCACTACAGCTAAGATAGGGGGTGGGAAAGAGTATTGAAAGTATGACATCAGGGAGGGAAAGGATGATGCCATGGACACCTCCTCTCTCCCTCTCCATACAATACATGTCTGCCTGCAGATGCCATGTGCCAGTCTGGGGCACAGATGGCCTGAGCCAAGGATGATTTGAAAAGAAGCTCTCTGAAGCTTTATGGTTCAGCTTGTACCATTTCCCAAAGCAGGGTTTATCTGTGCCTGTATGACTGGTTGCTGGATATAGTTTGCCTCATTCTGTGCTGACTCAGATAATTTCAGCTTTGGGTCAGGCAAGTCAGTTCACAATTGTGCTCAGACAGCAATATTATGTACCATTCACCAGCCTTTAGTATCTCCTCAATTAGCCTTTATCTAAGACTTGAGTGCAGAAATGGAAACATCAACAGTCTAACACTTTAAGAAAGACCTTGGTTTCAATAATTCCAGTTTAAATTCAGGATCACTTTGGCATCTGGTACTAATTCTCAATGATAATTTTCCCCTCATTTACAAAAGAAAAATATCTAATTCAGTGAAAAGAACTATGTATTAAGTTTTTCTCTCCCAACAGACTTTTCGCTATCCAAAACCTCTTTTCTGCTGCTTTCTTTTCCCTGTATCACCACACTATTCTGTTTCCATTTTCTGTTTCTGTTACTCACTTTAATACTTTTCTATTGTGCAGCTTCATTTGGAAAATTTTCTTGTACAAGACCAGTGTGATGCATTTAGGAAATTCCTGTGCAGGTGCCTTCAAAAAACTTTCATTTGATGAACAAAACATTGCATATAATTTTTATGACAGCTAAAAAGAGTGAATACACTATGAGACAGAACAGTGGTAGATGCACTAACTCATGGTGGAGGTGAGATGACGAAGGCTGTATGTATGTCATCTGCAATCTGCTTGATATTGCTGCTTCTTAGTGCTTGCATTTGTATATCAGTCTCTGTAGGAAATACAAGTAGAGGCTGAAGGACTACAATCTCAGGACTTCAAAACAATTGCAAACTATTTCCAGAAAGACAATGCAAACATTTTTCAACTTTGTGAAAGTCCTTAATGAAAGCAATTACAAGGAGAATGTTTACCACAGGGTCACAAATACTAACATTTTTCTACTTAAATTGGCATTGGCTTAAAAGCAACCAAACAAAACAGAATGATCCACTTTTTAAAGAGGATGAATAAAGTGGTTTGTGCCACAAAACCTCTGAAACATTCTTGGTGAGCATTTCTCATCTGCAGACATTTGACTGAGAGTTTAATGCAGGAGAATACTTGCTGCTGTGGTACAAACTGATAAAAGCACAGAAAGGATTTGATGAAGGAAAATGGATGTTGCTAGCAGTTGAGGGCCTGACTCTACAGATTTCTTCACTTCACAAAGTTGTCCAGATTACTGCACTGCAAGAAGGATGAAAACCATTATTCTTGCTGGCATTGTCTGCAAACTCAGCTCGGGTGACTTAGCACACAGTGATCCTGCATAATACCAAAAGACTATGTAGGTATTTGCTGGTTTGTAAACAAAGCTGGTAGTTTAGTCTTCACATGGTGTCTAGACAGCAGCAATTAATAGTGATTAGTAAGTGCATCTGCTGCCTGCCTAGTCCATGGAAGATCATGTGCTGTGGAAGTAAGGGATCAAAGAGTTTTACTTCAACATCAATACTCCATAAAATAGAGTCCTGCCTTGAATTCACATATGTTGATCGCCTGCTTTGTTCTGATGTTCTGTTTTAGAGTTTTTGAGGTGCTCTTTGTGCTGCTCAGGAGCCAGTGAGGCAAATAAAAGTCGTGGATTAATAGTAAAAAAAAATATTGTCAAAAGAAGTCTTGAAATGGGTTCCTGGCATGTAAATAAAATGGTATTTCTTGTTGAGACCTGATTCAGTATATCAGAGCTTCACAAAACAGACTCTAGGGCATAAAATCATCCCTCTAGGAACTTGCAGCCTGCCTTTACTGGACTTGATCTGGTAGAAGACTGCCTTTGTCATGCCATCTTGGCACCAGGTAGGTGCTAATTGCACCCATGCCTTGTCTGAAGGTGGAAGGAAGGTAAGAATCAGTTGCAATATGATTTGTGTCAGAAACAGTGGCAATTAAACAGGGCTCTCTGCTATTGTTACTGGATCTCCCTTGCTGTGTAAGGACATCCTTAATTGTGTCCATCCTGGTGGAAATCCACTGCTAAGGAGTTGTGGAAAATGCTGTTGTCTACTGTTCATGCAAAGAGAGGAGAATGTAAGAAAAGCAATGTTGTTGTTGTCTGGACTGCTGTGTCCACCCCCACTGCCACCTCCCAATTTACTTTCAAGTGTCTGTTTATGTGTCTGTGTACCCCCAACAGGCATTGCTGCTTGTGGCTCACACACTTCTAATAGCATCTACTTGTAATACTCTTGCTGCTTACCATAACAGGTAGTTGCAAGATTACCGACAAACTCAATCGCAAAGCCTGTTAGCTGTGTGACATACAGCTGTGTAGCATCACAAATGACAGAAGGGGGATGAGCAAAAGGCTTAGAAACCTGGGGTTTTCCTTGACATTGACACCTATCTTTGTATTTCTCTCCCCAAAGCTGGGAGTTATGCTTCCAGGAGCTCCTTTAACACCAGAATATTGTGAGCTCTAGCAAGTAACATTTCTGTCATGTATGAGAAGCAGAAGACCCAAATGTACTTTAAAGCAAAGTATTTTATGTTCAGTACTTGTGGCATTCACAAATGTCCAAGATCTCCTTACTCAGGGAAAATATCCTGTTCACTGGGATACAGAATGATTTTTTTTTCTCTCTCCATCTTTCTCAGACATTTTTTAGTAAATCTTATAGGAGGAAGAGAAAAGTGTGACTGTCTGAGAATTGCCTGAGGCTGATGTCTTGGACATGCTGTAGGATGAGAAGCTGTATCTCTTACATCACAGGTTTTGTCTCTGTGTTTCTGCCACATTGTGGGTGCTTGATGAGGAGTGTTTGGTGGGATTTTGGCAAAACCTTCAGTTAGTTATAGCTCATTTCTGAAAAATTACTGGTGGTCAAATAAATTTATTTCCAGGGTTTGGGAACATGTACTTAAACCAAGGACTGAGAGTCTCTTTGCAGGAAAACTCAGCAGGTTGTTCTGGGGAAACCCCAGATAACTGCAGTGCTAAAGATAAGATTGCTTTTTAAAAGCATACAGAAGAACAAGAGAAATCTGGGTGAGATTTTTCCAAACAAATAAAAGTGTGGTTAACACTAATGTTTTGGCCTGTTTCCCTAACTGGCCTCAGGGTGTTCCAAAGCAAGCGCAGTCCATAAAGTAAATTAAAATTTTAACACCACACTTAAAAGGCCTCAGTTGTATTGAATCTGCAACATATTTCAGATTCAAATTGTGATACACATTTGGGGATTCCCAAACTATCTAGAATGGAATCACTGCTCTTCAAATAAACATCAAGCCAAATCTCTAAGTTTTTGCTGCTTTTATAGGGTGAAAGAGTCCAGACAGCCAACCCACAAAAGATCGATGCTCTTTCCATTGTATACAAACTACAGTTTCCTAGCTGATTTAATGGTTAGGCTATTTCAGGGTGCAGTGCAATAATCCAGCCTCAAACTGAGACATGGGTCATGTGAAATGGTCACAGTCTCTCAGTCTGGCATAGATTAAAAATCACTTATCCTGATCTGTGTTGCTACATGAATATCTAAGAGTATTTGTGATGGTTTGAAACTGTCTTTTTAATTTTTCCTTGCAAAGTTCAAGATAGAGAAAGTGAAAGAATGTAAATAAGTCACTATTGGATGTAAGAAAGCAAAATAACGATTGTTCTAAACACTTCCATTGGATAGATAGAAATGTTTAAGAACTATTACCCAAAACAAAGTGGGCACTCTGCACATTCTGCGTTCTGCAGTGGGGGCAGTTGCTGGGCTGTCTGGCTGCTGTTTTCTTCTTCTTCTCTTCTGGCTGAAGAAGACCTTGGCAGCTAAGTTAACAACTTTCTGCTTAACTAACTCTGCTTCTCTGTCCAGGGGGGGTCTGGGGGGAAGCTCCTGAGAGAGAGGCCCCTTTTGGAGGGTCCCCTTGGGGGGAAGCAAAGGGAGATCAGTTGTGCTTTTTCTGTTGATTGTATATATTTGTAAATGTTGTGAATTTTGTATATTTGTACATATTCATTGCATTTCATCGTAGATTTTAGACTCTGCTTGTAAATACAGCCTTCATTTGCTTCCAGACTGGGCTAGCCTGGTTATTGTCGGTGGGAGGGGGAATTTCAGCTCACACCGACACAGTATTTTTACATTCAGAAGTATCACTGGATTGTGAAATTTCCTGAAGGATAAATAAACATCTTTCCTCAGTCAAAGAGGCAGAGAGAGTCTTCACAAGGAAATTCTCTGAGCTTCAGCTTTTTCCTTTGATTTGTATACACAGTGATCTGAAGCAGAAAGACTCAAAGGTTCAGACAGAAGTATGTATTAGTTCGGAAATATCAAACATTTAAAGTAGGAAAATGCAGCTAATCTGCTGTGATAAATCTTCACTTTCCCATTTGAAGAAGAAAACAGTTGAGAAGTACTTGATCTAATAATTGCAATTTTTATTGCCAACTACTACTTGAAAATTTTCTACAAAACCCATAATTAAATTATCTGCAAAATGAATTGCTCAAGTGGCATATGTCAAAATTAAATGTGAAAGGGCATTCTTCAATATTTTTCAAATAATTAGCTATCTCTGGGGATGCAAAGATCTAAAGGCTGGAAAATACATGGGGGAACATTATTTTGAGATGGGTGAAATGTGCTATATAGTCACTTTAATATTCATAGCTCTTTGTGGCTAATGAGTAATGATGACTCACTCAATATCTCAATATCTCTTTCAAATTTAGCCTTGCTAGGGGATTTTCCTCCAAATGCAGTTCTGGCAGATTCCCCATTTCCCTACTCTCCCATTCACTAGTATTATGGGTTTTTGTTGTCGTTTGGTTGGTTTGGTTTGTGTTTGTTTTGGTTTGGTTTGGTTTGGTTTGGTTTGGTTTGGTTTGGTTTGGTTTTCCCCCAAAGATACTATTTACTTAAAGGCATATAACTCTTTCCATGGGATTTACATACTTGTAATTTGCATCTTTTCTAATCAGCTAAAGCATTTTTATCATTCTTGCCTAAAGCATGAAGAAAGCTAGCTAATTCCACTTTTGCTTTGTTTTTTCTGCAACAGTTTGTTTATTCTAAGTAGCTATCATGCAGTTCTTTGCTTCTCCAGACAGCTTTTGGAGACAGCTGTTTTTGGAGACAGCTGGAGCAGTGCACATGGTATGTTGACACACATCTTTAGTGGCTGAATGTACCCTGCTTTTGTCTCAGTCAATAAATACAATGCAACTTTGGCTTTGGGCAAGACTTGCTTTACACTGATCCCACCCATAAAGATATTCTTGGGGGCCCTTTTTGGGTGATAGTATTCTTATGTATACTTGTGTTTCACCATTTCCTTCCAAATAAAGCTGACCCCACATTCTTATCACCTGGCATGCTTCAGTCTAATGCCTTACTTTCCTGAGCACCACTGGCATCTCTTTATTTTCTGCGCCACAGCAAATACTAACACTCTGCATGCTTTAAAACCTGAACATGATGTAAAACAAGTGGCTGATTCAAGTGACTGCATTGTGGCTTCCCAATATGCAAAGACTAAACACAGGGCCAAGGCTTGCAGCCCACCAGATGCAGGTGCATCTGGAAGAGGTAATCCCTGCCACAGTAGGAATTATGTGGCCAAAGTCACCCCATGTCCTAAGTGGTTTATCTGGCTGTAATTGGTGGTGGCTCATTTTGCAAAGACTTTTGTCTTACAAAAATTCTCTGACTGTTAATGAGAAGATTTATACTTTCTGTGCTGTTTTCATTACTTACCTTTATGAGGCAATTCATTTGTCAGCTCAGGGGGTCCCAAATCTTATAATTCCATGAAAGAGCAGTAACTGTTTATACAGCCTATAGAAGTTAGAACTGCAATGAGCAACTACATCACTGCCTGTAGTCTCTGTAAATTATGTTTCCCGTGTGTGTCACTTTGTTGCTGGAAGGCAGAAAAGCAACAAGAGGTATGTAACAGCATTCATTTCTTAATAAGGCACTACTTAGTGGGCTGTAAAGCATTCCTGTAGTGAAGATTGATCTTTGATTTGTATCAGCCCCGAGCACTGTTCATATTGCTCCAGAAGTAGTAAGTAGAATGATTTTCAATTCTTTGGAAAGCTGAGACAAAACTCCCTACATGCGTATACATCTCAAGCTCATCCTTTCCCCCAGGATTGGTATGTATAAAAGAAAAACAACCTACATATTCTGGGAGTAGCCAGTTTATCGCCAGTACATAGTTCATATTTGGCAGTTCTAGGAAATTTCAGAAAAAAAAAATTATAGGAATCTAGAACAGCTATATTTCAGATTTCTTACAGAAAACCCATTACTTAACAGAGATCATCACTGAGTGTAAGAAGGTTGTAAACTGTTACAGCTACACAGTCCTCATCGTAGGTCTGTTTTTTCTTCCTGATCCCTGATTGCACAGTTTGTTGTATATAGATGCTGTAAGGGTCTAGGGCACAATTTTAATGGATTCAGTATTTATTGCTTCATTTATAAAAGGCAGTAAATTGTCCCGGCACCAACTCCAGCTCAAGTAGGTGTATGAGAAATAGAGTAAGAGGATAATACACTGCTATTGCTGCAAACTCTTACCCCAAGCATCTAATCAAAGTATTGCTCCTGGTCAGACTGTGGGTTAGGAAAAAGCAGCACAAAAGTCTGTTTTGAACCAGGAACATTGCCTTTTGGAACTATCATTGAAGTTATCCACAGACTGAATGAAGCCACTTCACTCCCTGCTCTGCCTTTTTTCTGCTGTGTTTGTGGGAAAGTGCATATCAACTATCTTCCTGTCTACTTTGTCTTCTTCATTGTCCTAAATTCAGATGCAATTACAAATCTAATGTATTTCTGATTGCTACAGTTGTTTTCCAGGTTCTAAATGTTTGGTGCTGCATTTTCAGGTCTTTGCCTCCAATTTGACAATTTTTCAGAGATTAGTATATCACATTTTCATGTAAAGTCTTCTATAACTTTAACAAAAATATCCTACCTCTATTTCTGCTGTTGCAAAAGCATTACAGTAATGTTTACCCAATTTCAATTTGCTTTAATTCATGAACATTAGTGAAATATCTCTGAAACACTTTGGATGTCAAAGACAGTAGAAGCAACACATTTTGAAAATTTAATTATTTTCTTATGGTACTCAAGTAACTATTTAGGACAACTGGAATAAGAATGAGGCTACGAAAGCAACACTCTACTGGGATAATTTTTTAATAAGAGTGACACTTTTTTCCTTTGTATGTTTTATTGCCATGAAAATCCTGGTAATGGGTGTCACTTTGCAAATAAAACCCTTATGTGAACATAATATTAATCAGGACTTCTGAGAAAGGCCATGGGAAAGTGGTTAAAAATCCAAGGTCAGCACAAAGTAAAGCAAATGCTAAGTTTAACGCAGGACAGTTGTGATTAGCAATGCATCTCAGTACAAAGTGCTGCTACAGTTTCCTTTGCAACCTTTTCTAATAGTTACCAGGACTGCATTTGCTGCCACTTCACTGAAGTGTTTGTACTCCAGATACAAACACTGCAATTTTCATCTGGCATTCATTTGGGTGAGTCAGGGCCAAAGATTTCTGTCTCTATATAACCCCTTTGTGAATTCTGACTCAGGCCAAATATGCTTCATATTGCTGTAACTCTGCCTGATGTATCCCTTTATATGCTCTGATAATATCTTATGCTCACTAAAAGTTTCTCTGAAAGCATGTGGTTCTTCATGATTTTGAAACAGCTAAAAGCAGAATGACTTTGCATCTGAGAAATTAAAATATATCCCTAATGTTTCTGAGCAGGATCCTGGATAAGTGAAGTATGCTATATATGATTGATGGATTCTTCATCTACCTTCCCAGTCTGCTTTGTGGGCACCTTATCCAACAGGGATGCTGCTAATCAAACTGGCATTCATCCACCAAACCTCTTAAGCTCATACTCATCTTAGGTCCTCATCTGCTGAGATCTCTCAACAGCAAGAGAGCACTTCTATTTTGAGCCAATAGTCCAGAAATTTTCTTCAGGAGTACACAGCCCAACAATGACCCAGCAGTATCCTCTCCAGTGTACCTTATCCCAGCACCCTTGGTCGAGCAAAACTACTGAATCTGGAGAAAGCTTTCCCCATAGGGCCTCAGGAGGCAGCTCCTAGCACTGTGCATTGCTGTAAGGAAAAAGAAGCACAGTGATGTAATCTCCTCTTTTCTGCTCAGTTCTGTTTTCTCTGTTCTTAGTCCATAAATCTGCATTTGGTTATACTGGATAATCATGGTACTTTTGATTCAGCAGCATTGAAAGGCTACCATCTCTAGCCCCCTCCCCAACCACTCATGGCTCTGTCTTGTTCTTAGATCATCTGTATTGGCAAGTTTGGGAAGCAACTGCACCCTATTCTTAGCTATGTAAGGAGTAGTCACAACAGACAGCTAAGGAAGGGGAAGAGGGAGACAAAGCAACTTTTTAACCTGGATTTCCTGCACTCATGTTAGAGCCCACCATGACCTGCACTGATTTGGAGTGAAGGTCTTTAAAGTGCTTGGCCATATCCTGGGAGGTTGTAGGAAAAAAATCAATTCAGTTTTTCCTTATCTTGGAAGGCTGTAGGAAAAAAAATCAATGCATTTTTTTACCAGAAGGTCTGAAACACTCAAAAAAGGTGTATTTTCAAATTGAGTGTAGAAAATAGCTTTTAATATGCAGAGAGAAATTGTGGGTGAGTGAAAGCTTGTGGGTGGGAGAACTTTATCTGCACTTTGGTCAGAATATTCAACCTGTGATATTGCAGCAAGCCAGATATGAGAATTTTTTTTCTTAGTTGTGGAATAGATGGTATAGTGAATAGATATGGATAGCTACCACCAGGAATTTTACAGAGCTGAATAACAGAGTTTTAAAGAGAGTCTTTTTTCTTTTACTGATCTGTGTAAGAAATACACATTGTGTCAGGGTAGTCTGAAACTTGTAGATGCTAACCTTCAAAAAGACCTGTTAGATTACTTCTGGATCAGGCCCCAAAGGTCCTTTTGGATCTATACTCATTCTGTATTCCAACGTGATCCAAATCCATTTCAGAGCAATTCATGAGTGTTCCTCCCCACCCCTTGAATTTTCTACTCCAGTCCAACAGACCTTACTATTAGTAACCTTTTTGTCTGTTGTATTTTACATCAAATTCCTCTTAGTAACTATGACTACTGATCTGGGTTACACCCATGCTTGATGGGGGTGAAAAAAGAACCCAGAGTCTAGGTGCACAAAAGAAACTTGAGCCAGGTGGGCAGAGAAAGACTTGATTTTCCCCCTCCCAGGAGGAGGGGTCCCCTGGATCAAAGGTGGTCTATTCCACTCCCCCTTCCTGTCCAGCAAGCCTATAAAAAGGGCAGACATCTTTTACTTCCATCTCTTTTTCCCTGCTTCACCTGCTTAAGAGAGGTCATCTGCTGCTCCTGCTTTCCTGCATTGACCACATGGTGGGGGCCTACTTTCCAAGCTGCATCCACGTTTTCTAAAGAACTAAATCCTCTTACATCCAGGGAATACAAAGCCATATGGGCTTGGTTTTGTGTATTTTTCTATTTATCCTTACCCCGTATCTTTGTAACCTCCCCTGTTACTGATATATACAGATATAGATAGATATATATATATATATATAGAGAGAGAGAGAGTTAAAAAAATTACCTCTTTTACTTCCAAATTGACCATTTCTTTCATGAATTTACCTCTCCTTTCCCCTACCTGATTTTGTTTTACCTTACAGGAAAGGGAGAGGCGAGGAATCTCAATCTGTTACCATTTGGGCTTTTAGACTCTGGTTAACGCTCAAACCAGCACAACTACAGAAAAGTGAACTATCAGTTGATGAGTTTTGTTGGTAGTCCCAGCACAGAAGCCGAATGAAGCATAACTAGACTGACCCCAGATAATGCTTCTCTGATCACCTCTTAAAAATGCCCAATGGTGTTTTTTTAAAGGGGAGGGATGTAGGTGAAACACCCTCATCCTATAGCAGGCTGTGTGGTAGGCTCAAGAGCTGGGAGGGAGAGGTCCTGACATCTGTCTTGCTATGGTGCTGGGAATGATTTTGTTCTCAGGACTGCAGCTTGACAGGAAGAGACAGGGAAAATCTGGTGTCCTGACAAAACTTGAGGAAAAAAATAACATCCTCGTATTTTGTCAGAGCGCCAAGACAGACCCTGTCCTCTGGGTCTATCAATCCAAACTGCACATCTGGGACTGATGGAATGAGGATGACTACATCAGAGTTAGTCACTCTTCTTCAGAGCCCATGAGGAGGAACGAGTACTTTCAGGAGGGTGTGATTCATCTTATCCTAAAGAATTTATCTAAAACCACGTTACATGACTTGTGCCCCAGATATGCCCAGGTTTCTCTGCTGAACTAGTTCACTCGTTCCCATGTTGTACTATCCAGACACCAGGAAAAAAATTGTAGAATCTATTATAAATCTCTACTGTAACAATTCAAGTTTGCTTCCTGCCTTCCTCCATGGATGTCAGATTCTTGAAAACAAACCTTTAAGTATCAGACAGCTGTTATCATGTCTCTGTGTTTTTTCCCCTCAACCTTTCCTCATGAGAAAAGTTTTGTAATTCATTATCATTACCAGTATTTTTTTCTGGATTTTCTCCAGCTTGCCTTCAACATTAATATATTCTATATTGTTTTAGTAACTCAGGCTAAATAACATTTCTTATTAT
The DNA here is from genome assembly GCF_027791375.1 of Indicator indicator. Classification (NCBI taxonomy): domain Eukaryota; kingdom Metazoa; phylum Chordata; class Aves; order Piciformes; family Indicatoridae; genus Indicator; species Indicator indicator. The sequence goes on along the minus strand of NC_072053.1, from coordinate 57,413,586 downwards.
TCACACCTCAGTCTCTACTTCAGTCTCATTCTCTCTTTAGTCTCATACTGTAAACAATGAGTCTCAAATTTCACACACTGAATCTCAAATTTCCTCATGAATCTGTATTCATACAAAACTTCAGAAATTAAGCCAAACTTACAATCTCATTTATTCCTTCCTGTGCTTGGCACTTGCACAGTTGCAGTACTGACACTGCCAATCCAACAAAGAGGATTCAAAATAATATTAGTAGCAATGGCTTTGACTCCAAATGCCTTCCAGGATTTTGGCTGCACTTGGGTTTGAGTTTACATCTCAGCAGGAGGCAAATTTACATTTCAACATTAGATCTCCGTGAGAAACTTCTATTCCCTGTGCATCTGTGATTTTTTTCTAGCTCATAGTTAATGAATACACATAGATTTAATACTAGTAGTAAAGAAGACACAGGGAGTTGTAAGATTATGAGAAGCAAGAAGCAGTTCCACACCATTTCCATAAATGAAAATGTATGAGTGTTTATAAGTTTCAGTTATAGCAGAAAACTGTGGAGCCCAGTAAAAATAAATGTTACTGGATTATCCCTCCTTAAAAAAAAAAAAAAAAAAAAAAAACAACAATCTGAGGACAAACACTGGCCAGAAAAGCCCTTTATAAAATCCAGGCATACATCAAGGTTAGATTGCTCTTCTCTTCTGTGTAGCCATAGTGTTGACTTCTATGACACCAAAGCTCTGAAAGAGCTTTAGAGATATGGGTCGAGGGGTGACTCATATCCTGGGCATCACTTACTCACCTTACTTAACTCTTGTGTGGAGCTGCAGCAGGGAGAAAAGCATTTGTTTGTTTCTTTAGAGCTACCATAAGTTGATAAGATGATAAGAGCTGGATCATAAGTTCTTTACCATGAGGGTGGTGGAACACTGCAACAGGTTGCCCAGGGAGGTAGCTGAGGTCCCATCTCTGGAGATATTCAAGGTCAGGCTTGACAAGGCTCTGAGAAACCTGATCCAGTTGAAGATGTCCCTGTTCACTGCAGGGAGGCTGGACTAGATGACCTTTGGAAGTTACTTCCAACACAAACCGATCTATGATTCTATAAATAGCTTTTTGCTTTATTTTAAATTGAAGCCATATTTCTTTGAAGTGAGTATCAGTAGGTTTTTTTGTAGTCTGACTTTAGTGTTTTCTCATAGCATGCTGTTTACCAGTCCAAAATCAGTCTTACTTCACAGTGACACTGCCCTCAATAAGGTTGGTGCAGCGCATGACACAAAAATGCAGAGCGGGAAAAGAAGTGAGCTTTTAATTTTTGTGTTTGTGGCCCATACCACATCACATGCAATATGAGAAATATTAACCAGCAAGAACTTGTGCAGGCAAGGCTGAAACATCAAAAGATGGTGCACAGACCTTCCCAGGCTTGTCTCAGTGCCCGCTATTCAATGCAAATGAGGCATTTTCACATATGGAGATAGTGGTGTGATCCTACCTCAAATCTTAGTCTTCCTTCAGGGAGTTAAAACTAGCCAAATATTTTTAGTGGACCTGGTACCTTGAAGGCAGCCACTAACTATTATGGTGCAGCACTTTTAGGGTACTCACTCACATGTACAGGCCTGTGGGTAAATAATTTTCTGTCTTAATGTGGAAGAGAGTGCAGCCAGAAAAAGTGAATAAGGAGATGTTTAATCCCTGAGAAAAAAAGTACTTTCCTCCTAAATAGGGAAATAGAAAAAGCGGTTAGAAAAAAAAAGCACAGAGAGGAATCAAGCCACGAAAAACAACCAAACAAATGAAGCCAAACCAAACCAAAAAACCCCACAATCCCCCAAAATCCACCAAACCCAAACCAAACCAACCCACCCATAAAAGTAAAATTGAACTGAATTAAACAGAAAGACATACATAACAGTGCCATGTTCCCTTTTGTCCTCCTTAGCAACATTAGCAAAGAAACAAAATATGTTCGAAGCAGAGGCAAACAGAAAAGACAGTCTGCTCTAGATTTCTTTTTATTAGAATTATGGTGCTCAAAGGATAGTGCCTCTATTTTCACCATCTTTTGTTACATCACTTTCCTCAGTCTGTTTCTTGTTTATCATTCTCAAGAGCCAAACCATATCTTTTCTTCTCAAGTCTTTGAATCTTACTCCTTTTTTCTTTCATGAGTCTTTGCTTTACTTGTTTCCAGTGCTGACAACTTGTTCTGCAATCTGTTCATAGGGCTGACACTTACCTGGGAGGTAGGTTTCCCTATAATGTAAAAAAAACCCAAAACATTTTCAGGAGGTCAGATGGAACGAAAATAGTTAAATGATAACAGAAAACTTTGAGGATTATTTATATTTTTACAGCATCTCCATATATTTCAAGAGCTGTTGTTTAATAGGTATTAAATGCTGCCTGAGCAGTGAGTTAAGTTCATGGGTTATATTTATTCTTTAACCAAAGGGCCATGTGTTCTTATATGTATTTAAGGATTCAGATGCACTTAGTCAATAACAAATCACATTGGGCCATCTGCTATTTAGATTTCCTCAAGTTCTTATGGTGAGGTTTTTATCAGATTTATCAAGTTATCTGAGAAAATTAAATTCAACTGCCTAGAAAGTAGGCTTCTTCAATAAAGATTTCTAAAGATTTCTTGAAATACTTATTTAAAGCTAAGGGATGTATGGTTACCATCATAACTATCAATGAATACTGAGTGACAGGGCAATGGTGAGATAAGCTTCTAAGATGTACATTAAGACCCCAACTTCCCAGGGCTTTATTCCACCTAGCAGAGATATATTATTAAATTTGTCCCTGTAACATTAACACATGAATGACAAGATCTCAGATCTAAGCATCTATTGTGAAGTGCACTATGTAAGCATAATTTCTGAGTAAACATTTGTAAAGAAGCATAGGTACACAGCATCATGTTGACAAATGCTGGTATGGGTACAGAATTTAACCAGTCTTTCTGGTAGTTGCAGTCAATAATGGCCAGTCTACTTATCTGCTGCAGTGATTTAAACTTTAAAAATAAAATTTGCCCATGACTGTCACAAGGTCTTCAGGAGAACTTGCATTGACTTCTGTAAGAATTAAGCAACAGAGCTGGTTCTGACACAGGTTTAACCCCAACATTACTTTTTAAAATTATGTCCTTGAATCCTTTAAACTGCCCATGTTTCTATCTGTGTCTTCTCCCTGGTTTCTCTGAAGAACTGTCAGTATTTCTTTTGTAAAAGCGGTGACATAAACTAATTTTTTTTACCACCTTCCAAAAACAAAAACATGTTTCAAGAAAAGGTAAGTAAGGGAAGAGAATCTTCCAGTTCTCTCTGTGTTTTGGCATCCTTTTTCAGAGCATCATTTTCCATGTAGTATGCATGTTTGCTATTGCTGTTCTGTAAATGCACTGAAAGTATGCTTTAATTGCTTTGATTGCATAGTAGCTCCTGCTGCTCTGGGCAGCTGGAATGCTTGCCATACTTGTCCATGCACAACTTCTAATTACAACCTAGCTTTAAAATAAGACCTCCGTTGCATTAACCAAAATGAAATGTTGTTTTGAAGAGCCTAGTTGGCTGCATTTTCTCTTTTCATTTTATACAAAATATGTAATTGAAATTCAGACATGCTGTTTAATTTGACTTTGGAAAAGCTACAGCTTTTGTTTGCAACAAGCATCACCCTATTTTTTTTTTTCTGAGAAAGTAGAGATTTACAAGTTTGAAAACAAGACAGAAGCTTGGATGCATGGAGACTGTCTGTGAGGTATTTGGTAGATGGTTCTTGTAGTTTCCCAGGATTATGGAAAGAAAAGTCCAGCAAGTCAAAGAGCCAAGCACAAACAGAGAAACTGCACAGCCTCCAAAGTGAGGGATCCTGGGCTGAAGAACTGGCACTGAAATCTGAAGCCCTGAGAACTGGTTTGTAGAATTGCTGTAGGTTTAAGAGAAAAAAAAAACTTGGGGAATGTGTGTGAAAAGAACTGCAAACCATAGCTACTACATCCCCTGGAGGAAGAGAGGCACAATTCAGAGCACTCAAGCAACAGAGTCTGATTTTCCCTGTGGTAGAGATTATCTCCCTTAATTGACTAGAGCCGGTAAAGGCTTCTGAACTTCACTGATGATGAAATGTGTTTGGTGCAACACAGAATGAGTGGTTTGGATTGGAAGGGACTTTTAAAGATCGTTTAGTTCAACACCCCCTTGCAATGAGCAGGGACATTTCAACTAGAACAGATTGCTCAGAGCCTTGTCCAACCTGACCTTGAATGTGTCCAAGGATGGAGTGTCTATCATCTCTCTGGGCAACCTGTTCCAGTGTTTCACCATCCTCATTACAAAAAATTTCTTCCTTGTATCTAGTGTAGAACTTCTTCTGGTTCAAAATTATGATCTCTTGCTCTTTTACAACATATGCTGATAAAAAGATTCCATCTTTTTTCATAGCCTTCTTCATGCACTTGAAGGCTGCAACATGGTCTCTTACATGACTATGACAACATGTCCCTATGTAATGAGGTTAGCAGCTTTACAAGGGTGACCTTATTAAGTGAGACAGGTACAGCATAGATAGATACAGCACAGCAGCCTCAGACTCACTGAAGCTGCATTTCACCAGATTCCTTTCACAGAGATGAGGGGACAAAGGAATGGCCAGGGCATCTGGGATGTCTGCATTGCAAGATACTATCAACAAATAATGAAGTTCAGTGTCAGGGTGCTAACTACAGACCAGTCAGTCTCACTTCCGCCCCTGGAAAGATGAGGGAGCAGCTCATCCTGGAGCTAACCACATGGAAGATAAGAAGGTTATCAGGAGTAGCCAAAATGGATTTACCAAGGGGAGATCCTGTCTGACTAATCTGATAGCCTTCTATGAAATTATGACCAAATGAGTAGATGAATGAAGAGCAGGGGATGTCATATATCTTGACTTCAGTAAAGCTTTTGATACTGTCTCCCATAATATCCTCATAGAAAAGCTCAGGAGATGTGGCATAGATGGCTGGTCAGTGAGGTGGATTAAAAACTGGCTCCACAACAGAGTTCAGAGGGTCATCATCAGTGGCACAGAGTCATCTTGGACGCCTGTGGCAAATGGTGCTCCCCAGGGATCGGTACTGGGTCCAGTTTTGTTCAATATCTTTATCAGCGACCTGGATGAGGGCATTGAGAGTACCCTCAGCAAGTTCACTGATGATACAAAACTGGGGGGGGTTGGCTGACTCCCTGTCAGGCTGTGCAGCCATCCAGCGTGACCTGGACTGGCTGCAGAACTGGGTGCAGGCAAACCTCATGAAATTCAACCAGGATAAGTGCAGGGTCCTGTATCTGGGGAGGAATAACAATCTGCACCAGTACAGGTTAGGGGCTGCCCTGCTGGAAAGCAGCTCCACAGAGTAAGACCTTGGAGTGCTGGTGGACAGCAAGTTCTCCATGGAACAACAATGTGCTTTTGTACCAAGAGAGCCAATGGGATCCTGGGATGTATCAAGAAAGGTGTGTCCAGCAGGTCTAGGGAAGTTCTTCCCCTTAACTCTGCCCTGGTGAGACCACACCTGGAATACTGTGTCCAGTTTTGAGCTCCCCAGTTCAAGAAAGAGCACTGCTGGAGAGAATCCAACAGGGAGACATGAGGATGATTAGGAGACTTGAGCATCTCCCCTATGAGGAGAGACTGAGATCCCTGGGACTGTTTAGTCTTGAGAGGACTGAGAGGGGATCTCATCAGTGTGTCATCTGAGGGGTGGGTGTCAAGTGGAGGGGGCCAACCTCTTTTTGGTGGTGCACAGTAATAAGACAAGAAACAGTGGGTTCAAACTAGAACATAGAAGATTTCACCTCAACAGGAGAAACTTCTTTACAGTGAGGGTGACAGAACACTGGAACAGGCTGCCCAGAGAGGTTGTGGAGTCTCCTTCTCTGGAGACTTTCAAAACTCACCTGGATGCATTCCCCTAAGGGATCCTTCTTTGGCAGGGTGGGTTGGACCCAATGATTTCTTGAGGTCCTTTCCAACCTCTAATATACTCTGATACTGTGGTTCCCTGCCTTAGCTCATCAGCTAGAGAAGTCACTCCACAGTCTTTTAGCATTATTTTGGGTCTAGGGGGGGGGTTTATTGTTCTAAATAGGTGTGTCTGCTTCATGTTCACAGCACAATTTGGGGTTTTGTAGTAAAGCACATTTACATCCTGCACATTACCTGCTAATAAAAGTGACTAGATGGACTTCCACTTTTTTTTCTGAAGTCTAAGGAAAATGAATAATTTGCAATACAACTTTTTATATTTTCAGTACCATTTCAGTCAGCTGAATGGGGAATTACTGGATAGTTTTGGAACTCATTAATAAGGGAAATGGTGACCACCATCTGCCTATTTTTTTTTTCAATCCAGATTTTAAAAAAAATAATCATATTGCTATACCTCAAAGACTTACATGCAAGATGGCATTTCTTCTAGCTAAACAGTCCTTTAACCCAAGTTCAGCTGTCACTTCTATTGTTTCCCATTTCTGGGATATTTGTTCTTTCATCAAAGACTGAATCAGATGATTTTTGCAAGTTTGCTGCTGAAGCTAATGAGTACATCTTTGACATTAAGTAGAATTTAAAAAAGATACATACTACACATCCAATATTTCAGATAATGAAAGGAAGGAAGAATTACAACATAAATGTTTAGGAAAAGGAATAAGCATTAAGAATGGATGATGGTGTTGATCTGGTGGCTAGAGAAAGCATCTGGGAGTTTGGAGAAAGTTAGAGATAGTGCAGAAAAATTTGGAATAGAAACCTGTGGGTTCATGTATGTTCCAGACAAATTTCACCTCAAGAATTACTTCACACTTTAACATTAACCTCTTATGGTAACTCTTCCTTAACAAGTACTTTTCAGCATAGCAAAATCTTGCAATTATTTCATAGACATTTTGTCACTAAAACTTCCAGTCTAAAATACTGCAGTCTGCTCTTGATTGGTACTGTGCATGGAAGTGATGAAGGCTGCCTGCATCTCATCACCCTGTCTTTCCAGAAATTGGCCATTAAGACCAATCAAAGGTCAGTACTGAAACTTTCTGTGGGAAAGACTGAACGCTGAAAGATCACACTGAAATAGGGATCAACATAACAAAAGCACAATGTTTAAACTCCTATAAATTCAAAGAGAAAAGATTTAATTCTTCAGTCAAGATGTCTCTGTAAGTAGAACAGGACACTGTGCATGAGGAATTTCTCAAAAGGCAACAGACCTGATGAAGAGAGGAATCTCATAAGAGGTAGAGGGCTTTTCATTCATTAATAACCACAGAGTTTATTTCTCTGTTGGTGGGAACTGGAACATACAGCTTCTCATATGGTGTAAGCTGAAAAAAAAATTGTCAAAACTTAGGCACCAACTGATATGCACGACTTCTGCTTTAAGAATGAATACTTTACTAACACCTTATGAAAGACTAGAAGAAGTGGCAATATTTAGAATATTAATAATGAAGTGCGCAGGACAGCTTTCATAAGGAAACAAAAGTAAACAAATGTACTTCACTGTCACTGTAATTATGTGAGAAAGAATACTTTCCTGTTTAGAGTAACTTCTTCCCATGAATGCAGTGCATGCTGAGAAATGAAAGCACAAAATCTTGGTAACATAGTTCAGCAAATGCTGCAGCCCATTTCTAATTATTTCCCTGGTAAGCAATGGTACATATGTAGCCTTAACTGTTTTGTGTTTACAAATTAGCACAGAGCGTTTCAGTGTACAATATAATTCACCTGGTTTTCTCGTAAGACAGCTTCCATATTTTTAAAATTTAAAGAAGTTTCCATATGATTTCCAGCCGCTGCAGTTATATCAGCGAAACCAAGGGCTGATTTGAAGCCAGCTGAAAGACTAATCTTCATTTCCAGAGACATTCAGTGGTTCTCTTAGAGACCATGGAACTATATTAAGACAGGACAGCCATATAAATTTATCCTCTGTCCCTGGAAGCCTCACCCCAAGGTCTTTATGGTTCTGTTAGTCTAACTAGGGCAATGAGGCATTATCACTTTATATTCTTGATGCCAGATCAGTTGAAAAAAAAATCTCATAATATAATTTGGTTCAGTATTTCTGTGACAATGAGATAGATATGAACTGGAACTTGTGACACTCCTCCATGTTGATAAAACTACTCTTCATTGCTAAGAGTTTTTCCTTTGATCTGAACAAACAAGAGTTTTCAGTGGGTATGGTGAGAAAATCCATTTCTATCAAGCACTATAAATACAACTGATAGCATTTTTTGGAAACAAGAGAAATGAAGCAGCAGAATTTGTTTGGATTTTTTGTTTGGTTGGTTTTTCTTTTTAGTTTTTTTCTGGACTTTGTAATATTATCTGCCCATTCGTATGTCAGCCTGTATTGAAACTGGGGTTGCCACAACCCAAGTGCAGGAACTCATGAGGTTCACATGAACCCACTTCTCAAGTTTCTCCATGTTCTTATGTTTTGTTTCCTTTCACTCATTCTAGCAGCTGGTATTAACATAATATTTGTATTAATGGACCTGTAGCTCATTTTGTCTCCCTGATCATTTTATTTAAACTGTTGTTGTCCATATTTAATTTTTAAGGGTTTATTCTGTTAACACATCTGGAAGTCTCAACCAGAACCCTGCTGATGGTACCCTGCTATGTCATCTCTTACTTCTAATGTGATTACTCCGTATGTATACTAATGGGATGCAAGCATTACCTTTGGGCAATGAGGGCTTAAGTGCTGAGGTTTAAGGTACTGCTTCTCTTAGAGAAAAAGAAAGAAAGGACAGGGGAAACATCACTGAAAACAGCTCTCAAAATCTTTGTTAGAGTGGTAGCTCACTGGGCAAATTAAATCTCTTATCCTTACCAGGGGGTAACCAAGCTACAGCTTCACTTCCTATCTGTTCCTTTCTAGCCAGGTTGCTCATATGCTCAGGTGGTTTCACACCCACTTCTGTTCACTCGTGTTCACTCACGCCTGTTACATTATCTACCAAGCCAATTTGTAGATGTTCAGAAGAGCAGAAAATTAACCTCACCAATAACAGAAACAGTTCAGAGCAAAGACAAAAGGATTTAATTAAAACTGGGAATGACTAATAACGTTGTGTTCAAGCAGACCCAAATTCTTCACTGGCAGTTTTCTGGAATTGCAATCCTTCAAGGGAATGCTCCATGAAACAGTGCTGAGAGATTTCATGCTTTAGTGCTTGCATCTCCCTGTCCCAAGAGAGTAAAAGAGATTTCACAAGCCTAAACTCCATGGTAGTGTAGGAGGGCACATGTCATTATACTGTCAGCAGTCCTGGCCAGAAGCTAACCAACAGAAAGAGGAAGGGCTGTGTGAAGTGAGTACTGTGCTGATCACATATTACATTACTCTAAACCTGAAAGAACTTCTGCTCCTGAAAGTATGACTTGTGGAAAGCTTAATCACCAGTGGAAAGTTTGCACACCAGTGGAGCTCAGAAAATATACTGTTCATTTTTTCACAGATTTCAGCATGCTGATATTAATGAACTTAATTAATTTCTCCAAGACTTGCATTGTCTTAGGAGCACTCTTGCCAAGCAAGCACTTACTGATAATATGCAAGATGCTTTCTACATAAAGGAAACAGTTCAACTCCAAAGAATAACTCATGAAGGAACATTAAGATGCTTCTGCTATTTTGACTTTAATAAAACTTCTCTGGATTTACACATGTGAAAACCAGACTAAATCAGGTCTTAAGAGCTAATATCAACTAATAACATTTATGCCATTATTGTTTACATTTTTTTTTCTGTAATTCTTCAATCTGTCCTGGAAATGTCTTTGAAAAACATATCTGATTTGAATTTGTCTCTTTCTTATTACCATGTTCAGATTAGAAAAGTAAGTATACTAGTATACAACCTAGTTTAATTTCTTTTTAATGAATTTCATCAAACTAATTGGTTTAAGTAAAACATACATGATTACAGGTACACATTACAGGTACACACAACTGAAATGAATAGGCAGGTTGTATGTATTCCACAGCATATTCAGCACCATTTTGCAGAGTTTAAGAACAAATATAAGACCAGTGTTAAAGCATCAAAAATACTTTTGAGGTACCATATATCCATGTGTAGATAGTAGGCAAATTCCATTATCTGGGAACAGAAGTGTTTGCTACATCTTTGAAATGCATTCAATAGCCAAGATACAATGTGGAAAACTGAGTAGGGTTGACTAAGTGATGGCTTTTTGTAAACGGCCATGGTTAAACTGTGTCTTGCAGTATTAGGTTTACTAACACTAATCACAGGTGAGGGATACTGCCATGGAGGAGCTCCAGATGAAAGGTCTTTGTAATATCCCTTAGTAAGTTTACATCAAGATTACTTCTTACAGAGGCTTCTGGGAATCCAGTAAGTCTGGACTGAATTTCGAAAAAACCTCATATATCTAAGGTAAAACAAAACAAAACACAAAGGCAATGATTTGTTGTCATAAGGGAAAGTTCTTAACAACAACAGCATTCGCAGAATGTCTATAAATAGCAACATGTGTATTTTTGTTCACTTCCCTCTAATAGGGCTCATCAAGAACAACAGCTGCTCATATGGCCCCGGAGCTCCTTTATGTGCTATTCCACCTTTCTCGTCTTGCTAATATGTAAGAGTGTGAAGGTGATCAGGCACACCCCATTATCCTGTTCCCTTTTCACTTTGGATACCATTATACCTTCAGAAGTAGACTGAGCACATTCAAATTTCTCAAAAGCAGGCCCTTGCTTTGGATACTTGAGGATCTGGATGAATTTTTTGGTAGATATCTGTGACAGCTTAAGACTCTTACCATCAAATTTGATCGTATTCTGGAAAATTTTGCTGCAGTACTGGAAGACAAACTTACTGCCTGTATGATGTCCTGCATACTTGAAGAGCTGTGACTAAGTTCCAATTGCATATTGTCCATTTGAGGTTTTGCTGTGGAGAATACATACACATTCTTCTTGTGTTTTAGTTTTGCTTGCCCTATCACATTTGAGGCAATTGCAGAAATGAGAGATAAGGAACCAATCTTTTCTATTTAAACAAATCCCACATTTATCTGGTATCTAAAGGTAAAGCTGAGCATGGTAAAAATTGTAGCTTTCTTCCAACTCTTCTGTGACACATTCAAGTTGTATGGATCCAAGTAGATAATCTGAAAGGCAAATGCTGTATTCTAACCAAAAAAGCTGTACTGCTCAAAGAAGTCTGTGTTAACGACTTTTGCAGAAGTTGGAACACATTATGGGAATGCTATTCTAGTCAATGAGAGATTCAAGCCTTCCTCAAAAAAAATATTAATGGAAATAGTTATCTGGAGATTTCCCAAAAGATTTAAAGACTTTCCCCCTTCTCTAATAAAACAGTTGTTGAAAAACTGCAGACCTTGCAGTGTTCAGAACCTAGAAAATACTCAGCAGATGCTGTTTCTGCCCCAAAGTGAGAAGTTCATGGATTCCTTTGGCAGCCCCTTGCCTGTGTTGGTGGAGTTCACACAGCCTTTCCGAAAGGATGCTCTGAAATGGAGTGGGGGCCAGAGGAAGTGTGTGTCAGGGGAGATGACGCACTCCAGCCCTGTGAGAGAACTGAACTCACTCTACTGCTCAACACTTCCTGCTGACCAACACACACAGCACTGCTGTGCTATCTTTCTGAAAAATGCTCATTTGTTCTGTGGGAACAAAGTAATGTGTTTCATCGTCAGTCAAACTAAACGCAGAGCTTCTGATGAAAGAATAAAAATGCACCAACCTGATGGTGCACTCTGAGAACCTGTTTCGTGCTTCCACTCAGCATAGAAGTCTCTGCCAGAACTCATCAGAATAGCAGCTTCAGTGCAAAGCTTTTGGCAAATGTCAAGTGCATAGATAAGGGTCAGCTAGTAATGGAGGTATTTATGGGAAGCAGACTGACAGTCTCAGCGAGAGGGTAGAAGCAGCGCAGAGAAGGTCCCCATCCCTCAGTCAGCCCAGCTCAGTTTTTTTGCTCAACTCTTCCCAAGAGCTTTTTCTCTGATTCCTTGCATCGCTAATCCAAATTACTTCAGCATGCCATCAGATACACAACACCCTTACATATTTTCTGTAATTGTGAGAAAACATTTCTACAAGTCTTTGTATCGTGTCACATGGACACAGCATACAAGCTTAAAATTTCTTTGTCATGTGGAATAGACACACACAGCAAAGAACTGGTGAATAATCCCAGTCTTCAGTGGCCTAAACAAGTGCCCAGTTTGTTGCATCACAGCATTGCCATCTTTCCCATTTTAGCAGTGCTTTCTATTCTGACCATTACTTTAAGCTCTCTTTTAGTATACTTTAAGTAGGAATTGTGGAACCATTGAGAAACATAAGCTGCATTCTCCAGTGGTGAGTGCTGGGGGACCTTCAGATTTAAGAGCCTGGATTTCTTCCTCTACTTCCTCTATTTTGTAGTCTAGCAAAGGCACTGACAGGCCTATTTCATCTTGCATATCTACACAGAGAGGCATTCTATCAATGTTCAGCAAATCAAGTCCAGCAAAGCTGAATGTGAACAGGATTTTCCCCTTTTCATGTCTATTTCTTTCGTATCCATAGGGCAGCTCCAGGAAGCTCATTGCCTGCTGCCCAAGGACATGGCACCTGTTTTTCTCTTTTTTTTTTCTTTCCAAATATTATTCTAAATAACTATTATTCTTCTTATATTTCTATATCATCAGTGTGAAGCAACATAAAAAATATACTGCAGTATTTGCTCTGCTTGAAATGATCTAGAACTGCTTTGGAGGCTTCCTCTTGTTTAGCCCAGTGGAGGCTGTGAGTACTGCTACTAGTCAATTTATACAGCATAGAAGAGACGAAAGCCCTGCTTTTGAACCTGCAAGCCATGACTATCCATATAATACAGGTCCTACCAACTCACATATGCACAAGGACACACACACAGAGGGAGTAAATTCCTGTGACCGTATTTTTGACCTACATCTAAGTCTATACTCTATATGCAAAGCCTGCTTCTGATAACTTGACCTAAAGTTTCTTTTAAGGTTAAAAAAGAAAGCAAACCCAAAACCACCACCAACAAAAAAAGCCAGCACAACACAATAGTCAAAGCATTTCCCAGAACTGTGATATTTCGTATTTTGAAATAAGATTTCCTGCTTAATCTGACTTTTTTTTCCCCCAGTAGTTTTCAGATGATTTTAAAAAGATTAATATATTAAGTAAAATCTCAGTTCTTCTGAAGTATTTCAAGAGGCAAAGTCTGAGCAAACGTCTACCGAAGGAAGAAAATGAAATGAGCAATTCAAGTGATCTGTCCTTTTACCTCAAATGCTATACCAGCCACTGAGAGCATGCAAGTAGACACTATAATTCCCAGTTTAATTAGAATGGATGAGTTCAGAACTATATCATTTAGCAAGAGGAAAATGGCCAGCCATATAGTGCAATCTGGTATATATTGTTTCTAAAGCTGCTTACAAATCATACATTTCCAAATAGTTATGTGCCTGCCTGCTAGTGGCTCATGTGGTCTGGATTAAAACAAAAATGCCTGCATCTGCATTTTTTCAGATTGTTTTGATCTTCCAACAAGCAGGAACAACAACATTAAAATAAAATTAAAACAAAAAAAGATTCTGCTGAACTTTTCAGACTGCTACAGGAGAAATACTGACTGCATGTGTAAAAATTGTATGATGAAGTTTTGATTTAGCAAAATGGTTCCCTAGACACTGTGGCCATTAGAGATAAAACCAGTAGGAATAAGTATTCTTTCAGCTTGACACACAAAGCTGCATTGCAATAGAGAATAGTATAAAAAAATACGGAAACAGAGTGAGCTGTAGGTTTTCCTCCAACATATTTGTAATGCTTCTCACTGATTCAAAAACCATAGAAAGATTCATCAGATGATTAGGAAGATTCACTTTTAAAATACGGCTTTCTCTTTTCCTTCATAGAAGAGGAAGAGTTTGAATCCACCAAAACACTTCTGTTGCCCTTGCATTGTGAAGCAAGCACCACGAACAGTAAATCTTCAAATTTTTCCTCTGATGTTTTCAGCCCAAAGCAGACTCATAACACAATGGGACAGGTGGAGGGAGGCAGTAAGTGAACTGGAGCTGTTACTGCCTAAGGAAGCTTCATGTTCTCCTACACATGGAAGGAGGGAGAGGAAGTGACCACTGCTGTGCAGCCTCCCATTGATATACCATTCTCAATGCTGTGTTTTTAAATAATGTTCTGAGAAATTTCTGTTTTCTTAAGCTCCCGACAACCAGCTATTAAAAAAACCACAGTAAGTGGCATGTCTTTACACAGAGTCTTGAAAGAAATGTGGATTTATGTTGTTTCAGTCATTAATGTGGGAACAAGTACAGCAATAGCAGAAGAGCCTGTGAAATAAGTCCAGCACAGGACAGAGTACTCTGCAAAGGTCATAGACCTGCAAATGTCATGTAGGACATGGCAGTCTCTTCTTTCTGTAAGCCTGGTTTTCATCTTGTTTTTTTTTTTTCCTCTTCCTTTTCCCTTTTTTTTTTGGTTAATTTTTTTCCAACCAGTTTCTTAGCTGTGATCATAAACTAATAGATGACTTATGACTGAGAGAAGTGCTTCTCACTTATTTTGAGCCAGGGTCATAAAATCTATCTGTATGACATCATACATACAGTGTGTATTAATGTATAACATAGAGTACAACATACCCACATTTATGTGTTATCTCCTGGTCCCTTGTTCTTGCTTCTGTGGACACGGAATAACATGGAACTGCTTTGCGTAGCAGTCAGGAATTCACTTCTTGGGAAACCCTTCATGCTTTTCTTTTACTCTTACTCACATGGAGAAGGAATTTCTTTTTTGTTCTTGTCCCTTTACCAAGATGCTATTCAGCTGAGATATCTGGCATTCTGCCCCCTGCACCACCCAAAGGAAATGTGCAGCGCTACCTTTTAATGTGCTATTTTTAGTAGAATCTCTGGCTGATTACATACCTGTTGCTGCCAAATCTTACAAATAATTATTAATGACTATTGCCTCATTAATAACACTAGTGCCATCAAATGCAGTATTGTGGTATTACTCCTGCCCCTTCTCACATGACGGTTTAATTAAGGCATTTGTTTGCTTTACTGTTATTGCTTCCTGTACCAGGAAACCAAACACACTCTAAAGATGTTAACAATCGATTCTAGCTTGAGAGAATATTTTTTAAAGATCTATTAAAAGGTTAAGGGTACGTTCATACATATTTCTGTAATTTCCATAGAAGGAAGTAACCTGATTGCCTGGCTTTATCTGCAGCATATGCCAATATTTGTTTACAATGAGTATTTGCCTAAACAGATCAACTTCCTGTATTTCTGACACAAGAATTAACCTAATGATATTCTATAAGTATGCCCTACTTCATCTGAAAGAACATCTCAATTACTGAACTCAGCTGGAGAAATTCCAGCAAAATTCAAATTCTATTTGAACCTGGAGAGTGCAGTTACAGAGTTGCAGTCACACAGAAAATGCATTGGCTCAGTTCTGTGGGTTCAAACTGGTGATGGCTGTGCCTGTGGCTGAGCAATTGCCAGACAGTTTAGGCTAAAGTTTATGACAATGCGGTCTCTCATTCCTGTACAGACACTCACAGAGCAAGCAGGCAGGTTAGAAAGCCAGAAAACAAAGGCTTTCTCTTGCTCTGCCCTGTGCAAGGGTCTTCTGTAAGGCGGTGGCTGTGAGCAATCATTGCAAATTGCACTTTGATTCTCATCAGCTGCCTGCATGCTGAGAGGCATGTAGGCAAAGAGCCAGACACAGACTTATCTACCTCTGTCAAGGTGGGAATTAGCATAGGAAAGGTCTTAGGACAAAAGGGTTAATACTCTGCTCCCTCTGGAAAAAATAAGTGGGAAGTACAGACCAGAGATTCTGACAGGATCATCAGTTGAAGGCTTTTTTTTCAACGGATGTCTCTGAGCCTCACACCAGTGAGATGACAGGGGCTGTGCACCCATACCAGGACATTTCACCAGTGCCGCTGACTGGCCCAAGAATCCCATGTGATGCCAGGACGTGCTGCTGAGGTAATATTTTCACAAGGATGTGCTGATCAGATATGAGGGTAGAAAATTGCTCATAAATGAAACGCAGCCTGAGCCAAGATTGTAATGAGCCACAGCTGGCTGCTGGTCTGAAGGGCTGGTATGTGCACTAATTAGATAATGATGAAGCACCCTTGCTGCACATGTCACCACACTGCTTTCAGTATACAGAGCACAACTAGCCAAGTCTATATATAAATAAAATGAGTCTGCTAACTCCCTAGTTCATCAGAATAAAGTAAATTGCAGAATCACAAACCACTGTCACAATACACAGAGATATGCCTGAGCTCCAACCTTATAATCAGCTGACAAAATGGGTCAGATAGGACATAGTAGGCCCAAGAACCCATTGCTGGTGAAAAGGATACAGAGCAGCAATTCTCTCTCTCTCATGTGCTAAGGAAGTAACCCACAGAAAAATGTCCCGTTATTCTGCCTCTGGCAGCTGTGGCTACATGCCAGACTTCCAGCAAACCTAAACTTTCACCTTGTCACCACTTGTGGTCTCCAAACATATGGTTCCACTTTTTTTCACAAACTCATGCAGGGCCTGAACTGCTACATCTACTGAGAGCTAAGGTAGAGGTCCAGAAAAGCAGCTGCTACAAAACTCATTAACAGTGCCAGTTATACTGGAGCACCATCTACTGTCAAAGAAATATTGATTAAAAGATGTGTGTTTAAGCACCTCTCTTCACTCACACCAAAAACTCCCTCTGATTCAAATTTTCTGCCTACCTCCTGGGCCTTATCTCTTGTATAAAGTGCATCCATCTTCTGAGGGCAGGTACATGTGTGTATGTGACAGACGACTTAGAGAAATTAAGGTAGAAAAGATCCTCTGTGTGTGTGATCTGCAGGGTATGAAGACAGAGAAGTCTGAAGTAAGGCAGCCCTGGCATCAGACACAACATATGAGGCTCCACATATACAAAGACAATGGCACTGATCTCTCACCAGCTTGACTAGTGTAAAAGCAAAAGTTTTCCATACATTATGAGAAAACCCAGCATTTGAGTGGGGAAAACCCATTCTTCATGCCTTGCTGCACGGAGACAAGACATGGAGCGGAAGAAAGTCTTCTGGACTAGTATTTCAGACTGTTGACAAGTTCAGCCAGATACTGTTATATCAATTAGACTAGTTGCATCCATTAGAAACGTTGAACTAATTACAACAGTACTTTCAAGACTTTCAGCAGTGACAGTGCTTGGAGATTAAGAATGGGAAGCAAAATCTTGATGTGGAGTCACATGTTCTCTGGTCCTGAGTACAGGAAAGTTGAAAGAGGATAAAATGAGAGCATGGTGAGAGAAGAAAAAAAACAAAGGACATTGCAGCTAATGGAGATAGTAAACAACAGATAAAACCATACTAAAGGACAGAAAAAAAAAGAAGTAAATTAAAGAAACAATGACTACAGAATATAAGAAACATCTATAGTTGCAAGGGAAGAGTGAAAGATTGATTAGAAAGAAAAAAACTAATAGAGAAGAAAAGCAGCAGGGACTTAAACAATGATTCAAGAATATTTATTAGAAGAAAAAATGCAAAGATAAGAAGGTAATTTTTATGAAATGCCAAATGGACAGAAAGCACTTAACAATGAAGCATTTTGCTGCTTCATTAGGTCAGAAATGTATGTGTAAATGGAAAAATTCAGCTAATAAAACATTTACTGTCTCAGTTATGTGTTTCACTGTCTACTTTAGCCACCTTCAATTAAAAAACCCACCTTCGTTCTTGTGCCTTCTTAAAGTTGGTGGGTTTTTGTTTTGTTTTGTTTTTAACAAAACTGTACCTATATATGTGAAGCTGTGAATTCAGATTTTTATTATGTTTTATTACAGTGTGACCTCTCCAGTAGATCTTTAAAACACAAAGACAGTCTGTAAAATCAGGAGAAACACTACTGTTCAAGCAATGAGCAAATTTTCAACGTTTTTTAAGAGAAAAAAGTTCCTGGCTCTTTTCCCCACCCTGAAGAGCAGCTCTGTGCATATTCCATGGAATGGTAGCTGCTGTTTTGCATTCAAAATATTTAAGCTCTTTTTATGACACTTTCTTTTTACTTAAGTGAAATGGTCACTGTTGAAATAAGTGAGGATTTCGTCCTTGCCTTCTGTGGATTTGGCCCTTGGAGTGGATACATAAAACAAGATGAGCCAAATTTGGTGTTGAAGTGAGCTGAACCAAACAGCCAGTCTCCAAGATTTTCAAACCAAGAAGTATTTTCAAGTGGAAAAAGATGTCAGTTTGCTGTTCCTCCAGTTTTTTCAACCCCTATTTCTAAAGACTTTCCTCTCAAATGGCTTCACAAAGTGTGACTTATGAATCTGGTGGCCTTCTGCAACAGAGTTGCAGCTCTGGTAGATATGGGAAGAACTAACTTGTGCAAGGCATTTGACACTGTCCCTGCATGACATCCTTCTCTCTGAGATGGAGCAACATGGACTGGGTGGATGGACCAGTGATAAGGAATTGACTACACAGTTGCCCTCAAAGAATAGTGGTCAACAGCTTGATGTCCAGGTGAAGACCAGTGACAAGTGGAGCACTTCAGGGGTCTGTCCTGGGTCCACTGCTCTTTAACATCTTTGTCAGCAACAGGGGCAGTGGCATCAAGTGCACCCTCAGTGAGTTTGCTGATGACATTGAGCTGTGTGTTGCAATGGACATACGTGAAGCAAGAGTTGCCATCCAGAAGGATCTTGACAGGTTTGAGAATTGGACCAATGACAATTGCGTGAAGTTCAACAAGTCAAAGTGCAAGGTCAGGCCAGTCCTACGCACAAATGCAGGCTGGATGCAGCGTGGGTTCAGAGTAGCCATGGAGAAAAAAGATCTGGGGGTGCTGATTGATGAGAAGCTCAACATGAGCCAACAGTGTGCTCGTGCAGCCCAAAAGGCAAATTGTATCCTAGGCTGTATCAAGAGGAGTGTGGCCAGGAAGTCAAAAGAAGTGATTCTTCCCCTTTACTTCGCTCTGGTGAGACCCCACCTTGAATACTGCAATTGGTTCTGGTGTCCCCATGTACTAGGATGGGGAATCTTGAGAGACCTGGTCTTGTGGAAGTGATCACAAACTGGCCAGACCCCATCATAAGAAGGACATAGAACTGTTAGAGTGAGTCCAGAGGAGGGCTACAAGGATGGTTGAAGGGCTGAAGCATCTCTGCTGTGAGGATAGACTGATGAAGCAGGGTCATTCATCCTGGAGAAGAGAAGGTTCCAGGGGGACTTACAGGAAAGCTGGTAAAGGTGTCTAGCAACAAGGCTAGGGGAATGGTTTTAGGCTGAAGGACAGTAGGTTTAGACTAGATCTTAGGAAGAAGTTCAGTATGATGGTGGTGAGACTCTGGAATGGGTTGCCCACAGTGGTTGTGGGTGCACCCCCCTGGAGGAATTTAAGGTCAGATTGGATGAGCCCCTGGTCAGCCGAATCTAGTTGAGAAGTGTCCCAGCCCACGGCAAATGGATCTCTGAGATCCCTTTCCAGCCTAAGCCATTCTATGATTCAGTTAAATACCATCAATACCCTGCTGTAAGCTGTGTCTGTTTGATGTTAGTCCAGAAATGTCACAGGCATTTTTTGGTCTGCCTCTGAACACACTTTCAGAGGCAGAGACTGGAGAGGTAAAGAGTGGCTACAGGAAGCCCAGGATTAGGAAAAAAAACAAACAAACATGAACTCTTTCTGTTAGATGGAGACAGGAGAATAATACAGCAATTTAGCATTATTTCAGCATGGCTCAGAGTCTCCATTGGAAAGCTGAGTTCAGATCTGTGTGGTACTTGACTTGTTTTTTTTTTTTTCTAAGTGTATTTTTTCATGCTGTAAATGTAATCTGTTTAGTTTAGCAACATAACTATAATGAGTAATCCTCCAAGAGAATACAATGATTTTTATACCTTTGGAAATCTTTCTATTCCATTTAAAAAAGAGACATTCTCAAAGCTCTGACCATGCCTTGGATCCTCTCTTATTTTTTTCTTAAAAATATGAATGTTACTTCCTTTCAAAGAGTCCTTTTGGTGTAAAGTGGCAACAGAAAATAATCTTACCAGACAAAAGATGTAGATGTTTAGACAAGATCTATTTGTGGGCTTAACTGATAGCCAGCAGCAGCAGAAAGATAAACTGTAAAACCTCTTTCGTGAAAGAAAGGTTATCTGAAGGTCACTGGGTTTAAAAAAAAGCATGTTACTCTCTTCTCCAGCTGCTGTTACATTCTGCTCTGGCATGTACTGTTGTAGATAGATGGTGGCTCCTTCAGCTACCATGTAATGGAAATAAGATAAACCAGTGGCGCTTTTAAAAATATTAATAATTCTGTTATTCAACTCAAGCTACATTTTATTTCAGATGATCTAGATCAAGGTGTGGCATCAGTAGTAAGTTTTGGATCAAAAAGAAGTTTTGGGATGATGGAGTGCATGAACCAGATCATCTTATCCCAGTGGATCACACATGCATGATTAACTTGTATATCTGATGGACATGATTCCCTAGGCTCACGGCTCATAATGACACAAAAATGTAATTTGGAAATACTGTAGTTTTCCAACTAACAAATGAGGATATTTGATTTTAAAAGGGACAAAACCATTGTAGCTTGGCTAGCTACAAATTGTTTTGCTTGCACTTCTAAGGACTGATTCTCACTTTTAGTCCGATCATGTGGAATGAAGATTACAGTGTGGAACTATGATTAAGGTGAATTGATGCCAGCAGCATTTTCCTTGCTTGGCATTTTTGCGCTTAAGGCTCTGATATTTTAGTAGTGGTGGTTTAATCTTGTGATCTCATGCTCTTGGGAACACTTACAACAATAATTACGAAGCCTGATTAAGTGACAAGGACTAGATTTCTGGCTGGCATAATATTTATTTTTTCATAATATCTAGCAGTTGTACTACTTTCTATTGCACAGTTCTGCTGTTCACATTCCCACCTACCACATGGATACACATAGGTACCAGAAGAATGAAGTACTCAGTGTGAATATGCGAGATCAATGTTTTTGTTTAAGAACTGGAGACTGACCTACTAAAATGCTGAGTTACATGCCACATATCTAGCAGTACTTGCCCAAGATGTGCACCTGAACAAGGACTTGATGTGGTGGGCAGACCCAGATTGCCACAAAGTGATCAAATATCCCCTCAGAGGTGGCTGTGGGCAAGCACTTGTGGGGAAGGACCTCACTACAAAAACTTGTGGCTATTTTCTCATCTCTCCCCAAGGGCATTGTGGGTGGAGGGACAGGAAGAGCTGGCACTGGTGTGCCTTTCCCTGTGCTCTCCCCACAGCAGTTGGTGGGAACAGCAGAGGCAAATAACTGAATGGAGCTGAGGGGCTGGTTAAGCAAATGATCTGTCTCACAAGCTTACAATGCAAGAAGGCTGGGTACAGCCAGTTTGCTCCCACAGAGATTACATGTACTAAGTCAAAGATCAATGCAAACTTTACCCCAAAAATTCTCAGTGAGTTTGGATTTGTATTATTACATTCATCTCCTTCTGGTTGTTCTCACGGACATTTTACAGCACTCTGCCTCTGTTTTCATGACAAAGGTCTCAGTGTATGTCATGGGGTGACAACACAGGACATAGTACAAGAATTGTCTTTTGAGTTACTCTTTGGGAAGATTATGTTTGTTTCTCAGCTCTCATAGGAAATTGCTGATGGTTTGGGGTTTTGTTGGATTTTTTTCTTGCCTTCTTGGGTTTTTTTTGTTGTTGCTTGGGGTTTTTTGGGTTTTGGTTTTTTGTTTGTTTGGGTTTTTTCTTTCTTTATAAGCACATCTGCTTAGCATCTGAATTTCTAAAAAAAAATTACATAAAGCACAGGGTTAACCCATGTAAGACCATAAAACTGTGAGTCCTCAGGAACTGAATTTTGAATTACTTCATCTGTCCTGCACTACAACAATGACTCTTTCCATCATAGCTCTTTATGTATGATCTGCAAACACAGGAATGTGGAACTGAGATCTACATGACCTGTGGTTTTATAGCTCTCTGTAAACTGTACTTAAAACTGTTAGCTTTACAGAGACATCTTCACCAGCTGGAGGTAGCGGAAGTGATTAGTAAGTAGGAATGACTGTAGGAAAAGATGCAAGTATTTATTTCTTGAGATACACATATAGTAGTGGTACATGAATGAACTACAACCATGCAAATCTGAGGATACTCTTGACTTTGTGTTCAGATGCTTCTGTGAATGCACCTTGACCCACAGTGGGGGTGACAGCCGCTCAGGCCCAGGCTCACATCCACGGAGAGACCAACCTCTCTCCTTGCTCATGAGTCCTGGGCCTGAAGAATGCAGAGCTGCCTGTGGCCTCCTTGGCAGGCAGCTGTGATGTATCCAGTGATTTTTAATTGAATGTATGGGCCAAAAAATGCATTAAAACACTTAATAAGTTACCTGTTCTTAAACTGAAGGATTGGTTTATTTTTTAATATATCAGTAATGTTTTTTCATGTGGGTTTCTTAGATGCTTCTGTGTTACTAGAAGTTGCTGGTGAGCATATCATACTTCAGCCCACAGCTGATATAAACCAAAGCACTTCCGCTTACACTGTGAGGCTTCCATGACAATTTGGGGGGAGAAAATTTAAAAGAAACAGCTGCCAGTGTGGTACAATGCATGCAACTTTCAAAAAGTCACTGGTTTTGCTCATTTTGGCACGAATGACACCATAAGACCAAACTTAGGCAGAATCGAGAGTGCCTTTAAGGCTCTAGGGGAGAAAGCAAAGAATCTTGGTGCCCAAACCACATTTTCTTCCATATTACCAGTTCAAAATTTGGAGGCAGACAGAAATAGACACATAATGCAGATCAGCTTCTGGCTAGATGGCCAGTGTTGCCATGGGGGTTTTGGCTTTTATGAGAGTACAACATTCTATGAGGATGACAACTTGTTTAGGAAGGGGTGGAATCCACTTGTCTAAAAGAGGCAGGGGAATCTTTGCCAGCAAGCTGGCCAGCCTGGTGAGGCAGTTTTTAAACTGATGGCCTTGGAGGGGAGAGATCCAAAATGTCAATGTCGATGGTTGCCATTACAACCAATTGGGGAATTAATCAGGCCAACCAGAGCAGTGTAAAAATGTACCTCAGATGTCTCCTTAAACAAGA
The DNA here is from genome assembly GCF_027791375.1 of Indicator indicator. Lineage (NCBI taxonomy): Eukaryota > Metazoa > Chordata > Aves > Piciformes > Indicatoridae > Indicator > Indicator indicator. The sequence continues at coordinate 57,390,311 of NC_072053.1, read as the reverse complement.
AACAAAACCCAAAGCACCTAAAGTGTATGCATATTAAGTCTGGGAAACAAATGAGGAACTGAAGCTCCCTGCCCAGTCTGGAAACTATGATATCACAGGAGTAACTGAAACTTGGTGGGACAACTCACATGACTGGATGATCATTACAGACGACTACAGGCTGTTTTGTAAAGGCATACTGGGTAGAAGAGGTGGTGGGGTTGCACTCTGTATGAAAGAGAACCTTGAAAGTACTGAAGTCAACTATGGTAACTGTGGAAGCCCTACCCAATGCCTCTGGGTCAAAATCAGAGGGCTTGCCTCTAAGGGAAACCTGACAGTAGGCATCTGTTACTGACCACCAAATCAAGATGATGTGACCCATAAAAGCAATTCTTGAGTCACTTAGGCAGGCTTCAGGTCAACAAAACCTGATTCTTATGATTCTTTAACTACCCAGACATTTGTTGCAAGAACAACACAGCAGTTCACCTGCCATCCATTACTTCTGGAATGCATAGAGGACTCCTTCCTCATACAAAAGTTGACCTGCCAACCAGAAATGAGGTGCTGCTGGATTTGCTGCTCACTAACCAAGAAAACCTGCTTTGTAATATCTTGATTAGTGACAGCCTTGGCCACAGCACCTACCGTATTGTGGAATTTGGGATACTGCAGAGCATGCTAAAGGTTAGTTCCAAAATGAAGGGTTTAGATTTCAGAAGAGCAAACTTCAGCTTCCTCAGTGCTCAGTTGGAAGGGCTGCTGTGGTAAGCTTCATGGAGGACAAAGGAGCTAATGAGTGCTGGGACTTTTTCAAGAACACTCTCCTAGACACACAAAATCATTTCATCCCCTCTAAAGGCAAATGAAGCAGGTGGAAAAAAAGACACCCCCCCCTCCCTGGGCTTAACTCTGAGCTTCTGGGTCTGCTCAGAACCAAAAAGGAAATGTACCATAGATGAAAAATTAGAACATTACCTATAGAATATTATAAGGGCATTACCAGCCATTAAGGTTGGGAAAGCAGAAGCTCAGCTTGAACTGGAATTGGTCAAAGATGTCAAAGACATCAAGAATAAGTTCTTCAGATACATTAACAACAAGCAGAAACAGAAAGAGACTATAGGCCACTCTTAAACAAGAGAAGTGAACTAGTAACCATCAATGCTGAAAAGACAGAGGCGAGGCAATCCCAAACACAAATACAGGCTGAATGACAAGTAGATTTGAGATCAGCTCTGCAGGGAAGGACCTGGGGGTGGTGGTTAAGGAAGTGCTTGACATGAGCCAGCAATGTGTGCTGGCAGCTCAAAAAGCCATCTGTGTCCTGGGCTGCATTAATGGATGTGTGGCCAGAAGTTCAAGGGAGGTGATTCTGCCCCTCTGCTCTGCTCTTGTGAGGCCCTACTGTAGTATTGCATCCACCTCTGGATCCCCCAACACATGAAGAATGTGGGCATGTTGAGAGAGGGTGCAGAGGAGGGCCACAAAGATGATTAGAGGGTTGGAGCATCTGTCATAAGAGGACAGGCTGAGGGAGTTGGGGCTGTTCAGCCTAGAAAAGAGAAGGCTCAAGGGAAAGCTTAAAGCAGACTTCCAGTACCTGAAGACAGTCTACAGGAAAGAAGAAGAGGGACTTTTTATAAGGGCATGTGGTGACAGGACAATCGGCAATGGTTTTAAATTGAATCAGGGTAGATTTAGATTAGCCATCAAGGAGAAGTTCTTTACTATGAGGGTGGTGAGACAATGGAACAGGTTGCCCAGAGAAGTTGGAGATGCTTCATCCCTGGAAGTGTTTAAGACCAGGCTGGATGAGGCTTTGAGCAACCTGATCTAGTGGGAGGTGTCCCTGCCCATGGCAGGGCATTTGGAACTAGATGATTTTTAAGCTGCCTTCCAAAGCAAGCCATTCCGTGACCGAGCATAATCCTCACTGAGCAGTGAGGATTATGAAGATGAGAATTTTGCATGCCAATCTATGAAGATTAATTCTGGTCTGGTTACAGATACTATAAAGTAACATCTCCATTGTAAAAAAGCAATGAGAACAATGAATCATAAAGAAGAGAGCAAAATCTCATTTTACATGCAGACTTGGAAAAAATCCAAGATGCATATTATTCAGTCCTCATGTCCAAGATCTGAATACATTCCAAAACTTCCTGTTACTTTGTTCATTTCTGTATGTGCACATGTAGAATAAAGAAAGATTGATTTTACAATTTTATAACATCCCTTTTAAAAGCACAGGCATACTATAATAATATTATGTTGTTCTTATTCATAAGACAATCTGCTCTCCAGGCAGGAAATTCTGACACAAAAGCTCTTATTTTGATTTCTTTGTGTACTACTGCTACTTTCATACACACTGCTTCAGATTTTTATCTTGAAGGATGTGATAACATTCAACAAACAAAACAAAGGACACATACTTACCCATTTGCTTTGTACACTGATTCACAAAGTGCCCAAAAATTTGGGAGTTCCTCAGGACCCTCTGGAAATGCGAAACACTTTTTTGCCATATGGTTTTATGAACTCCTTATTGATGGTTAATGCTCTATAGATTCAACTACAAAATGAGACATCCCTAACCATTTTTGATTAAACCCTAAAGATTCTTCTCTATACAGAAAACACTAGCTACCATATGGGGATACAAGACCCTTATGCCTGTTGTATATTTTGATGCTGGAACATACATCTTACTGAGTAAGACTGGAGTTTCTGGACCAGGAGCAGCACCTGAGAGGGTGTGTGAGCTCCTGCAGTTCACCAGCAGCTGCTTCATCCCCTCTTACCTCATGACTTTGGCTATGTACGCGCTATTTGAGTCCTGGGCTCCAGAGAAACATTCAGCTGCTTTCTCTATCCACTAACATCTCCCTTAGATTCAGTTTTTGCTCTTCTCTCTCTTCTCCCTGTCTCCTGGGTCCTGCTTTGACAGGACATTTGCCTGCAGTTACCCAAACTCTTCATCCTCTGAGTGCTGGGTAAATGATTGTAAATAGCAATCTAACCCTCACACAGGCTTGCTTTGTTCTAAAAGAAGAAATATGAGAAAGTACTTCTGCAGTTGTTCTCACTACAGCCAGGAGATATCAGGCCATATTCTTTTAAGATCGTTGTCTAGCCTGGCTGGAGCTGTCACCTTTGACTTTTTATATACACATATCTTTTTTAAGATGTCTGTCTTTGGAAAGTTGTCCAGATTCTTGTCCAACAGCTGGCACTTTGCAACAGCAGCCACCAAAGGCATTGAGCCTGTTAAATAACATTCAAGTATTCCCATGCAGGACTGTTACTTTGTTTGAACTGTTCAACTGATTCAGCACTGGAGTCATGGAAACGCTGATTAATGGTTTGCTTATTTTACAGACTAACAGTTTGCAAGCCAGTTGCCCATTAATATTTCTCTGATGATCACAGGCTTATTTCTCTGTTGCAGCAGGCTTCTAAGAAACTGAAATTCTACATTCCCAGACTATTCATGATTATGGTAATAAATACATGACTTGGAGTGCTAATTATCTTATTTAAACCTAGCATACAGTCCAGTTTATTTATGGAAGTTCACAAAGTTGACTGAAAAATTCCATAGGTTTTTATTTTAGGCTGAAAATTATTCATGAGCAAGAGTTTCTCTCAGTCAAGGATGAAAGGAACACAAGATAAACTTGAGGGAAGAAAAGAAAAAAATTTAAAAAAGAAAATAGCAATACATTGGCTGATTAACATGAGCAGTTTTGTACAGCAAAATGATAATTTTGTAAATAATTTTGTTCTAGTCTTGTAATTCAGTAGTATTAAATAGCTCTGATTCTGCTTTCCAGATTTTTGAATGTGTTGGCTCTTTGGGTATAAAGTGCATACTGTCCTGTACTATAAAAGAAAATAGGTTTAAGGTTCTTTCTAAGGAATGAGATAAAGGCATTTTAAGAACAGTGAAATTTTACCTTTTTTTTCATCTCTTGCAACACTGAAACAGAGGTGTTACTAATGATAATAGTAGAAGAGTGTATGTCAGAAAAAAAGCATATTTTGCTACGAGAATGTGTTTGCATTTACTCAAACACTTTTGTCTGAAGACTTTATATTGCTTGTTAATTTCTACAAATAATGTTTCAGGAGTCACCTTACTTAAATATAACAGTGGAATACAAAAACCATCATTCACATATATCCTCTTCTTACTAAAGTGCATTTCATAGATCTGTATGTTCTCTTTTGGCATCCTGACTTTATTTGTGCTTTACAATTATATACTTGCCAAATTGTTTTCAGGGATTGAAAATAAATGTTTGACTAGTAAATGCAAAGAGAAAAAAATGTAATGCAATATTAAACCCAAATCAGAAGGACAAAAAGAAGGACCTAGTCTCACTAACACTTTGATTTTGTATGCAAGTTCCCTTATGTTTAAAGAACATAGAATTTCTTAGTAGTTAATAGAAATGCCAAAGTTCTATTTAAAATGCGGTTGCAGCTCAAAAGGGCTGGAAGATTGGATTTATTTTTTTAAAAAACATCAACAATTTAGGCTATTATATACAGTGTGTGAAAATGCCATTTCAGAGGACAGGGGTGAAAAAAGGCTAAAAATCTTTCTTAAAGCCTAACGGGTCCATTTTCAGTCATATTTTAAGTTTTCACAAAGCCCTGCATATCAAAGACATCACTGGTGGAATCCCTGGGCCACCTCTTTCCCTCATATTTGCAGGAACCGTGGGCTCAAAACCTGAAAAAGTTGATCTCTCTCTAGCCCACAAAGAATTAATTCGCTGGGGTTTTCAGCACACCTGCAATTCTGTACAGGAATAGTTAGGACTCAGGACTGAAGATTTGCTCCTGCAGCAGTTCCCTGGTGGTTTAGCTCCTTACGAATGCCACATCCCCACAAAATTTCAGCCCTCATGAAAACTTCCTCCCTCTGCAGACTAAGGATCACTGCTGCACCTGAAATGGAGTTGTACCACTGAACTCTAAGATAACAGAAACCATGGTGTTCCTCACAGCAGCCATGGTGACCCTGAAGATTTGTAGTTTGTCTCCAAGGGATGTGTATTGGTTTTGTCATTGGGCCCTTCTATTCTCATGTCAGACAGTGATATAATGCATATGGATCTGATATGCAGTCTTGAAAGGATAACAGCATTACGGTTTAAGGTGTTTTGTTTTAGTTTAGAAATTTTTCTAGACTATGTCCCAGAAAGGGATACATCTCTGTAATATGTTTTTGTTAAAAGCCTATGAGTTAAAAATAAAAGCATATAATTTAATGGTGAGTAGAGTCACAACTCAACAAGGCATTGGCAGCCATCATTTATTTTCATAAACTTCAGGGAACTGAGAATACTCAGCACTTTGCAGAAGCAGGCTCATTGCTACATCAGGGCTAGAATGAGCTCTCCATAATAAAGTCTAGGAAAATCTCAATTATGTCAGGCTAATTGATCACCCTAGCCATAGAAGAACCATTGAGTCACTTGAAGTGTTATTTGCCTTTGGCAAAAAGCTCTCAGTCATGCTCAAAACTGACACAGAGCAGAGAGTTGAAGGTAGTGTTGCTGACAAGTAGAATACTTAACTTTTCATAGAAGAAAAATCCCTGTATGTTTGTCAGTGTGCAATAGTCTTAGGGAAGAAGAGGCGCGGGTTTGGTTTAAAAAAACTCATCTAAACCTCATATTTTGTCATTCCTAAGTACTCATTTTAAGTACTTAAATCCTTTCCCTATGATTTTCCCCAGTTGCTTGGCATACACATTTCTGATCATATGAACACTTTGATGTGCAACATTCTCAAGTCCATAGCTCCCATTAATTGCTCTACCCATTTCCCTCCATTTAGCAGCCTGATTGTATAAACACTACCTATAGCCCTTCACTTGCAGGAGTGTAGATTTACCTATGTATACAAAAAGTTCAGGTGAACAAAGCATTTGAAATCATGACCTAGCTCTCTTACTATTTCCACAACCTGCAAACTGATACGGTGAACTCTGGATGTGAAGGGGAGGGTGACAGGTGAAGGGGTCTCTGTGCAGCATCACTTGGCAGCACAGAAACCTATGTTAAGTGGGCTGATTAATACTGAAGCACAAACCATAAAATCACGCACGTACACACACACAAATCCCAAAACAAACAAAGAACAAACCAAAACAAACAAAAAATCCCAACTAAAACCAACCAACCACAACAAAAAGAACCAAGTCGGATTATCAAGAGGATTTATTTCTAAAAGTAGACAATTTCTAGAAATCCAGCTTCCCTAAGGTGTCTGAAACCCAGGAAATGGGGAAAACAGGGACATTCTAATTACCAAATCCATCTGGAATTGTTAGCCAACAGTTCCCAGAGAAATACTTATCAGTTATCATCTGCTACACAACTCCACCACTGACATTGCCCTCAAGAAATGATCGAGTTAGTAATAAATCCCTTATTCTAAACAGGAAATGATTCTTCAGCTGAGGATGTCTAAAAAGGAAACAATCTGCTTTCTCTCATATGGTGTGTAGTGAAATAACTGTGCTTCTCACTCACCCTTAGAGAAGTTTTGTGGCCTGACTCTACTGACTTACTGCTGTTACCAGATCTGTTGGGGCAGGGGAAGGTTATGAAGCTAAGGTTATACAAAGGAGATGAAGATGAGACCATTTGTTTAGGTTTGGACTCTGGGGTGTGAAGGGAAGCATTGAGGGCACTGACCTTGTTGCTTCAGAGATTTTTCTTGTCTTGATGTAGTTACTGGCAGCTGACAGTGTGCCTGTCTCTGCTTCTGATGCCTGAGGGACAGCAGCCCAGCCATATGGGGCAAAGGTGACAACTACTCTTAGGTCAACAGAAATCAGAGCAACTGAAAGAAAGCTCCCTCCTCTGCCTTTTCTTCTCCAAAAACTTACTGGTTTCCTGATATACAGATAACAGGGAACAGAAATAACATATGGTTACTGTCAATAAGATAAATAGATTCTAACAATGAAGAGCAAGGTAGGGGATAGAGACAATCATTTAATTATGTGATGAATAATGTTTCTGAATACAATGGTTCTCTGCCTGTCAATTAGAAAGGCCAGCGCTGAAGCAGAGCAGAGCAATTTTCTTGCTTGTAAATAATGATGGCAAAAATAACCTTGAACCTTAGCTCCACCATGCACAAATCCTGTGCAAAGCATTAAGTATTTTGGGGTGAATTGTTAAGTCTGCAGGGATGGGGTTTTTCTGTGCTAGCATTAAGTTCCTTTGGGGATTGAGAGTGTCAGTCTTGCACTGTGACCAGGATTCAGTACTGGGGCCAGCTTTGTTTAATACCTTCATCAGTGACTTGGACGAGGGCATTGAATGTACCTTCAGCAAGTTCACTGATGATACAAAACTAGGAATGGTGGGGGTGGTGACTGATAGACTGGGAGGATGTGCTTCCATCAAGTGAGATCTGGACAAAGGTGAACCTCATGAAGTTCAAAAAGGACAAGTGAGGAGTCCTGCATCTGGAGAGGAGTAACAACAGGCACCAGTACAGACTAAGGACCATACTGCTTGAAACCAGCCCCATGCTGTTCACGGGATCCCAGTGGACAGCAAGCTCTCCATGGGACAACAATGTGCCCTTATGGCCAGCTACATCTTGAGGTGCTTTAAGTGAATATAAGTTGAATGTAAGAGCTGATGGAACACCACCATCTGTGTTAAAAAGAATAACAACTCAATGGTTTGTTGTGGCTTGGACATCCATAGTAGGGCACAATTTTCAAAGATGCTGGTATTATTAAAATACCCTGTAACTATGAAGCCTTTTTCAGCCACCTTTGCTGCCACTCGTATATGACTGACCTAGCATCTTCTGCAGACTACAACATTTTATAACAGAAATTTTCCTCCAAAACTTGTTGCCAGCAATGCTTCAGCGTTTTTTTTTTTTTTGTTCTTCATCCTTCCCCTTTCTGTTTTTCTCTTTTATCTTACTACATTTTGACATGCCTTATACTTCAGTTAATGTCATTGCTTTTTTTGAAATTTCTGTGTTTAAAGTTCTTATGTCCAAAGTTTTTGCTCAGCCCATCCAGAAAAGACAGACTAAGAGCAAAGTCCTACTCCTAGGTTTTGATTTCTTTCTCAAAATTAGTAATATTCTGAATTTGGGGGTATTACTTCTAATCTTTCTTTTGTGATACTTGTACTCTGTCAGTACTAATAACATTTTCTGTCTGGTTTAGGAGCTTTTAACTTGAATCCATTTACTCAGTCTATTGCTATCCTCATGTGAGAAAAAAAACCTAGATAATTCTGTAGGTTGAAGCCACATTGTGTAGAGAGCAGAACTGAGTCCCAAGATGAGGAAACATTTCAACGGGGATTCCTTTTCATTCGTTTTCCAATACTGCCTCTTTGTCTCAATCTGAATAAAAACTCTACAAACTCCTGAGTAATCACTGCTCATTGCTGCTCTAACGTATCTCATCTTGTGGGAAAATAATTTATGGGTTTGTGTTTGAGTAGAAAGTTTCTGATGTGTTTTCAAGCTGAGATTTTTTAAGATATGCACACAGAGACCACTTTCTGCTTCATCACTTTACTCTGACAACCCTGAAACAACTAGACTGTGGCTGATCAAAGCCTGTTACAAAACACTCATGAAGCCAGGTAAGACAGATTAGAGACAACTATTACAGCTGTATGAGACTGCACAGACAGCTGCATCTCTTTGTCATTTCCTCTGCCAAGGGAGTTTAGGATTATATCAGTTTATGTGGCTTGCAGCTCAGTTATGCAAAACTTTTAATCTGAAATTCAACTTCATTACCTGCATTTGGATTTTGTTACAGGCATAACCTGAAGCCATTGCTTGTACATTTTCATAATTGCAAAAATCACTTGAATGAACTTCTGCAGTATACGTTTCCCAACAGCACCATGAGAACCTCACAGTTTCTCATGAAGTTGTCTGAGACAAAACACAATAGCTTTTGAGGAATGCTAAGGAAGGAGAAAAGAGAGATACAAATACAGGAGCTAATGAATGGTTTAAAGAAATCTAGCAAGAAGTTCTCATCACTTTTTTTTTTTTTTTAATATCAGCATGGTCAGGATAGTTTTTCTATGAAAAACTGAACAAACTAGAGATTAACAAAAAACAAACAAACAAAATGAGTATAATTTTCACAGTGAAAAATCAAATCTATGAACTACACTTTTTAAAGGCTCATGGAAACAAAGAGCACATCAGGCTACAAAGCTCCAATTAGAAAAAACTAACCACAGTTTTGAATAGAACAGAAGCTATCCCAATTCATGCTATAAGCCAGCCCCAAACACCTGAAACTACAGAACACCTTAGCATGGTGGCAACTTGCATATTAAATCATGGGTTGACGATCTTCCAGAGTTGTGCTTCAGTTTGTAATTTTCACTTGCAGTTTGAAGTGAAGTTAAAACATCAGTGAAAATCTCTGTGTGTCTGTTGGTATATATGATCAGCTGCACTCTCAATTCTGGAAGAACTGATAATAGTTACTTTACTTCAAGAAACAGGACTGCTGCTACTAACCAGGCTGGCATAAGTTATGTTACTGTGAGGATTGGGTATTAATTTGGACATTTAACTCTGTATGACTGAATGAAATGGATATCCACAAACTGTTTAGGAGCAATTCATTGAAAGCTCAAATCTATTGAAGGCAAGAGAGATGTGAAGGAAAAATTTATGTTTTCCAAAACCAAGGAGAATCTTTTCATGATGTTCAGTCAGTCTCAGAGCTATACCTCAAATATATGTGCTTTCAGCACAAATAAATGACTCCGCTCTGAGTTTTTTCCTTTCTGGCCTCTGAATGCATCAAGTAGCTGCAGGGAGGCTGACATTGACAAGCAGTGATCATGTTGTTACTGTATTTCAGATTTCCTCATCTTTGCAGAGTGTCCCTTATGTTCCTTTGCTTTTAATAGCAGAAATTACATTGAGTAAGGCTGGTCTCACAGGTACAACTACCTTCTCTGTAAATTCCCTTTGCTAAGAGCAGCTGCTTGTTGAATTCTTGTATTTAACTCTTGTAGAATACAAGAGTTGACAGTAACTTAGTCCACACAGTTGCCATTGACCACTGAAAACTTCATAGTAGAAACAGGGCTGAGTAATCCACGCAGAGTCACAAATGCAGAAACAAATCTAGAAGTAGGTTTGCTGGAACATTTTGGGGACTGCAGATTTCCCTACAAGCAAGTAAATAGGGGGCAGAGAGCATATCTATACTTTAAAACAGTGCTTCCTAGGAATCAGTTTGTAAATGCTCTGGGTTAAATAGAATGACTTTAATGCTAGCATACACTCACTAGCATAACTTTCAGGAAATGTATGTATGTAAGTTAATATAAAAAAGTGGAGCTGCTATGCTTCATTGTTATTCACACAGCCTTTATAATTCAAAGACCAGTTTTCCCTACCACTAGATCTATGACCACAATGTAGATATATTTTAAACAGGTATGTTTAACTGGAAGGCAGCAGATATGTACAAAGGAATGCAGGTGGATCCCATTAGTGATGAAATGTAATATCCCTTAAGGGACAAAATAGGTTTCATCAAGTAGAGGTTTTAATTGCCATAACTATATACTCCAGATTCCAGATAGGTGTAACTTGCTGCTGAACTCATTTGAAATGTAATGTAGTAAAGAAGTAAAGAAAGCCACACCAGATACACTTAATTGGTATTTACACTTAATTGATAGGGAGTTTCCTCTCTTCTTCCACCCATAACACAGCTACCATGACTACTAAACCATGTCCTGGAGTGCCACATCTACAGACTTCTTGCACATCTCCAGGGATGGCAACTCCACTCCTTTCAGGTAGTTGTAGAGAGCAGTAAGATCTCCTCATAGCCTTTGCTTCTTTAGACTAAACAACCCCAGTTCCCTCAGCCGCTCCTTGTATGACCTGCTCTCCAAACCCCTCAGCAGCCTTTTTGCTCTCTGTGAAAAGAGGATAAAATCAAAAAGCAGTTTGAGGATAAAGCTGATGAAGAATCAAGGGTCTTTGTTATATCATAACACAGATGGAATCTGAAAACAGTGCTTGTCTACTTGATTACAAGAACTACCTTGTACTTATCCAACACATATTAACGCACAATGCACTTGAACTGCATTCTAATATGTACGTTGTGGCCATGTTACTCACACTCAAGGACTCAACAGTATTTAAGCATTAACCAAAACTTTCTGACTCTTCACTCGGATTCCCAGTGGAGCCAGGAAGATAAATATACTGTTACATATGCTTAGTAAAAGGAACAAGATCCTTGACTTCCACTAATTCCATTTCAGAGTTGAATCTTCGCCCCTGAACCCAAGTAGACATCTGACAGCAGAATTAGATTCATCTTTTCTGGGAGGAAATCTGGGGGATTCACCCTTCAGACGGTGAGGCTGAAGGTCTCCTGATGATCCACAGTGACAACTGGCATGCTCAGGCTACTCACACTTCTGTTTCATCTGCCCTGAGGCCCCTTCACAAGTTGCATGTGGGATGGTCAGATTTCAGCCTTCAGATTTCAGCCTTCAGATTTCAGTCTCCAGATTTAAATATGCAAGGGCAGCCATGACAAGCATGAGGTCCATTATCCTTACTTCCCAGAGCAGATCCCATTATCAGGACAATGATTTTCAAACCAATGTCATTCTGCATCTTTTGTTCTTTTCACTTTTTTTTTTTTTTTTTGGTATTGTATATTTATTTTGTATTGTAAGATTACAGTCTCCTAAATAGAGTCTGTCCCTCCATTCTTCTCATTTTTGTACTTGTTTTTCCAAAATTGACAATAAACCTATATTGTTTTTCCAGCTTGCGTTCTTGTCAGAATCGATATAAGCTCAGTGATCAGGAGGCATGACACTCATCAGTGGCAGATCATGAGATGGGACAAAAACCACATATTGGCTGATTCTGATGTGGGTAGCAATTTTTTTTCTTAGCTGTGAAGTGGGACAGATGAATAGGAGAAGATAGGAGGAGGAACAAACAGAAGCCACTGTTAATTATCTGCCTCTGAGGATGATGACAGAGCAGCAGGTCCCTGAGATGTGTGACTTCATGGCTCTAGGGAATATTTAACTAGTGGAAGAGATAGAGGAATTGAGTTCACTGATATAGTATCCTGGATTGAACAACACCAATGTCACATACATCTCAGTTGTTAATTTTATATATTCTTATATCACTGTGCCCTTGTGCATGCTTACAAATAGTTGCAGAGTCAAGGGCTTGCCTTAGCTACAGGGTTAAAATGAATTTTCCTTTACTTTTGTGGATTTACAGTACTGAAAAGAGGCTATGTATTGAAATTTAAAAAAAGGAGCTGCTTGTCTTTTATTTCCTGAGCACAGGATTTCTTTTTGATATTTTATATGCAATTTTTTTACAGTAAAAACAATCATTCACTGTAACAACCTCCCTAAGGCCATGGTGGAGTCCCTGTCATTAGAGGTTTTTAAGATGTGGCTGAACAGGTTGCTGGGTAAGGTCATCCTGCTTGTTTTCCCAGGAAATTCTGGACCAGGTGATCATTTGAGGCCCCTCCCAACCCCTCCCAACTGTGATTCCATCATTCCACAATTTGTTTTTTTATCTAGTTAAAGAGACATATGGTTACCTTAGAACCATGGGAAACTGTTTCTTTTGTAAGAGCTACTTTAAAAATCAGAATAATGCTAGGAAATGGTGTTGGGCCACAGTTGCACAATATCACTCCTCACTCAAAAAAACCATATATTACTGTCTCTCTGAAGAGAAAACCACTAATGAGCTTTTTTCCTATATTATTAAAATTCATTTGTTCTATACCATAGGCCTTTTTATAGCATGAACTCAAGCTTAAAAGCAACACAGACTTTCTTTTCTAGCATGTTATGACCAGCTCTGAAAATTCCCACTTGGTGTTACATACAATGTCACAGAACTACAGAATCACATAATTATTGAGGCTGGAAAAGACCTCTGAGATCATCAAGTCCATCCTATGACCTAACACCATGACATCTATGTGCTCCTTACAGCATGCACAGGAGGTTCTATGGATACAGGCTTGGTGAGACCGTGTCTACAAAACACCGTCTGCTCATCAAACCAGGGAAGGCAATACTGAAAAAATATTGTTCATTTTTCAGGTGAAGGAAATGGGAATTAGAAAATGATAAGATGACACTTTGTAAAACACACATACAAAAAACCCTACAGCAAAAAAAACCCCCAAAACCCATAATTGAATTCAGACATTTTCTGAACATTTGCTCTATTTAAATTAGGAAAAGCAATGCAGGCCTCTGCAAATCTCAGGAAGAACTATTATATGGGAGCAGGTCTCACTCTGCTAAATCTGAAAGAAGAAAGAGAAATCTGTCTGCCTCCAGTTCAGATCCTGTTGCTTGTGAGTAGTCACCTTTTTGACTGGTAACCTGGTGCCAACATTTGCAAACGGGAAAGGTAGATAAACTCAGTTACAGAATCCCTAGAAACAGTTCCTGGGTTGTCTGTTTCTTTTCTGGGGTATACCACTATGAAAAGTGTGCAGCATTTTGTTTCCCAGGTTCTTACTTCATCAGTTCAACAAGGTCATTTAGCAACTATTAAGTTCTCAGAGGCTTCTTCAAGTATTAGCCCAACTAAAGCTTATTTTTTCTGTTCATTAAATGCTGAGAAAACTTCTGTAATGTCTAAAATCCGTGCTACTAAAAGGAGCACTGGCAGGGATGCTTGCTGACCTCACATCCATAATGAGTTTTTAGTCCTTTGTTTCTTGCATTAAGGAAGTTAAATCTTCTTACTGGGTCTTCACTTGAGCCAAATCCTTAGCCAGTGACCGGTCCATCTCTCAAGTCCACACTTCTCCAATTTGATGACCAGGTTGTCATGTGGGACAGTATCAAAAGCTTTACACATTATTTGGTCTTCCCTTATATACTGATGCTCTAACTACATCATAGAAAGCCAACAAGTTCATCAGGCATGATTTATCCTTGGTGAAGCCATATTGGTTACCACCAATCACCTCTTCTTCATTTTCTGTATGCCTTAGCAAGGCCTTCAGGAGGATCTGCTCCATGATCTTGCCAGGAACAGAGGTGAGACTGACTGGCCTATAGATTCTGGAGTCTTCCTTTTTTCCCTTTTTGAAGATGGGTGTTGTGTTTCCCCTTTTCCAGTTAGCAGGGATATATATACATATATATGTATATATATATATACACACACGTGTGTGTACTTCTAAATATGCACATATCTACACATAATCCACCAACAGGTCCATCTTTTGTGAATATCTGCTTGCATTCCTCAGATTGCCTTTCCCATTACACAATTTAACACTCAGCATCACCAAGGAAAATCTGTCAAGCTTCTTCAAGCAAATGGCACCATTTGGAAAGCTCTGGCTCCATCCTGTTGTCCTTTCTGTCACCTTTTCAGTTCCTGTTAGCCCTGCGTGCATGCTGCCAAAATCTGGTGTTAAACACACTTGCATATTGGCCTAAAGAGGCCCTAGACCTCGTTTTGGTACTTTGCCGTTATCATTCTTAAACTGTAAGGGATTTTACCTTGAAAAACCAGTTAGATTCTACAGAGTGTGCAACATATGCATTCCTAGTGGAGCATGACTGGATTTTGTTATGGTAACACCCCAAATTAAAATCAACAAGTGGTCAGCTTCAGAACTGCTCAAGTCAGCTGTGCTTGCTGTTAATGGGCTAGACGTTTCCCAGAACAAAAGATAGGAGAAACTTCCAGGAAAAGATAAGTGTAGGAAATATTAAAGACAGTTTCTATAAGCTGTGTTCAGGAACAACAGTGAGGGGGTGATAGATCAGCAGTCATCAATTAGGTTTCACACATTCATGGCGATTCCCATCATTTTTAAAGAATCAGATGAGACAAAGGCAACAGAAGCTGAAAGGTAAGCACAATGCCTAATAAACCACGAGGCCTTGTTTTCTTCGTGTATGTCTTTCCTATCCTTTTACTGTTTAGCTGAATTACCCCCTGCTGGTTTCCCAATTCAGGCTCAGGCATATACAGACCTTTTCAAGAAAAATTCCCTTAAAAGTAGTTTCATTGCTTGGTAAAAATGTTAGAGACCTGTGCCCACCTGTCAGGAACATGCCCTTTTCCATTTTCCAGTAAAACATGAACAGTGTTTGTCTGTGGTACTTATCGCTGCACAATTTTTGCTTGCATATAGATTATGCAATTTTCCAAACTCTCAGAATGCAAACCCATGCCTTGAGAGCCTTTTTGTTTCCTATAACATCCAAACAATTTTAGATCCTTCCCATGGATCTTAAGGGTGCAGGAATCAATATAATTTACACTGTACACCAACACAGAAAGAACTTAGACACTTACCATCCTATGCAGTGTTGAAATTAAGAACTACTAAATTAAACTAGGAGAAGAAAAATGTCCCTATCAGGAATGCTTTCAAGGAAATGAAGGCCATGAAAAGACAGTTCAAATTAAATCTTACAAGTTTTCAACTTTCAAAAATTACAGTCCAATCCTAGACAAAATAACCCCTGAGTATATGAGTATATGCCATCAGTATAAAGTAATAAAATGCAGGGCTAGTAGAATTATTCTAAAGTAAAAATTGTGAGCCCATAAAATGCATATATGTAGGGATACTTTGTGGTAACTATCATATGATTATGATTAAGCCATTTTGGTCTACACAATCCAAAATTAGATTAAACAGTTTAAAAGGCAGAGTCATCCTTTGAATAACCCAAACATACATTTTCTTCATTGAATAGGAAAGAAACCCAAGAAGAAAATATATTTAAATCTGATTTTCTCAGGTTTACTATGCTTTATCCACTTGAAAAATATAGTCTATAATGTCTTCTCCACATGCCTGAAACCTTTGATTTCAGTGTCTGTCTCTTGAGGCTCTAAAATTGGCTGAAGTTGCTTGTTCACATTATGATACAGATCAACACAATTTCTGTGAATTATTCATCAGGAGGTCCTATGTATGTGGTTAGTGAATAATAGAGATTATTCAGAACAAAAGAGTGTTGTCTTTTCTTGAAAGACAGAGGTGGTTATCTCTTATATGTCTTAACATTCTTATATATTCTTTATTGTAATTAGCATCACCAGAAGACCTTCAAGAAAGGAAATGTTGTTTTGATTCTTTGCAAGAAAGAAAGGAGTTAGCTTGGACAAGAGCAGAAATTAATTTGTGGTAGAAAAATGAACCAAATCCAGCTCAAAATGTCCCAGACTTAATCGCTAGCTTTATAGTAACTTTAACTCCATGTATTTATGGATGTTTGTGCTTTAAAGCAAAAACAAATGCTCAGAGTGAGTGCTTTTGTCCTTGGAGGATAGGCTAACATTTTTAATACACTGAGAATGACACATTCCTGAAGCAAAATAAAAGATTAACTGTTCATGCTACAATGTACAGCCAGACACTGCATAACATAGAAAGAAACTAAAACAAATTTTTACATGTACAGAAAAAGAGTGATGGTTTGTTCTTTTAGCAGGACAAAGAAAAAGCCATGATTGCAGATTTTTTTGAACACCTGTGTTTTTAGAAACATCTGAAAGCTTACATGACATTCATGCTGTAAATACCAGGTCACTTGAATGGCACACTCATGCTGCTGAAGGTGGCGCTTAGATGCTCCAGACACTGGCACTGTGGAAGTATTAAGGTTGATAGTAATTGAAGACAGATTTTGAAGACAGGAAGAAAACCCACTTACCTTCTCAAAAAATCCATTCAGAGAGTATAGCTTTAAATTTCAGTTCATCTCAGGAATGTTTTTAAGCTTCTTTATTGCCAATTATTTTACATAAGAGTAAGGGACATGTCCTTCTACACCTCATAAATTTGACATACTGTAGTTTGAAATCTCACTAGCTTTCGGTGTTGCCAGATGTGGCTTGCAAACAACAAGAATCTTATGAATGTGTTTTCAGACTGTTACTCTCTACCAGTGCTATTTTTGCAATCATGTGTTTTGTATTTGTCCTTTCCATGAACTCTTAATTTTGTTTAGAAATTATTTGTTTAGAAATATATTAAACTATTTTACTATAAATCAAGGGGTTTAACGACTTTGGGGTTCTTGAGAAGATTGGTGAATGGTCTGAAAAGTTGTATACATAATTTTGTCCACTGGAGTACATGAAATGCTCATAAATTACACTCCCTGCTATTCTGCTGCAGAATCTTAAACCATAGGTAACATATGGTATTTATATATACATTTATACATAGGTAACATATGGTATTTTAAAAGCCATGTAAAGTTAAAGGTCTGTCTTAACTTGTAAATGGAAATTGAATGACATCTTATCCTTAACCAAAGAATGTGTATATACCATCCAAAATGAGATCATGTAATTCCCTGCTAACACTACTCTACTAACACAAACTGTCATACTATCTGGTAAATTCGGTGTTGCAGTCTTTCGGGTCTGCAACTACTACCTCACTTCATGTTGGCAAAAGTAAATTCCAGTCCTCCCTGTAGATTTAGATGAGGCCCAAAGGCAGAAAGTTATTTTCTGTACACAGAAGCTAACTTAAAAATTCCTACTCACGTACTGTGTTCACTGGTTTGCATTTCATTGGCATGCATGCAATATATCACTTTTAAAAATATGTTTTTAAATAAAAAATAAATTTTATCTCCTTACTATTGGTCAGTGAGTTTTTCCCTCTTGCGCATTGAGAATAAATTAGAGAGAATTTACTCCTGTGGTCTGGCTAACATGGATACTGGATTGAGTTAATATGAAAGAGCATGAATGAAAAATACCTAAATGTTTTATAATAATAATCTCCATGTTAGGTAATTAAACTATCCATGGCAAAACAATTTTGTGTCATCTATCTGCCTGAAGAAAAAATATATTTGAGCTTTGCCTGATGACAAACCTTAAGAAATATTGATTAATGTGTGAACATTACAACAACTTTTTAATTCAGCAGTTCTGCATGGAAAAGTGCTTTTCTCTTCCACATGCCTGAAACCTTTGACTTGAACCGTTCTGTCTCTAAAAATGTTGACCTCTTCCTCCACATTCCTGAGTCATTTGTGGAAGGCAGTGTGCTGAGCAGTGGCAGTGAAAAGCGCCGGCGTTCTCTTAGAAAGGGACTGACTTGCTGATGGCTGATCTTGAGACACAGGGTCTGTCCAAGTTGTGCCAAAATCAAAGACATACTGTTTAAAAAGAATTGATGAAGCCAGTTTGAAAAGGCAGTACCAATATTTTTCTGTG
This sequence comes from Indicator indicator, assembly GCF_027791375.1. Classification (NCBI taxonomy): domain Eukaryota; kingdom Metazoa; phylum Chordata; class Aves; order Piciformes; family Indicatoridae; genus Indicator; species Indicator indicator. The sequence continues at coordinate 57,372,029 of NC_072053.1, read as the reverse complement.
ACCTTTTACGGCAGAAATTTTGAAACAGATATATTTGTTTTCTGCCTTACAGAGGGAGTTACTGCATAGATAAACCTTCTTTAGATTGCTGCTGTTTCCTCTGGCATATATTTATCTAGTTTACTGATCCTGCTCCACTCTTTCCAAAAAGGTAAGACCCTATTCTGCTCATTTCTCTATGTCCTGAAGAGGCAATATTCATTTCCTGAAAAGGCAGGTGTTTTTCAGAACATTCTTTGAAGTTTTAATACTAAGCCTTCTCCTAAATCAAACTTGCTTTCATGGGAAGAATCATATATTACAAAAAACACTAAGCAAAGTCCAATCTGCATACCTCCAGGGGCTAAGACTAACAAATGCTCTTTCCTTATGCTGCTGTTCCGTCTGGTTCTCAGGGAGGAAATGCATTTCCAAAGACATCTGTAAGCATGTAGCAAACATTTGTTAAAACAGAGGAGGAGCTTCTGCAGTCAAGTAACTTCTGTGGGAAACACAGGGGTTTTTTGGTTTTGTTTTTGTTTTTGAGTATCACTTCCCTGTAACATTCACTTTGTTCCATTCATTGCCATTACTTCCCTAATGGATCAGTTTGTTTGGCTGCAGACCACAGGATGCTAGGGATTGGAAGGAACCTCTGGAGATCTTCAATTCCAACCTGCCTGCCAGAGCAGGACCATATAATCTGGTGCATGTCACACAGGAATGCATCCAGACAGGTCTTGAAGGTCTCCAGAGAAGGAGACTCCACAACTTTGCTGGGGAGCCTGTTCCAGTGCTCTGTGACCCTTACAGTAAAGAAGTTCTTCCTCATGTTGAGGTGGAACATCCTGTGCTGTAGTTTACATCCATTGCCCCTTGTCCTATCACAGGGTGCAACTGAGAAGAGGCTGTCCCTTTCTTCCTGACACCCAGCCCTCATATATTTATATACATTTCTCAAATCCCCTTTCACTCTTCTCCATGCTAAACAGCCCCAGGTCCCTCAGTCTTTCCTCATAAGGCAGTGCTCCGGTCCCTTAATCTTCCTTGTAGCCCTCCATTAAACTCTCAAGCAGATCCCTGTCACTCTTGAATTGGAGAGCCCAAAACTGGATGCAATATTCCAGGTGGGGCCTCACTAGGGCAGAGTAGAGAGGAGAACCTCTCTCAATCTGCTGGACACACTCTTCTTAATGCACTCCAGGATCCTGTTGCTCTTCTTGGCCACAAGGGCACATTGCTGACCCATGGATAACTTGTTGTCCACCAGGACTCCCAAGTCCTTCTCCTGGCTACTTTCCAGCAGATCACCTCCTCACCTGTACTGGTGCAGTTTATTATTCCTTCCCAGATGCAGGACTCTGCACTTATCCTTGTTGAACCTCATTAGGTTCCTCGTTGTCCAGCTCTCCAGTCTGTCCAGCTCTCACAGAACGGTCACACAGCCTTCAGGTGTATCAGCCAAGCCTCCCAGTTTGGTGTCATCAGCAGACTTGCTGAGCAGATTCTCTGTCCCCTCATCAATATCACTGATGAAGATGCTGAACAGGACTGGACTCAGCACTGATCTCTGAGGGATTGCACTAATTACAGCTCTGCAGCTCGACTTGGCACCATTGACCACCACTCTTTGGACTCTATTGTGTAACCAGTTCCTAATCCATCTCCCTGTCTATTCTTCTATTCCACACCTCCTGAGCTTGATTACAAGGATGTTATGGCAGATAGTGTCAAAAGCCTTGCTAAGATCCAAATAGAACATCTGCCATTCACACAAATCACTGCACAGATTAAGATTTGGATTATTTCCCCTCTTCACAGTGTTTTACAAATGAAATGCCTCAATTAGAATTGATCCCTTGTTCTCATCATTCCTGAACATGTCACTTTTGGCAAATACTACTGGGCATGAAGGCACCAACCAGGTCTGGGAAATGTTTTCTGAAGGTAGCAGCTGGTGCCTTCAGGCCTGCAGATATAATTATGATAGACTGAGCAGCCTCCAAGTGCTGTGGATCCACATCATCCTTAGATATTAATCATTTGCCATGATGTCTCAGAGGCAAAGCAGACAAAACGATCTGACATTTACTGTTTAGGGATGTCCTTGTTTAAGATAGTCTGCTCTCACAAGCAAGCCCCACAAATACAGACAGGAGGGAAAGTAACACAAACAAACCCAGGTTGAGATAAGGACTTTTTAATTCATAGATTCATACATTCATTGACTGATTTGGGTTGGAATTACATTAAAGATTATCTAGTTCATCCCCCCCTGCCATAGGCAGGGACATCTTCCACTAGACCAGGTTGCTCAAGGCCTCATCCAACCTGGCCTTGAACACCTCCAGGGAAGGGGCATCCCTGGGAAACCTGTTCTGGTGTTTCACCACCCTTACTGTAAAGAATTTCTTCCTAATGTCCAGTCTAAATCTGCCCTTGTCAAGCTTCAATCCATTCCCTCTTGTCCTGTCACTAGAAGCCCTTGTAAAAAGTTCCTTCCAGGCTTTCTTGTAGGCAGCTTTCAAGGCACTGGAAGGCTGCTACATGGTCTCCCTAGTAGCCTCCTTTCCTTCAGGCTGAATAACTCCAGCTCTCAAGGCCTGTCCCCATAGGGGAGGTTCCCCAGCCTTCTGATCATCTTTGTGGCCTTCATCAAGACCTGCTCCAGCAGTTCAATGTCCTTCTTATGCTGGGGCCCTGGAACTGGTTGCAGTCCTCCAGGTGCGGTGTCACAAGAGCAAAAGGGGAGAATCACCTCACTCTTCCTGCTTGTCACACTTCTTTCAATGCAGCCAAAGACGAAACAATATGATCTGCAATTACCTTAACCTATTTGGCAGAAAAGCAGAAGCAGCATCAGAATCCATCGACGAAACGATCCCACTAATCCCCAAGTCTGCAGTCCAAGAAAAGACCAAGACCCCAAACAGGAAACCAGAAGCAGCAACCTGAACAAGAAGCTTCTCAGGCTACAGTCTGAACTACAAGCTCCATGATACTTTGTTAAGGCCAGCACATTAATTTTAAAGGTAGCATGACATCAACACGCTAACGAATGCTCACCATCAGATTCAACTCAACCCATGACGTTATCCACCCCTTATTCTGCACCCTCTATTCGCTGTCCATTCTCACTCAAAATGAGATCACTTTTCATTACACAGAAGTCTTCTCACTGCAGATGCTCTGGAGCTCCACCATGTTGCATTACGCTCTGGGTCAGTCCAATTGGTGGGGCTGTGTTTCCACCACTGATGCATTTGATTCCAGTGACTCCTTCCACCCCTCCAAGTGAAAGCAACCTGTGGTCTGCACTCCCACACATCCAGGTGTGGAGATCCCCCTGTCACACCAGAAACACAGATTGGTTCCACCTCTCATGGTTCAATGGCTTCAGATTACACTGGGTACCTGTATCTACTAAAGCTGTATACTCTTGTGGATTCAACTTGCCAAGCCATTGGATCCATACTGTCCAATAAACCCAGCTGCCCCACTCCTCCACCTGGTTGAGGGCAGGGCCCCTCTGATTCTGACTATTATCCGTTGCAGCTTGTGAAGATGCTTTGGAAGTCCCTTCAGGAGGATCAGAAACATTATCAATTCTCCTGCTCTTTTTGGCTGATTTGCCACTAGAAACAGGGGCATCGTTCTTTCAGGAGGAATTTCTTTGTAATTCACCTCCAGGACTGAAGGAAGTTTTCCATCTTCTTCATGTTCTCCCCATGGTCACGTAAATAAAACCATGGGGTATGCTGTGGTTTGCACCTCCCAGATTCTCTCCCTTGGACAGGGAAGAACATGTTCCTAATAGCTGAAACATGGGACCATACAGGTGGGAGTAGGATGTGTTATTTTTGAGTTGAGGGACCTTCCCAGACAGCTCTTTCACAGCTGAAACACAGGCCCACACAGAGGAATAGACCCCTTCCTTGTATTGCCAGAGCCTGCTGGTCATTTCATCTGCCATTTGTCCTTGACCATCTTTCAAGGCAAGGGATAAAGATCTCCTTTGATTCTTCCTCTTGTTCTACTAATAATCTTGACTCATCCTCATCCTTTGCAAGACAAACTGCTTTCCTTGTCTGTTTCTTTTTTACCATACAGGTGTGACTGATACTGCCACAGGCTGGTTCTCTGATGTAGCTCCATGCCTGTATTTGGGGTTCGAGTAACCATGGTGCCTGCCAGTCTGCCTTTAGGTCCACAGAGATTTTCTTGCCCCTGAGTGCTCTGAACCATCATAAGAAGAGCTCAATAGGTATAGGCCAGACCCCAGCACATCACAATGATTTCTGTGTCTTGGGAGCTTGAAGGCTGACTTCATGCTTTTCCAAATATTTTACCATTTTGTCAGGGTTTTGCACTTGTTCAGGGGTGGAGTTCCAAAACACTGGAGGTGACCATTTTCCTAGCAATTGCCCATGCTCTCCCACACACCCTGCCGCTCATAATTATCCGACCCTGGGGCAAATCTCCAGGTTGTATGCTTGGGAAAGTCCTGCACCACTCTGGACAAGACCTGGCCCATCAATGGGGTGAGATCACATCTAAGACAAGAGGATAGTGGAGTAACCATATCATAATATGACCATATCCAGTACAGCCACATGGTAGCTCTAATTCATTCCCCTGAAGAGATAAGCAACTTTTTTAGCTTTTATTTTAAACTGAGTCAAAAGCTACAAGTATATAGCTACTTCTATTCAGCTAGAGATGTTTGTGCTTGCGGGTTTTGGGCTGGGATTTTTAACTAGGCTCATTAAGCACATGGCCACCTTGTACTTTTTAAGTAAAGGCACTGAGAACTCACTCTAGGTGGTAATTTCACTCAGGGGATGTTATCAGAGTACCAGAACATTAGGTATGCTTACATTTGAGAAATGCATTTGGAGCTGTACAGGTATATACAGCATTCTTGACCGTTAGTCGTGGCTCTATGTGTCTAAAACATATGCCTAAAAAATGTTTCTTTGTTTCACACTGTAGACATAGCTGATGATTTTAGTGGACATGTTTATTGAAACTTTCAGACAAAATGTCTCAGTCACCTGGTTCACATTTTAATTTGAAATCTGCCTTTCTCCTGCACAATAAGAATCTTCTCTTTTGCCTCACTCCTCCCCACAGGCCTTTTTTGGGGGGCGGGTTTGGTTGGTTGGGTTTTGTGGTTTTTTTGTTTTGTTTTGGTTTGGTTTGGTTTTTTTAAATGCTTCTGCAAAACTTAAACTGTTCTTTATCTGGAGTTTTTACTGTTCCCTGGACTGTGAAGCCCAGACATTTAGATTTTTTTTTTCACTAGACCATTCTGTATATTAGGATACAAATCAAAACAGGGAAACAGTATCCACCTCTTTATAGAAGTTTAACACAGATCTTAAAGTTTCAAACCTGGGGACAAGATCAAAAAGCCTTTGACCTGTTGTAAAAGGAGGCATTAACCTCAGTTTTCTGTACCTTTGTTCAGCCTATTTCTGAGTCCTACTTCCAGTACTGAGTCACTGAACCTGAAACCACATGGTCCAAGAAAAGTGTCTGCTGCATTGAGTACTTTGTACGACAGTCAACGAGTTGCCAACTAGAAAAAGAAAAAGAGAGGTATAGGCAAGATCAGTGTAAGATATGCAGTGTCTAACATGTTGCTATATATATGCTTCCTTTCTGCACTGACTTTCATTGTAACATGCAAATGGGCTTTCCAAATGTAAAATAAAAAAGATGCTTAATTCCTATCATTTCTCCAGAGAAACCCTCTCCTCCCTTGAGGGGTAGAAATGGCCATGTGACTTTTGTAACTGGTTAGACTGGTTGATAATTGTGCAAAATATTGCCAGATTTGATAGATCTTGTCTTGTTTCTCTTCTCACTAAGCTTACTAAAAGTTTAATTCCACCCCAAGTCTCACAAAGATAAAGCATTAATAAACTCTTCAGAGAGATACCAGATATAAATGTAGATTTCAGGCAAATTTCCCTCTTCTCAAACTCTGAATGCATAGGTCTTAAAGGAGTCACAAACTAAACGAGGAACAATAAAAGCATGACTGAAAAAATCTTTCATTTTTATTCTTTCAGACATCCTGTTCCTATTTCATTACAAAACACTTATGTGTCTCAAAAAAATTCACCTTAAAGATAATATTCTTAGCATTCACATTTAAAACTCCTCTTGATAACTCCCTTGGGCTTCAGATATTGCCATTTTTCCTAGGTAAAATGGCTTTTCTCACAGCCAAGAACCACCTTCTATACGGGAGAACCAGTTTTCACCTCACAACATCTGTTGAAAATGTGTATTAAAGTTAGTGCTAGAGTGCCTGGATTTGATTTCTGCTTTGCACTGTCTTAATGACTGGGGGGTTTTGTTTGTTTGTTTTTCCCTTTGGGCTTTTCAAATGTGCACTTAAGTGCACAAATCAGTGTATTTGGGCACCCTGCTGCAGCCTGGAACAAGACACAAAACAGAAATAGCCTTTGCTGTGAAGTACATGGTTTAAAGCTCCATAGATGTGTTGAAACTCATCCTCATTCAGAGGCTGGATCTTGAAAACCAAAATTCCCAAGAGGAAAACTGACAGTTGGAGAAATTTCTAGGGTGGCATAGAACTTGGAAAAGACCTTATCAGTACCATTTATTCAGACATAAGGGCTTTCTATGTTCATACTTTGAATTTAAGTAGTATTTTTTAAGACCAATTCTTAAAATAGAGTAGTATTTTGAATGGCTTTTTCCCTGGCACTTTCTCATTGGTTTAAACGTGCAGAGCTCATGGGTATTACACTGTTCTTTCAACACAACAAGTGGGAAAAACACTTTGTCCCCGAAGGTTACAACTTCAGAGGCCTACATCTGACTACTCAGGCCTAAGCCATTTTCTTCATGCTATCTTTAAAATAAGTAACTTGTGGCCTATTACCTATACTCATGTGAGTGGTCCCAAAAGTTGGCCTCAGTTTCAGCTTTTGAGGAACGTTTGATCATCAAGCCATCTCAGAGCTAGTACCAAAGCAACTGACTTTTAGGAAAAATCACCAAATTATATATCCAGTGCACCACTGAAAAGGAAGTATGAACACAGGCAGATTCCCAATTCATTCATTAAGTCTTCCCAAGGGTGTGGAGTCATCTGTGAGGACAGGAGCACATGACAATGTTATCTGACTTTCTCATTTTAGTTACTTTAAGAGTGCAAGAAACACATTGTCCTTGATAAGAATTTATTCTGAAGTAGAATTTTTTTCAGTTTATAAATACCTTGCATTCAGGGCAGGGCACTTTGCAAAACAGAAATTCTCAGCTGTTCTTGAACTTTCTGCACCTTTGTAGGTGGTGCTATGGCTCAACATTAACTTGATACTTGATACTTTAAGAAAAACACTTTAACTTTCTCTTTGTTCTGAAGCCAAGTAGGAAGCAGATATAAAAGAATCAAGGAAGAAGTCCCTAGCCCTGAGGCATGATGTGTTAATGAATTCAGGGTTATTTTAGCAGCACCTAAACTATTGAATCTGCTCTTTCTGTAAGATTTTGGAGACCTGTGTGAATTGCACTTGGTAGAAAACATTCAGGAATCAGTATTCAGCTTTCTGTTAATTAAAAAAAGGTTGTATATAACAACAAGAGGACAAGAGAGGTCATCATAGATTCACAGTTTAGGTTGGAAAGGACTTCTACAGGTCTAATTCCAAATTCAGGTTTCTCAGGACTCCAGATGTGATGATCTTGATCCTTGTCCAGCTCCAAGGACTGAAATTCCACAACCTCTCTAGGAAACCTGTTACTGTGCTTTGTACCTTACTTTGAAAAATTTTGAACAGTAATTTTCCTGGCTTAACCCTATGTCTGTTGCCTCAAGCTTCTTCTGTGTACCTCCAAAAAAAGTCTAGATCTATCTCATCTGTAACCCTTTTAGGCAGTGGAAAACAACAAATAGATTCCTCTTCTGTGGCCAAACAAACTTAGACTCATCTAGAGCCAAAATAATTGCGTTTATAGGCATTATTTTTTAAAAAAAACCCATTGAGCTCCATATGTATCATGTCTTTGTGATTATAGCTATGGCAAAAGGGCTTCTTGGGAAGAAAGGCAGTGTTCAATATTTCAGCTATTTGATAGTCAGGCATCTTTCTGTTCTGAAAGTCAGGCTCCTTGCTGGCAGTAAAGGATTTTAAACAAACTAATGGTATTTCAGCTTTGAGTAATATACCGGATCACTCTTTCCAGGAAATACTACCTCTAAAATCTCACTTATACCCCTGCAGTAAAGAGAAATTACTAAAGGGACATACTTAAAGAAGGAAAAAAGAATAAGGCAAGTGTCATTCTCATTATTACTTTTCTAATGATAATTTAATTCCTCTACAAATCATACACAGAATCATACAGAATCAACCAGGTTGGAAAAGAGCTCAGAGATCATCAAGTCCAACCTATTACCTAATACATAACACCTCCTAATTAACTAAACCATGGCTCCAAATGCCACATCCAATCTTTTTTTGAACACCTCCAAGGATGGTGACTTCACCACCTCCCTGAGCAGCCCATTCCAATGGCAAATTAATCTTTCTGTGAAGAACTTTCTCCTCACCTCGAGCCTAACCTTGCCCTGGCGCAGCTTGAGACTGTGTCCTCTTGTTCTGGTGCTGGTTGCCTGGGAGAAGAGACCAACCCCCTCCTGACCACAACCTCCTTTCAAGTAGTTGTAGAGAGCAATAAGGTCTCCCCTGAGCCTCTTCTTCTCCAGGCTAAACAACTCTAGCTCCTTCAACCTCTCCTCATAGGGCTTGTGCTCGAGACCTCTCACCAGCCTTGTTGCCCTTCTCTGGACATGTTCAAGTATCTCAATGTCCTTCTTAAACTGAAGAGCCCAGAACTGGACACAGTACTAAAGGTGTGGTCTAACCAGTGTTCAGTATAGGGGAAGAATGAATTCCTTGCTCCTGCTGGCCACACTATTTCTGATGCAGGCCAGGATGCCATTGGCCTTCTTGGCCACCTGGCACACTGCTGGCTCATGTTCAGTAAGCTGTCAACCACCACCCCCAGGACCCTCTCAGCCTGGCTGTTCTTCAGCCACTCTGACCCCAGCCTGTAGCTCTGGATGGGGTTGTTGTGGCCAAAGTGCAGAACCTGGTACTTGGACTTGTTGAATGCCATCATGTTGGACTCTGCTCATCTGTCCAGCCAGTCAAGGTCCTTCTACAGAGCCCTCCTACTCTCCAACATATTGACACCTGCTCCCAAGTTGGTGGGAGCATGAATCATTGCATCTCATAAAAATGGGAATACATGAGTATTCCCACTGAAATTTTAAAGGCACAATTAAGCACATTCAGTTTTCATAACGTGAAAGAATGTGATGAGCTGTCTACAGAGATCTCGACCCTGAATGGGAGGGTAAGTTAGGTCAGAGCTGAGCTGCATGCCTGGGAGTAGCCAGATGGGAATAAAATAATGGTATGAAGCCACTCTTGATCCTCCTCACTCCAATCTGTCTTGTATCTGAGGCCAGATGGTACAGCTCTAAGGCTTTGACCTACTGGAATGACAATGGGCATTTAAAACAAATACCAAACACTGAACTCAGTTAATGTTGACATTGCAAAACATGTTATCATTATATTTAGTGTTACACGGATGCACAGTACAATTATGCTAATAGATACACTACCCATCTCAAAAGGTATACAAGACAAAACGTTAAGAATTGTCCTGGATCTATGCTATCTAGAAACCTGTGTCTTGCTGTCACCATCTTAGCACTTTAATATGCGATGATCCACTGCATAGATTTTCTTTTTTATTCACTTTCACACTGTTCCCTTCTCAATAGGAGTGTCACCAGTGCCAGTAGGCTGTGCTGTACCTGATCCCTTCATACCAGAAGAAAGTCATCTAAGCACGAGGCAGTTCAGAGTCATCTGGCCTCTATCAAAATACACTTTCTATATCCACTGAACAAAGAATTCAAAGGCATTCTTGTGAACACGAAACATTGCCTCTGCACCAGAAAATACAGCACTTTAGCCAAAACAGATGTAGTCTTTCCCCAGCTTTCACAGCATGTTTAGGCAAAAGATTCTGACTGACGAACTCAGAAAGAAACTGTGGGTCCTCTTGCAAGAAATGGATTTGGAAACTGTCTACATTACATGCAGTTTACTTCTCTTTGCATATAACTAGGAAAACCAGGGTGAAATTCTGTAAGTCACATCAAGGAGCAGTTTATTCACGGGGCAGTTAGAAAGCCTTTAAACTTGTGGTGGACAAGGCATTGAAAATATCTTCCATATTTTAGTTAAGATAAACCATAATAAAGAAAAGAAGAAGATCAGTATCGCCAAAACATGCGTTGCAAAGGAGAGTAAAGCATCAGATAAATTGAAATGTTTGGCCTACATTGGAAAGACTTGCTCCAAGTTATATTAATTCCTAGTCTGTTGTGCAAGAAGGATTGCAATGAAACAGGTAGGTCAAATGGGAGAAACAAGCTTCATTCCCTACAAAGTAATTACACTCTTGCATGAAACCAGGATACTCTTTCTGGAAGATTTGTGTTTTCACATAGAAAGAAAGAACTAAATATAATTACTTGCAACATGACCATGCATGTAATTACAATTGTGATAATACGTGAAATGAGCCAAAACATTTGCTGGGCTGTTTTCTTTAGAAGGACCTAGAAAACACCATAATAATAACCCTACTAATCTAGAAAAGGACAACTTCTGGTCTGACACATGCACATATCTTTGAAGATATTTTGGTTGTCTTGACAAAGGCAAAGAGATTTAGATTTTTCTTTTCTCTGTTCTACATTAACACACAGCCTGAGACATAAAAGTAATGCTTGCATTATTAATCTTTGTTTTCCTGCCTTAGCTCTTTTATCTCCTAGTTTAGTACTTTTCCTGATCCTTCCAATATGTGAACCCCAGAAACATTCATTTGTACACTCACTTTCCTTTGTCTCTTTTCATTAAAGTAGACTCCAGTCCTCCATGTTTTTTCTGCCCACAACATGAACACTACTACTCTAGACACCTTCGCATTTGATAATGTTTCTCTATCACTGTGTTTTTATGCAGCTGTCACTCAAAAGTAGGTCACTATGGGACAACAGCTCATGATCTAGAGAAAAGCGATGCTCTGGGTCATGTCTCACCATGACTGTGGGAGTACAGATCCATGAACTGTCTATTCAATCCCTACTTCTCTTCCTCAGATCACACAGGTGCACAGACACACAACCACAGAGCACACTATCTTAATCACAAGCAGTACCTGCTTCCTGCTTACAGATTTACAAGCTAAGGAAATCATCAGTGTTGAGTGGATTTTTCCAGAGCAAGGACGAAAGAACATCTACATGAAGACAGCAGGATTCAAGTCCTTCTTTAAAGAGGCTTTTAAGCTTCACCTGCATTGAGATTTATGACGGGTCTTCTACAGACATCAGTCGGTTCAGGATTTTGCTTTGAAAACTGCATGTTGGAACACATCACTTTGCTAAGAGTGTTTACAGCTTGAAGGAAATGGAGTTTGCCCATTTAACGTAGAAGGCTTTAAAATGCCCCAGCAGATAATTTTCCAGTGTTAACTTAGCCAGTGTACTCAGTTAACTTCAGACCCAGTGGTTCAGCCATTTGTGACCAAGACCCAGATTTACAAAGAGTGACAGGGTTCCAAAATGACATCATAATGCATAATAAAACATTACAAAGCTCTTGGTTTAGATGTTAATTTTCTCCCTGTATGACAGAAAAATGTAGTTCAAGGTTGTTGAATGTTAAGACAAACATGACAGAATGGCAAGTCCATTGCTACTGGTTTTCTGTGTGGTTAATTTCTATAAACACAAGGGACTTGCTATCCGTGTTCTTCCAAGACCAGTGCTAGCCACATGGTTGTATGAAATGCTTAGGGCATAAGTGGTTTGATTACTGTAAGCATCTTGCTTAATCTACTAAATCATGCAGTTCCACCTGGTGGTAAAAATATAAAGATTTTATCTTTGTAGATTTGTTAAAAAGATGCCAGATGGTACAAGCTATCCCAGCTTTGCTCATTGGAAAAACAATAAACAGGTATAGAGAGACAAGGCTGTAATTCTGATGACAAAATAGGTTTGTAATAACGTACACAGTTTTCATCAGTGGTTAAAAAAGTGCGTCAACACCCTTTCAAACTCTAGAAAAAGTACCTATTATTGACATCTTTAAAACAGGATCCTGTCATCCTCCTCCAATATATCAAAAGTTTCTATCTATCAGCAACCCAACTGTATTGTGATTTAATAGAATCTTAACCAAAAGTGGTATTGTCCTTACTTTCTGAAGAAATCTGATACTGAGGATTTTTTTTTTCATTCATCTTCACTAGAGTTTTTAATCATGTGAATGCTATTATCTCATTTCCTACAGAGTTTGCCTGAGACTTTAATACCAGAAATTGCTTACTTGTGTAGAGCAACAACGAGCAGCATAGTACTATTGTTAATATACTGTTCCAGATGCTCAAGTTAACCAAATAATAAGAAAAAACCTGCTCTATCAATTTTGCACCTTTACTCCTAAAGTTACAGATGTAGAGGCAAGAAAGAGATCTTGAACAGAACAAGGGCTTATTAAAAAACAAAACAAAACAAATCACAACAAACAAACACACTACTGTTACTCACAGGTGAAAAAAAATCTTCTTATTATGTTTTTCTTTAATCTTAATCTTAATCTTTTATTTAAGCTTTACTTACAAGATGAGCTTGCCTAGCTTCAAATCTGAGCTTTAAACTGGATTTTGCAGTACCAGATTACTTAAAACTCTGCCAGACATGTCTTTTCCTGAAATCTGGGAGCTGCCCTCAACCACACAGCTACGGGATCACTGTGTTCCCATATTGACATCAGCTTTCACTTTACTGGGACAAGATCCCTCCTACACCCAGTAGTGGTGGTACACCTGATGACCTGATGGCCTGATGACCAGAACCTGATGACCAAAGACAAGGAAAAGGCTCAGCTGCTGAACAGCTATTTTGGCTAAGTGTTTATGACACCTCAAGTTGCTCCTTGAGGATTCAGCCCCCAGGAACTGGAAAACAGGTAGCAGAAAGCAGCCCCCAGAATCCAGGAGGAAATAATCAATGACCTATTGTGGCACTTAGATGTGCACAGGTCTGTGAGACTGGATAGATCCAACCAAGAGTACTTAAAGAGCTGGCAGAAGTGATCACCAAGCCACTCACCGTTATTTGTCAGCATTCCTGGCTACCAAATGTGAGTCCCATCTACTAGAAGGGACAAAAGGATGACCAAGGGAACTGCAGGCATGTCAATCTGACCCCAGTGCCAGGAAAGGTCATGGAGCAGATCGTCCTGAGTGCCATCACACAGCACTTACAAGACAATCAGGTGATCAGGCCCAGTCAGCACAGGTTTAGGAAAGGGAGGTCCTGCCTGACTAATCTGATCACCTTCTACATTAAGGTGATCCACCTAGTGGATGAGGGAATTGCTGTGGACACAGGGTACCTAGAATTAGTAAAGTCTTTGACATTGTGTCCCACAGCCTTCTCCTTCAGAAACTCATTGCACAAGGCTTGGATAAGTGCACTCTGCACCAGTGTCTGGGCCCAAAGAGTGTAGTTAAATCTGGCTGGCACCCAGACACTGATGGTGTCCCCCAGTGTTCATTACTGGGGCCTGTCCTGTTCAATATCTTTATTAATGATCTGGATGAGGGGATTGAGTGCACCTTCGGTTAGTTTGCAGGTGACACCAAGCTGGGTGGCTGTGTTGATCTGCTAGAGGGTAGGGAAGCTTTACAGCAGAATCTGGACAGGTTAGATCGGTGGGCCAGTTGTACGAAATTCAACAAGGCCAAGTACCAGGTTCTTCACTTGGGTCACAACAACCCCATGGTAAGTTACAGACTTGGGGATGAGTGGTTGGAAAGCTGCAACTTGGAGAGGGAGCTTCGGGTATTGGCTGATAGTTGAGTGAACATGAGTCAGCAGTGTGCACAGGTGGCCAAGAAAGCCAGTGGCTTTCTGGCTTGTAGTAGAAACATGATGGCCATCTGGAACAGAGAGATGATCATTTCCCTGTACTCAGCACTGGTGAGGCCGCACCATAACATAAAAGGAGTGTCTGAAGAAGTTGAGGTTGTTCAGCCTGCATAAGAGGAGGCAGAAGTGAGACCTTATTGCTCTCTAAAACTGCCTGAAGGGAGGAGGGAGCCAGCTCCTTCTCCTTGGTGACAAGCAACAAGACTAACAAAATGATTACAAGCTGTGCCAGAGGAGGTTTAGGTTGGATATTGGGAAATACCTCTTCACTAAAAGGGTTATCAAACATTGAAATGGTCTGCTCAGGGCAGTGGTGGAGTCACCATCCCTGGAGGAGTTCAATTTGAGTATGGACCTGGCACTTAGGGACATGGCTTAGTGTTGACCCTTCAGTACTGGGTTGAAGGTTGGAGTGGATGATACATTCTGTGATTCTGTGATGGAACAAACTTTAAAATTCCTCCCTCCCTAGTAATTTTAACCCATTTCCTAAGTTCAGGTCTTGTACACATTGTGTTGCCTTTGCTCCCTGCACTCAAAGCCAGTTCTGCTCCTTCGGGAAATCCCAGGGCACACATACACTCTTTCCTTGAGAGCCGTTGTAGGGACTCCTCCGGCACTCTGACTTCAGAGTTTCTTCCCTTGAAGCCGTACAAGACTGAGCTTTAAAGAGACACACGTGACCAATAGCAGTTCATGTGCATGGTCACTCATTATGTCGTGATGCAGAAACACAGACAAAGAAAATAATAAAACATTATACTTCCCACATTAGGGTTCTCACCACTCCTAAGTCCTCACTGTGTTTTCACTGTGGACTTCTGTATAACCCAGATATGCTTCCTGTAGCTTCAAGTTTGTCTTCTGAATAACTATGGAACTAACATTAGTGTATCCTCTGCAATAAAATTATTTTCTCATTGGTTAATCTCAATTTAGAGTCCACCCTCTTCAAAACCACAAAAGAAATTCTTTTCATCTTCCGTCCTTTCCAACTTTCTGTGGCTTGACTTTTTATGTACATCATTTTTTGAAGGCTTTGTCACGGGTTGTAATTTTTTCCTCATTTAAATGTATTTTTTTCAACCCTAACACTCACAGATATTGCAGAAAATTAGTTTATCTGAGTATCTACTTCCCATTCTTTCAGTTTCCAACATTATTTCAGCCACTTAACACTTCACATTTTTCTCAAGACTTTATTCTAGTGCCAAAATTGGACTCCACCAGCACGTATTAATAATTCTGGACTTTCATAGCATCAGACAAAATCCATAGGGCTTGCAAAAACAGACTGCTGAAAATGTCATTTCTTTGGATAAATTACATCACTTCTTAAAATTCTTTTTGACCAGCAGAAGAGATTGTGATCCTTGCCATCAACATTATAAATCACAGTGCACTGCTCCCAAGTCTCAAGCCATTATCAGGGTTTTTCACTGTCAATGAGGTAACATTTCATTAGTGAACATATCAGTGATTATATCAGAAAATAATTAATCTCATTTCAGAGAGTACCCTGATACAGCAAAGAGTGTCAGGATGGAGACAGAATCTGCCATCAGGCTGCTACTTCCAAAAGGATGCTGTAAGCACAGTGTTACTCAGATACATTCCCAATTGCATCCTTTCAAAATTTTTTGCATCTGAATCTTGCTCAATAAAGATTAAAAAATGTGATTTCATAATGATAATCTACTCAAAACATCATGTAATCTCAGACTATTTCTTGTAGAGATGACCAGGCATTTCTGAATAATAAGGCCATCTTTTTGGAAGTACTCTCTCCTCCTCAGTTGAATGAAAATCAAGAACTCTGTGCCTCAAGCTATGACTACCATATCCAGGCAAATCTTGTAAATTGTTCAATGGTGCAAATTGTTTTCACCCTTTTTTTCCACCTCTCATGCATTTCACTCACACTTGCAGCAGTCTGTTTTCCTCTAGCTGTGATTCCTCCCCTACTTCCATTCTTAGAAATCCTCAGAAAGGGTGCTCAATATTAAATATTAGAGAGGGCAGGGGAGAGGGTATCATTCCAACAAGAAGATTGTGGAGATTAAAATGCAATGTAATAAAACAAGTCTTTTAGAAATATGCACTTACAGGCATTTAACTGTAAGCAGGCCATTTCATAACTTTTATTTCACTGGATTCCTGCCAGTAAATGAAAATCTCATGGAACATGTAACTTTCACAATGAGATTTTTCTCTTACTGCATCTAACAACCAGAGACAACAGTCGCCTCCACTGGTGTTCTACCTTTGACCCCCATCTGAGATTTAGGCCACTAAATTGCTTCCACATTACAGTACTTGGAATGCTGAAAATCAATCTAACTTATGATTCTGAAGTTTAGTTTCCTTTCAAGAGTCGTACTTAGAAAGTGCACAGATGAACCCCTTCCTTTTCTAGCTTTAAGCTGGGATCATTTAAAGGTAATTTAAACATTATAAGAAGATTGTAACATGAGCTTTTTCTCTGCAATAATTTATTTTTTCATTAGGAAAGAAGTAAGAGAATAAAAACCTTCTAGAAGGTATCAATCACTGATATTAAGACACTAACTGAAGAGAGTATCAGAAAGAATGAAGTTTGTCTGATTGCCCTTTATTTGCACAAGTTGTTTCCTGTACAATTCACTAGTTCATTTTCAAGTTTTCCCTTCCCTGACACAGAGTACAAGACAGACTGATATACTTTCTGGCAGACTAGTGCTATACTGAGCGATTAATATGGACATCATTAACCAGTCATCACAAATGCTTCAGGGTAAAGGATACTACCCCTTTTTTTTTTTTTTGTTTATTCAGTTGTTGCACTGAAATTTCTTTGCATCAGAAAGAAATTACACAGTAGGATTTCAGTGCTCTTGAAACTTTTGTTCCCAATGGCCATGAAAGATTTGTTTATGTTTCTTTGCCCATCAATTCTGTGTAACCATTTCACTAAAATGAGCCTTACTGTCCATTTAGAAGGTCTTTTCAGTAAGATTAAAAGCAAAATAATAAGTAATGTATAAACATTTGGATAGTTTATTGTTTACTAAGCAGAATGCAAAGCATTTTCTTTTTGCCAGGGTCCTTCTTTGTGCTATCCAGCCTTAATATATGTCCTGCGGGTTAATACTATATAAACAATCATTTATTTCAGAAGAAATGTGATCATTACTAAGTTATTCCACTGGTTAAGGAAGGATCTCTGCTTGCTGTATCCCAGCTGTGTTGAGGTAATTGCCTCAGGCTGGAAGCAGGAGAATGAAAAGCAGATGAAGCCCGTTGAAGAAAAAACACACACAGAAGCTGCCTAAACAAAGAAAAGACTACAACTGGAGAAGAAAAAGTCTCACAGTATGGACAGGCATGCTGGAAAAAAACTGCGTGTAGCTGCTCACTACTCTTTCTCTTCACAAAAAGAGGAATAAATTAATCAGCAGTTTCTGTGGACTGACCTCTGTTTATGCAAGCAAACTGGGTTTGCAGACAATTTCTGATAAGAAAGAAAACATTACAGCCCATGAATGACACTGCTCATTTACCCAAACGCTAATATCAAGAAAATTGTTTGAAGGTGAAACTCTCCATTTTGGTCTGTTTGCTCTCACTGTGGGCAGTAGAGGAGCCTATAATCACATCAGAGACTCAGATCTGCGGAAATCCCTTCAGCTATGTTACCCCTATAACTCTCACTACTACTTACGTCCCAAATGCACTAATGACAGCTAAATAAAGAAATCAGTTTTTAAAAGTTTAAACATTGGCACCATTCATCCTGGCTTCCTTTGTAGTCAGATGAGAAAGACAAGGAGTTATTTACCTAACTTGTCTAAGTTGTCTGTCTTAAATAGAGATGAACTACCCTCTGGTGATGCTCACTTCATTCCACTGACTGTAAAAGAACATTACAGTAAGTAGTGTAGGCCTCGAAGTCTGACCCTGAAGAACCTAACTGAGGAGAGAAGCCATTCTGATATAGAAGCAGGAAGTTCACTTTCTGATAGAAAAAAGTTTCTCCTAGACATTTCCACAAGACTAGTAGTGTTATTGCAGCTATGTATTTCCAGATGGCAATCTTAATATTAATAACTACAGGACATTTTTAAATTACTATTCTCCCCTGAAAAATCCCTGATGCATTGGCTGATGTTCACTGTCAGTTAACTATCATTTTACCTGTCACCAAGTCAGAGTGAAACCATGGTCAGTATTCATGACATTTTGGAAAAATATTTAGCACTAAG
Organism: Indicator indicator; assembly: GCF_027791375.1. NCBI lineage: Eukaryota > Metazoa > Chordata > Aves > Piciformes > Indicatoridae > Indicator > Indicator indicator. The sequence goes on along the minus strand of NC_072053.1, from coordinate 57,353,738 downwards.
TGTCCACTGACAGACCCAAGAGGATTTCCAAAGAAATCCTCTTGGTGGAGACAAACCTTTGGAAGGTCTTCAACGTATTTCCTTGTTCTCTAATAAAGGGCACTGAATGCCAGAGACATGTAGCCATGTTCTTTACACTTGACAACTCTTATGGGTCCTATCCTTCCCCTTCAATCACTAGCCACAGAATAGGTCTTTATTTTTAAAATCCTTACCTACCCCACATTAAAAGCTTATGTTCACTTATTTTTAAAGAAAAATTACTCCTGACTTTACATAGCTTCTATTTGAAATTTTGACAGCTCATACAGCAAAACTGCATTCTTGGAAATATAAGGCTGGTTTATTTAGATTAATTTCTTTGCTATTTTCATTCCTAAATAAATATGAGTTAGGGTGAAATATGAGTTGGAGTGCTGTATTAACACTTCATTAGCAATAATACTTTGCTCCCTCTTTTCCCAAATGAATTTATTCTTTATTCTATTCCCCAGCTACAACTATGAAAAGTGAAGCAGAATTTTTGAAGCTAGGTTTAAAATTGCATAGAGTTTTGTTACTTTACCTTGATAAAGAAAATAGGAAAGGTCTATCATACCTGTGTTAAGAATGAAAAATGTCACAATAGCCATCCTACTGAAGCCCTGTAAAAGCCATATGAGTCTGTCCTTGGACTGTCTTTGGATCAGACCATCATGAAGCATTTGTCCAGACTTGTGATATAGATTTATAACTACTTTTGTTTCAGTGACTTCTGAATGTAATGTAACTGGGTTGGGCTCCTCTTTCTTTAGTCTTTATCTTTTGGTCCAATGGGCAAAGAATTTAGGCTATCTAACTGAGCTACCATTTGAATGCCACATTAGAAGGAAGAATTTTTAGACATTTTGCCACAGAGGAGGCACATATCAAAGTATAATCTGGGGATTTCCAGTAATCCTTATACAGCTTTCTGCTGAGACAGTGAGCAATCTGAAACGAGCTCTGGTCTATTCAGAGAGAATGACATAACTATTCATAAAAGTGGGATCAGAAGTGCATAGTTGGATTCTCCTGAAGACAGGATGGTTGGACACTGTCACAGTACTGAATAACTGATATGTTAGTAAAATACTTTCTGCACTCAATCCTTATATCAGTATGAATTTTCATTGAGCTTGTTTAAATCCATGATTGGAAGCTTCTGTGGTCAGTGCTTTAAAATGAGATTTACCATCTTCATATAAAAGTTGCATTACCTCAATAATCTCTTTCTGTATAGTGGATAATTCTGTCAAATAATCTGATAGCTTCCTACTCTCTTTTTGCTGAAGACACATTCCTAATTTCTGTTCAGGAGAAGACTAAGGCAAATATTCTGAAGTCAGATGCCTTTTTATTAGATTAATGCATTAGACTGCTTCAATCAGTTTTTCAGAGTGCAAAGACCTCATGTATTTGAGCAAATGAACAAAATCATAAGTATTGCCATCTAGTAGAAATACATATTTTTATGATTTCTAAACATTTGTTTTGACCGTTAAGCAACAGTAAAGCTGTACTCAGCACGTAGCCACTGTTAGTAATATCAGGCCAATCTACAACTCTTGGTTGTTCCTTTGTCACTTCGGAGTATGAGTGCTCGTTTACTAGTTTATAAGCGTTCGTAAGTGTTAATATTAAATATTAGTATTAAATACTCAAAAATAAAATTTCACTTTCCTTTCCAAAGATGCCCTCTACCCACTGGCATGCCTTTCCAATCTCGTGGTGACCTTAATTTCCTTGTTCTCTTTCAAATCACTCTAAACTGTAGATCTATCTTTTGACAGAGCCAAAAATCTTGTGCATCTGGGGAATATCACATAAATGCTAACATGAATTTGATTTATAATGCCTGAAATATAAGATCTAGGTGCCTGAAATTCTTCTGTTGCTAAGTTGCTCACAGCAAAATATGCAGCTCTCCAGGGGTTTGTCTATATCTCATTGGTTTCTACAAGTCACAGAAGAACTTGATCTGTGGCCTACTTTTTTCTAGTTCTTTACAGTTACAAGGCTTCTCTTTCTTGCCACAGTGATATTTTTTAAAAGTAAAATCTGTTTCTGTTATGCATTTGCTTTTTATGTACCTTTATTACTATTTGAGATTAACCATCAAAGACAGCATGCTTTTGATTTTGCTTGGAGCATACGTGATGCTTATTGCAATGCTATTTTGCCAGGGGCATTCAAAGTAACCTAGCAGATGAGTGCCTACATGATTCTGACTCTTGAATATGAAAAGAGTGGTTTGAACAGCCACAGCCAGCTCTATTGTGTTCATAGCAAACTCCGTGAAGTTCCTTTCAGCTACATGTCACTTTCAGTTTATGTTGTCTCAAATTATAACAATGGCAGATGGTACTAAGCTCTTTTCAAAATTCTTGCTCCATCAGAAGGTCATACCCAGACTGCCCAGTACATAATTTTAAAGTATGATTGTCTTTTCAACGAGTGTTAACTAATCTTCATGGGCACATTTAAGCATATTTTGGACATTGCACACTCCTACATGGAACTGCTGTTTACCTACTTGGAACTAGGCAAACCTGCCATATGAAAAAGACACAAATGAGAGGTGTGTAGTGCTTTGCTTACAGAAAAAAATGTTATTCAATTTTGTACCATTGTCAATTTTAATTTCAGACCAATCACTCTTTCTGAGGACTGGGAGTACTTGCTTTAACAGTGAAGTTGGTCTAACTGTTCTGCAGTAACTCCCCCATGTGGGCATTCCATTTGAATGCCATTGAGTATTCATTGCTTCATTTTCAGAATAGAAAAATTGTTTCAAATGAGAACAGGAAAGTTGTTTCAAATATTAGTCAGTCTTTCAATTGTGGTGGCTACCCACAGAACTTTTTTTCATGGCACACTTCTGATATATGGAGATCTTTATCTTTCCCTTGCTAACGCTGTCAACATTGAGCAAGTCCATGGAGATGAGTTGGTACTGAAAATTACTTGGAGAGCAAACATGACTTGGAAGTCAGTACAGCTATGAAACTTCATATCAAAATCTTAACATAAGCATTTCTAAGCAACACAATCAGCCTAATACCTATTCCTTCACTGATTTTTACCTAGAGATTAAAATGGTCTTCTAATTATCTGATGGGCTTTGTGAAAACAAATACTGATTTTTGGCTTCACTTTAGCAAGTACTAAAATATGTCTCTTACTGACATATTACCAAAGTGTGAACAACTGTCCCGTGTTTCTGCTGCCAGTAGATTGTATCGTACAAGGATCTCACACAGGCTTTCATCTGGGCATTAAATATAAGTTGGCACAAAGAGAAAATGAGATTCTCCATTTTACTCCTGTCTTTGAGCCAGTTGATTGAACAATGGACTAGAGGTAGATAGCAGGAGGGTCACTTTCAGGCTGAGTAAACATAACAATTTTTCACCCAGAAATCTCCTCAGTGGCAGCAGTTTGACCTGTATAGAACTTGTCCTTTGACAAGAAGAAAATTGTGAAATGGTTCTTCTTGAGAGTTTTCTTTTTCGTAATATGTTTTCCTTTTCTCTCATTGCACACACTAATTCCCTAGATTTCTCCTTTAATATGCCTATATCAGCTTTAGACATGCACAGGTTTTGAGCCAGAATTTGTATATATATGTACGTATATATGCATTGCTATCTATCAGAGTATAATACGCTGTAAGAGACTGTTTCCTTATTTTGTCTCGAGTGGCTGCACCCGTACCACCACCCTGATCATGAAGCTAATGTAAACCAATCCACGAGACAAAGAAGCTTCCGGTTTTCTGAAGGTGATGCTCATTTCAATGCAGCCACAGGACTGGAAACGTCCTGTTTTCTGACTGTGGGGCGAATTCCAAGAAATCAGGCCTGACAGGGAGCTTGACAACCCCTGAAGGGACCACCAGAGACCCTCCAGTGACAGTACTGAGCATGCGCACCACCACCGGGTGGTGGGTGTGGTCAAGCAAAACCATTCTCAAAATAAGCTAAGTGGTTTTCAGAGCAATTATGAATATACAATGAGGCATCCAGATAAAAGGAGAGAGACCGCTGACTTTTGACAGAATTTCCCCATTTACTTGGACAACTACACAGACTTGATGGGACGCCCCAGGCCCGTGGTGGTAACTATTCCCCCCCTCTCTCCCTTCCTTTTTTACTTTCCCTTCTTTTCCATACTGCTAACCGTTTCCCGCAGAAACACAGGATTAAAGCCAAATACATGGTGCTGTCTCAGTTATATTTGGGAAATCTCAGTGGCTTGAGACATATGCCTTACAAAATTTTGTATGTAAAACATTCCTAAATGGATAGCTTCTCTTAAATAAAATTGACTCTTCATTGGAACTTGTTGAAGTGAACAGAAATGGAACCTTTTAAAATTCTTGAAGTTTTATTTATTTGGTAAATCCAGGATAAGCATTTTTTCATACTTTTTAGAGTAACTATTACAGTGCATTTACACTTATATCAACACTTAAATTGTCTTTCAAGCTTACAAAAATATTGCAGTTCCCCTTTCAGGAACTAAGGGTCTGGAACATCTGACTGGCTGCTAGGGCCACCCACCCCTGCTTGGCTGTTCAGTAATGTAAAGAAATCTGATTAATGTAACATCATCCAGGGATAAAAATGTGAATAAATTCTTAGTTTCCTAATTAGCAGATGAATACAACAGCTCTCCTTTCATCTGAGCTGGATATGTTTTGTCACTGGCTGAAAGAAACGAAGTTTAGGGCTGATACAGTATTACTGGTTTTCGACTTCTGCCTGAAATACTGGGTAAACCTGAATAAAATACGGAAGTCCACATGCTAAGGAGGTAGTGTCTGAGTTTAACTATAATTATGGTTGTAGTCAGCATCAGGCAATCAGGCAATGTAACTAGCATCATTTGGTGTCTTTTAGTTCTCTCTTTAAGCATCCAAATACCACAACCATCTGTACTTATTGAGGCAGCCTTCCAGCTGGTGGGAAATCTACTGTGCTACAATGCTCTGTACCTGGAAGAGAAAGATTTAATTATTTCCAAAGTAGATCTGGGTGGTACAGGTATTAGTTCATACAGTTTCACATATGTTTGTCTGCAAAGTACCAGTTAGTTACACTTTCTCACTTCCAAATGGATGTTGCATCTGTAGTCAGAGACAACCCTGTCTTTAAAAAAAAAAAAAATTAAATTCCTTATTTAACCAGTTTATGTTAACTATTAACTCTGTCATCCACTAAGCATTTCTTATTGTCCCAGTAAATTTCTGACACTTCTGCAATATTTCCTTAACTTCTGTTCTAAACACAGAATTCCTGTCATTGTGCCTTAGGTGAGGATCAACAAGTGATCACCAGATATTCCAGTATTATGAATCAGATTAGACACCCTATTGCAAATGTGTCTGACAGATACTTTTGAAGACCTGGATGTGGACAAGCAACTGATGGCCTTTTTTTTTTTTTTTTTTCACCCTAATATTTTAGGTCTTAATACTCTAGGCCTGACACTCCAACACTGCTGGCTCTTTTGACAGCATATCTAATCATAAAGAAAGACACTCATTTATATGTCATCTTGAATGCAATGACATCAGCCAAAACCAGTCACAGAAGCTGATACTTACTCTGTGGTAGTGGATTACCCTTCTAGTGTTGACAAGCCACAGACGTAACTTTTTATCTTTTTGTTTGGAAAGTCTCCCAGAAAATACTCTATTATAACAAAATTATCTGTGATAATACTGTTATCACATTCTTTCTCATTTCTTTATTTTTTATATTTCTTCTGCTCCCTTCATATAAATCAGAACTGTATTGATTATCATTACTTGTTTATTTACAGTTAATAATTAGTTACATACCCACAGTATACATCAGTTTTGAGTGAAAAATCAGGACCATTTTTCTTCACAGATAGGTCTGTGCTTGTCAATGAATTGAAGTGTCTAATAACGCTTGCAGAGTTTATAATGATTTCAAATTGATGAATCATATTTTAGGTTAGAAGTAATAGCAGAAATTTTCATGAAAATGTTACCAAAGTCAATCATAACAAAAATATGTGTTGTCACTTTCAGATAGTTTTATAGCCCAGTGATTATAGTCCTGCCTTAACTACTTTAAAAGGACCCGATTGTGTTTTCTGCATATAGAAGACTTTATTTCTGTCCTTTCCAAATTAACTTCTCTGCTGGCTCTTGGTTTAACCCTAAATGAATGAATGAATTGCCTTGGCATCTTTGTAGTAATCTGTCCAGAAGAATTCTAACTGTCACTAAAATGACAACATCCAGTAGTCATCACTTCAAAATACTGTTATGCTAGGATAGAACCAGAGTTACTCATTGAATTTCAGGCATTAACACCTGGGTGACAATCTTGAGTTCTGTGGTCAACAGAGAATGACAAGAGCCTTTATAGAACAATTACTTGTCTACCGTAGACCTGTATTTTTGGATAAGTTTAGCTGCATTTCAAGGATCTTTTCCACTTTCCATCACTAAAGTGGAAAATTTTGACATCTAGTTTTGGGATTATTAATGCTCATAAGACAAATGCCACCCACAATGTAGGGCTTGTTTACAGGAGTCCACATTGGTTTATGAAAGGGTTTGAAAGCAATTGCAAAACAATTTTAATTGATTGCAGTTACTTTCAATTCATAATAATACCTTCTGTCACCTTTTTGACATACCTTTGGAAAGTAAAATAGTTTTTTTTGCACATTCTTTAACTTTTCCTCTAACTCATATATTGGCTTAGTGGCATAAGTCTTTAGCTTTCTGTAACATGTTTTCTAGTGTCGTGGTTGTGTTGTAAGGACATTTTTTCTTACACTAAGAAGTGTAGCATGGACTGCACAATATATAAAACTATTTTACCCCTTTTTTCTGAATATGCCATTAGGATGCTTGAAACATTATTTTAGTTGTTGGAATTCTTAGATTCTCAGGATCTTTGATCTCAGATTTCCCTTTTTCTGTAAGAGAAGTCTGGATTTTGTTAAACTATATAGTAGCAGTGAAGAATATGACATTATAATGAAATTCAGTGTGGGATTTTACATCTTTCAGAAACAGAGAGGAAGGAATGAAGTCACTCACACATATTACAGCTCCTAATAGATACGATAGGCATGTCCAAAATGTCATGGTTCACAGATATGTAAATATAATTTTGTACCCCTCTAGTTAAGTGCAATAAATTATGCTACAAAGTCTTGCTTGCTTTTTGGTTCCAGGATTGGTGCTCTTGGCAGCAAAATGCTCCAATATCAACCATGGTCATAGATGGTGTAGAATCTGCTAATTATAACATTCATGTACTTAGTAGGTGAAAAAGATTAATGTGCCAGAGGACAGTTTGCAGTTCAGCTTTCCTGCTGTGAATGAGTGCTCCTGCCACTATGTGAGTAAATGAGAGGTAAGAGTTGCAAGCTTCATTCAAAGCCCCTCAAAGGTGCCTTACTGCATTTAATTCCTTCGTTATTTCTGACAATTTTGTAAGAATTTATCATTAATACTGAATCTTGTGACTATTTTCCTTAAAAAAAAATTCATTTCTGGTGAAAAATACTTGTTTGTCATAGTCTCTAAAATGCACACAGGTAATACAATTTTTTTAAATCACTATCTGCCTGTGAATTTCAAGGCTGATAATCTTTGCTTGCTAAACACTTACTCATACTCTGCAGACGCTGTAAATCACAGCCGCTATTAAGTGGTGATACTAAAAACATTGATTCTTTTTGATCCCATGAACTAGCTTATTCTATGGCATAAATATCACATGGGTTACATAAAACAAACTAGTTTTTTGTCTTCATTAAAATGATTTTTTTCCTTAAGGACAGATTCTGAAGACAGGGCAGGACTATGGTGCATAGTTACATGTGCAAGAAAAAGAACTAACTGGCCAGGTTTCGCTGGGAGTTGACAATAAATCATAATGACTTCACAACATAATGTCTTTCCCTCTTTCAGATAATCAAGCTGAAGTGCTAATTTAAAAAAAAAAAGTCTCTGGTTAGGAAAAATACTCTTTAAGCAATCTCAACCTAAAGAGAATAGAGGAGTAACTATTCTTAGCTGCCTTTATGATTTAAAATTGTATTTTCTGACTTTTAAAGCACCAGCACTTGTTAGACACATTTCTAACGGCATCATACAAAATCTGGATGATCTACAGCAAGTGTGATGGAATCCCCCACAGCATGGGGGACTGTTGGAAGCACAAATATCGGAAAGAGGAAACCATAACTTTAGACAAAGTGGACTCGTAGGAAACTCACAGAAGAACTGTTTTTTCTGATGGGATTCGTCTGACTAAAGGAAATATCTACACCTGTTGTGATCAGAGTTCCTCTTTGCATAGAGGAGCATATGTGCTCATTGTTCTTGTTTCCTCTCATCTTCAAGCAGACACTAAAGTAGTACTGATAATCACATTCTGTTTTCCCTTGACTGGTGTAACTTCATAGATATCTGAATCTTTAAATTACGTGAGGCAAAATCCAGCATCTGCCTCTCCAGATATATCCCATGGAACTGATTCACAGTCCGCCAAAGTCCTTGTGAAGATGTCTGTTGGCTTCTCTGGCTAAGAGCTAATTCCTTTCATAATGAAAGATACTGAGCAATAGAGAACAAGTGTTGGATTTCTTAAGCTCAGCTGCCAGAACTTTCTCAAAAAAACCCCAAACCAAACATTTTCTCATATTAGGCATTGGACATGTATTTGGGTTTTGTCCATTTTCCTTTCAGCCCTTGATTTATCAAGAGAAAAACAATTATTTTTTTTTATTATTATTATTTAGTAAGGGAAAACTGTTTTAACATATGGAAATCTTGGAAATATTCCAGGAAAGGAAAGGGTTTGACTAGCTCTCCAAAGCATGGCCACTCTGACTGCTCAGAAAATTTACCAATCCTGTGCTTACTCATGTTATCAGTAGTGTTTTAAATGACTTTGTGTAAACATTGTTGTTATTGTTAAGGTCAAGGTTTCCATGGAAAGCAACAGACATTCTGTATGTCCAAGAGAGTCCTCAGAAGCTGGAATAGCCAGAACTTCAAGAGAATGCATGTTAATGCCAGCTCTTTAAAAAAAACCAATAAATTATTCTGTTCCACAAGCAGCCTGTATTTTGAATGGTCAAACGCTATTGCCACAGAGCAAGTTGTTGAGGATTTCCACACATTTCAGTGTAGAGCATTGTATCAAGAAACATTACAAGAAATATTACAAACTTTCAGACTATTAGGGGAACGTGATCGAAGTAGGCCAGTTCACTTAATTACTAAAGCATCTTCATCTGAATTTGGAGAAATGACAGAAGGTTGTTTATACAGAAATAATGTTCCATCTTGACACCACTACAGCCTTTTGGGATGCAAGGATGATATCATTGTAGAGAATCTTGTTACCTACAGCATTATTTTGTGCTCCAGTCAGGAATGCATTGTATTGATACTGCTTTTAAGAGATCCTTAAGGTCTTTATAATGAGATACAAAATCCGCTATGAAAAAGAAACCCTGCTTTATCTGAAGATCATATGTGATACAAGAACTATTAACAGTAAATAAACCCGTTTATGAAATTTACCATACCTGATGACAGAACTCATCAATTGTTTTTCAAGATTGCTACACTCAATATGCAGCCATGAAATTTGGTCTCTATTACTTATTACTGAGTGCCAAAGGTCAATTTTTCAGCTGCCTGACTAGGATTTTTAAAGCATGTGCTTCAATTTTAATAAAAAAATCATAGAGTTTCTGTAGGACATAATTTAGGGACCAGAACCCCAGGCACTACTTTACTGATAGAAGGAGATGCTTTAAACCTGGTGGGTTGTAAACCCTGGGAACAGAATGCAGCTGTGTAGAAAGAAAACACAGATAGGTGACTCCTAACGGTCACTGTGTCCTAAGGGGGTTACACAGTTACCTGATAACAGGAACTAGGTGTGTCAGGAGCTGAAATTACCCCCCCCCCCCCCTCCCCCCCCCCCCCCCCCCCCGACAATAACCAGGCTAGCTCAGTCTGGAAGCAAATGAAAGCTGTATTTACAAGCAGAGTCTGCAATCTACAATGCAATACAATGAATATGTACAAATATACAAAATTCACAACATTTACAAATATATACAATCAACAGAAAAGCACAACCAATCCCCCTTTGCTTCCCCCAAAAGGGGACCCTTCCCAAAGGGGCCTCTCTCTCCCAGGAGCTTCCTCCCAGACCCCCCTTGGACAGAAAGCAGAGTTAGTTAGAGCAGAAAGTTGTTAACTTAGCTGCCAAGGTCAGTACGTGTTATCTTCAGTCAGAAGAGAAGAAGAAGAAAACAGCAGCCAGACAGCCCAGCAACTGCCCCCACTGCAGAACGTGCAGAGTGCCCACTTTGTTTTGGGTAGTAGTTTTTAAACATTTCTATCTACCCAATGGAAGTGTTCAGAACAATCAGTATTTTGATTTCTTACACCCAATAGTGACTTATTTACACTCTTTCACTTTCTCTGTTTTGAACTTTGCAAGGAAAAATTAAAAAGACAGTTTCAAACCATCACACTAGGCAAAAGTTAGGACAGTGGAATGCAGAGTTATAGAATCCTTTATCTCTTGTCTGATATTTGTTCAAGCCTTGGTAAAATACATGCGTTTGCATGATACTTTTTCTCTGTAGCCAATTATGAGTTTACAACTGTCGCCTGGACATACTAATGACCAATTACAAGCTGCCTTCTGATATTATGTTAACCTATATAAAGGAAAAGCTGTATACAATAAACTGACACCTTGCTTGCATCAAGCTTAGTCCCATCTCTCAGTTGCGGTAAGGTTCCATAGAAGTTCTGCTGATCATGAAACTAGTTTTTAACAGATAATGTTGCTGTAGTGTTGAGAGACTATTCATATCAAATGATGTAACACAAGTCACATATCACCTGCAAACACAGACTGAGAAATCGTAAGATGTCTTAGTTGTTGAATCAGTAACACTACAGAATATTATTGAGAAAAATAAAATCTCACTAAAAAAAAAAAAAAGCTAAAAGTAGAAAAAAGGCACTAGAAAATGTACTTTCCAGGAATATTCTTTTATTGGTTAGCAAACGTGTAGCTTCTAAACAAAAACCACAACAGTGCTTTGTTCGCTTTCTTTGTTTTTGTGACAAAGAGGGCCTCCAAAACATGAGACATGAAATATGCCTCTTATATGAAAGTTTTTTTGTTTTCATCTAAAAATTTCAGACTTCTGGATACATAGTCAACATTTTTAACAACACTACAACAAAATCCCAGAAAAAATAATGTGAATTTTTAAAAAAAATCCTAACATTTGCATCATTGTCACCTAAATTAATCTCTTTTATGCTTTCTGCTCATTATAGAAATAAAGTACTGCAGTCACAATTAAGCAAACAAATTTCATTATTTTTCAGGTTAATTACTTTTGCTGGACTGTGAAACAACAGAATGCTCTTACAGATTCCAGTACAGTTTAACCATAACCTGAAGAAACAGCAAGAACCTAAACAATTGCAAGAAACAAGACAGCATTAAAAGCAGATAGCAGACGGCCATTACCTCCCTAACAATTAATGCAAATATTCTATCACCATTAAGATGGTCACAGGAACAAAGGCGATGCTTTAAACAAGCAAGCAAGAGTTTGGAGTGTTTCTACCTCTGTGTACACAGCCTGAGAAAAAATGCAGGATCTCATTGTTGCAGGTAAGGTGTTCAGTCCTTTCTGGAAAATATGCCAAACCTAAGCCTCGTGGCTATCTGTCCAGACTTTATTAACTCTTTTTGAACTGCCTTGGGTACTTCAGTCAGTAATGCCAATTTCAGGGGATCTGATGGTGAATTTTAACTTCTCCATATAACACTTCTTGACATCCTGTTTGAATTTCTCTAGGTATTATTCCTTGTGAAATATTAACCTCCTAGGACAATTAGGACCTTTCTGGTTTCATACCAATAATGCCTCCAGCTGAAGCAAAGGAAATCCAAGTTACTTTCCAAATTAAATCACGGGAAACCTTGATTCCTTTTTTGTCTGAAGCAAAGTTAATGAGAAACAGATGCACACTCCTGTCAAAACGCTAAGTTACATATTCATTATTCACTTATCTTTTTTCATACTGGGTTAAAATGATAATATTAACTTTTTTAATTACTTTTTTTTCCAGCTAATATTGCCTTTGGTTAATGGGATTTTGCAAAATACTAATGAAGATTAATTATAAATTTGTATTTATATTGATAATTCTAATGATTACTGACAAAGTTAAACCATCAATTTGATAAAAAATGAAATTTGTGTCCTTTGGAAGAAACAGTAGCAAAAGTACCATTCATCATCTGAATTAATACAAAAGAATGAAATATATAATCCTCTGATGGCATAAAACATTCAAGCCAAATTCAAATGTAATGTTTTGTTTTGACATCAGCTAACAAAATCCTGCTAAAATAAATCTCCTAACACAAAATGAAGATCTATTGTTGTTTTTAATGCTGCCTTCCTCCCAGTCCCCCACCTCCCCACAATCTATCCCCTGGAACTAGCACTTCAGCAGCAGTGAAAGAGTCTCATAGGTATCTTTTACCAAAACTCCTAGACTATGTTTCAGGTTCATCAGTTACATGGGTATATGTTGTACAACATGGGAGCAACTGCCAGGAAAAATTATTATTTCTAATCTGGTTTAGAGCCATGTGTACACTGACTATTTTTCTCCTTTGCAGTTCTCAGCACCATGAATGGACAGGTTAATGTTCCACTCCTTCCTCCCTCTGAATAGAGGTGTATGAAAAATATCCTTGAAATGTAAAAAACATTTTGTAAGAGTGTCATTGGTGACTGTTCTGTTTGGTATATATTAGAATCAGCAATGATCAGGCAAATGTCATAGAGGTAACACAAAACAAAAAAATCCTTCCCTTCTTTGTAAAATCTAGGACTTTTAAATCCAAAGTCTTAGCATGATCCAGAAATATGGACAAAAATGGACTTGTAGTTGAAAACAGAGATAAATCGAGTGTCCAGGTTAATGCTACATCTTGTAAGTATAGTGCACAAGATTAAGGTCTCAATTTACAACAACACATGACTCATGTTCTGAATTCTGTGAGATTGTCCTCACCTGCAAACTTATAACTGAAAGATTAATCTGTCCTTTCCATATGTTCATATAGGCTAAGTCAGGCACTATTTGCAACACTAAATATCTCAGTGTTGTCCTGAAATGTATTTTTACTGTGGCATATAAAGCCAGTGTTTAAAATCTGTTATATTTATAAACCTGACATGTTCACCCAATAGCATCAATTCACAATGTGTTGGTTTATGCTTATCCTACCATGATCCTCCCCCTTCTTCCTAGCACTTCGGGAGTCAGTGAGTCTTTAATTTACCACTGAAGAAGTCCCACAGTGAATGATCAACTCTGCCTTCCAGCTCTGAGAGGGATACTCATTCTGTAGCACTCATTGTTTCCTAAAACTCTGTAGCATCTTAGAAGAATTGCACTGGTGTACAGCACATGTACTGGTCTCAGTGGAGCCCATCCCACAGCCATAGCGGTATTCTCCAATGCTTTAACTGAGGTTACTCTGAGTTTATATCCATTCCACTTCTTTGCCTTCTAGAAAGCACTGGCTTAATTATCCTTGGGGACTTTGCACTTTGCAGGATGCTGAAGAGAAAATGGGTGAGAGGAGCTCACTTTCAAGGATAGAATTGTCTCCACATTCCAGTTTATCAGCATCTCAGTAAGGAAGGAATGAAAATAAAAGGCAAAGCAAACAATATTTCTGTAGCAGCAACTTCCTCTCCTACAGCTGACCTTCTCAGGCTCCCTATCAGCTCCCCAAGGAGACCTACTCATGGTCCATAAGAGCTGTCTGTCTTACCCTTGGGTTGTGTCACTGCCTTGTTCTTCAATCTGCACCATAAACTTTGAGGCAGTGAGAGATGTTGAACATGTTCTTATGTTATTGCTTATATCAATCTTTGACAGTCTTTTTCTGGAATGTACTTTTATAATTTTCCCCTGTAGCAGCCCAGCTTGCTAAATCAAGTTTTTTGCATTAAGCTACAAAGTTATTTTGCACTTAATATAATGAAGTAATTAGAATCATAGAATGGTTTGGGTTAGAAGGCACCTCCAAAGACCATCTCGCCCAACCACCCATGTGGTAAGCAGGAACATCTTCAACTAGATCAGGTTGTGTGCTGGTTTGAGGCCAGCCAGAACATCTCTTGCCCCAAAAGGGACAAAAGAATGACACACGCAAACGGATTGGAGAGTGATGGAAAGTTTAAATGGAAAAGCAATTGGTGAAAATACAGAAAAAAAACTACACAGCATAGTGGCAAAGAACATCCCAAAGCATACAGAGTCCCCTACATAGTACCCAGAGGTTTCCCAATCCTTCCCTCCTCCCACCTGAGGGTCTACCCAATCCCTCAGGGCTCTTCCTTCCCCCCCCCCCTCCCGCTGCTAGGCAAGTCTCACGCTGGCCAGGTCTGAGACTGCCCCCCCCCTCCTCCATTCTCCTCCTGGCATTAGGCCTAGTCAGGCCTAAGAGGCCTGAGATACTCCCCCGGCATTACCCGATAAGTGAGGACATCTCCCGTGGGAGCAGAAAGGGAAGAAAGAGAAAGAGAATGACTGCAGATGGCTTTATAGGGTGCAGGATTTATGGGTAGAAATACACCGTTTCCTGTGTCCACCCCTATTGGGCAGGCACTCAGGACACCAGAGGTGTATCTCACGTAGCAGTGGCAGGGGGCACCCAGCCTAAACTGCCACATCCCACCCCTTATTTCATACCCATAATTCCTGCACTCAAAACATATCATCAAATCAGAACAGTTCTTAGATGACATGTCTGGCAAAGTCCAGGTCCTCATCTGGGCATCCTTCCGAAAGGTCACTCCCTCGGGCTCAGGTCACAGTTCATTCCAGCTCTTCTCCCTCATCCTGTGGAACCTCCCAGTGACGCAGAGTTCATTCTTCTGCACGGTGAATTCTTCATGGATCCGATGGGCATCCTGGCCACCTGAAAACAACCTCACAACTTTTCAATCAAACATCAATCTCCATCCACTCAAGCGGCATGTCTCCACCCCTCGGGGCAATCGAGTCAGAACAATCAGGCTCCTCGACTCGACTCCTTCCACCCCTTGCAGGCAACAGCATGCTGAGATTTTTTTCCAAAGCTGCACGGACCTTTCCCAAGCCCAGTGCTGACCGCTTCCAGCCACGGCCCGAGGCTAATAGGGATGCACACCACACAGCGCACACCGCTCCCCCTGAGCGTACGCATGCCGAGGCATTGAGGCATCCGGCCACACAGCCCTCCCCCGGCGAGGGCGTGGTTGCACTGCAACCCGCCGAGAAGAGAGGCGGAGCCAGGTGCTTAGGCGCCATTTTCGGAATGCGTCCGAAAGTCAGGGGAGAGATAACAGCGAGAGCCGCCGTCACCTCTGCAGCCGCAGTACAGATCAAAACCGCCGCCACCCCTCGGGCCACACGAGCGGCTTTTCCAGCCAAAGCTATACTCACTCCCTTGGCCCTTGGAAGCAGCTTTTGAACTGGAGCCACCGCTCGCCTTCTTGATTACGGGAGCCACCGCTCACCTCCCACTGCAGCTAGCCCCCACCGCCGTGGGATAAGCCAACCCTGGTCTGCTTCCGACTGTCCCTCCCCCTTCCTCGGCTCCGCGCTGCTCTGCTCGCCACTGGCGCCGCGGGGAGCAAAAGGGAAAGGGACAGGCACCGCATTCTTAAGCTTTTCCCCCGAAGCAAGTGGCTACAAAATCACCACTGCCACTTGGAAGGGCAGACGGGATTCTACGCCACCGCTACGCACCAAGGCATCCCCTCGGAACCCATAAAACGCTCACACGATCGCGCCAGCACAAAGCCTTGAGCCCAGCCACCAAAACCAACAACGCCCAGATACCGTTTTAACTTTTCCACCCCTGAACTTCTCCAATCCAATTTTGCAGAGTTCCGCAGGAACCATTGTCTGCTACCAAAAATCTTTGCTGTTTTGAGGCCAGCCAGAACATCTCTTGCCCCGAAAGGGACAAAAGAATGACACATGCAAACGGATTGGAGAGTGATGGAAAGTTTAAATGGAAAAGCAATTGGTGAAAATACAGAAAAAAAACTACACAGCATAGTGGCAAAGAACATCCCAAAGCATACAGAGTCCCCTACATAGTACCCAGAGGTTTCCCAGTCCTTCCCTCCTCCCACCTGAGGGTCTACCCAGTCCCTCAGGGCTCTTCCTTCCCCCCCTCTCCCACTGCTAGGCAAGTCTCAGGCTGGCCAGGTCTGAGACTGTCCCCCCCCTCCCCCCCTCCATTCTCCTTCTGGCATTAGGCCTAGTCAGGCCTAAGAGGCCTGAGATACTCCCCCGGCATTACCCGATAAGAGAGGACATCTCCCGTGGGAGCAGAGAGGGAAGAAAGAGAAAGAGAATGACTCTGCAGATGGCTTTATAGGGCGCAGGATTTATGGGTAGAAATACACCGTTTCCTGTGTCCACCCCTATTGGGCAGGCACCCAGGACACCGGAGGTGTATCTCATGCGGCAGTGGCAGGGGGCACCCAGCCTAAACTGCCACAGGTTGCCCAGAGCCCTTGAATATATCCGGGGAGGGGGCCTGAACAACCTCCCCGGGCAACACATTCCCATGTTTCATCACCCTCATGGTAAAGAAATTACTCCTAACATCCAATCTAAATCTACTCTTCTCTGTTTTGAAACCATTGCCCCTCCTCCTATCACTACAGGCCTTTGTAAACAGTCCATCTCCAGCCTTCTTGTAGGTCCCCTTCAGGTACTGGAAGGTTGCTATTAGGTTTCCCAGAGCCTTCTCTTCTCCAGGCTGAACAACCCCAGATCCCTCAGCACCCTCAGCCTGTCCTCATAGGAGAGGTGTTCTAAACACCTGAACATTTTCATGCCCCTCCTATGGACCCTCTCCATCAGGTCCATGAACTTCCTGTATTGAGGGCTCCGTACCTGTACACAGTACTCCAGGTGAAGTCTCACCAGAGCAGAGTAAAGTGGCAGAATCACCACTCTGGATCTGCTGGCAACGCTTTTTTGATGCAACCCAGGATGTAATTTGCCTTCTGGGCCACAAGCACACACTGTCTGCTCATGTCAAACTTCTTGTCCACCAGCATCCCTAAGTCCTTGTCTGCAGAGCTGCTTTCTATCAGCTCATTCCCCAGCCTGTATGGGTAGTGAGGATTGTTCATGGCCCTGCTGGCAATAATCCTAATGTAGCAAGCACAATACGTGTTGATAGGAAACACCATACTGGAGGTTTAGACAACCTTTTAAACAACATGTCATTGAGGGCAAGACCTGCACAGGAAAGGATTGCACTATTAAATGTTTATTAAATTCTTGCTCTCAGAGAGAAAAAGTAGTTACATTGCAGTACAGTTGGTCTCCCACCATTAAAGTACCATGGTTCAAATGATATAGGGAAAATGAGGGAGATAGAGAAGCAAGGAATATGAGCAAAGTAATTGTAAGAAATGCTAAGGGTCATAATTTTGGAATGAGTGAAAGTGCGAAGGGTGTGCAGCATTGGAAAAGGGAGTTAGAAATTGCAGCAGAAAATCTGGAAAGCTTGTTTGAAGGAGAGGAGAAAGAGTTGTGCTGGCTTTGATTTTATTCATGTCCTGAGCAAAGAGCCCATACGTGCTTTAGGCTGATGATGGCTGTGGACTTTTTTTTTTTTTGCTTAAAAATGGATATAGCAAACCATATCAAGATTGGTACTACCCATGCAGTATAAAATCTTTCACAGAATAATTTAAACTTTAGACACCTTTTCTTCGTGTGTTCGAGCATTTTCTGGAAGTAAAACATTGGCATTTTGGTCACCTCTCTGGCTACTAGGCATTAAATATATTGACTTCAGAGAACAGTGGTGACATGAGAAAATATTACTATCCTATGAGACACAGGCAGATGTGGCTTGCTGTGATGGTTTGAAACTGTCTTTTTAATTTTTCCTTGCAAAGTTCAAAACAGAGAAAGTGAAAGAGTGTAAATAAGTCACTATTGGGTGTAAGAAAGCAAAATACTGATTGTTCTAAACACTTCCATTGGATAGATAGAAATGTTTAAGAACTACTACCCAAAACAAAGTGGGGCACTCTGCACATTCTGCGTTCTGCAGTGGGGGCAGTTGCTGGGTTGTCTGGCTGCTGTTTCTTCTTCTCTTCTGGCTGAAGATAACACACTGACCTTGGCAGCTAAGTTAACAACTTTCTGTTTAACTAACTCTGCTTCTCTGTCCAGGGAGGTCTGGGGGGAAGCTCCTGGGAGAGAGAGGCCCCTTTGGGAGGGTCCCCTTTTGGGGGAAGCAAAGGGAGACTGGTTGTGCTTTTCTGTTGATTGTATATATTTGTAAATGTTGTGAATTTTGTATATTTGTACATATTCATTGCATTTCTCTGCTTCCAAATACAGCTTTCATTTGCTTCCAGACTGGGCTAGCCTGGTTAATTGTTGCTGGGGGGAGAATTTCAGATCACACTGACACACTTTTTATTTTTGGCGCTCCAACTCGGGGCTTGATTGCTTGTATGATTTATTCCTGCTCAGATTAGGAAGCAAAATGAAGCTGTTTTGGATTCTGAGTCATTCTATTTCATCTGTTATCGGTGTGATTGTCTACAGATGGGCCATTTCCTGCATGATAGACAAGATTGTGATATATGTGGCATATAAGTCGTTTCTTTGGGTTAAGAACAAGTTACTAAATATGCTTGATGTCTGTTCTGGTCTTATCGGGCTAAGAAGATATGGTAACTCAACTATGAATCTGCTAGCAGACACATTTGAGTTTGTTACTCCTCTTACAACTACAGAAGGTCTTTGGAACCAGTGGTACCCTAGATATCTTGTGCTAGCCTTAATTTTGTTGTTTCTTGGAATAATCATATGGCTACTGATAGCACTGTGTCAAGAAAGACATAAGGCTACTTGCTCTTCCGACCTGCGTAGATATAAGAGGAAACGTAGAAAAGCTCAGAGAGGTTCAGAATTGGTTTCTGATTCTGATTACGGTGACCAGGAAATCACAGTTCAGGTTTGTGAGAAAGCTGCCGATAGTTTTGACTCAGAGCCAGCAGCAGTAGCTGCGGGACCTTTGCCAGAATCTGAGATAACAGACTTGGGTACACAGGCAGACATAGTTACACAGACAGACTCAGCGACACAGACAGACTCGATTACACAGGCAGAGAGGAGTACACGGGCAGACAGGGGTACACAAACAGACACAGTTGCACAGAGAGAAATGGATGCACAGACAGAAATAGTTACACAGAGAGAAATGGTTGTGCAGACAGACATGGTTACACAGAGAGAAATGGTTGTGCAGGCACACATAGATACACAGAGAGAAATGGTTGTGCAGGCAGACATAGTTACACAGAGAGAAATGGTTGTGTAGGCAGACATAGTTACACAGAGAGAAACGGCTGCGCAGGCAGACACAGCTGTGCAGGCAGACGCCATTAACAAGGCACAGTCTCCTCCTCCTCCCTCTGCTGCCCAGACGGACGCAGCAGTGTCTGCAGGATCTCAAAGCACACCTCCTGCCAACCCTGCACAGACTCCCTCTGCTCCTGCTAACCCTGCACAAAATTCCTCTACTCCTTCCAACTCTGCTGTGAATGTGAAAGCTCAACCAGTGAATTTGGTTGCCACTATCAGCAGAAAGTGCAAAGGAGCTGCAGGGGGCGATGCAGATGCTGCAGGAGATGGTGCAGATGGAGATGAGGGTCCTTCTACTCAGGGTCCCTCTGTTAAGAAAGATCCTTCTGGTGGGGAAGAGAAGGTTAGCATTAAAACTCTGGCAGACCTCTTGAGACCCCACATGGATGACAGAGATGTAGACCCTGCTAAATTAGCAGCTGCTGGTAGTGCCTCTGAACTCAAGGAAATTCAACGGAGGATTAAAATAGGATTATAGGGACAGCGACCTCAGGATGATGATGAGGAGGAGGAGGAGGATGACATACAGTCAGCTAATGCATCCAGACAGGAAATTAGACATGTGAGGAAGGATTACATCAGAGGAGATAATGAGCCAGTCCTGTCTTGGCTAGCCAGGTGTTTTAATATGGGAGCCCCAGCATTGGTGGTAGGTGACAAGTCGGCCTCTCAGTTGGGGATGCTCTCAAAGGATACAGGCATAGACAGGCATCTAGGCAAGTGCATTGGTAAAGTTTCTCTGTGGGCACGCCTCCTACTGGCAGTCTCGCTGAGGTACCCCAGCAGAGATGATTTACCATGGAACCCTAAGCCTTGGACCACAATAGCTGAGGGAATCAAGCGTCTGAGAGAATTTGCTGTGAGAGAAATAATGTATGGAGATCATAAGACTCTGAATCCTGATGAAATTCCTGTTGGAACAGGCCTTGCCAAAAAGCTCATTAAGCTTGCTCCTCCTAATTATGCTACTATTCTGGCAAGCAGGATTGTGGCAAGAAATTATGGTGGAGTGCCTCCTACTGTTGGCCATTTCACTGACCAAATGAGGCAATGGGAGGATAGTCTTGCACGTACTTCTTTGGTTTCAGCCATTGAAACTCTGTCTGGAGAAATAAAGAATTGCATGAAAGAGCTGAAGGAGGAATTTAAAACCTCCATATAAAACTTGATGAAGGGGGATGATTCTGATTCCTCTTCCTCCAGATGGATACAAGTTTCAGCTGTCAGAAACAGACGTGCTCCAAGGCCATTCCAGAATAAGTCAAACCAAAACAGACAGCAGAGGCAATCACGTGGCAGTATCTGGATAACTCTGCGTGATCAGTTTGGTGAGAACATGAACAGATGGGATGGTCAACCAACTTCTGATCTTTTCAAGAGGTTACGGGAGCTGCAGAGGGGCAGATCCTGAGGTAGCAATACCAGGAGGGTAGCTGTCGCTTCCTCAGTTTCCCAGAACAACTCTGATAGCTCCAACAGTGATCCTAATTCTGGTGCTGGACGTTGTGCCAGCTGTACATGTGGAGGTAATCCCCACCATTAGGGGTGCCCTGCCTTCCGCCAGGGGGAGGTAAGGGATAATGGAGATAACAGAATCTATTGGGATGTGTACATCCAGTGGCCTGGCACTTCAAAATTTCAGAAGTACAGGGCCTTGGTTGACACAGGAGCTCAGTGCACCATAATACCATCAAATTATCAAGGGGGAGAATCTATAACTATTCAGGGAGTCACTGGTGGATCTCAAGAGTTGTTTAAGATAGAGGTTGATATAAGTTTAACTGGGAAGCAGTGGAAGAAACATACTATTGTAACAGGTCCTAATGCACCTTGTATTTTGGGAATTGATTTTCTGAGAGAAGGGCGTTTTAAAGACCCTAAGGGTTACAAATGGGCTTTTGGAATAACAACTCTAGAAATTGATGGAGGAAAATTGAAGTTGTCCATTAGACCTGAGCTTTCAGATGAATCTGCAGTTGTGGGACAACATGAGATAGAGGATGTGAAGCTGCCGGTTGCTTCTCAAACTGTGCATCACAGACAATACAGAACTAACCGTGACTCTTTGGTGCCCATTCAAAACTTGATTCGTCAGTTGGAGAGTCAGAGAGTCATCAGCAAAACTCATTCACCTTTCAACAGTCCAATCTGGCCTGTGAGAAAGCAGAATGGAGAGTGGCGTCTGACAGTTGATTTCCGTGCCTTGAATGAAGTAACTCCACCCATGAGTGCAGCTGTACCAGACATGATGGAACTCCAATATGAGCTGGAATCCAAGCAGGCCAAATGGTATGCTACCATAGACATTGCTAATGCTTTCTTCTCTATTCCCATAGCAGAGGAATGCAGGCCTCAGTTTGCTTTCACCTGGAGAGGCATTCAATACACATTCAATCGTTTGCCCCAGGGGTGGATTCACAGTTCAACCATCTGCCATGCAGTGATCCATGATGCTTTGGAGAAAGGTGGAGCTCCAGAACACATTCAGTTCATCGATGACATCATCGTCTGGGGTGAGACTGCTGAAGAAGTCTTTGAGAAAGGTAACAAAATCATTGACATTCTCTTGCAAGCCGGTTTCGCTATCAAGCGAGACAAGGTGAAAGGACCTGCCAGAGAAATCCAGTTTCTGGGAGTGCAGTGGCAAGATGGTCGCCGTCACATCCCAATGGATGTGATAAACAGAGTCTCCACCATGGCAAATCCCATCAACAAGAAAGAAACTCTGTGTTTCTTAGGCATAGTGGGATTTTGGAGACTGCACATTCCTGGATACAGTCAGATTGTGAAACCTCTCTATGATGTGACTCGAAAGAGAAACAGTTTCCAATGGGGTCCTGAGCAACAAGCAGCCTTTGACCAGATCAAGCGAGAGGTAGTCCAAGTGATAGGTCTGGGACCTGTCCGAACTGGTCCAGACATTAAGAACATTCTGTACACGGCCGCGAGTGACAATGGTCCAACCTGGTGCTTATGGCAAAGAGCTCCAGGGGAGACACGAGGACGTCCTCTTGGTTTCTGGAGTTGTGGCTACAGAGGCTCAGAGGCAAACTACACTCCAACAGAGAAAGAGATTTTAGCTGCTTGTGAAGGAGTGAAAGCTGCTTCTGAAGTGATTGGAACTGAGTCACAACTTCTTCTAGCTCCTAGATTGCCAGTTCTGAATTGGATGTTCAAAGGCAAAGGTTCTTCACCATATCATGCAACAGATGCTACCTGGTCTAAGTGGATGGCTCTGATAACACAGAGAGCTCGAATGGGAAATCTCGAAAGACCTGGTTTGGTGGAGGTGATCACAAACTGGCCAGAAGGCACAAGCTGTGCAAAACCTCCGGAGGAGAGAGGAACTCTTGCTGAGGGAGCTCCTCCTTACAGTGATCTGTCTGATGATGAAAAGAAATATGCTTTGTTCACAGACGGTTCCTGTCGTCTGGTTGGAAACAAGCGGAGATGGAAATCTGCAGTGTGGAGTCCAACGCGCAGAGTTGCAGAAGCGAGAGATGGAGAAGGAGAATCCAGTCAATTTGCAGAGGTAAAAGCTGTCCAGCTAGCTCTTAACGTAGCTGAACGTGAGAGATGGCCAAAGCTTTATCTCTACACTGACTCATGGATGGTAGCCAATGCCTTGTGGGGTTGGCTGAAAGACTGGAAAAAGAATGGCTGGTAGAGAAAAGGAAAGCCTATCTGGGCTGCAGATCTGTGGCAAGACACTGCTGCTCGCATTGAGAGAATCCCAGTGAAAGTGACACACATCGATGCTCACATTCCTAAGAGCAAAGCTACAGAGGAACAACAACACAACCATCAGGCAGATCTAGCTGCAAGAGTTTCCCAGGTGGACACAAACTCTGATCCTGATCCTGATCTTGACTGGAAACACCGAGGTGAGCTGTTCTTAGCTCGGTGGGCCCATGCCTCGTCAGGACATCAAGGCAGAGATGCAACCTACCGATGGGCTCGTGACAGATCCATTGACATTTCCATGGATGCTATCGCACAAGTCATCCATGACTGTGACATTTGTGCTGCTATTAAGCAGGCAAAGCGGATCAAGCCCTTGTGGTACGGTGACCGATGGTCCAAGTACAAGTATGGTGAAGCCTGGCAGATTGACTACATCACTCTACCTCGTTCTCCATCTGGTAAGCAGTATGTGCTGACTATGGTAGAGGCAAGCACTGGATGGCTGGAAACTTATCCAGTTCCTCATGCAACTGCACGTAACACCATTCTTGGCCTGGAGAGACAAATCCTGTGGAGACACGGAACTCCAGAGAGGATTGAGTCGGACAATGGAACTCATTTCAAGAACAATCTTGTAAAAAACTGGGCCAAAGAGCACGGCATCGAGTGGATATTCCACATTCCCTACTATGCACCAGCTGCAGGGAAGATCGAACGCTACAACGGTTTGCTGAAAACCACTCTCAAAGCCATGGGGGGTGGATCTTTGAAAAACTGGGAGAAACATTTAGCACAAGCAACCTGGTTAGTGAATAGTAGAGGTTCAGTGAATCGAGCTGGACCTGCCCAATCAGATTTGTTGCGAAAGGAGGAAGGTGATAGAGTTCCTGTTATCAGAGAAAAGAATCTGTTAGGCAAAACTGTTTGGGTATTTTCTCCTTCAGGAGAGGCCAAACCTGTCCGAGGGGTGGTTTCTGCTGAAGGTCCTGGTCACACCTATTGGGTGATGCAAGAAAATGGTGAAATTCAGTGTATTCCACAAAGAAATCTAACTTTGGCTGAGAGAGGTTAAATTCAGAGTGTTGTAGCAGATACAGCATCGCGCCCAAGAGGAGAGTCCATGAGATCTACGGTGCACGAACCCTGAGAGCCCTGAGTCACCTGAGAGTCCCTGTTCCTTTCTTCACTCCATCTGCGAGGAAACAAGCTGTTTGCTGTTTTTTCCTGTGATTTGACTCTTTTGAATCATCTACATCTGAGATAGCCGGAATGGACTATGGTCTTTATTCACCTATTGTTGTTGATATTATTTTAGATTAGATAAATGGTAGTAGCAGCCAATGGAATTGTTTAGAAGGGGTGGACTGTGATGGTTTGAAACTGTCTTTTTAATTTTTCCTTGCAAAGTTCAAAACAGAGAAAGTGAAAGAATGTAAATAAGTCACTATTGGGTGTAAGAAAGCAAAATACTGATTGTTCTAAACACTTCCATTGGATAGATAGAAATGTTTAAGAACTACTACCCAAAACAAAGTGGGCACTCTGCACATTCTGCGTTCTGCAGTGGGGGCAGTTGCTGGGTTGTCTGGCTGCTGTTTTCTTCTTCTCTTCTGGCTGAAGATAACACACACTGACCTTGGCAGCTAAGTTAACAACTTTCTGCTCTAACTAACTCTGCTTCTCTGTCCAGGGGGTCTGGGGGGAAGCTCCTGGGAGAGGAGAGGCCCCTTTGGGAGGGTCCCCTTTGGGGGGAAGCAAAGGGAGATCGGTTGTGTTTTTCTGTTGATTGTATATGTTTGTAAATGTTGTGAATTTTGTATATTTGTACATATTCATTGCATTTCTCTGCTTGTAAATACAGCCTTCATTTGCTTCCAGACTGGGCTAGCCTGGTTACTTGTTGGTGGGGGGAGGAATTCCAGCTCACACCGACACACTTGCCCAGTGATAGCCTGCAATGACTTACTCCCAAGCAAGCATGCAAGTTACTGGCCTATTTTATCCCTGATTTTATTTCCCTTTCTGTTTCCTGTGACTGCATAATGCTGATACCTGCACTAATAGCTGCTGAAAGGGGCAACCACTTAGTTAATTTACATCTGCTTAAACAACTGCTCCCTGGGCTATTTTAACACCTGTAAATTCCAGCACGTTAAGCTGTGCTGGTTCCTGTGCTGTCTTGTCCCATCCTTGTAAGCAGCATTTTGCAGCTTGTGGCTGAAGGCCAGGTCCTGCTCTCAAATACAGGAAGACAAACCTGCTCTACCCACAGACTTACCCAGTCCAGCTTTTCCTCTTTTGACTCAGCCTTAGATACATTACATACATTAGCTATACATTTTGTACACTGATGTCTAGTTTATTTTTTATTAGTTTTGTTTGTTTTACTTCAGACTTTATGGAAAGCTAGGTTTGGGGTTCTCTAAAGTAAAAAACTTCGACTTTTTGTTTTGTGAACACACCTTTGGTCTGCTGTAACTCTTCCAGATTTCTTCTTGATTACTTCTTGATTATATCAAGGTCAAACTAAATAATTTCAAGCAGTGTGTGTGCTACAGCAACACACTGAGGCAAGTTTATGCATTTTTCATGCCACAACAATCTTTAAACATCTAGTACAAATGACTCATTTCAGTTTCAGCAGGTTTTTTACCT
Source organism: Indicator indicator (assembly GCF_027791375.1). Lineage (NCBI taxonomy): Eukaryota > Metazoa > Chordata > Aves > Piciformes > Indicatoridae > Indicator > Indicator indicator. The sequence goes on along the minus strand of NC_072053.1, from coordinate 57,327,838 downwards.
ATTTGAAATACTAGGAAAATTTATTCTCCCTTCCTCAGTCATTGCACAGTGCTTTATATTTCTAGCTATTGCCCATCACAGTAGAAAAATCAAAAAGAACAATGCTTACAGTGGCAGAAGTACTCTCTCGTGCCTAATACCACCCTGCTCCCTCATTGACCATTTTTGGGAATATTTGGGTTGGATTCTGGATGTGAAACAAGCTGTCTGACAGAAAAGTGCCTTGATGTTTGCAACAGTGGAAAGTTATAATCTTCTTGTTAGTTTGTTTACTCTGTTTTACTGGAACTAAATGCAGTGATTAAATGCTGTGATTATTTTTAATGCTATTGTTAAGAAACAGTCCTGCTGCTTGGAAGCAATTGAATTTTTTTCAGAAATAAAAAAACTTTGGAACATCAAAATCAAAGCCTTAACTATAAAGCAGTCATAAACTGGCAGCCTAGTTTTCTCAGAAATGTTTCAAGGAGTAATTTACTCCTGATGTCACAACATCTCTTGTCATTGTAGCTTCTGCTGACACAGGCTCACTATACCGGACAAAAAAAATGTATTAATTCTCTTGGCTTAAGTGGGTTTTGGATCTGGCCCAAGCAAGAGAACAAAAATAATATAGATATTATCTATTCTAGCTATGCAATGGAAAATAATCTGCTTGTGAAGAAGGAGGGGAAGGACAGAAAAGGAGGAATAGCTTTCCCTCTCCAAGGATACACCAAGAGGAGAAGGAGTATAAACTACTACTCAAGTTTACATATGAAATTGGCTTTGTTTTGCTTACACTGAAATTTTGTAAGATTCTTCCTTTTCACTGCTATGAGTGCTACCATGAATGCTGCTTGGATATTTTTACCATCCTTCTTTCTGAATTTGAAATGCCAGTCAGGCTGAGGTGGGAATGGGGTTATAGGATTGCTCTGTGTGTATAAGAAAAGTAGCCAAGAAAGAGGAAACTCAGGACAGGCTAAGTTACTTGAGGACAGAAAAGGCAACCAGGTAGGAGAGGTCTAATGTTACCTGTTGAAGGTTCTTTGAAGAAAATAAAAATAAAAATATTGTTTATACTCTCTCATGTTAAAGGATGGGGGGAAAAAAAAAAGAGAAGTATCTTTGCCCTTAGGATTCTTATTGAGCAAAAGAAAGTGGGTTCTTGTCCTGACACCTAATGCTTCATGGAAAAAAGTTTTGTACAAGATTAATACTCAAGCATTTTCCGTTTTGTGTTCCTTGCAACAGCAGCTGACACCGAGGGTGTTTTCTAACACATGCCTGTGTGCCCATCTCTGCCTCCACTCCCTTTGGCACAGACAGGTAACCTAAGCCCCCATTCAGGCTGTGATGGCTTTGCTCCTCATTTCTGCACTAGCCTGGAGAAAGGTCCTAGGAGAAGCAGCCAGCATGGTCTGTGTGGAGGAGGGGTCCTTTGCATGTTCAGCATGATCCTATACAGGCCAGGGTTTGTGTGTATGTCCTCAAGAAGTAGCTGCCCAGCTACTCAGCTCTCTGCAGGCATGGGCAGCTCTAGATGCCTGCAGAGATGTGCAAGCATCTGAGGGACACCTTTTTCTGACACCTAGCTGCTGTAGGACTGAAAGCATCTTGAGGACTGAGCAAGTGGCAAATGGGTGATCTGGATCTAAGTTCTGAATTTGAGGAAGTAATCTTGGGTGCCAAAGTAAGTGCCTTTGCTAATTTAACTGTGTTTGACAGGCTAGACCTCCTTCAGTGACTGTGAGAAAAGGATTTGCTCTATTGACGCTGTTTATACAAGCAGAGAGCCCACTCTAAATCAGACTTGCTTTATGTCTTGCCTCTCATGCTCTGAGATTCACCTTAGCAAACTAGTGAGTCATTAGTGGGGATAGACAGGGCTTGGAGCACGAATGCAGGTTTGATCCTGAACTAAAAAGAGAGCAAAGAAAGACTTTTTGCCTTCGGTGCCTAGGAATAATATGGAACCAAGCAGAATCCTTTCTCTAGTTGTTTACCTGTCTTGGTTGCTCATTTTGGGAGCACGATAACAGAAGTTAGTCCTTAATAAAAATTGTCACACTTTCTAGCTAAAAGAAGGTATGATACAAATAACAGGGACATAAATCAAAGCATTTAGATCTTTTTGCAACAAACTTATCTGGAGCTGGATGATACTTGGGTGAGATAGTATGCTCTAAAGTCAATGTGATCGTCTTAGGTGCTCTGAATGCAGATTCTGATTCTCTGATTTCAAATGCTTGCACATGGTGCAACTATTCCTCCCACTCACAGCAGAGCATGCAGAGCAGATAATCATGCATTATTAGATTAATTAGCTTATTAACTAAGGTAATTACACATTGTGCTTATGATATCTTATGTTACATTAAACTCTCATCTCTTTACCTCAGCCCAGAGTTGTGTGTGTTACTCTTCTCTTTCGTCTTGAGGGAGCAGGCAGTTTAGCCTTTGCACTAAACCATTACATGTAGCTTGCTGTTCAATCACTTTTTTGTCTGAGTACTGAAATGTTTGAAGATTTGTGGTTAAATACAAACTTGGTCATAGAGTTTACATTCCAGAAGTGGTTCAAGCAATTCAAAATTAATCTGACCTGACTTTTTAACCTTCTTACCAAGTTATGCAGGCTGTTTGTATTGGCAAAAGTATCTAATGGTTGGGGTAAAAAAGGGAAAGAACAAGCATCAAGCATCTCATCTTAGCTGAATCACTGATTCACCACATGACCTATGCAAAGCCCTAAGTCTCTATTGCCTTATTGACTACTTTTTTTTTTTTAAAGAGTAATCTGAGAGCCAAACATACCACTTGAAATGCATTGAGGGTTGGTTTGATTGTTTTTGTTTTGTTTTGTTTTTTTCTTTCTTCTGGGTTTCTTTTTTTGTTGTTTTTGTTGCTGGGTTTTGTTTGTTAGTTTTTGGGGGGTTTTAGTTGTTTTGTTGTAGTTGTTGTTATATTTATGTCTGCGTCAGGAATAATTATCTAAACATAGAATATATTGTACAATGCTAAAAGAAAAACAGTAACATTGGAAATAAAATGATTTCTCTATGGTGAATCTTCCAAAACCTGAACTGGGTTATTCGTACGCAAACTTATACTTAATGCTGCTAACAATTCCTGAAAGCCATTACAGCTTGCATGAATTTGATCACGACTTTTATATTTCTCAGAATTCCCTGAAGGAATCAGTTCTCAAGGCCCTTGGTTCTCAGTTAATTGATCTCAACTTAAGTTATGTTCCTCGGAGCTGACTCATACAAGTTTAGAGCCTGTCCAGATTGATAACTGGATCTGCTAATGGGTATTCAATATATGGCTGATGTCATGCCCGCTATATAACGAAAGGGCTGGCTGGGGCAAAGGGTCAGGGCACTTGCAGTTTGAACTGTGACATGAGATGCTTCCTGTTTCCAGGGGCTGTTCTGGCTCCTGGCTTGGGGTGCAAGTTGCTTCCACTTTGCTGGCTCCTGGCTTGGGGACTGTTTTTCTCACTGGGCTTCCTTTTGCTATGCTTCTTGTTTGCTTGCTAGAAAATACAGTACCTTTACTTTTTGTAGTGTTTCATTAAATTCTCCTTATCTTAATCCACAGAATTTGGGCTGCCAAATGAGTCAAAATCATAACAGAGCCTCAGCACAAATTGAAAGTCCCCTCACCTGGCGATTCAACAAAGGCATGGATAGTACAGTGGCTCTCATCTTTCTGTCATTCTTGAGTTTTCTGCCTCAAGAATCACAGTGTGAAGATGATGACTGAATCATTCTCCATATGGTAGAAGCAGTGTGAAAATTTTTGAAAACAGTTACTGCAATTTTGTATGCTGTTTCATACTCAGAAAGTAAGTGAACAGTTTAGTATATGTTGTATTCTTTGCAATAGCTCATTCTGTATTTCATATTACAGAATTAATTTCTAATTAAGGGAACGAAGGGTGCAGTTCAACTGCTTGTCCACCAGATGGAGACTTGACAAGACACTTGGCAGCTTTAACTATATACGGAGAAATATTTACGATGCTATCAACAGGCAATTCAAGCTAGAATATCACGCGGCTAGGCGCAGATGCTTTGAAATTAATATTAGTGAGTGTTGCGCACATGAAAATATAAACTGTGTCTGTGTTTGTATTGAAGCAAGTTGCTGGGTTACGCTGGCTGGCTACTGCCTGCTTACTGTCGGTCCGGACCTGGCCTGGGGCTGATCCGTTCCTGGCTGGGGAAAGCTCCTGGGGGTGAGGCTGCGGATGAATCGCTGGTGGGCCACGGGGTGGGCTTCCCTCTGGACAGTGACTTTCTCCTCCCGCCTCTGTGGAAGGGGTGAGGCTTTCCACCGATTGGCGGCTTCCCTTGGCAGGGTGGTTCCACGGCGTGACTGCAGCAGCTGGGGGTTGGCAGGGTGGTACAGCTCCCTGAACAGGGTTGCATGGCAGGGGCGGTCCAGGGGGGGTGATCCTGCATGGCAGGGTGGGTCCTTTAGGGTCAGCCCTTGCAGGGTCTGGGCGACGATTCCTGATAGGTGAGGTCGGACGTCCTGATCCCGGTGGTGATGGGCTTCAGGGAAGGGGCGCGGCTGCGTGGAGCGGGAGTTCCCCTCGGTTCAGCTCAATGCCGAATCTCGTTGACTGCTTCCCGTTTAAGGTTATGAGGCAGTCCTTTGCTTGACTCAAAAGAGAGAGGATGGGATTCTCTCTCGGGAAGTCCCGAGTTATATCACCCTGACGGCACAGGGCAGGGTCACGCAGGGTGTGTCTGAACGCTGTCCTGCTGTTGAACCAGTACACACGAAGTCGTGGCTGTTAGGTCTGCTGCTTATAGCTGCAGCAGACGTTGGACTGCCGAGCTTAGGCTAGTCCCTCTCCCTCTGGGCTAAAGCTTACCCTGGGGAGTCCAGTCCTCCTTAAGACAAGACTGGACTTTCAATGCTGGCTTTCTTAGCTTCAGCGAAGGGATCTCCTTTGCAGGTTCCTTGAGCAAACTGAGGCATGGCGGCCTTCCTGGAGTGCTGGCTTCTTCTCCATGTTGCAGAGGCCATTAGTATGCATGCATGTGGGAGCGAGAAGACTTACAGGTAACGGTTTAAGTGCTGTGAGCTTACAAGCAAAAGGGCAAAAGGAGAGAGGAACTTGTAAACAAGTGGGGTAATACTTAAAAGTTTCTTGAGGCTGGATCTGGCCAATGGGCACACTTATCAACAACCTGCTTTAGCCTATAGAAAGCATAAAGCTAGAATTATGCCCTTAAATGGAAGAATCATGAGCATGCCATGCAATGGGTGTATGTAATTGTTTACCCCTTAGAAGACAGGTCAGCACCTGGGTCTTTGTTCCCCTCTCCAGAAAAGAGGGTGGAAGGGGGAAACTTGCCCAAACAGGTTGGAACGAGTTTTCCAGTATTTGGGGCATAATTTGGGGCATATGGTACCTTCACCACACCAGCCTGGCCTTAAACACCTCCAGGGATGGGGCCTCAACCACCTCCCTGGACAAACAGGGTCTCACCACTCTCATGGTGAAGAACTTCTTCCTCATATTCAGTCTGAATCTCCCCACTTCCAGCTTTATTCCATTCCCCCTAATCCTGTCACTACCTGATATCCTAAAAAGTCCCTCCCCAGCTTTCTTGTAGGTCCCCTTCAGATACTGAAGGCCACAATAAAGTCACCTCAGAGCCTTCTCTTCTCCAGACTGAACAGCCCCAACTCTTACAGTCTGTCCTAATAGGAGAGGTGCTCCAGCCCTCTAATCATCCTAGTGGCCCTTCTCTGGACATGTTCTGGCACCTAAAGATCCTTCCTGTAATAGAGGCTCCAGACCTGGACACAGTACTCCAGGTGGGGTCTCACCAGAGCAGAGTAGAGGGGAAGAATCACCTCCCTCGACCTGCTGGCCACACTTCTCCTTATGCAGCCCAGGATCTGGTTGGCTTTCTGGGCTGCAAGTACACACTGGTGGCTCATGTTGAGCTTCTCATCCACCTGTACCCCCAAGTCCCTCTCCTCAGGGCTGCTCTCCAGCCACTCACTGCCCAGCCTGTATTTTTGCTTGGGATTTTCCCGACCCAGATGTAGGACCTTGCACTTGGTCTTGTTGAACCTCATGAGGCTGGCTTGTGCCCACCTCTCCAGCCTGTCAAGGTCTCTCTGGATGCCATCCCTTCCCTCCAGCATGTCTGCTGCACCACACAGCTTGGTGTCATCAGCAAACTTGCTGAGGGTGCACTCAATGCCACTGTCCATGTCACCAACAAAGATGTTGAACAAGACTGGTCCCAAGACTGATCCCTGAGGGACTCCGCTTGTCACTGGCCTCCACTGGGACATGGAGCCATTGACAAGTGCTCAAACAGATTTCACAGCAAAGGAAGAGACCTCTGCACTCTCTGGGCAAGCAGAAAGAGAGAGGAAAAAAAAGTGTATCTACAGATTTTGTACGTGATTTGAGATGCAGATTTTTCTTTTAGTGTCCTCATAGTCCTCTCTTACCTTTGTGGGGATTCAGAAAAGAACATGCAAATAAAACGGTTTTGAACAAAAGTCAGGTAAATACCAGTTGCAAGGTCACTGCTGTATGTACATAGAGAATGCTGCTGATGTAGTGAATAGAAACAATGTAGTGAATAGAAACACTGGGGTCACAAGCATGACTGGGTTATTTTTCATTACCCAGGCAAATCAAGCTCCTGTCTGTTAGTGTCCATTTAATCCTTCAGCATGAACAGGACTGACTATATGACACTGTCCGGGTGACGTCATTGCTGTCTACAACTACCTGAAGGGAGGTTGTAGCCAGGAGGGGGTTGGTCTCTTCTCCCAGGCAACCAGCACCAGAACAAGAGGACACAGTCTCAAGTTGTGCCACGGGAGGTTTAGGCTCGAGGTGAGGAGAAAGTTCTTCACGGAGAGAGTTGTTAGACGTTGGAATGTGCTGCCCAGGGATGTGGTGAAGTGACCATCCCTGGAGGTGTTCAAGAGGGGATTGGACGTGGCACTTCGTGACATGGTTTAGTGGTCATGAGGTCTTGGGTGACAGGTTGGACTTTGATGATCCTTGAGGTCTTTTACAACCTTTTTGATTGTGTGATTCTGGTGATTCTGTGATTTGGTTTGGGTGCTTTTTTGTTGTGGGTTTTGTTTTGTTTTTCTTTTAATTTGTGGAAGCTTTTTGATTGTTTGTTATTGTTGGCTTTTTTGGTTGTGATTTTTGTTTGCTTGTTTCTTTCCTGAAAAGGCACTGATGCTAGGGTTGTGGAAAACAGTAACAGAATGGCTCTGGGCACAACTGCGGGAGTGGGGAGAATGGGTAGAAAGGGAGTGCTAGCAGAGGAGGAAGAGAAAAATAACCTCTTCAGATTTAGACGAGGCAAGAAATAGGAAGACAGTAAGAATACTAAAAGATATAATGGCCATGAGTTCTCAATTGTTAAATTATCTTGTCCTGTCAGGCTTATTCTTAATGGACTTTACACTTCTTTAGAGATTATCTCTTTATCTCAAAGGTCACATCAACAACTAGCTTCTGAATGAAGCCTACAAAATGACAAATTTACTATTGAAGCAGACTTGAAAAAAAGTGAAGTTGTGTTAGCAATCTCAGTGCTGTGCAAATAACTTCTTTGTTATGCATCTTAGAATCACAGAATTGTTTTGGTTGGAAAAGACCTCTAAGATCATCGAGTCTAACTGTCAGCCTAGCACCATCATGGCTGTTAAACTATATACCAAAGTGCCACATCTACATATTTTTTTAAAAACCTTCAAGGCCCATGACTTCACCCTGGGCAGCCCATTCCAATGCCTGAGCACTCTTTTAGTGAAGAATTTTTCCTAATATTCAATCTAAACCTTCCCTGGTGCAAGTTGAGGTAATTTCCTTGCCTTCTACCTAATTTTAAGACTAAATACATCTTTACCTATGTGCTTTAACACATTGGTGTAGATAAAGAAAATGTCCAATGATATCCTCATTTACCAAAGAAATATAGAGATCCAGACTCATCTTCCTGTGAGCCAGGCCACACTTCTGTAAGACAGTTGGTCCCACATCTACTTTTTGGACGTTCTTGTGATTCCTGGAATTTGCACAACAGAAACCACTTAAACTGGAATGATGTCAGGTCTGATGTCGTTTAGTATATGCCCTATCTTCCTCTTGGAAGTGTTGTGATAGCTGGTCAGCTAAGCTTTCCCCTCACACTGTAGATAGTTTGGGTAAGAGCAATGCAAACTTCATTACAGCTACCCAACAGATACTTCAACCTGATTGTAAAGTATGGAGGAGTTCAGTTTACTTATCTCTGCTGATCCTGTATATAGTAAGATCAGACAAATCTTAAGATATCATAAGATCCACTGGAAATTTTTCCAATGGGACACGAGACAAATCTCTACCAGCAGCTGCTGAAGCTTCAAATCAGCTGCAGAAAGCCAGATTCTTTCTTACCTCTCTGTGGAGCAAATAAATCATGGAGTGGAGGAAACACAAGTCCTGTTCATGCTGTGGATGGCAGTTGAGGTTTGCCATCTCCACCTAGTCATCTGTATCAAGAAGAGCAGAAGGAGAAGTGTTAGTATTACTCCTGCCACAAGCAACCACCAGCACTTTGCCACAGGTTGCACCTCCTGTAGGAACCAAGGAGAAAGAGGAGAGCATAGAGCCATCTGTCTACTTTGCAACAAGGAAATCCCCTTATACTGGTGCTAAGACCACAGAGAATGGTAGTGGATAATACTTCCACATGGCAGTTTCTGCTTGCAGGAGGGAAATAGTGCTCCTGGCTGAAAGACCATCTGCATGTTTCAGAGCTGAGTTTAGGATTCAGCTATGCCTCCCACCTCTGCTCAGCTCTGCTGCAATTCTTGGCCACCTGAGGAGCATCAGAAAAGTACAAGAACCAGAGGAAGAGATCATTGTTGCTTTGCCAAAGAGCAGTGTAATATGTAACTATTAGTCAGCTCACAGGTTCAGAATGGGAATGCTGCAGTAACATTTCCTGACTCATAAAGCAGCAAAAAGTTGGTGCTACCTTTAAAAAATGTCTGCTTGCACCACTTAGTGGTGAATAACCATATGTGATGGTTATTCCCCAGATTCATCTTCATTTATTCCATGTTGGAGAGAAGGAAACGGGATGCAAGTATTACTGTGTGCATTTGGAAAATGGTGACACTGGGGGGATTCGTAGCTTTCTTGTTTTGATTTAAAATTGTGATGCTATGCCATTTCTTCATTTTGAAGCCAAAAGCTTCAAAAGTAGGTCTAGAGAAACAAGAAAATAAAAGGGGTCCCATAATGTAGGAAAATAAAAGAAAGAGGCCTACAAGAAAGCTGTTGAGGGACTTTTTAGGATGTCAGGTAGCAATAGGACTAGGGAGAATGGAGCAAAACTAGAAATGGGTAGATTGAGATTAGATGTTAGGAAGAAGTTCTTCACCATGAGGGTGGTGAGGCACCGGGAGAAACCCCATCCCTGGGGATTTTAAGGCCAGGCTGGATGTCGTTCTGAGCAATCTGATCTAGTGTGAGTTATCCCTGCCCGTGGCTAGGGGGTTGGAACTAGATGATCCTTGAGGTCCCTTCCAACCCTGGCAATGCTATGATTCTATGAGGTCCTCAACCCTATTATAAAGTGTTACTAAAGGAAAACTGAAGGCCTACTTCTACTGTATCCTTCCTGGGCACAACAGGGTACCTTTGATTTCTAAGATGAATTCCGCATTTTTTGAGACCTCTGGTTTCTGAGCATTTTTTAAGATTAAAAAAAAAACCCCAAACCATCAGCTGTACTTAATTAATTAGAAATATCAGATGGAAGATCTATTCAAGGTCACGCAGTAAGTGAGTTTCAGAAACTAGAAAGAAAACAAGCCAGGATGATTTTGTCTATCTTTCCCGGATATCTGGCTCACACAGTTTTCCCTTGGAAGACAGTAACTCACATTCTCTGTTCAATCATAGGAGAGGTTCTGCACCTAATGTAAGGGGGGAAATGGTCTCCTGTCTGCATGTCACTTTAGCCATAGCTTTTAGCCTTGCACCTACTCTTTCCAAAATGATTTTCCTGAGAGTGCTACACAGTCTTCAGCAGTTCATCCAGTAGGATGAGCCCATTGCTTTCTTCAAAAACTGAGGACCTAGGTTTAACACTTTATTGTCATAATAAATGTCATGACACTGCTTTTTTTATATTCACAATGTATTTTTAGAAAGCTGACATAGCCAAAATTACAAAAATAACATCTCCATGAGAATGCTTAGGCTTCGTCTTGCAGGCAGTTTACATTGTTAAGTTACTCTAATTTACAGTCTGATCAACAGTTCATTTTATCTGTTAGGTGCAGTCCATCTATTCCAAAATCCACAGGGTAGCAAAGACATTAGCATGCCTTGTTTTACTTCTAGTGCCATAGCCACTAGAAGTTCTAAACAGACAACTTGTCACACAAAGCACAACCAACAACAAAACAGCATTCTCTCCCAAACATTGACTTATTTTCAAGAATTGTTCTACACATTGCAAGATGGGGGTGCCTTGATTGCACTCTTTTGTGCCAGCCCTACTGCATTGACGTTCTCATTAAAGAATTCCTGAAGCTCACAACTCCCTTGTCATGCTGGACTGTCTTGTCCACAGGACCTTCTCCCAGACAGCTGATGCCTGCTATCACCCTTTATTTGACCAGTCCTGATCTCGTTGTAGGGAAACTACTCTGCTGCACTCCAATAGAATGTTTTCACCAGGTAAAGAGCAGAAGAGGAGTAGCCTCTGTATATGATTCATGCACACCTCCAGAAAACATTGAAAATTCACACAGTCCAAGCTACTAAAATGAAACATCTGGGAGCAAGTAGAAGAAGACATCTATATCTGTGGTGACAAAATCTCTTGTTAATGCCAGTAGAACAAGTCATCAGAAAATTATTTTTAATTTACATTTGTAATCATTATTTTGTGCTCAATCCACTTTTGTCCAGTGTTCTCTGTGTGAGGAGTATTTGCAGAAACTGGATGGAAAAGCTTCCATCTCTTCTATCTCAGACATCCATCAGAAAGGGGACATTCCATCTTCTGCAGTCCCAGATCCCAGAGAAGTATGAGTACATTACAATATTCCTTCTGCATCACTTCAGAGGTAACTACTTACCAGTTTATCACTGGCAAAGACCATCATGAACACATCCTCTAGTGCAGCAACACCCACCTGTAGTAAGAAGGGAATGTGGGTAGTGTATAATTAAAATGGGAAAGGAACTGTAAATGGTGCTCTAGGAGATGGTATGGCAATCAGGAGATGGGCAGGACTTGTATTTGGCAAGAAACAAACATGTTTCTCTTACTTGTAGTGATAGGAAAATAGTGAGCTATGACAGAATCTCAAGGCTTTAATCCTTTAGAATCATGGATTTGAAGAATGACACTTGGAAGCAGTTGTAGGGATCATTGCCCCAGTAACAAGCAGCAGCTTATCATGGGCTGCCCAGGGAACTGGTTGAGTCACCAACCCTGGACGTGTTTAAAGGTCTCTTGGATGTGGTGCTTGAGGATATGGTTTAGGGGTGAACCTTGTAGAGTAGGGTCATCTGTTGGACATAGTGATCCTGAGGGTCCTTTCCAACCTGAATGTTTCTGTGATTCTGTGTGATTCTGTGATTGCAGGCTGAATCATCCGTTTGACAGATCTTCTGTCTTTTTATTGCAAATGTGTTAAAGAAACCAAATTTGTATCATTTTCTGAGTTTTCATTCTGCATGGGTTTTCTCTTTCCAACTGTGGCAGTTTTAGGTTGTACCTTTAAAATTTTCCAGAGATCTTGAAAAGAAAGTGGTAAATAAATTGCTATTGGGTGTAAAAAGGAAAATAATGATAAGTTCTAAACAATCCCATTGGACAGATAACAAACATATGGATGGTAATGTAAACTATTTTTTTTTTTTTTTTTTTTAGTTTCCTCCCTCTGGGAGGCACTAATTTGCTTCTGTTTGGCTTTGCTGACCTCCGCTGTGTTCTTTGTTTTGGCTGAATATCCTAACAAAATAACTCTTTGCCCTTTTTTCTTGTCCCTTTGTGTCCAGCAGGGTAAGAAGGGGGGCAGGGAGCGGGAAGCTATTAGCAGCTCCCCAGGTTTTTGGCCAGGGGGGTTCTTGTGCTGTTTACAAATTGTAAATTTATGTAAATATTGTACATTTTGTGCATATTCATTGCATTCCATTGTAGATTGTAGTTTTGCCTGTAAATACACCTTCATTTGCTTTCCAACTGAGCTGGCCTGGCAATTTAATGCTGGGGGGGAATTTTCAATCCAACACACCAACTCTCAAACAAACATTGATGTAATTAAAAGAAATGGAAATAAAATCAAACATAGGAACATAGAACTATTGCAATAATACTAGCTTTCGTCCAGTCCATTTGCCTTTTTGATATAATTTGTTCTTTTTATTTGTTTGTACATATGTATATAATTTTTTTCCCCTTCAAACATTATTTTCAAACAAGCTATTTCCCTGGTCAGTATTGTGTTCTGTTCAAAGAACACAACAAATTGTGTGTTTTAATTCCTCTGCTGAAATCCATGAAAGACAAAATGAAAACATGTCACCTTATATCAGCTCAGTGCAAATAAGAATGACTGACACATTTCTCTAGATCTCTTTCCCAGACATAGGGAGGTAAATGTTTACAGGATCCAACTTAAAAAAAAAAACAACAAACACACACCAAAAAAAAAAAACAAACTCAAAACCAAACAAAACCACCCCAAACAAAAACCAACAAAACAACAATAACCAACCCCCCTACTTTATTTCAAGAAACCTAAAATACACTTTTCCAGAGCGCATTTAGTGCTTCTCTTAAAGGGTTTTGCCTCAAAGCATATAGAGGTGGCCTAGAACAAATGTAGAGGCTTTAAAAATATTCAACAAAACAGTGTCACTGTCTGGACTTGTCAATGGTCTTCTTTAAATATTTTTACAGTAGTATGACTTGCCAAATCAGGTAGAGAGGCTCTCATAATCATATGTCATGCCACTGAAAATGCAATCTAGCATTTTTTTAAAACAGAGCCCCATAGGTGCAATATAAAATTTCTCAACATCTCACACATCCCAAATCTCTAAGCCAGGGTCACCAAAAAATTGAGCCTAGGCTCTGGCAAAACCAGTTTTCTTTCATCCCCAAAAGTACACTTAACAGGTAAAGCTCCAAGGCTACAAGGGGCAGTAAGTAAAGTAATGTAAGAGACAGAATTTATTTTAGTAGGACAAATTTAAATTTCCAATGTACTTCTTACTCCTTCCCATCAAGATTGCTCCATATGTAAGAAATTGAGGACCAATGAATACAGGATAGCAGTTGTACCACAGGTATCCTTCAGCTCAGAGCCACATACCAGCCTGCCCAGTTTATCTCAGCCCAGTTGTCAGATCACAGCCTGTCTCTGTTTGGCTTGACTTGGTAGGTAACAACAAGGTGCTTAAAGAGTATTATCCCCACATTGAGGTTGCTCAGTCACAGCAATACTCTACATTTCCCTTTACAGCCTTGTAAATATGTTCAGGCTCTTTTACCATATTGGACAATGAAACTAAAAAAGAATATCTAGATAAAATGAGAGGTGAGCTATACAATTGCAACACAACTTCTACAGGTTTATGGCTTATTGCTTATCCCTTTACACCATTTAGGAGGCTTAATCCTTTTACACCATTTAGGAGGCAGAAGATGTTTTGGATAGACGCAGATGGCTGTTCAGGCAGTGGAAATCACAACACAGCCAAAAGAAACCATAGGGTATTGTTCGTAGTCAGACAGCAGAGTTCTTTTCCCATCATACATCTGCAGGTGTGAAGAGGTGCTTCAGAGAGCATCACCATGCCGACACATGAATAATGACACCAGACAAAATTGCACTTTATGAGTATTAGCTGCAACGGCAGGAGGTGTCAAGGAATGCAAAAAAAAGCTTATGCTTAGTACATTTTCAAATGTGGGAAAAGAAAACATCAGCAATTTAAACTTTTCTCATCTCCAAATTGCCAAATACCAAAAATACCTCAAAGAAAGCAAAATAGATTATTCTAATAATAGTGTTTTCTCCATTTTGGAGCTCTTCTTGGTATTTAAAGAATTATTAATTAGAATAATTGGAATATTGTAACTTGGAGAAGAATGATTTTATTTTGTTTCCCCCCACTTTTGAAAATATTCCAAGCTTTAAAACCTTCAGCATGCATGTTCTGAGTAAAGCAAAGTAATGTGTGAGCTTCACTGGTTGCAATATTGAAGGGTCACCATCTGGCTGTATCTACAGTTTCTTTTCCAAAGGGCTGTGTCAAAACAGAAGTCCTGGAGCCAGGAAGCCCTGACGTCTAGGCCTGAACACAGCACAGGTTCCCTTGGGTGATTCCTGTAGACTTGATCCTCAAAAGATTTTAAGCGCCTCCTATGAGATGCAGAGATGTGGCCCTGGCAGGGATTTCTGCTGAAGTGTCTCTTCTGTAATACTATTTATCTTTGCTCCAGTGGTGAGAGAGAATAATGTAGAGGAACTGGATGTTGCAATATTAAGCTTGCACTTGCTGACGTGCCAGATGGCAAAACAATGTGTAGCACTGACACAGATGATGCTGCTAGCTTGTCCTCTCTGCATTTAGAGGCAAAGAGAACAAAAACAGCTGTAAAGACTGTACTCTTTAAATAGACAGGAACACATCCTGGAGGGTCTAGGCATGAGTGGTCCACCTTGCACTCAAATGAGGAAACACAATTTGTTTCTATTATGTATGATGAGATCATATAGCAGATTAACGAAACCTAAGGTTTGTTTACAGGGCAATTTGCATTAGCATGCACCAAGGCACTCTTGACTTGCTGAGACACTGAACAGTAGTTCACATCTTCTCAAACTTTTCACCCCACAGATCGCCACTGGTAATAAATACACATTGGGCTCATTTTCCTGTGATCAGCTTGTTAATTGTGTTAGCACCAAAGTTTAAAGCTGCTCACATCTTATAAATGTATTTATAAAGTAAATTGCAAGATTTTAGCAAAGAACATCTGTTTGCAGTTCACCAAATGACAGATAACTTTTGGAATTGCATTAGCTTTCCAAATAAATGGCCTCCCAGTTACTGACGTTTCAATACCTTTCTCAGTCGGTGGTGGCTAGTTGCTGATGATTAATAACGATGCTGTTGCACAGATCTTTTTTTTTTTTTTTTTTTTTTTTTTTTGTAAGAACAACTCAGCAAATAGACTATGGAGATGCCAATTGGAGGTGACAGTATGAAGAATTCAATATAGGGCTGACATTGCCCTCTTGTGGATAATTGCTAAAATGGAAAATGCCAAGCTTCAGTCTTACTGCCAGCCTGCTTTATTAGTTCTGCAAGTCTTGTTATAGAAGGCTCTTAAACCTCTCAACATTTTCATTCCATGTACTTAGGTCATCCATGATAACTCGTGGCATGCTGCAGGTCTGGGACTTTGTATTAGAAAACTCCATGTGGTGGCTGGGACCACGCCTCTCAGGCTGTGGACCAGAAGCCTCTCTGTCAGGAGCTGAGATCAGTATTATCTTTACTGGAAAGACACAGGGGAAAGCACCATGTATTAGCGTTTCAGCCTAAGAGCTAAAACACAGGGCTAGGCTGCTGAGAGTAAAATATGGCTAGAACTGCTTTGCTCTAAAAATGCCCCTTCTCTTCTGTTCATCCACAAGTATCTACCCCAAGTAGTTCAGATTGTCTCCTGAAAGAGGAGTTCATACACTAAAGAGAGGAAGGGATGTGGAAACAAGATTCAATTTCAGAATATGTGCAAATATTTATGGACTGTATTGATATATAGAGTGATATGGAGTAGGTGACTGGTCTGCTGTGGTGGTCATGGACATTAAAAATGGGTTATTCCAAGCAGTTACAGGATATAAAAAGAGATGGGTTTGGTTTTTGCTTAAATCTTTTCTGAGAACATGGTTGTGGAAGATGAGATATTCAACAGGTAAACTGGAGATCAAGAAGATGGTGGATTGAGAATAGGCTGAAGGACAGAGCACAGAGAGTTGTGATCAGTAGTGCAGAGAACAGTTGGAGGCCTGTAGCTAGTTGCGTTCCTCAGGGGTCAGTAGTCTCTATATTCATCCGTGACCTGGATGAAAGAATAGAGTGTACTCTCATCAAGTTTGATGATGACACAAAACTGGGAGGAGTGTCTGACACACCCGAAGGCCGTGCTGCCATTCATCAAGACGTGGTCAGGTTGGAGAGTTGGACAGAAGTGAACCTCATGAAGTTCAACAAAGGCAAGTGTAGAGTCCTGCAGCTGGGGAGGAATAACCCCATGAATCAGTACAGGTTAGAGGCTGACCTGCTGTAAAATGTAAAGTGGAGAAGGGCCTGGGAGTGCTGGTAGAAAACAAGTATACCATGAGCCAGCAATGTGCTCATGGAGAAGGCAGCCAACAATATTCTGGGATGCATGAAGAAGAGTGTGGCCAGCAGGCCAAGGGAGGTTCTGCTGTCCCTCTACTCTGCCCTAATGAGGCCACAACTGGAGTATTGTGTTCAGTTCTGGACTCCCCAGTTCATGAAAGACAAGGAACTACTAGAGAGAGTCCAACAGAGGGCCACAAAGATGATATGGGAACTAAAGCATCTCTCTTACAAGGAGTGTCTGAAAGCCTTGAGCCTGGAGAAAAAGACACTGAAAGGAATCTTATCAATGCATATAAATATCTAAAGCATGGCGGTCATGAGGATGGGGATTTGCTCTTTCGGTGGAGGCCAGTGATAGGACAAGGGGCAATGGGTACAAACTAGAACACAGAAAATTTCACTTGAACTTAAGGAAAAACTTCTTTATTGTGAGGGTGGTGGAGCACTGGAACAGGCTACCAAGAGATGTTGTGGAGTCTCCTTCTCTGAAGACTTTCAAAACCTGTCTGAACACATTCCTGTGCAACCTGCTCTAGGTGAATCTACTCTAGCAGGGTGGTTTGTCTAGACGATCTTTGGAGATCGCTTCCAACCCCTACCATTCTATGATTCTGGGAGGCAGCAGAAGAGCACAGGTTGAGAACAATAAGGCAGCAGAAGAGCACAGGTTGAGAACAATAAGGCTGAGGACAAGCTAGCTTGGTTTCACCTTAAGCACAGCAACATGTTTCTTGTGCCCAGAAGTGTTTCTGAAGTTCACATTGCTGCAATGACAAGAAATGTAATAACTGCCAATCTCAGAATATCCTCATGAAGGAGGCACATTATTTACACAGGTGTCTTGTTGTCAATGGTGTTCACACGACTGTTACAATGAACATGCCTATTTGGATATTAGTCAATGAACATTCTCTTCTCAACATCAGAACAACAATCCCAGCTCCTGTTATCTGCTGTGAGGAGCAGCAGTTAATAACACAGTAACCACAGCAAAACTACCTAAGAACATATTAAGCTATCAATGTTCTGGTTTTAAAATTACTTATCTATCTCTCATTCTCTCTATATAAATGTTGGTTGGAACAGCAGTGACTAAACCTTAACCTACTAAAGTCCTTAGTCAAATTGTCTCAATTTCAATATATTTCAGATGGAGGACAAGTACTGAGAGAACAAGCAGTATCTTGCTCAGAGAACAAACAGTGCTTTGAAGATTGATCTGACTGTCAGAAAGGTGAGATGGGAGATAAGAGGACTATCTAACAGATCAATGCACACAAAAAAGAAACCAGTGTCAGACAGCTTGTCTTTCAGGATAACACAATAGGGGAGAATGAAAGCACTTTGAAAAAAAAAATAGCTACCTTATTGTGTTGGGCATTGCATATATAAAGTGTTTAAAGAGAGAAAAATGGTCTCAATAGCAAATCTCTTGATGAAGCCAGTAGGGTTAAAGTTATGAGCAAAAGGAACCATTGCAGATCTGCCTTTATACAATTACCAGAGCCTAGCTAAGGGAACGATGAAGTAAGCAAATCAGTGCTTGTGTTTGATCTCATGCTAACTCTGGGGCTAAATGGCACGCAATACAGCACACATCTCTTGCATATTCTCTGCCCTGTTGCAGCACTGCACTGCAGAGCAGATGAGCCAAGCTGAAAAAAACAGACCTGGCCTGTGAGACCTGAAATGGCCTATAGCATCTCTTCAGGACAGCAGGAGCCCCCAGGGTCCTTCCACAACACTAGAAACAGACAGAAAAATCCCCTTTGTGAATTTTGTGTCTCTTAATCTGTGATGGCCTCATTACTCCTTCCTGACATATCTGGTAGCGATAGAACAAGTTTCCAGTGTCAATAGAGAAGATAGCACACGGCCTCTTGGCTGTCTTAGGTGTTTCACCAAGTTTTGGGTATCTGCTCTGGTCCACAAAGCTGAGAATGTCTAATTATCTGACTGGGAAGGCCGTGGAGGTGTCCCAGTATAACCGTATCCCTCCTGGACACTCACTTAACATGCAGCCCTGTCACGGTTCGCTCAGTGGAGGCTCATTCACTCAGTGATGGTTCATTCGCTGTGATCTCAAAGCACAAAAAGTAAGGCATACATGCCAAAGGAGGTTTGCTTCAATCAACAGTAAAACTTTATAGTTTGCTAATAAAGTGGCATGCAATAGGTAGAAAGAGTGATAGAAGGAGGAAATTAAAGTAAAAAGAGAGGCTGATAGCTACGACCAATGCTCCAAGATAGTGTCCCTAGGGTCTGCTGGTTGTTAAGGTTGTTAAGGCCTGTGTTAAGGAAACTTCTGAAGTTCCATTGCTAAGAAGCCCTCCTTTTATCCTATCTCTGCCAGTCTCTGCCTTTCTCAAGTGAGGCTTCCACACATGCCCAAGGAGCAGTGTCTGAGATGTGGTCTATGCCCAGGGAGGAGTGTCCAAGGCGTTGTCTGCCTTGGAAGTGGCTAGCTTCAACCAGGAGATGTGTTTTCATAATATAATGACATTATAATGACCAAAGTTTACCTAAGGTTCATGATTTCTTCATCAATACTGAGGTATCAATCTTTTTTGGATGGCAGTTATGTGATTTGTTCCAGTAGAATGGGCTGAGATAGTAGGGTGATCCATCTTTCTGACTTGTCCCAGGCAATGGGCTGTCAGTACCATGTACTTAATGTTTTGCACCTGTGTATCCATGGAGACCACATTCCCTTCTTGGGATCAGTAACTGCTAATCAGTAACTTATCCAAACAGGTTGTAGTAGCAACATGTTAGTCTAAGTTTGGTATCCCTTATTGTCCAAATTTCTGATGGGAATGTTGAGGTAATAGTGTTCTTCTGATTGATTCTTTTAACCCTTCAGCCTCTTTGGCTCCAGTCTCTGCCAGTGTATCCCAGTTTGGAATTATATGCTGTGGTGGGATGACTGTGACTTGATGCCAGGTGCTTGCCAAAGCTGCTCTATCACTCTGCCTCATCACCTGGACAGAGTAGAGAAAATATAACTAAAGTCTGGTAGATCAAGAAAAGGACAGGGAGATCACTCAGCAATTACCATAACCATCAAAACACTTGACTTGGGGAAATCTAATGTAATTTATTAACAATCAAATCAGACTAGGATAAAAAGATGCAAAAGCTAAATCTCAAAACCACGTTCCATTCACCCCTCCTCTTCCCTGGATTTCACTTGCAATTTTCTCTACCTCCTCCCTGCCAGCTGCACAGGAGGACAGAGTATGAAGGTTGTGGTCAATTCATCATGTGCTGTCTCTGCTGCTCCTTCCTCCTCAGGGGGAGCACTCCTCACATTCTTCTGTTTCGGCCTGGGGTCCCTCCAGTGAGAGTTAGTCCTTCACAAACTTCTCCAATGTGAGTTGTTCCCATGGGCTACAGTTCACAGACTATTCCAGCATGGGTCACCTCAGGGAAGAACTTGTGGGGGAAGTAAAGGTTGGAGAACGTCTAGGGTTCAGCGATTGTGGTGGTTTGAAACTGTCTTTTTAATTTTTCCTTGCAAAGTTCAGAACAGAGAAAGTGAAAGAATGTAAATAAGTCACTATTGGGTGTAAGAAAGCAAAATAATGATTGTTCTAAACACTTCCATTGGATAGATAGAAATGTTTAAGAACTATTACCCAAAACAAAGTAGGCATTCTGCACATTCTGCGTTTGGCAGTGGGGGCAGTTGCTGGGCTGTCTGGCTGCTGTTTCTTCTTCTCTTCTGGCTGAAGATAACACACTGACCTTTGAAGCTAAGTTAACAACTTTCTGCTCTAACTAAACTCTGCTTCTCTGTCCAGGGGGGTCTGGGGGGAAGCTCCTGGGAGAGGGAGGCCCCTTTGGGAGGGTCCCCTTGGGGGGAAGCAAAGGGAGATTGGTTGTGCTTTTCTGTTGATTGTATATATTTGTAAATGTTGTGAATTTTGTGTATTTCTACATATTCATTGCATTTCATCTGCTTGTAAATACAGCTTTTCATTTGCTTCCAGACTGAGCTAGCCTGGTTATTGTTGGTGGGGGGGGAATTTCAGCTCACACCGACACACCTTTTATTTTTGGCGCTCCAACTCGGGGCTCGATTGCTTGTATGATTTATTCCTGCTCAGATTAGGAAGCAAAATGAAGCTGTTTTGGATTTTGAGTAATTTTCTTTCCTCTGTTATCAGTGTGATTGTCTACAGATGGGCTGTTTCCTGCATGATAGACAAGATTGTGAGATATGTGGCATATAAGTCGTTTCTTTGGGTTAAGAACAAGTTACTGAATGCTCTTGAATTCTGTTGTGGTCTTATTGGGCTTAGAAGATATGGTAACTCAACTATGAATCTGCTAGCAGACACATATGAATTTGTTACTCCTCTTACAACTACAGAAGGTCTTTGGAACCAGTGGTACCCTAGATATCTTGTGCTAGCCTTAATTTTGTTGTTTCTTGGAATAATCATATGGCTGCGGATAGCACTGTGTCAAGAAAGACGTAAGGCTACTCACTCTTCCGACCTGCGTAGATGTAAGAGGAAACATAGAAAAGCTCAGAGAGGTTCAGAATTGGTTTCTGATTCTGATTACGGTGACCAGGAAATCACAGTTCAGGTTTGTGAGAAAGCTGCCGATAGTTTTGACTCAGAGCCAGCAGCAGTAGCTGCGGGACCTTTGCCAGAATCTGAGATAACAGACTTGGGTACACAGGCAGACATAGTTACACAGACAGACTCAGCGACACAGACAGACTCGATTACACAGGCAGAGAGGAGTACACGGGCAGACAGGGGTACACAAACAGACACAGTTGCACAGAGAGAAATGGCTGCGCAGACAGACATGGTTACACAGAGAGAAATGGTTGTGCAGACAGACATGGTTACACAGAGAGAAATGGTTGTGCAGACAGACATAGATACACAGAGAGAAATGGTTGTGCAGGCAGACATAGTTACACAGAGAGAAATGGCTGCGCAGACAGACATGGTTACACAGAGAGAAATGGTTGTGCAGACAGACATAGATACACAGATAGAAATGGTTGTGCAGGCAGACATAGCTGTGCAGGCAGACGCCATTAACGAGGCACAGTCTCCTCCTCCTCCCTCTGCTGCCCAGACGGATGCAGCAGTGTCTGCAGGATCTCAAAGCACACCTCCTGTCAACCCTGCACAGACTCCCTCTGCTCCTGCTAACCCTGCACAAAATTCCTCTACTCCCTCCAACTCTGCTGTGAACGTGAAAGCCAATCCAGTGAATTTGGTTGCCACTATCACCAGAAAGCGCAAAGGAGCTACAGGAGGAGATGCAGATGCTGCAGGAGATGGTGCAGATGGAGATGAGGGTCCTTCTACTCAGGGTCCCTCTGTTAAGAAAGATCCTTCTGGTGAGGAAGAGAAGGTTAGCATTAAAACTCTGGCAGACCTTTTGAGACCCCACATGGATGATGGAGATGTAGACCCTGCTGAATTAGCAGCTGCTGGCAGTGCCTCTGAACTCAAGGAAATTCAACAGAGGATTAAAATAGGATTATGGGGACAGCAACCTCAGGATGATGATGATGATGATGAGGATGACATACAGTCAGCTAATGCACCCAGACAGGAAATTAGACATGTGAGGAAGGATTACATCAGAGGAGATAATGAGCCAGTCCTGTCTTGGCTAGCCAGGTGTTTTGATATGGGAGCCCCAGCATTGGTGGTAGGTGACAAGTCGGCCTCTCAGTTGGGGATGCTCTCAAAGGGTACAGGCATAGACAGGCATCTAGGCAAGTGCATTGGTAAAGTTTCTCTGTGGGCACGACTCCTACTGGCAGTCTCACTGAGGTACCCCAGCAGAGATGATTTACCATGGAACCCTAAGCCTTGGACCACAATAGCTGAGGGAATCAAGCGTCTGAGAGAATTTGCTGTGAGAGAAATAATATACGGAGATCATAAGACTCTGAATCCTGATGAAATTCCTGTTGGAACAGGCCTTGCCAAAAAGCTCATTAAGCTTGCTCCTCCTAATTATGCTACTATTCTGGCAAGCAGGATTGTGGCAAGAAATTATGGTGGAGTGCCTCCCACTTTTGGCTATTTCACTGACCAAATGAGGCAATGGGAGGATAGTCTTGCACGTACTTCTTTGGTTTCAGCCATTGAAACTTTGTCTGGAAAGATTGAGAATTGCATGAAAGAGCTGAAGGAGGAATTTAAAACCTCCATATCCAACTTGATGAAGGGGGATGATTCTGATTCCTCTTCCTCCAGATGGATACAAGTTTCAGCTGTTAGGAACAGACGTGCTCCAAGAAGGCCATTCCAGAATAGGTCAAACCAAAACAGACAGCAGAGGCAATCACGTGGCAGTATCTGGATAACTCTGCGTGATCAGTTTGGTGAGAACATGAACAGATGGGATGGTCAACCAACTTCTGATCTTTTCAAGAGGTTACGAGAGCTGCAGAGGGGCAGATCCCGAGGTAGCAATACCAGGAGGGTAGCTGTCGCTTCCTCAGTTTCCCAGAACAACTCTGATAGCTCCAACAGTGATCCTAATTCTGGTGCTGGACGTTGTGCCAGCTGTACATGTGGAGGTAATCCCCACCATTAGGGGTGCCCTGCCTTCCGCCAGGGGGAGGTAAGGGATAATGGAGATAACAGAATCTATTGGGATGTGTACATCCAGTGGCCTGGCACTTCAAAATTTCAGAAGTACAGGGCCTTGGTTGACACAGGAGCTCAGTGCACCATAATACCATCAAATTATCAAGGGGGAGAATCTATAACTATTCAGGGAGTCACTGGTGGATCTCAAGAGTTGTTTAAGATAGAGGTTGACATAAGTTTAACTGGGAAGCAGTGGAAGAAACATACTATTGTAACAGGTCCTAATGCACCTTGTATTTTGGGAATTGACTTTCTGAGAGAAGGGCGTTTTAAAGACCCTAAGGGTTACAAATGGGCTTTTGGAATAGCAACTGTAGAAATTGATGGAGGAAAATTGAAGTTGTCCATTAGACCTGAGCTTTCAGATGAATCTGCAGTTGTGGGACAACATGAGATAGAGGATGTAAAGCTGCCGGTTGCTTCTCAAACTGTGCATCACAGACAATACAGAACCAACCGTGACTCTTTGGTGCCCATTCAAAACTTGATTCGTCAGTTGGAGAGTCAGAAGGTCATCAGCAAAACTCATTCACCTTTCAACAGTCCAATCTGGCCTGTGAGAAAGCAGAATGGAGAGTGGCGTCTGACAGTTGATTTCCGTGCCTTGAATGAAGTAACTCCACCCATGAGTGCAGCTGTACCAGACATGATGGAACTCCAATATGAGCTGGAATCCAAGCAGGCCAAATGGTATGCTACCATAGACATTGCTAATGCTTTCTTCTCTATTCCCATAGCAGAGGAATGCAGGCCTCAGTTTGCTTTCACCTGGAGAGGCATTCAGTACACATTCAATCGTTTGCCCCAGGGGTGGATTCACAGTTCAACCATCTGCCATGCAGTGATCCATGATGCTTTGGAGAAAGGTGGAGCTCCAGAACACATTCAGTTCATCGATGACATCATCGTCTGGGGTGAGACTGCTGAAGAAGTCTTCGAGAAAGGTAACAAAATCATTGACATTCTCTTGCAAGCTGGTTTCGCTATCAAGCGAGACAAGGTGAAAGGACCTGCCAGAGAAATCCAGTTTCTGGGAGTGCGGTGGCAAGATGGTCGCCGTCACATCCCAATGGATGTGATAAACAGAGTCTCCACCATGGCAAATCCCATCAACAAGAAAGAAACTCTGCGTTTCTTAGGCATAGTGGGATTTTGGAGACTGCACATTCCTGGATACAGTCAGATTGTGAAACCTCTATATGATGTGACTCGAAAGAGAAACAGTTTCCAATGGGGTCCTGAGCAACAAGCAGCCTTTGACCAGATCAAGCGAGAGGTAGTCCAAGCGATGGGTCTGGGACCTGTCCGAACTGGTCCAGACATTAAGAACATTCTGTACACAGCCGCGAGTGACAATGGTCCAACCTGGTGCTTATGGCAAAGAGCTCCAGGGGAGACACGAGGACGTCCTCTTGGTTTCTGGGGTCGTGGCTACAGAGGCTCAGAGGCAAACTACACTCCAACAGAGAAAGAGATTTTAGCTGCTTATGAAGGAGTGAAAGCTGCTTCTGAAGTGATCGGAACTGAGTCACAACTTCTTCTAGCTCCTAGATTGCCAGTTCTGAATTGGATGTTCAAAGGCAAAGGTTCTTCACCACATCATGCAACAGATGCTACCTGGTCTAAGTGGATGGCTCTGATAACACAGAGAGCTCGAATGGGAAATCTCGAAAGGCCTGGTTTGGTGGAGGTGATCACAAACTGGCCAGAAGGCACAAGCTGTGCAAAACCTCCAGAGGAGAGAGTAACTCGTGCTGAGGAAGCTCCTCCTTACAGTGATCTGTCTGATGATGAAAAGAGATATGCTTTGTTCACAGACGGTTCCTGTCGTCTGGTTGGGAACAAGCGGAGATGGAAATCTGCAGTGTGGAGTCCAACGCGCAGAGTTGCAGAAGCGAGAGATGGAGAAGGAGAATCCAGTCAATTCGCAGAGGTAAAAGCTGTCCAGCTAGCTCTTAACATAGCTGAACGTGAGAGATGGCCAAAGCTTTATCTCTACACTGACTCGTGGATGGTAGCCAATGCCTTGTGGGGTTGGCTGAAAGACTGGAAGAAGAATGGCTGGCAGAGGAAAGGAAAGCCAATCTGGGCTGCAGATCTGTGGCAAGACATTGCTGCTCGCATTGAGAGAATCCCAGTGAAAGTGAGACACATCGATGCTCACATTCCTAAGAGCAAAGCTACAGAGGAACAACAACACAACCATCAGGCAGATCTAGCTGCAAGAGTTTCCCAGGTGGACACAAACTCTGATCCTGATCCTGATCTTGACTGGAAACACCGAGGTGAGCTGTTCTTAGCTCGGTGGGCCCATGACTCGTCAGGACATCAAGGCAGAGATGCAACCTACCGATGGGCTCGTGACAGATCCATTGACATTTCCATGGATGCTATCACACAAGTCATCCATGACTGTGACATTTGTGCTGCTATTAAGCAGGCAAAGCGGATCAAGCCCTTGTGGTACGGTGACCGATGGTCCAAGTACAAGTATGGTGAAGCCTGGCAGATTGACTACATCACTCTACCTCGTTCTCGATCTGGTAAGCAGTATGTGCTGACTATGGTAGAGGCAAGCACTGGATGGCTGGAAACTTATCCAGTTCCTCATGCAACTGCACGTAACACCATTCTTGGTCTGGAGAGACAAATCCTGTGGAGACACGGAACTCCAGAGAGGATTGAGTCGGACAATGGAACTCATTTCAAGAACAATCTTGTAAAAAACTGGGCCAAAGAGCACGGCATCGAGTGGATATTCCACATTCCCTACTATGCACCAGCTGCAGGGAAGATCGAACGCTACAACGGTTTGCTGAAAACCACTCTCAAAGCCATGGGGGGTGGATCTTTGAAAAACTGGGAGAAACATTTAGCACAAGCAACCTGGTTGGTGAATAGTAGAGGTTCAGTGAATCGAGCTGGACCTGCCCAATCAGATTTGTTGCGAAAGGAGGAAGGTGACAGAGTTCCTGTTATCAGAGAAAAGAATCTGTTAGGCAAAACTGTTTGGGTATTTTTTTCTCCTTCAGGAGAGGCCAAACCTGTCCGAGGGGTGGTTTCTGCTGAAGGTCCTGGTCACACCTATTGGGTGATGCAAGAAAATGGTGAAATTCAGTGTATTCCACAAAGAAATCTAACTTTGGCTGAGAGAGGTTAAATTCAGAGTGTTGCGCAGATACAGCATCGCGCCCAAGAGGAGAGTTCATGAGATCTACGGTGCACGAACCCTGAGAGCCCTGAGTCACCTGAGAGTCCCTGTTCCTTTCTTCGCTCCATCTGCGAGGAAACAAGCTGTTTGCTGTTTTTCCTGTGATTTGACTCTTTTGAATCATCTACATCTGAGATAGCCGGAATGGACTATGGTCTTTATTCACCTATTGTTGTAGATATTATTTTAGATTAGATAAATGATAGTAGCAGCCAATGGAATTGTTTAGAAGGGGTGGACTGTGGTGGTTTGAAACTGTCTTTTTAATTTTTCCTTGCAAAGTTCAGAACAGAGAAAGTGAAAGAATGTAAATAAGTCACTATTGGGTGTAAGAAAGCAAAATAACGATTGTTCTAAACACTTCCATTGGATAGATAGAAATGTTTAAGAACTATTACCCAAAACAAAGTAGGCATTCTGCACATTCTGCGTTCGGCAGTGGGGGCAGTTGCTGGGCTGTCTGGCTGCTGTTTCTTCTTCTCTTCTGGCTGAAGATAACACGTACTGACCTTGGCAGCTAAGTTAACAACTTTCTGCTCTAACTAAACTCTGCTTCTCTGTCCAGGGGGGTCTGGGGGGGAAGCTCCTGGGAGAGGGAGGCCCCTTTGGGAGGGTCCCCTTGGGGGGAAGCAAAGGGAGATTGGTTGTGCTTTTCTGTTGATTGTATATATATGTAAATGTTGTGAATTTTGTATATTTGTACATATTCATTGCATTTCATCTGCTTGTAAATACAGCTTTTCATTTGCTTCCAGACTGAGCTAGCCTGGTTATTGTCGGTGGGGGGGAATTTCAGCTCACACCGACACAGCGATCATGAGATGATTGAGTTCTCTATCTTTGGGGAAACACGGAGAGGGGTTAGTAAAACGGCCACCACCAGAGGGCAAACTTTAGCCTATTCAGGAGACTATTGAGAAATCCCCTTGGAAGGCCACCCTGAAGGATATAGGAGTCCAGGAAGCCTGGGCATACTTCAAGGGGGAAGTCTTAAAGGCACAGGTGCAGCCTGTCCCTCTGTGCCAAAAAAACTATTTGGTGGGGAAGGCATCCAGCCTGCCTGAATAGGGACCTTTGGCTGGACCTCAAGAACAAATGGAGAGTATTTGGCCTTTGGAAGAGGGGACAGGTCTCTCACAAGGACTACAAGTAGTGAAGCTATACAGGGAGAAAATTAGGAGAGCCAAAGCACAGCTATAGATCAACCTAGCTACAGCCATTAAGGATAATAAAAAATGTTTCTATAAATTCATTAACAACAAAAGGAGGACTGAGAAAAATCTCCATCCTTCGTTGGATGCAGAGGGAAACATAGTGACTAAGGATGAGAAGGCTGATGTGCTCAAAGTCTACTTTGCCTCACTCTTTTTATCACTGGACCCAGCAGTTTCCTGGAGCTCCTTCATGAACTAGGAGTCAGGGAAGGGAATCAGAATGAGGTCATCACAATAAATGAGGAAGTGGTCAGTGATCTGCTACACCACTTACACACACACTAGTCTACGGGGCCAGATGGGCTATAGCCAAGGATGGTGAGGGAGTTGGCAGATGTACTCACCAAGCCACTTCCCATTATTTACCTGAGGTCCTGGCTAACTGGGGAGGTCCCAGTGGACTGGAGAGTAGCAAATGTAGCACCTATCTACAGAAAGAAAGAAAGGAGGATCTGGGAAAAAACAGACCTGTCAGTCTGACCTCAGTATCAGGGAAGGTCATGGAGCAGGTCACCCCAAGTGCCATTACACACCATATAGAGAACAACCAGGGGATCAAGTCCAGTCAGCATGGGTTTATGAAGGGCAGGTCCTGCCTGACCAACCTGATCTCCTTCTATGACAGGATGACTTGACTGTTGGATGAGGGAAAGGCTGTGCATATTGTCTACCTAGACTTTTGAAAAGCCTTTGACACTGTTCCCCACAGAATTCTCATGGACAAACTGGCTACCTGAAAGGATGTTGTAACAAGGCTGGTGCTGGTCTCTTCTCACAGGTAATTTTTTTCATAATGTCCAGTCTAAACCTACCCAGTTGTAGCTTGAGACCATACCCTCTTTATTCTACCTATCACTAATTACCTTTCAGGTAGTTGTACAGAGCAATGAGGTTTCCCCTCAGCCTCCTCTTTTCCAAACTAAACAGCCCCAGCTCCTTCAGTTACTCTTCGTAAGACTTATTTCCCAGGCCCTTCATCAGCTCTGTTGCCCTCCTCTGCACTTGCTTCAGCACCTCCACATCTCTCTTGTATTTAGGTGCCCAAAACAGAACAAAATATTGGAGGTGTGGCCTCCCCAGAGCTGAGGACAAGGGGACAATCACCTCCCTACTCCTGCTGGACACAAGATTTTTGATACAAGCCAGGACACCATTGGCTTTGTTGGCCCACTAGGCACACTGCTTGCTCATATTCGCTTGTCAATTAGAACCCCCAGGTCCCTTTCTGCCACACAGCTTTTCAGCCACATTTCCCCAAGCCTGTAGTGCTCCCCCTTTCCCTTCTCTGTATGAGTCAGCAGCAGTTGCAGCTGAGTCTCTTGCCAGCTTGCTAACTCTCAAACACCCACTCCCTTGCTATTTTAAATAGAAAAGACCCTCCCATATCCCACTTTAATAATCACTCTGGCTCTAACTGGCATGGTAATTACACAACCCTTCTGAAAGTGAAAGGAGACCTCCTGAAGCCCTGCACTAATGAATCCTGTTAATTGCAGTTGGGTTGTAGCAAAAAATTATTTGTCAACAGGTATAGTTTGTCAACAGGTATAGTTTGTCAACAAATAGTTTGTCAACAAATGCATCTGGGAATATGACATGGCATATCCAGACTGCTCTTGGTGGTCCTGTAGAATTCTTTCCTTTAAGCTTTAACAGATCAAGTATTTCTCACATAGCTTTCAGTACCCTTAGACTTTCTTTTGCATATTGTGTTTTGTCATCTGACCATAAGATACGAATGTTCTAAGATGAGATTGAAAATACATATCTCAAACAAAATACAAAGAAGAAGTGTATCAACTCCTTTTATAACAAATCTGGCAAGAAGATTACAAACTGTGGCTTGTTTAGCAGGCAAGAAGCAGTCTGCCTGGATTCACTGTGTCAAGTTCACAAATACCTAGGCTTGAACTACAACAGAACATAAATTGGCAATGTTCTGAGCTATTGTGCTTTTTTGCATTGCTACACAAAATACCCTTTGTCATGTAACCACACAGTCTATTTTGCAGAAGAAGACCAGGCAGAAGAAGGTTATTTCTACAACTATAAGAAAGAAGGCAGAGACAGAGGCTCAGCCTTCTATTGATACTGTAGTAGGGTTTAACGTATTTCCAGTATATATAAACCTCTCTGCAAAAGGGCTTGATCTGGCAGGGCAGCATCTGTACAGAAGGGAACTGTCTTCCAGCAGATGTACCCATTTCTTCCTGATAACTCAAACTGCAGCCTTCACACACCTCTGTGTCCAGTGCCTCCATCTTTCACTTGTGATGCTGCTGTGTCCTTTACCCAGTTTTAAGCATACTTCCACATACATCCCAGAAAGTTGCTAGGTTTTGGAATTCTGGTAGATTCAGAAAAAGCTTGTGCTTACTCCCAAAACATGCTCAGAAAGCCAAAAGTTTGAAGTTTTCTACTTTACCACCATGAAATTTAAAGGTCTGGGGGGGTTCTTGTCAACCTGATTAATATTCAATGAAAGCCCCACTGTCCTGAATATATGATAGCAGTATTTTACTCTGACAGCCTCACAACTGCTTCAGCTCAGAATCCCCACAACTCTCTCTCTTAGTGTCTTTCATAGCACTTACAACTACTTCTTCACACCAAGTAGTTCAGTTCTTTCTTTGCATGTGGGATACTTCTGCCTTGGTCTCTGCACATTGATCTCTCTTTCTGTACCACACAAAGTAAAATCCTCCGTATACTCATACACTTGAGTGACTTTAAATATGCAATTGTTCACACATTTCAAAACAGATACCATTTAGAAAAGACCCATCTGTTCTCACAGAGGAGAGTTACAATGTGTCAACTTCAATTCTAACTTGAGATACTCTTAATACAAACACCATGCTGGTGGTAAGTATTTATTAAGGGTAATGGTAAAAGCAATACTGTTCACAACCACAGCACTGAATATGGAACAGAGCAAGTTCCACACATCACAGTCTTGATAAGCAAGTGAGGACAGGGACACTAGGACACAATCAAGATAGCAACTCAGTCTCACTACCTGTCCTTCAGTCTTTGCTCTCTTCATCACATAGGACTACATGTGATACTCGATTTAGAAAGTTGTAGAAAGAATATACCTAGACTTAGCTGATGGAATTTCATGTTGGTGACGACAGCAAGAAACATCTGCCTCCAGTGTATATAGACGGGGTCAAAACATGCATACACATTAGCATTGCATCAGTTTCCCTGGACCTATAGAGCACCCTCGAATCTCTTAATTTTCAGAGGTGGAATTAATATTCTTATTATTTGTTGTACTGAGAGAAACTAGGAGCAGAGCGACTGACTGACTTGCACAATGAGACAGTGATTAGAAGCCTCTAGGTACCATTTGAGACTCAATATTCTTTTAAATCTCAGAGTAAAAGATAAACATAACCAGTAGACAGCTGCATAAAAGAAAAATTACTAAAAATATTCTCCTATGTTTAAGCAGACAAACTATCTGTTAAGGAAAAATTGAGGTTTTGACAGTCCTACTAGAAACCTGGGTGCTTTTCAAAATCAAACAGGAACTACTACCAAAGCACAGAACCAAACCGAACAACCTTGTTTCAGGACAAAGCTGTATTTACTTGAGTAAAATAATTTCTTTTGAAAATAATTCTAATCCAGGCATGTTATATTTGTACAGGAACTGTGTCCTCATGTTACACTAAGAAAAACACTCATGTCTTTTTATTTTTATTAAATTTATTTTTATTTTTCAAACCCTGTGCATTCATTTAAGGTTATTAGCATGAGAAGGGAGGTTTAGCTACTAACTATGCAAAGCAGCTTATCTTCCAAATATCTATTAGTTTATCAATATCCTACAAATCTAAGTAGTACAGTTACTATGCTATGAATATCATAAGTGATTTGTGTTAAAGGGTGAGTTAGAAGTAAAGTTTAAGGAGCTTGTTGATAACATAGCAATGTTTTGGCTACTGTTGAATAAGTACCCAGGCTATGTCTTTTCGATGTTTCCCTGCCCCAAGAGTACATTGAGGGATGGGCAGGATCTTGGGAGGGGACATGGCTGAGCTGGCATACCTGGACTGGCCAAAGAAGTATTCCATGCCATATGACGTCAGCTCAGATATAAGAATGAAGTAAAAGAAGGAAGTGGGGGGGATTGGTCCATGGCGTCTATCCTCCCAAGCAACTACCAAGCTTAGAGAGCCCTACTTCCCGAGACCGTCCATCGTCCTGCTGATGGGAAGTAGAGACTAACATCTCTCTCTTGCTTCCGCGCGGTCTATTGCTTTTGCGTATTATTGTTATTAAATTCGCTTCTATCTTATTATTAGCTTTGGTCAATTTTTTTTTTCTTCCTCCCCTCTCCCCCTGTCCAGTTAAGAGGGGGAGTGATAGAGCGGCTTTGGTGGGCATCTGGCCTCCAGGCCAGGGCCAAACCACCACAGTCTATTTTGGTGCCAAAACCCGGGAAGAAGAAAAAGAAAATACATATATACATAATATAGCTGTAAACTCTGTAGTTTTTCTATAAGCCTGCTGAAGATACAAGCTTCTGTGCTGGTCACGTGGCTTGTGGATAATATTTGCTTTGTTTTGGAAACATTTCGGTTGTTTGGGAACATGCCGAGGCAGATAATGGCTATGTGTTTGTTTCTCCTACTTGTAGGGCTACTGCTCTGTGGGAGCTATGCTGGAGAGGTTATCATTTCTTTCTCCCCGCCTGAAATGAATATAGAGAATTTTATTATGCAGGCCCCCAGGATTTTGATCCATCCTTACGTGAGCTCTCTAGTACTGCTAATCAACGTCACTGGCATGTTACGGGTTTTGTGGAGTTTGGTTCCATCATGGTATGACAGGAAACAGCCCTTGGGTGGGGATATATTGAAATGTGCCCTGAGGTGGTCGGTCCCTGGGTGGCAGGGAGTGTGGAAGGATTTGGGCAGATTCCTAGGACGGTTATCACCTCCCATAGCCTGGGACTTTACCCCAGAAGAGCTGAGCAATCCCACTAAGCTGACTCACCATCTGATACAAGGGTGCCTTGCTTATCCCAATGAGAACCAACAACTTCTTGCACTCTACTGGGGCCTGGCCTGTGCTTACTGAGCCACAGTTCAGTGCTCTAAGAAAACTGTGGCTGAGGCAGGTACTCAAACATTACCTGAGGATATCATGGTTGAGATGGGGACCCAAATGACAGCCAAAGAGGTTGCCCCAGTAGTGAAAAAGAAACAGTGGACAAGGAGGTCAACAGGTCCCTCTCACCGATTGATAAGGGATGAGGAAGATTATGATCAAGAGGCTGGTCCATCAACTGGCAGATCAGAGGCAGTGAGCGAGATCAAACAAGAAGCAGAAACTACTCGGTCCTTAACCTCGGCAGAGCTGAGAGACTTGCGCAAGGATTACAGCCGCCAGCCAGGAGAGCGGATTGCTGCTTGGCTGCTCTGGTGCTGGGACAATGGGGCTGATAGTCAACTGCTAGAA
Organism: Indicator indicator; assembly: GCF_027791375.1. NCBI lineage: Eukaryota > Metazoa > Chordata > Aves > Piciformes > Indicatoridae > Indicator > Indicator indicator. The sequence goes on along the minus strand of NC_072053.1, from coordinate 57,294,865 downwards.
GGGAAAGAGGCCCAACAACTGGGTCCCATTGCCAGAAACAGAGGTATTGAAAAAGGGATTGCAAAGGAGACAGGCATATGTAGCCTCTGGAGACGACTCTTGTTAAGTGTGAGGGCAAGGTACCCATGCAAGGAGGACCTTATGAGCTCTCCAGGGAAATGGAACACTGCAGATGAAGGCATCCAGTACCTAAGAGAATTAGCGGTGCTGGAAGTTATCTATGGTGACTTAGATGATCAAAGTGTCTCCACAGACCCAGAGGATGTCCCATGCACGCGGGCCATGTGGAGGAAAGTGATCCAAGGTGCTCCAGCATTGTACTCAAGCAGCCTAGCGTTGATGTACTATCTAGATGAGGACACAAGGCCTGTGGAGGTAGTGTCAGCCTGGCTCCAGAATTTTGAAGATAACCTCTGCACCAACTCATTCCCACGAACCAGTGCCTCACCTATTAGGTGTACCCCAAGAAACCAGTCCCCTTCTGCCCCAGTTGGAGGGAAGGGGAGACCCAGGCGCACGCCACGTGGAGTACTCTGGTTCTTCCTGCGTGACCAGGGAGAGGACATGAGGAAGTGGGATGGTGAACCCACTTATAAACTGGAAACTCGTGTTCGTGAACTAAGAGGGAAGACGGCGGTTAAAAAGGGATCATCTAAGAAGGCAGCAAAGGTATCTGCTGTAGAAAGCCAGGAGAGCAATCAAACGATCTTCCAGGAGGAAAAGAACTGAGGTTACACCCCTTGATCCTGATGAGGGGACCTCTGGCCACGTACCACCTGGATCAGACATTGAATATTCTGATGAAGACCAAGAGTAGAGGGTCCCTGCCTTTGGCCAGGAGAAGGAAAGGGATGACAGAGTATATTGGACTGTGTGGATTCGATGGCCTGGCACATCAAAGCCACAGAAATATAAGGCATTGGTAGACACGGGGGCACAATGCACGCTGATGCCATCTAGGCACAAAGGTGCTGAATCCATTTGGATTTCTGGAGTGACGGGAGGCTGCCAGGAGCTGTCTGTATTAGAAGCTGATGTGAGTCTAACAGGAGCAAGTGGGAGAAACATCCCATTGTGACTGGCCCAGAGGCCCCTTGCATTCTTGGTATAGATTACCTCAAGAGGGGGTACTTCAAGGACCCAAAGGGTTATCGATGGGCTTTTGGTGTGGCCACAGTGAACACAGAGAAAATCAGACAGCTCTCTACCCTGCCTGGCCTTTCAGAGAAATCCTTATGTTTTGGGATTGCTTCGGATTGAAGAACAACAGGTGCCAATTGCTACCAGAACAGTGCACCGGAGGCAGTATCGCACAAACCGAGATTCCCTGGCTCCCATTCATGAACTGATCCACCAGCTGGAGATCCAGGGAGTGATCAGTAAAACACATTCACCTTTCAACAGTCCCATTTGGCCAGTGCGGAAGTCTGATGGAGGGTGGAGATTAACGGTTGACTATCGTGGCCTGAATGAAGTGACGCCACCACTGAGTGCTGCTGTACCAGACATGCTAGAGCTCCAGTATGAGCTGGAGTCGAAGGCAGCCAAATGGTACGCTACCATCGATATCGCCAATGCCTTCTTCTCAATTCCATTGGCAGCAGAGTGCAGGCCCCAATTTGCCTTCACCTGGAGGGGTGTACAATACACCTGGAATCGATTGCCCCAGGGGTGGAAACATAGCTCCACCATTTGTCATGGACTGATCCACAGTGAACTGGAAAAAGGTGATGCCCCTGAACATCTACAATATATTGATGACATCATTGTATGGGGTGACAAGGCAAAAGAAGTGTTTGAAAAGGGAGAAAAAATTATTCAGATACTTCTGAAGGCTGGATTTGCTATAAAGAAGAGCAAGGTCAAAGGACCTGCACAAGAAATTCAGTTCCTGGGAATAAAATGGCAGGATGGACGCCGTCATGTACCTATGGACGTGGTCAGCAAGATAGCAACCATGTCTCCACCATCCAACAAGAAAGAGACACAGTCTTTCCTAGGCCTTGTGGGGTTCTGGAAAATGCATGTCCCAGGATATAGTCAGCTTGTGAGCCCTCTCTATCGAGTAACTCGGAAGAAAAATCAATTTGAATGGGGCAGTGAGCAACAACAAGCCTTTGAACAGATCAAGCAAGAGATAGCTCGTGCAGTGGCACTTGGGCCCATCCACACAGGACCATCGGTGCAAAATATCCTTTACACCGCGGCCGGGGAACATGGTCTTACTTGGAGCCTCTGGCAGAAGACAGCAGGTGAAACCCGAGGTCGGCCATTGGGATTTTGGAGTAGAGGATATCGAGGATCAGAAGCCCACTATACACCAACTGAGAAGGAGATTCTAGCAGCCTATGAAGGAGTTCGAGCTGCTTCAGAAGTAGTGGGTACAGAAGCACCTCTCCTCTTAGCACCCAGGTTACCTGTGCTGCACTGGATGTTCAGAGGGAATGTCCCTTCTACGCATCATGCGACTAGTGCTACATGGAGTAAGTGGGTAGCACTGATTACACAGCGAGCTCGACTAGGGAAACCCAACCACCCAGGAATTCTGGAAGAGATTATGGACTGGCCAGAAGGCAGAGACTTCGGAGCATCACCTGAGGAGGTGGCTCGTGCCCAGGAGGCACCACCATACAACGAGTTACCCGAAGATGAAAGGCCTCACGCTCTGTTTACTGATGGATCCTGTCGTGTGGTAGGAAACCATCGAAAGTGGAAGGCTGCTGTATGGAGTCCTACATGACAAGTTGTTGAAGCTGCTGAAGGAGAAGGTGAATCGAGTCAGTATGCAGAAGTGAAAGCCATCCAACTGGCTCTAGAGATTGCCGAGAGAAATGGCCAATACTTTATCTTTACACAGATTCTTGGATGGTGGCTAATGCCTTGTGGGGATGGTTACAACAGTGGAAGAAGACCAACTGGCAACGCAGGGGCAAGCCTATTTGGGCTGCTCCATTGTGGCAGGATATTGCCACTCGAATAGAGAACATGACTCTGAAGGTACGCCATGTTGATGCTCATGTACCTAGGAGCCGTGCTAATGAAGAACATCAAAACAATGAGTATGTAGACAAGGCTGCCAGAATCGATGTAGCCCAAGTGGATCTAGACTGGGAACGTAAAGGTGAACTGTTTGTAGCTCGATGGGCCCATGAAACATCGGGACATCTAGGAAGAGATGCTACGTACAGATGGGCTCGAGACCGAGGGGTGGACTTGACCATGGAAGCCATCACGCAGGTCACACATGACTGTGAAACCTGTGCTGCCATCAAGAGAGCCACCAGAGCTAAGTCTCCCTGGAACAGAGGGCAGTGGCTGGGTTTTCGCTACGGTGAGGCCTGGCAGATTGACTATATCGGACCACTGCCACGAACACGCCAGGGCAAGCGCTACATCCTCACCATGGTAGAAGCAACTACAGGCTGGCTGGAAACATATCCTGTAAACCATGCCACTGCCCGGAACACCATCTTAGGCCTTGAAAGGCAAATCCTGTGGCGACATGGTACACCTGAGCGAATTGAATCTGACAATGGGACTCATTTCAGGAACAATGCCATCAGTTCCTGGGCCAGAAAACATGGCATTGAATGGGTGTATCACATTCCCTACCACCCACAAGCCTCTGGGAAGATTGAAAGATATAACGGACTGTTAAAGACTATGTTGAAGGGCATTGGGTAATGGGGCATGGAGGCACTGGGAGGCAAATTTAGCAGAAGCTACTTGGCTGGTTAATTCCCGAGGATCTGTTAACCGTCCTGGCTCTGCCCAAACAGAACCCTTGCACACTGTGGGGGGAGATAAAGTCCCTGTAGTGCACATGGGAAAGTGGCTGGGAAAGGCAGTGTGGGTTGCTCCTCCTATGGGGAAAGGCAAACCCATTCGTGGGATTGTCTTTGCTCAGGGGCCTGGATGTACTTGGTGGGTAATGAGAAAGGATGGGGAAACCCAGTGTGTGCCTCAAGGAGATATGACATTGGGGGAAAGGTAATTTGAGATGTGAGTAATGTGAGTTGTATGTTGCAGAAAGTCAGAAAGTGAGAAGGATTCAAACTGATGAAGGCCTGCAAAGAACAAGAGCGACCCAATGGCTGAGACCAAGCTGGTGTTGGTGTCCAAGAGTGGAATATCCTGCTTCTCCTATCCTGAACACTCCTAAGTAACATCTGGAGGAGCAGAAGAACTTTTTTTTTATATTTTTATATGGGTCTCTTTGTGTGAAATATTGAGATGGTTTAAGTATGTAGATTGAATCACGAGTACGAGTAAGAAAGGATTTAAGCATGAGAATCAAATGAGATGATGAAAGGTACTGAATTGTGTAGACCTTGAGCGTGACGCAAATGGTATGGAATAAGGGATGGAGATTGTATTGGGTTTGGCCAAGCTGGAGTTAATTCTCCAGTGCTGTGTTTTGCAGCAGCAGTTGATAACATAGCAATGTTTTGGCTACTGTTGAATAAGTACCCAGGCTATGTCTTTTCAATGTTTCCCTGCCCCAAGAGTACATTGAGGGATGGGCAGGATCTTGGGAGGGGACATGGCTGAGCTGGCATACCTGGACTGGCCAAAGAAGTATTCCATGCCATATGACGTCAGCTCAGATATAAGAATGAAGTAAAAGAAGGAAGTGGGGGGGATTGGTCCATGGCGTCTATCCTCCCAAGCAACTACCAAGCTTAGAGAGCCCTACTTCCCGAGACCGACCATCGTCCTGCTGATGGGAAGTAGAGACTAACATCTCTCTCTTGCTTCCGCGCGGTCTATTGCTTTCGACTATTATTGTTATTAAATTCGCTTCTATCTTATTATTAGCTTTGGTCAATTTTTTTTTCTTCCTCCCCTCTCCCCCTGTCCATTTAAGAGGGGGAGTGATAGAGCGGCTTTGGTGGGCATCTGGCCTCCAGGCCAGGGCCAAACCACCACAAACAGAGACTACATACAAGCAAGAATATTTTTAACTGTGAGGGTGCTGGAATATTGGAACAGGTTGCCTGGAGAGGGGGTAGATGCCCCATCCCTGGAAACATTCAAGGTCAGGCTGGACAGGGCTCTGAGCAACCTGATCTAATTAAATATGTCACTGCTCACCCCACAGCAGGTTGGACTAGATGACTTTTAAGTCCCTTTTCAACCCAAAGCATTCTATGACTCTGTGATTTATCAGTCTTAAAAAATAACTCAGTTGTACAAAAAGCAAAATCAGGTAGTGCATAGGGTGAAAATGGTATGAAAAGCAAAAAGCTGTCATCTGTGTATCAACTATTACTTGTTTTCTGAAGAACACCTATTCTGCAGTCTACTGCTCTTACTTCACAATGAGCTGTTATTTCATTTTGTATGAACTCCATGTTGAGATACAAAGTAAAAGATTAAGTTTATATTAAAAATCAATATTCAAGAAATCATTACAGCATTTGACAAAATTTCTAAGTACCCTCTTTAGATCCTTATTCTTCAGTCCAAATCTCAAAATTACATAGTATGTTATAAAAACTTCACATTTTTGTATTCCCAGAAAAAAAAGGTAGGACTTGTGATAACCTTAAGTATTTTCTGTGAAGGTATTTATCATGGTCCCATTACATTTCACCATAAAACTTGCCATTTTCTTCCCAGAGCTCCTGAAGTAATTTTCTAGGTAACAGATCCAAAGGCTAAAATGTGTGAACCTGAAAGCTCCTTTCATTGTAAGCTATCAAAAAAACGGTGTCAAAGGCCTTGCTGAAGTCCAGGTAGACTACATACACAGCCTTCCCCACATCTACCAGGCGGGTCACCTGTCATAAAAGAAGATCAGGTTGGTCAGGCAGGACCTGCCTCCATAAATCCATGCTGGCTGGGTCTGATCCCTTGGCCATCCTGTAGGTGCTGTGTGATTGCACTCAAGATGATCTGTTCCATAATCTTGCCCAGCTCTGAGGTCAGCCTGACATGCCTGTAATGTCCCAGCTTCTCATTCTGGCTCTTCTTGTGGATGGGCAGTAGCTTGTTATGATTGATAAGGAAGACACATTAGGCACATATAATTTATAAAGAGGTATTTATTAAAGCAAACAATTTTCTTTTTTTAAAATGTGTCAATCACCAGAAAAAAGCTGTCATCAAGAAAAACAGATTTGTGCATGTATACAATTCTTACCATACAGATTTTGCAAAGTAAGTGTTTGCATAGATTTCACAGTGCTCCATTATCACTGTCTAAACCGGCCTATTCTCCTGAAGCTTTTTGGTATTATCAAGAATGCTTTGGTTCTTACTGAATAAAGTAGATAGAACAATATAAATAAAACAATAATTGCATTTTAACTTACTGGAATAACTAATCTTCACGTCGAAAACTAAACCTGTTTACAAGAAAACATAAATAAGGTTTACCTGTCTTCTTCTGAACAAGGCAACAACATTTTCACAGCTCAAAGTTTTCCATGATGCCTTGTCTTGCTTTCACCTGCCAAGTTTTTAGCTAGAAAAATTCTGAAAGATATCTGCACCCTCAAGCCAGTTCCGAAAACAGGGTAGCCCTTTGTCTCTGATCTGTTTCCTTCCCTTGTCAGTAATGACTTCTCCAGTTTGTTTCACAATCACCAGTTTAGGAATTGCTGTTATGTTGTATTTCTTCTTCAGATCACTGAGGGGAAAAAAATTAAAAATAAACACACCATTAGGGAGCATTTAAAGAACAATACAGTCTCTCATGAAGGGTATTGTGGTTAGGATGCATGAGAGAGCAGAAGCGATGATTGCCTGGGCTCCCTCGGAGCTTGAGGTAGGAACACTGGAAAGTATCGTGAGATAATGAGGCTGCAGCTGGTGAAACTTAGGTTGGGGAGTTCTAAGAGTTGCAGCACCTTTCCTGCAACTGCTCTTCACTCCCACCTGGAATGTCCACAGGAGCACAGTCTGACTGACTCTCACAGACAAAGAGGCGCACGGAACGAAAGTGTGACACACCTTCCCACCTTGCTTTTACTAATCAGAAGCAGATGACTTTTGGCACCTTTTTACTGGATGAGAGGACGATCTCACTTAAATTAGCATCAGATATTTATTGCTGTATAAAGATGCTGACGTGTGCCAATCCCACAGAGCTACTTTCTACAATCTCTATTAAAGCATGACATATCATTCTTTAGCATAAACTGAAGGGACTGCTGAGATGCCTTAAACTCCCTCAGTGAAACACATCTTCTACAAACAAAGTTATAAGCAATTGAAAGATTTGGAATAAGGGCCATCCATCTAACTTGTTGAAGAATAGGATTTCCATTCCTCCTCTCTCCATCATAATAACAGTAGTGGCCATTTCTCTACCTTAGGAGATGGAAAAATCCAGGCAGATTTCAAATAACTTGGTCATAAATTAGTTTTATACTGAAACATACTTACAATACAGTTTTAAAAAACCCAGAAAGTGATAGAGTGATGTTCCATGAACAGAATCAGGATCTGTTAAAACAAATGATCAGCAGGCAGTCCAGGAAATATTAGTAAGAAAATACTTCTGAAGAATGGAAATGTAACAGATCAAAAATCAAGACAGATGAAAAATTTATAATGAAAATTAAAAATAGTATTTCAGAGGGAAAACCTAGAGGACAAAAAACATCTAAAGAGAAACATATGACTTGCTGACACTGGCACATGACAAATAACAGGACATGAGGATTAATTACACAACAAAGAGATGAAAGTGCACAAATAGCAGGCTACTATCAACGTGATGTAGTAAAATTGAATTCACTGTTTATATAGACAAGTTGAAAGAGACGATTAAGATGCAAACAAAAGAAATATACAAAAACAAGAGACAGACTCAAATACCACATAGTAAGCCACTTCGGTTCAGGCAACAGAAACGGTAAGATGAAAAAAAATTTCCAAGGAAACAGTTTAACAGCTACGACCTAGTTTGCTACAAGATAAAGAAGAGGAAAAGAAGAAGGCACATGGCTGTGTCTTTATAAAATATAACGTCTTCTGTACAAGAAATTCACCTTACAATGAAGGATGATGTTTCAGTGCAAATGTGAAGTGAAATTTGTGACACAAGCCAGAAAAAGCAGATTTTGAAACTAAGACTTAATCACTAGTTTGACAACATTTGGACCTTATTAATCCATGGCAAAGGCAATTAAAAGACAGTCAATAAGCCCTGAGCTTATTAAACATTTCAATGAACATCAGATAGAATCAGAGGTAACTGTTGAGAATGCTGCTCAATAGGAGCAGCCCACCAACTCCAGAACCAATTCACTGCCCCAGCTGCAACTCAGAAAGAATAGCAGATATAGAATGTCTGAAGTTTGCTGCTGTATCAGCACAAAACCAATTCTGTCAAAATACATGGCAACAGAAAACCCACTTTCATTAGCATGAAATGTTCAAAGAAGAAAGGAACCCACTTACTAAATACAAATAAGGAGGCAGAGAAATTATTTCAGATTGATGCTCATGAAGTAAGAAGCACATCAGACAGACTTTTCAAAATAAGCTAAAAGGTAGGGAAATCATTTCTTACCTCCTACCATTTCACACTATTCATAGGTCATCGTCAACAGATCTGTTCATTGCACTAGATGTTCACATTAAAGAGTCATGAATGAAGCTGTGGAGATGCTAACGAATTTGTAATATCCATTTTGGAAGGCAGAAATTAAAGCATTTTCTAGCTCAACATCCTCACAAGTGATACTTGAGAATTTTAGCAATAGGAATGCAAGCCATGGTGACAGACATGGTGGTATGTACCAGGAAAGTGAGGAACAGAAGTCCTACACTGAAGATTACTTGAAGAACAACACTTAAACACTAAATAGCAATGTCATCCTGAGCATCACCACTACAAGCAAAACTGCCAGCCCTGTAAGGTTCAACTGACAAAGAATTTTGACTAAATAGGACAAAAAAATTAGACATTGCTAAAAACCTAATTAATATACAGACATTGTCTATGATTTCTGGAAAAGAGAAGGAGTCTTAAAAATACAAAAAACAAGACTTATGTGAAATACTGGCCCAGACAAAGCATTCCTGAAATATCTATTTCCTTCTCAATTTCTCTGTAAGGAAAAAAATCAACAGGTGAAGAATGCTGCTCTGCCATTATGTAGGCTAAACAGTAATACAGCAAATAGTACAGAAGCAGCAGCAATATAGTCCAACAATAGGTTTGCCTTCTCAGTGCATTCTGAAATAAGAGCAAGCAACCAAGAATCCCCGTTAACCTGACATTTGCCAAAATGTGAGAATAAAGATGGGTGGAAGATGCACTTTACTGGTTCAGTGGACATAACCAGTCTGAAATGCCTAACAGAACTGCAGAAATCAGAGACAGAACAGTAGGGAAGTGAAGGCAATTTGCTATGTAGACTGAAAACCAACACTTAGGTTTCCTACGGGCATGCATGGCTTATCCATGCAGACAAGGCATCTTGTTTAGGCAGTTTCTGGGCCAAAAGCTGCTTGCATCAAAGCAAACTGAAGCACGTACAGAGATTATGCTTACACCTGCATGGAACTTGTAAAATGAATCGCTCCAAAGATGACTGAGGAACCGTTCTGTTACAGACAATGCTTCTTAATCACTGTGTACCCATGTAGAGGTGTTTATGAAAATTACTTAAAAACCTGTTAAGATTATCCTCTCCTATAGGGATCTCAAATCCTGTGACTCACTTGCACAAACTACAAACATGTCATGATATGACTCCAATGACAATTTATGAAATCATTAACCATAAACACCATGTGTCACAAAAGCAAACTCAATTATCTTACAGTAAAATACAGTAATTAATGTCATTATTAAGAATCTGTTGCCTACCTATTCCCAGGCAAGCACAAATGTACATACCATGTCTTACTGACTAGGACAGTCTAAGACCCAAACAAAGCAGCAGCAGAAGCCATAATAAAAGATCACTGCAGAAGACTCTTACAAAGTAACCTTTGTACAGACACAGGCAATCTTTTAGCCAAATCTTTTGAGCTATCAGACCTTGGCCATGCAGGTTAGAACATGAGAAGGCAACCTTAATTTGCATACAAAATATTAAAAAGATTAAATTAAGACTGAGGCAAACTGGAAGTCAATGCAACTGTCAGGTCTTTTGGCTATTATGAGACATCTGGATGAAAGGTTCTGAGAGCACAAATTTTATATTTCTAGGCACTAGTGGTACTGTCTGCAATGAAGTTATTGTTGAACAGTGCTTACACAGCACAGGGCCCTTCCGGCTGGGTGTGCACAAAAAAGTTGGTAAGTAACACAGCTAAGACAACTGATGCTGGCTAATCAAAGGGTTGTTTCATACCATATGATGTCATACTCAGCAATAAATTGCTGAAGAAAGGAAGAGTGACTGACATTAGAAGTTCAGGCATTTGTCTTCCCAAGACCCTGTTACTCATGATGAAGCACCTGCTATCCTCAATATTGCTACCACCTGTCAGTGGAAAGCAGTGTGTTCCTTATCTTGCTGTGCTTGCATGTTCATCTTTGCTTTGCCTATTACATGGCCTATATCAACCCACAAGCTCTCTCACTTTCACCTTTCAGATTCTCTCTCCCATCTCACCAAAGCACAGACTGATCAAGCATCTGGATTGGGCTACCAAGGCTAACTCACAACACAGGTAAGCATTTTTGCCTAAGGGTTCAAGATCTACACACAAGACATGTTTTGAGATGTAGACAACATGGGGGGAACATTAGTCCCATTATCAGGAATATAAAGGGTCTATTTTATATACTTGTGTAATGTGATATCTGACAATATTTTAACAGCTTTCACTTGAAAGTGACCAACAACTTGCTAATCTGCTTCCAGCAGAGCACCCTGCAAAACAGAGCTGTGTATCTATTTTAGCTGTGAACTTTCTGTGTTTTTAAGTGCTAGTCACAAACAAACTTATTGTATGGATGAGACTCAATTTTAAAGTGTTGAGATTTTGGGACAGCTGTCTGAAAAAGATTTAAGAACAGGCAATAGCTCTTAACTGCTCAGATACTGTCACTCTTTTCCTGCCTTCCTTTTTTACCACCCGTCACATATATATACCTAAAGTTTCACAGTGTAAAATATAAGCATGCCCTTTTAATTTTCCTTTTTCAGGGATTTTTTGGGATTCTAATTTTCATTGAGATGTACAGAACATGTAGTCAGTAAATACCTCTCCAGCTGGCAGCCTGCAAGAACTATTATCACACACTGGGCATCTACAGAGACTGCTATCTTTCACAAGGCTTAGTATAAACAAACCAGTATGTCCTTGTGCATCATAATTAAAACATGATTTAGTAAGCACATCCTTCTGCTCTAAGTCTACAATGATTCACCAGTATCCCTGAAGCTAACTACAGGTTATTCAACCTAAGCACATGGCCCTTTACTGTTATATGCAAGAAACACAACTTAATAACCATTGCCTTTATATAGCCCTCTGCACTTCATTCTTCAGTAAGCCACTTCAAACATCACGATCTCTCAGCTATCTGTGACAGGAAAAGCCATGCTGCTCTACAGGACTCTGAAGGGGCATTATGGACTGACACAGAAAAGCCAGTTAAACTGTCTCTATATCTCCATTCCACATGACTTGGGCCAGGACAGTCAGAAATAGACCCCTAATCCAGACGCTGAACCAGTAAGCGCATTTCCAACATCTATGCTGAACAGCTTGCTGGATGAAGTAACTTCAAGTGCTGCATTTACGTCAGGAAACTTGCATCAATTCTACTAGGATTAGTAGTTACCCAACACAATTACTGCCTGCAAAGCCTTTGGAGAACTATGGAAAACAGCACTGTTATTTCTAACTATTTTTAAGTCAATGGAAAGTGTTGTTAAAAAGACTAAACACTATATGGCTGCTGACATATAATAAGCCAAGGAAGTATGAAGTAGCTCCTGGCTCCAGGCTGCTTGCTCTTGAGGTTGTCAAAGTACACTGACAGAGCAAGATTAGAAAACCTGCTGTGAGTTGCATGAGTAGCTAAGGTGTTACACAGCTCTATCACAGGCAGCACGCAGGGATGGAACTAGCACTAACTGAACACGAGGAGCTACTAGAAGCACTACAATAGAGTTCTTTATTAGAAAGACAAATCTCATGAGCTTAATTACCCAGCATGTATTTAAAAGTCAAACTAGCTCCTTGACTTTGATGAAATCTGTAATGGTATTTTCCATGATCTACTCACACATTATTGAAAGAAGAAAACCCAACCCTTCACCAGTACTTAAACATTTTAAATCTCCATTCATAGTCATTTCAGTGGCGATAAACAATTTACCTATACCTCCATAATCCCAACCTATACTTCTTGAAAGGAGATACATCATATTTCTGGCAGTCATCCAAATTAGTTAGCACCTTTGACTTAGGTCATCAGAACAGTTCTTGGTGTTGTACTTCACCCCACTGCTTACACATGGTCAAGTCACGTCCTGTCTTTTCACTGTTTTCTTGAGCAAGCTGACTTTAGAAACCTACCAGCACAAAACCTGTTACCTGTTACACATCTGTTACCATGTGCATTTGTCATAACTAAACTCCGTATTTCTTTTTCATCTAGTTTACCTGTGTCTGTCTGAAATTCTTTGGTTTGCTCTGCTCTCATCTCAATTGTTAAACTGTTTTACTGCTCCGTAATTTGCCAGAAAACCTTAGTAACAACTACCGCTGTGCTGAAAAGCGATTGCTTAATCCTTAGTTGCCATTAATTTTTGACTATTAATGTCACTTTGTTAATAATCGAAGTATTTTTTAACCCTTCCTCAAAAGATGTTTTAAATCCTAAATTAAGTTGGCAAAAAAAAATTTCCTCATCGCTTTCTTTACGGATGTAGCAGGCTTTTAAAAAAAGAAGTTACTTCTCTGAAGAAACTAGTAGCTTGTGGCACGCCACCGCGGAGAGCCCGCTGGCAGCAGCTGCCGCTCAGAGGACAGGACGACTCCAAGGACAATGGGCAGGCTGACAGGACGCTGAATCGCGCGATTCATCTAACGAAAGGCGCCGCAGCCTGTATTTGCGTTCAGCGGGAAGGAGCGGGTCGTGTGGCGGACAGGCGGAGGTCCCAGGGCACTTTTGTGTCGGAGGCTTCGCCGTTGCATTACACGGCTGTTAAAACGTTCGCACCCCCTGCCCTCCCTCGTACCTCGCGGGAGGGAGGCCAGCAGAGAGGCTGGCGGCCGACGGCTCAAGGCACCGCGGCCGCCGCGGCCTGCCAGCCGAACACAACCCCGGAGTCCCCAGCGAGAAGGCCTGGGCGGGGCTGGAGGTGGCCGCCTCCGGTACTCACTGCTTGTAGGAGTCGTGGAAAGGCAGAGCGAGCCAGTTCCCGTGCATAGCGCGCATGTAGCCCGCCATCTCCTCGGCGCTGTGGTCGGAAGAGATGAAGACGACCTCGAAAGGGGCGGGGGGCTGGGTCTCCTCCAGGAGTTCCGTGTAGAAGTCGCAGAGTACTGGGGTGAAGTCGCGACACGGCGAGCACCAGCCGGCGGAGAAGTACAAACCCACGACCTTGTTCTGCAGAGCTTCCTCGGGGTCCACGCTGTGGCCGTCCTTGCTAACCAGGAGCCGCCCGCTGAACACATCCACCATGCTGACAACGGCCAGCCCCCACGGGGCAGGGCAGAGCTGAGCCGAGGGTGGCACGGGGCACTGCGAGCCCAGGCGGTACCTCACACTAGGACCCTCCTCCCGTCCGAGCCGCCCCACTCAAACCACCCAGGACAGCGCCCTCGACAAACAGTACGAAACCCTCGACGACACACTCCTTTCAATCTTTCGCTACGCCGCCGCATTTATAGTCGCCCGCGATCACCCACGTCCGCCTGCCGCTTAGTGACAGTGCCTCTCCCCATTGGCCGCGCCAGGAGGACCGGGTCCCGCCCCGCCCATGCCCCTGCCGTCGGTGGCGGACGTGAGGGAATCGGCGGTTCAGTCTGTATGCGGTTCTTCCAGCTTCGGCACCAACCTGCCTGCCGGTCTAGTGTACGGCACGGGGGATTTTGCTAACATGGAAGAATCATCTGAATTCTGATTCTGAAAGGATGAGAGGAGGAATTGCCATTTTATTCCACTGACTTTATCATGTATTTTCATTGAATAATGGGGTGGGTCTGTGGTGGGTTTTTTTGGTGTTTTTTTGTTGTTGTTGTTCGGGGTTTTTGTTTGTGTTGTTGGTTTTGAGGGTGGTGTTGTTGCTGTTGGTTTGGTTTTGGTTTTTTCCTTCAGCTGATACTGAGTTATGAATTAATAGACATAGCGTTGTGCTACAAATGTACAATCTCTCTTCTGCCTCAAGCGACCTGCAAAAAGGAAACAAGATGATTTGGCTGTGGGAGACTTAAATTACAATTAATTATTAAAGGGTCATGATGGGGTGATAAGCATACCTGGCACCTTGTCTCATTTTCATTAAATGCACAATACCCAAATAAAAGAGAATTTATCTTAAACAAAAAAATGTTAGTACCCCCGCAAACAAATTATTTTATTTATACTGGATACCTCCAAGTGTCCGACCATGGAAAACATTAGAACCATGCATTCAAATACATTTTAAGCTTTTACTATTTGGCTAGTCCTCTTGTTTTAAGCTGTGGCTCCTGAAAAACCCGACAATTTTACTTTCAGAAAAGGTAGACTTGTGACAAGAATATATTATGATTCAAATACGCTACACTAGAACGGAACTAATGTTAACCCTGACAAGAGCTTAGGTAAATTGCAACTAAGTTCATAGTGAAATTAAAGCAATTTTTTGTATCTGACCATATAGCAGGTGCTCTGAGAATTGCAGTATTCAAAGTAAAAAATACAAGTGTAATCTTGTGTAGGAATAAACAGCACAGGTTGCCTCCCAGACACATTTACCTTTCCTTTTGAGAACATTTTGAAACATTTACCACTAATTTGACACACCATGCCTCCTTTTTTTTTTTTTTTGTTATCTACTGGCACTTTGTATCCTCAGGGAAAGAAACAAGATACCATTTTGAAAATTTGACCATCTGAGAGACGTATTATGCAGATATACTGCTAATTAAAGAGTTTGCATCTTGTGGAAAAGCTCACATAGATTCAAAAAAGCATAAGAATTTAACCATTATTACTATTTTCTAAGAGATTTGTTGTTGAGGAATGGCTTAAATCACAGGGACATGAGTCTAGGGAACAATTAATTGAGCAAAATTGTAGGCCGTACTCCATCTTGTTCACTGCTCACAGTTAGTGGATATGCTGAAGCTGCAAGGTCACTTTGGCCTTGTGACTATGCTTGCAGCTGTGTTGCAAGGTTACAAAACAAAGAACTAGTTAGAAAGAAGTCTGTGAAATAGCACGTAGGCCTAACTGCAAGTAGGCTGGATATTATAATGTAGTTTTTAACCTGAAACCAATGAACTGATGACACTAGTGCATATTTACCTTAGATGTACCAATAGAATAATGACATCTGTGCATATTTTAGCTGAGATACTATATAAACTGTGTATTTGAACAATAAAGTTGAAGCTTATTTATCAATCATATTGATTGCTGCTCGTCTTCCCTCGCTTTCACCAGCAAATCATATTGATTACTGCTTGTCCCCCTCGCATTCGACAACAATTTGTTTACATGGAAATTAATTTTTACTTCTTGTCTAGTATATCTAGTTTGTAATTACTATTCCGAGACAAGAATTTGCTTAGTGAGCTGAAAAGTTTTTGGTTTTTGTTTTTTATTCCTCTGGTTTCATGGACTGTTGAGCTAGAATCGTAGAATCAGTCAGGGTTGGAAGGGACCACAAGGATCATCTGGTTCCAATCCCCCTGCCATGGGCAGGGACACCTCACACTAGATCAGGCTGGCCAGAGCCTGATCCAGCCTGGCCTTAAACACCTCCAGGGATGGGGCCCCAACCACCTGCCTGGACAACCCATTCCAGGCTCTCACCACTCTCACGGGGAAGAACTTCTTCCTCACTTCCAGCCTGAATCTCCCTGCTTCCAGCGTCATTCCATTCCCCCTAGTCCTATCATTACCTGATATCCTAAAAAGTCCCTCCCCAGCTTTCTTGTAGGCCCCCTTCAGCTATTGAAGATATCTGATATTGAAGAGCTACGTCGTTTTCAAATCTAAGTATCTAACACAGAAGTGACATTTAGAATAATGTAACCCTCCCATCTCCCTCCTCTCCCATTAATACTTTCTCCAAGTTTTGAATGCTGTTTTGTGCTGTTCTCCTCCTCATACTTCCACCTGATGTCAGAAAACAAAAGATGTGGAAGGCTGCCTGTTAAAATTACATAGAAGTGAAGCTCAGCTGACCTGAGGTTTCGATTTGCCACACCGTCTCTGTGAGCCTACTGGCAAAGCAAGATGGAGTCAGAGTGTTTGGGCCCTGTAGATGCACAGGAAAATAAAAAATGTTTCCCTGTAGGTTTAGGCTGCCATAGGTTCATTACTGATATTCCTACCAATTTCTCTGACAGCCAGTGAAAGCATATTTCTAAGGCACTATAAACAGAACCAATAATCCACGGAATTTGTAACCATCCCACCTCTAGAGATTCTAAAGCTGGTTAGCCAGATACAGTACTATTCCATGATCAAAGCACATCTCCAGACTGTCTTTGAGGCCTGCAAGCGCAAAACTTGTGCAGGTTGTATTCCCAGCTCTTTCTCCTTTTTCAGGCACTTTTCAGGAATTTTTCAGGCACTCAGGGAACAATTCCCAGCTACCTACAACTCCCTAAGGAGAAAGAGCTGGGAATACAAGCAGCACAAGTTTTGAGCTTGCAGTTGTCTTTATCAAGTAACAAGCAAAAAAGAGAGACCAAGCTGCATATAGCTCTAACTTGTGCAGTGCTTTGCTGCTTCCTGCATATATACCTTGATAAAAGCTTGTCTGCTATAAAGCAAATGCCACTTTTTACCTCTGGAAATTCCTGTATCTAGTTAAAACCATGACCTTGCACATAAAAGGATAACCGTACTACCTTCTATAGATTGTTCCTAAGCATATAAACAACAGAGGACAGGATAAAAGTTTAAAATGTGTGCAGACAGCTATGGCTTCACTCACACAGAAGGCAGGGATATGCAGAAATACTATCTTATAAAGAAGACTATAAATTATTGGAGGATGGGCTTCAAAACATAACTCTAAATAACAGTGACACTGAAGTTCTTGAAGCTATTCCTTGAATAGCTACTAATATGAGAAACCTTACTGAGGAAGCTTAAGGTCATCCACTCTGTTATGACATCACAAATTGTTGCATATCACAGAAAACCTTATCTTGCACCTGCCTTTGATTTGACTACAAGGACAGTTCTCTGACACTAGCATGGGTCAATACAAAAATTGCATTTTATGATTTATAGCAAGGAGGCTAGAACCTGTTTTGGCTACAAGTGTTTTCTAGGACTATTCTCAGTAGAGGTGTTAACAGTACTGTGATTTGTTGTGTTCCCCAGTTTCCACTTGGACTCATAATAAATGGAGACTTTTAAACAGAACCTGTGGTCCTTTGTCAGGGAAGTGTACTGGCTCTGAAGTGACATATCAGAAAGCTTGTAAACAATGCTCAGCCAGTGGAAGTCTCTGGGGAATTCCAAGGTAAAATAATTGTGATAAAAACTTCTCATCACAATATACTGCATTTTTGATATTGTTAAAAAAACAAGATTTTTATTATAATTATTGAATTTACTATATTATTTTAAGTACCATAATTTAGTTCTGTCTCTTAAAGCAAAACTTTCAGTTTATTTGTGCTCATATTTCAAAGATGATCCTACATTCATTGTGTGCTTTGCTTCAGCTAATGCTGAAGTAAATTACATACCCAGCTTTTGACAAGCAAATGCTAATTAAAAAAAAAAAAATTAAGACCTTGCAGCAATAAAGTCATGATGAGATCCGTGAGGCAACTGCACCAGCACCAGCTAGTTCTGTGCTGTGCCAATATCTTTAGAAGAGAAAAAGGGGCTCCCGGAGACAGGGAGACCGAGAGAGAGGGGAAGAGGTGACCCGGCACGACTCGGCATCTCTTGAGAGAGTGCCTGACAGGACGGTGTGGCTAGGGCAGCGTTCCTGGAGAAGCTGCAAGAGGTTCAAACACGGCAAAACCTGAGGAGGTTCTCAGACTGCGAGCTGCAGGCAACAGCCTTCTTGTCATTGGAACCCAGCGAGTGGGGCGCGGTCAGAGAGCTGGGATCAAGTGGCGATTGGTACAGGCAGGCTAACAGGCACATGGAGAGCAAATAGAGACTAAGTGTGCCCCAGGGGCTCTTTTTAAATTAGCTCAGTTAGAACCCCAGTGAGTGGGGTGTGAGGTATCCCAGGGGCTCCTTTTGAATTATCTCAGTAGTTGGCATGAGCAGGGCGAGTGGGCAGGAGAGAAGGTGCTTCAGTTTTACTGAAGGCATGATGGTGGCTACTCAGAGGAGGAAGACTGTGCCCTCTGCACCCACCAAAATGGATATTGGCCATAGGTTGTGAGGAATGCTACAGCCTTTCACAGGAAACGGGGCAACACTGACTCTGTGTGTGTGGTGTGAGCAGGTTTTTGACCTGCTCATCTGGTTGGCAGCGCTCCAGGATGAAGTGATGGAATTCAGGGAAGAGGTGAGTAGGTTAAGAAGCATGAGGGAGAGGGAAATTGATAACTTTCACAAACTGATCTTTATGAATACAGAACAGGAGTCTACTCTTAGTGGGGCAGAGGATTTGATATCCTCTCATCAGCAAGCCTCCCAGCCCTCCTGCAATAACTGTAGTAACGCACATGTGCAGGGCCAATGGGAACAGGTCGCTACCTGTAGGACCTAGTCTGGGGACTGGGTCCCCAGACACTGCTTTACTAGTAGAAGGAAATGTTTTAATTCTGGTGGGTCATAAACCCTGGGAACAGAATGCAGCTGTGTAGAAAGAAAAACACAGGTAAGTGACTCCTAAAAGTCACTGCGACCTGTGGGGTTACACAGTTACCTGATAACGGGAACTCGGCGAAATGTTAGGACAGTGAAATGCAGAGTTATAGAATCCTTTATCTCCTGTCTGGCATTTGTTTAAGCCTTGGTAAAATATATGAATTTGCGTGATACTCTTTCTCTGTAGCCAATCATGAGTTTACAACTGTCACCTGGACATACTAATGACCAATTACGAGCTGCCTTCTGTGATTATGTTAACCTATATAAAGGAAAAGCTGTATACAATAAACTGACACCTAGCTTGCATCAAGCTTTGTCCCGTCTCTGCATCGCGGTAACTACCCAATGAAACAAATTACCCAAATGGAGCAAATATGCTCCTTTAAGAAGCACACCATCCGCAGTGCCCTTGCAGAACAGGTAGGAGGCTCTGCAGGAAGAACTGGTTGTGAGCAAGGACAAGGGCTCACAAAGGTCAAAAGTGCCACAAGGGGCAGAAGTGCCACCAAGGCCAACTCGCCTCAGGCCAGCCACAAAAACTGACCCTGAAAAGAAAAATCAAAGGGTCATTGTTGTAGGTGACTCCATGCTGAGAGGAGCAGAAGGACCTGATATGCAGACCAAATTCACTTCATAGAGAGGTCTGCTGTCTCCCTGGTGCCTGGGTAAAGGATGTCATAGGTAGACTTCCCACACCTGTGAGTCCTTCAGACTATTACCCACTTCTGGTTCTTCAGGTGGGTAGTGATGATGCAGCAGTGAGAGGCTTGCACTAAATTAAAAGAGACTCCAGGACCTTGGGGCAAGTGCTAAAGGGGAAAGAGCTAATCAGGAGCTCAAGTTGTGTTCTTCTTCATCCCTCTGACATCAACAATGGATGAGGGAACATTTAGGAAGAGCCAAAGGGTAAATTCACGGGTCTGGGACTGGTGTCATTGACAGAGGTTTGGATTTTATGATCACAGCACAATTTACAGGGCACCAGAGCTGCAAGCAACCAATGGGATGCACCTGTCCCAGTGGGGGAAAAGGATTCTAGGGCAGGAGTTGGCAGGGCTCATTGATAGGGCTTTAAACTAGATTTGAAGGGGGAAGGGGTTGTTAATCTCATGCTTGCCTGTGACAAACATTGGGGCATCTCACCAGAGGCAAAGGGATGGAGTGCTAGCAAGGGCTCTCAACTTGTTGCCCTCAGGCAAGCCAAGGACAAAGCACAGGGACACTCCAAGGGAACCAAGGGGGATTCACCTAAGAGGGTGTCACAGCCAGCCCAGCTGAAGTGCCTCTATGCTAATGCACACAGCTTGGGCAACAAACAGGATGAACTAAGGGCCACTGTGCTGCTGGAATGCTATGACATAGTGGCTATTACTGAAACTTGGTAGGATGACTCCCATGACTGGAGTGCAGGGATAGATGGGTACAAGTTCTTTAGGAAAGACAGGCAGGGTAGAAGGGGAGGAGGTATTGCTCTCTATATCACTGACCAGCTGGAATCAGTGGAATTCCACCTGGGGAGGGATGGTGAGCTGATTGAGAGTATATGGGTGAAGATTAAAAGGAAGACAGGGGAAGGAGATGTTACTGTAGGGGTCTGCTACAGGCCACCTGATCAGCAGAACCTAGCAGATGAGGCCCTCCACAGGCAAATAGAAGTGGCTTCATGTTCACAAGTCCTGGTCCTCATGGGGTATTTCAACCACCCTGACATCTGCTGGAGGGATAACACAGCTAGGTAGCAGCATTCCAGGATGTTCCTGGAATGCATAGATGACAACTTCCTCCTCCAAACGGTGGAGGAACCAACAAGAAAGGTGCTATGCTGGAGCTTGTTCTCACCAAAAGAGAAGGGCTGGTGACCAATGTGAGGCTCAGGGATAACCTTGGCTGCAGTGACTATGAAGCAATAGAGTTTAAGATCCTCAGGGCAACTAGGAGGACATATCCCAGGCTTACAACCCTGGACTTTAGGCACACAGCCTTTGATCACTTCAGGGATCTGTTGGCTGAAGTACCATGGTACAAAGCCCTAGAGGGAAGAGGGGCCCAGGACAGCTGGTCAGTGTTCAAGGATCACCTTCTCCATGGCCAGGAGCAAAGTATACACAGAAAGAGGAAAGCAGGAAAGAATGCCAAGAGACCTGTCTGGATGAGCAAGGAGCCCCTGAACAACTGCCACACAAAAAGAAACTCTACAAGGAGTGGAAGAAAGGTCTTGAGAATGGGGGATATAAGGAAGCTGCCTGAGCAGCAGGAGACCTGGTTAGAAAAGCTAAAGCTCCATTAGAATTAAATCTAGCCAGGGAGATCAAGGGGAAGAGTAAAAATTTCAATAGGTATATTAATCATAAAAATAATACTAGGGAAGGTGTGTGCCCCCTCAGAAAGGAAACAGAGGAGCTGGTGACAAGTGACATGGAGAAGGATGAGGTTCTCAATGACTTCTTTACCTCAGTCTTCACTGCCAAGGGCTCCAACCACACTCCCAGAATAATGGAAGATAGTGGCAGAGACTGGAAGAAGGAACTGCCCATTGTGAGTGAAGATCAGGTTTGTGACCATCTGAAGAACGTGAAAGTGTTCAAGTCCATGGGACCTGATAAGATACACCCACGGGTGCTGAAGGAACTGGCAGATGAGGTTGATAATCTACTCTCTATTGAATCGCAAAAGTAATGGCAGTCTGGGGAAGTCCCCACTGACTGCAAAAAGGGAAACAGAACCCCCATTTTCAAAAAGGGAAAGAAGAATGACCCAGGGAACTATAGGCCTCTTTGCCTGATAAGATCATGGAGCAGATCCTCCTAGAGGCACTGCTGAGGCAGAAGAATAATGAAGAGGTGATTGGGTGTAGTCAGCACAGCTTCAGCAAGGGCAAATCCTGCCTGACAAACCTGGTGGCCTTCTATGACAAGGTCACAACATTAATAGATGAAGGCTGAGCAACTGATGTCATTTACCTGGACCTGAGCAAAGCCTTCGACACTGTCCTGCACCACATCCTGGTCTCCAAGCTGGTGCAGTCTGAGTTTGATTGATGGACCATTCAGTGGATAAAGAACTGGCTTCATGACCACACCCAAAGAGTGGCTGTCAATGGGTCCATGTCCAAGTGGAGGCCAGTGACAAGTGGAGTCTCTCAGGGATCATTCCTGGGACCAGCCTTGTTCAACATCTTTGTTGGTGACATGGACAGTGGCATTGAGTGCACCCTCAGCAAGTTTGCTGATGACACCAAGCTGTGTGGTGTAGCAGACACACTGGAGGGAAGGGATGGTAGCCAGAGGGACCTTGACAGGCTGGAGAGGTGGGCCCATGACAACCTCATGAGGTTCAACAAGACCGAGTACAAGGTCCTGCATCTGGGTTGGGGCAATCCCAAGTACTGATACAGGCTGGGCAGTGACTGGCTTGAAAGCAGCCCTGAGGAGAGGGACTTAGGGGTGCTGGTGGATGAGAAGCTCAATATGAGCCACCAGTGTGCGCTTGAGCCCAGAAAGCCAATCACATCTTGGGCTGCATCAAGAGAAGCAAAGCCAGCAGGTTGAGGGAGGTGATTCTCCCCTTCTACTTCACTCTGGTGAGACCCTGCCTGGAGTACTGCGTCCGAGTCTGGAGCCCCTATTACAGGAAGGATCTGGACATGCTGGAACTTGTTCAGAGAAGGGCCACAAGGATGATTAGAGGGCTGGAGCACCTTGCCTATGAGGACAGATTGAGAGAGTTGGGACTACTCAGTCTGGAGAAGAGAAGGCTCTGAGGAGACCTTATTGTGGCCTTCAGTATCTGAAGGGGGGCTACAAGAAAGCTGGGGAGGGACTTTTTAGGATGTCAGATAATGATAGGACTAGGGGGAATGGAACAAAAGTAGAAATGGGTAGATTCAGATTGGATATTAGGAAGATCATCTTCACCATGAGGGTGGCAAAACACAGGAACAAGTTGCCCAGGGCAGTGGTGGAAGCCCCATCCCTGAAGGTTTTTAAGGCCATGCTGGATGTGGCTCTGAGCAACCTTGGTCTAGTGTGAGGTGTCCCTGCCCATGGCAGTGAGGTTGGAAGTAGATGATCCTTGAGATCCCTTCCAACCCTAACAATTCTATGATTCTATGATACAGGATAGCATGGTAAGAAAGAGACACAAAAGAAAGAAATAAAAGCAAAAAACATTGAAACTTGCTAGCTCATGTGTAATATAATCAGTGCTCCAGGCACTGCAATTCCATACACTTCGGATGGTAGAGCAAATATTTCCATAGGATATATACAAGTTAAAGCAGCAGAAGGCTCTGAAAGCCTGTCCAGGCCATTAATTAACATACCCTTCACTTTCTCCTTTTGTATAGCTGGCTGGCACTGTTCTGGGTAGGAAAGGATGAGATCCAATAAGCATTTTCAACAAGCAATCTCTTATAACTTGCCATATAGGCATGAAGATGGATTTTTAAGTGAAAAGATATTAAATGTACAGTTTCATAGAGTTTATAAGTCTTAAGCAGTCTGTAGGAAATGCTTACCTGTACAATACAAATGACACTGACATGACACATATATGTCCAGTGAAGCCATAAGGCAAAAACAGATGAAGCTTGTTGGGATGAGGGCTTGTTGGAGGGACTTTTAAACAAGGGCTTGTAGTGATAGGACAAGGGACAATGGAGTTAATTTGGAAGATGGTAGATTTAGACTGGATATTAGGAAGAGATTCTTCACAGTGAGCCTGGTAAGACACTGGAACTGGTTGCTCAGTGAAGTTGTGGATAGTCTCTCCCTGGAAGTGTTCAAGGTCAGGTTGGATGGGGCCTTGAGCAATGTGGTCTAGGGAAAGGTGTCTCTGCCCACGGCAGCAGAGTTGGAACTAGACAATCTTTAAGGTCCCTTTCAGCCCAAAGGATTCTATGATTCTAATACTCTATGATTTGCACTGTGTATTTATTATAATCTACGTTAAAAACAGAAGAAAGAAACCTAATTAAGATAAACCTTGGTTAGGCAAAACAATATGGAATGCAATCCCTGAAGAAGTCAGATTAGAAACTGACCTTGGAGAATCCCATTGTGTGTAAATACTAGCCAGCCAGAAAAAAATCAGACCCCAAAGGAACCATCAAGGGAAAGAACGCACAGAATGAAGGAAACATATAAATGGATTATAGAGTTAAATATATTGCAATCATTGATACAACTAGATGAAATAGTTGTTACTTTATTCACTTTCACAGTACACATCAATAAATGTAAACAGGTAGATTACTTTTCACAGCATACACTGTTCCACAGTGAAAAAAGTAAAAGAAAACTTCACTTAGTCTCAACCCATACGTTAACCAATGAGCTGTGAGGAGAGACAAGTGCACAAAGAAATAATCAGACAAGACCCCACAATCCCACAATTTTACCATATGCAATCTGCCAACTAATGTAATCACTGGATATTCATAGCACTCCTTAGAGCTGCCATATTTGGTACAGAATGTGAATGTTCTTTCATGACTGTTCCTGGCTCTACCTCCTCTGCGTAATCTCCAAACACAAAACAAGTACCTATTTTCCAAGTAGGAAAATCACCAGATTGTTACAAATAATAAGTAATAATTATTATATATAACAATTTTACTAACATTTGTAACACACCCTTAGGTCCCATCTTAATATGCATTCTTGGCATAAACAAGCAATAGTATATAAGGCAAGGAGGAAAGAATGGCATTACAAAGTCTTATACATTAGGTGGATTTGAGAGATTGCAATGAATATATTTTATTTTAATCAGGAAATACTTAAACTTATTAATGTCTAACTAAGCAAGAAATCTGTTATAAAATGTGAAGTACTAGGGTTACATTCTTTGCATTGTTCCCTGGATTCAAAGTTATAGCATATACTGGAAACATAGCAAAAGTATGTAACTTTCTCCTTGCAGAACTGAAAGCCTGATCCAACCATACTTTGCATCTAACTTTATCCTGGCTACTGTGTATTGATTTGCCAGATATTTTTAGATAGTCTCAATATAAGTGCTGCAGTATTTCTGCCTTCCAGAGAGGTACAACAGGGAAGCAATTCAGACATCTAATATAGCAGCAGCATGGCAACAAGTAACAAGATTTATGCCTGCAGTACTGGAAAAATCCTGCAATAAAATTCTGCTCAAATTCACACTGTTTCCTCTTTTCTTTTTAGCTCATTGTAATTGAGTAGACTTTTTTTTTTTTTGGTGATGAGACCTCTAACTAGGTGCATCCCTTTAAAAAGGCTAGAATCATCCAACATTAGATCCTGCATTTCGGTGCCTTTGAAAAGTGTGAGGTTTGTAAGACTTCCTGCAGAATCCAATTTAGTCTTCTACTGTCACTAGCAATTACCATTAATCCTATTCATTCTCAGAGCTTTTGATGGATGAAGGAAGCTTGTCACAAGGACTCTGACACAAGGAAAGACTCTAGTTTCAGTGGTAGCTTCAGTTGCTTTAAGTAATTTTACAGGCATGTAAAAAAAAAAAAGTAGATATCCTCTGCTATAGAAACACATCCTTTTCTGGCAAAACTTGAACAGTCTTCAGTTGTGAAAAAGACAGCCTGCATCTATTCCTGCCAATCTTGTTAGCAGCCTCTATTCTAGCTAAATTGGCTTTGAATGATTTAATTAATCCAAAGATTTCAGGTTATCATTCACAATATTAATTCTGATGAGTCAAGTACAATTTTAAAGAATAAAAGGATTATATTATTTACAGGGAAATAAGAAAGGAAGTTGACACTACTGAAAAACTTGTCATGTATAATGGCATAATTCCAGCCCAATAACATGCGTTTTTCTGACTTCATCTTGAAAAGAGATACTTGGCCTATAGTTTCATTAGATTATTACACTCACTATAGATTCATAATGGGTAAGACCAACACAGAAAAAGCACACTGCCAGTACTCAGCCTTGTTTTGTATTGTGCCCCCCCATTTAATTTTCCCACTGGATACCTTTCTTCATTGACAAATAAGAAACAGGCCCTGTGGAAAAAAATGCTAAGCTGACCTGTTACCGGGCTTAAAGCTGTAACACTTTTCTGCAAATAAGCAAGCTGCCAATGCAGCTACATTTCAGCTGCTAGTAGGGGCTCCTAATACAAGTTTTGGCAGAGCACACTGATGACACTGACTCTTGTCTTAGGGGTTTGTAGATAGTCTCCAGAGAGAGTTCTCTAACCTTCTCGTTTTCATAAGGAATCTCTGGTTTTGCTGTGAGCATAAAGGAAACATTAAGATTGGAATTCACTGTTGTTTTGATATATTTTATCTAATCGCTGTAAAATCCCAAAGACATTCTCATTGCCATCATATTGACATACCCAGAATACATAACTGTCCTATGCCTTTAGTTTTATGTTAATTTTAAAACTATTAGAGAAATAATTAAAAGCTAAGACAGTTAATACACTGTTTTTTGCACTGAGAAAGAAACATCACAGAGAATTTCTGTAAGTTGAAAACTCCGGTACAAAGTGACTGTATTTTAGAACTCTGAAATTACATTTAACTTAAGAGAATGAAAGATGCCACAGTCTCAGCCTTAGTTTCTCTGCCTCATGAACTTTAGATTTTCATGTAGTCACATTATTTTCAATTACATACAAAAATATCCTAGCCAAGGAAAAAAAAAAACAACCAAGCAAAACAACAAACAAACCCCAACAAACTATACACAAGGGGTTGCTGAATAGAATAAAACCTTGTGCTGCTGTCATGCATTAACCTTGCCTGGCAGTCAGATACTCACCCTGCTATTCCCTCAGCCTCCCTCCTCAACAGAACAGGGGCAGAAAGTATGATGAAAGTTATCAGTTGAGATAAATGAAGGGAAGTTATTTACCAACTGCCATCACAAGCTAGACAGACTTGACTTTGGGACAATTCATTTATGGACAACTAATTTACTGACAAAAATAAGGTAGGATGAAGACAAAGATAAAAATCAAAAAATACCTTCCTTTTGCTCCTCTTCTTCCCAGGATTAGCTTCAATTCTGAATCTTTTACCTCCTCCACTGCAGAGCAGTGCAGGAAGCTGGGGAATGGGTGTTGTGATCAGTTCATAACACTCCAATTGCTGCTCCTTCCTTCTCACACTTTCCCCCAGCTCCAGCACAGGATTTCTCTTGGTACAGCTTTTCACAAACTGTGCCAGCAAGGACCCTTTCCACAAGATGTATTCTGTCAAGAATTGACTCCTCCAGTGTAGGCCCCACATAGGCTGCACTTACTGCCAGAAAGCCTGCTACAGCAAAGTCGTCTTCTCCCCATAGACCACAGGTCTGGTCAAGAGCCTGCTCCAGCATGAGCTCTCCATGGGCTGTAACTTCCTTCAGGGCAGGTCCACCTGCTCTGACATGGGGTCCTCCACAGGCTGCAGGTAGACATCTGCTCTACCATTTATAGGCTGCGCAGGAGCTGCTTCACTATGGTCTTTTTCACAGGCTGCAGCAGAAATCCTGCTCTGGCACCTGGAGCACCTCCTCCCTCTCCTTCACTGACCTTAGTTTCTGCAGGGCTGTTTATTTCATTCTTCTCACTCATTTCACACAGCTACTCTGCAGCATTTTGTACCCTTTCTCTAATACATTTTCCTGAAATGCCACTGACTTGGCTAATGGGCTCATCTGCGTCCTGCAGTAGGTCTGGGAGCAGCTGCTGGCCTCTTCTCACAGAGGCCACAGCGCCTACAGCCATGTCACTGCAAACAACTTCCCATGTATACCTGGTACTGCTATTTTAAATACTTGCACCCCAAGAACAACTTTACCCCAAGACTTGGTCATCTGAAACAATTCAGAAGAGGAATTATTTGAACTCAGGTTCATAGATAGAATGGTTTGGGTTGGAACGGACCTTGAGGATCATCTTGTTCCAACCCCACTGCCACAGATAAGGACACTTTCCACTAGACCAGGTGGCTCATGGCCTCATCCAGTATGGCCATGAACACCTCCAGAGAGGGGGCACCCATGACTTCCCTGGCCAACCTGTTCCAGTGTCTCACCACCCTCAGTGTAAAGAATTTCTTCCTAATATCCAGTCTAAATCTGCCCTCCACAAGCTTCTATTCCCTCTTGTCCTACCATAACAAGCCCTTGTGGAAATGTCCCTTCCCAGCTTTCTTGTTGGTCCCCTTCAGGCACTGGAAGGCTCCTATAATGTCTCCCAGGAGCTTTAGGCTGAGCAGCCCCAACTCTCACAGCCTGTGCCCATGGGGCAGGTTCTCCACCCCTCTGATCATCTTTGTGGCCCTTCTTTGGACCCGCTCCATCACCTCCATATCACTCTTATGCTGGGGGCACCAGAACTGGATGAAGTACTCAGGTACAGTCTCATGAGAGCAGAATAGTGGCACAGAATCTGCTCACTTTGTCCTGCTGGTTATACTTCTTTTGATGTGGCCCAGGACACAGTTGGCCTTCTGGGCTGCAAGCACACACTGATCATTCATTTCGAGTTTATCATTAACCAACATCTCCAAGTCCTTTCTCTTCAAGCCTGCTCTCAAGCCACTCTTCGCCCAGCCTGTATTTGTGCTTGGGGCTGCCATGACATAGGTATAGGACCTTGCACTTGGCCTTGTTAACTTCAGGAGGTTGACCTGGGCCCACCTCTCAATCCTGCCCAAGTTCCTCTGGATGGTATCCTTTCCCTCCAGTGTGTCAGCCACACCACACAGTTTGGTGTCATTTGCAAACTTGCTGAGGTTTGCTCAAGTCCCGCTGTCCATATTGCTGATGACAGCACTGGTCCCAGTGGCAACTCCTGAGGGACGCTGTTTGTCACTGCATTTGGACATTGTGCCATTAAACGCAACTTTGAGTGCAGCTATCCAAACAATTCCTTATCCAGTGGCTGGTCTACCCTCAAGGCCGTACTTTTTCAATTTGGTGATGAGGTTGTCATTCAGGACAGTATCAAACACGGTACACAAGTCCAGTTGGTCTTCCCTTATCACTGATGCTCTGTCTCAGAAAGCACCGAGTTCATCAGGCATGATTTGCCCTTGGTGAAGCCACGTTGGTTACCACCAATCACCTCTTCTTCATTTTCTGTATGCCTTAGCAAGGCCTTCAAGAGGATCTGCTTCATGATCTTGCCAGACACAGAGGTGAGACTGACTGGCCTGCAGATTCTGGGGTCTTCCTTTTTTCTCTTTTTGAAGATGGGTGTTATGTTTCTCCTTTTCCAGTCAACAGGAACATCACCACAGTGCCATGACTTCAAACTCAAACATCTTTGTCTTCTTTGTATTCAAGAAATTGGAAGGCTGTCAACACTGAAAACCTGCTGCTTCAGGGATGGTTCTGGGGCTAAGCCACAAGGACATGTCAGTGCAAATGGGACACAGTGAAGATGCAGAACGTCAGGACCAGGATGCAAGGACCTGGAAGCTCTATGGGTCTTCTGCAACTAGAAAGGCAGATTTGTTCTCTGCATAGATAAAAGGTTTAAGTTGCGAAGACGGTTCAAGGCTATATTCCATGTCCACAGTGAAACCACATCATGTACTACATCTCCAATTGGCTGTTGTACAAAGCCTTCCAATGAGCTGGACTTGAACCCTGAAAACAAGTTAACACAATGGGACACAACTAGCCCAGTAACAGAGCATCAAGACAGTCTTTCTTACCTGTTGTTCATCACCTTACAAAGGGCACCATAGCATGAGACAGGACCAACCTTCATGTAGCCCAGTGATTAAAGGATTATTGCTTAATATCCTTATGGAAGAAAGCCTAGTAAAAAGCTCAGTTGTTGCTGTGCCTTGCTGAAGCCTGCTGTCCTACTGCTATCCCCAAGAGCAGGATTTCAGTTGGTTGGCCAGGTGCCTTCTTCACTCAAGCGAACCATTTCCTCTGGCATTTATTCAGCACCTTTATCCTGTCAAGTAGCCAGTCAAGATTTGTGATGAATTCCAGTTAAAAACAATACAACACAAGCCAAAACAAACCCTGAAATGGCATTAATTACTCCTAAAATGCTTGCCAGTGATATAATCAGTTCACAGAACAGATTATCTACAGAATTCAAATTTGTCTTCAGCAGCATAATGTGTAATTTCCTTTGTCATTTATTGACACAAGTGGACAAAGTCATCAGCATCACTTGTCTTTGCAATCTCGACCCTACATTGAATGCAAAAAAAGGTTTTAACTCCACAGAGCAGCATCTCAGCACAAAGAATGAAATAAAAAATGGTTTTCAGATATGTGATCATGTGTATCACAGGCTTTCTGCATTGAGATTTTTAACACTGTTTAAGCACTTCCTTCAACACGACTATATACTATATAAGTCTCAAACAATTCATATCACCCTTTACACACTTCCAGGTTATCTGCAAGAGTATAAATGGTTGGTAATAATTAGTACCAGTTGTAGGTAGTTGTAATTTTGTAATCTGGAAGTAGTATGTGCTGAACTAAAAAGTCAGATTTTGGAGCACATATGTCAACTATGCAGTTGCCTGCATGATTTTATTATGTTGTAAATATAGGAATTTCCATGTATTAAATGAATTCTGTGGATAACAAAATGCTGTAAATCTTCCGCCATGTACACTGCTAGCCTTGTAAAAGCAGGTTAAAGATCAGGGTAATGTTTGGATGTACAGCATGAGAAAGTATTATCCATCCTAGGCAGTAACTAACCTTTTCATCTTTCTACTTCAGTAAAATCCGCTACATTATGTTTACTATAAATATTGAGCATCCTCTTGGCTAGTCTTCCACCCTTTTGAAATGAACTGCTAGTCTCAGTTCATGATCAGTAGATACTGAATCCATTTATTTTTCCCCCCTTACCATCAGAAATTCTGAATCAGTTAGATCATCTACCTCACTTTATTATTCTCTCTGCTAGCTACATGAATAGATAATACACTGAGCCTCACTAAGAATAGCAGAGAACTTTATGTCAAACAGAATGAGTATCCAGAAACAGGGAGAAAATTGTGTGAAAAAACCTGGAGATTAATAAGGCTTCCCAGTAAAACTGTTTCAACCTTCCATAATGAAACCTGCAGTCACATACCAAAAACTTGCTTTTTTACACTTTTGAACATAACCTTTGAATCATTCCTCTCCAATGCTTCTGCTGTTAGCATTGTTTTATTTTGTTCGTACAGCTTAGAAAATTATACCAATGAAGTTCACATTAGTTTTAAGTTAGACCTCTGCTTCTGCAAGTTATAAATGGCTAGGAGTTAGTAAAATGCTGTAAGATCAAATTAATTGGAGCTTTTATGAAAAGCATGACAACCAGTATACCCAGTGCATTACTCCAGTGGTAAAATAAAAATCTTTGCAAGAATTTATGAAGTCATCTCAAAGTCCATTTCAAAGGTGAGTATATACTATGTGCAGCTAGTTAGCATAGGAGGACTATAAATCAGTAGCCCAAAAACCAGCTGAGTGAAATGTGCTAGTATCTTGCTTTTTCTTTCTCAAAGGACTAGCTACCCTGTCACTAAGCTGTCTTCCACACAAAAACAAAGGAAAAAACCTCCACTCCCCTCTTGCTTCCTAGTGGTGGATATGTTTACATGCGACTGCTTTGATGAACATGAATGTGCATTTACATCAGAGTAAAGGTGCATAGATTAATTTATTAACAAAAATGTGCCTTTTAAATGTCAGGTCTGGGTGGAACATTGCAAAAGAAGTCTGCTGAAATCAAAGTAAACATGCACATGTCCACGGTCATTGCCAAAGTCAGCTTTGAATGTATCAGTCTTTAGTGCAGAAATCTGGGGCACAATGTGGCACTGAAACGCATCAAAATGTTCAAAAAAGACTGGTAAAAGTCAAGACTCCATTGAACAAAAGTTAATGTACAGATTAATTGCATGGAGGTGGGATGGATGGAACCAGTGCCAAAGCATACAACTTTTTTAACTGTCAGGCTGCAAAACCATTTATGCAATTTTTGTACAAGTTATGCAAACCACAACTGATTCCAGAAAACCAATGTGCAGAAACCTGTAATTAACAGCTGAGACTTCAGCTGCTTTCTGTTGGGCCAGTGTCTCAGTAAGCTATTAAAATGGGAAGAGCACACCCTAAAAATAAAAAATAATTTAGTAGCCTGGCAGCTTTTCTGGGCTGACAATCCTGAAATGAACTTAAATGGGTAAGGTATTGATACTGGTAGAGAAAAGAGTAAGTATTGTAATACACCACAGCAGTAACTTACTGAAAAAGAAACTACAATTAGATTGGGTGGGGAAAAAAAAAAAAGTGAAAGTATTATCCAGGGCTTGAGAATGAAAGAATCTACTTGTCATTGACCTATTCATACTTCTCCTTTTAGACTTCAATGATCTTAAATTGCAGCAGCTTAATATTCTCCAAAAATCCTAAAGCTTGTAATTTCTGAAAAAGAATGTGCAGTCCACTGAAGTCATCAACTACCTACAAAAAATTTTAAAATTATTGTAATTAAAATAGTAACTAGACCACAAAAAATTAAGAATAATATAAAAAATCAGTTTAAAAATAACTTAGTAGACAGCAGCTTTTTTTCTCTCCTGAAAATATAGCCTGTTTGTATGCACTATGAGGAACGTGACAGATGTGAACGTATTGTACATCTATTATTTAACGCTGCAGCTCCAGGTAAAACAGCTGCGCTCACCCTTCGTAATCTGTGGCACATTCCTGTCTTGATATTTGAGCTGCTTGCAAATGAGGTTATAAGTAACCAGCTTTCCAGGTAGTTTCATTATTGCAGCAATAGAAAACAAAAAAATACTTGTTTTTAGAAGGCTCCTTCCTCTAAAATGAGATGCTACAAAACTGAGGTCAATTTATCAGCTGACACTACAGAAGAGCTGCAAACATTAGTCATTAAATGTTAAATTACAGTAAAAAAAAAATAGACTAACATAGCCATACCTGCTTTTGGGATGACATTCTTGCTAAACAGTCTCTCCCTAATTGGCAGGTGTATACAACATGTATCTTCAGTGGGACTAATTTCTCAGGCAACAGGGTACAATGAACAGCACACTGAACTAATGGAACTGAAGAGGCTTGCATATTCATCCCAATTGCAGGCTGGCATGCTCCAAGATCTTCAGTATACATCTAAAGGAGTTGGTGCCAAAAAAAATGTTTTTTGGTGTACCCATATAACACTTTCCCCTTTATTATCAGAAGTATCTATTAATAAAATAGATAATAAATAATAAAATAGATAAAATAATAAAGGAAAATCTATTCTGTATTGGAAGTTTACCTCTGTAATTTAACAACAAAGTAACTACAAAGTCTTCATGCATTAACTGTAACAGGACTTAAAATGTGCAGCATGGAGATGTTATCTGTTCATCACCTCTAATTTGGATCAACTTTGCTTTTTAATCATCAGTAAAATGTGCTTGACTGAATTTTTGCATTTTATCAATTTAAAGCAAACAAATGTATCATCTAAAAACTGCCAAAGGCTTCTGCTGTCTCCACTGCTGAAATACTTCTTTCTGCTCTGGAAATAGAGACTTCTTCACAGGCCTGCACGATTCCTTGAAAGAGATTTTTTCTGTGTTTGGTAAAACCAATTTAAGCAGCACACTTTACCTTTGCCATGTTCCATCTTACAAACATTTATACTTCCTTTGAAAAAAAAATATTTGGCATTGGAAGCAAGCTAACTTCATAGGGCAAATATATACCAGCATATATGGCTCAGCATTAAAATAGTAAATCCTTTAATTAGAAAATTGAAGAAACTGCTTCTTTAATAATTTGAAATCACATCACTTCATTTTGCTCATGAGAACAAAGTTTACAGTCATAAGTTGCACATAAAGGGTTTATTTTAAATTTTTAAGGATAGAGTTACATCATAATTATAAAAAATTACTTACAGAATTAAGTAACAGATTTAAAGTGTTTATACTTCTAGATGCAGAGAACAGGGAACTGTCTACATTGTTAAAAATAAAATAAAAATAATGAAACCAAGCTCTAAAGATGAAGTCATTACCTAATTTTAAAATGTGAACACGAAGACCTTTGAATTATACACATACCAAGAACCATCCAAATTGCACTAATGATGTAAAATACAAAAAGCACAGCATTTTTAAGGAACCAGAAACTGTTTTTAACATAATTATTTTCCCTGAAGCAACTAGTTAATTCTAACTGAAGATAAAGCCTCCATTTCTAAATAATTAAAGAAGGCTTCTACCTGTTGCAACAAAAAGGGCATTCCCCATAGTCTCCTCCAACATAGTTTAGGGTTTGGCACTCAAAAGAAAGAAGAAAAATGTAGTGTTTTGCTAAACAACAGCAATTTTATTTTTTTTCTTTAACAGAATACATGGTCCCTTCAAATGCTGTATGACACATACAACTGGAAAATTACCTTCTGTTGGCACTATGCTCGCCTCACCGGTGCATTTAATCCTACTAACAACCATTAAAACAGCACAATAAGCAAATTCACAAAAAACTGAACACAAAATAAAAACAGAACAAAACAAAAACCTAAACATTTTAACATGCAACTTTAGTTTGTTACATTGAATGTTCTAACCCTCTAAGCATGCAAAAAAAGATGGTCTGCATTTAAGGTGTTATTTTTTTCCCCTTTTTGAAGTTTTACATGGCAGCCTGACATCACACACGCACACACACAATATACAACAATACTACAGCAGGTAAATGTGAAAGGCAAATAACTTTTATACAAAGATCTATGGCTTGTCCCATCACAAGCCGTCTGAGATTTTGGAAAGTAATGTTGAACCCCTATAACAAGGAACCAACATTTAGTTACCAGGGTAATGCAAGCACTGCATGCAGATCTGAAACATGAGCCTAAAACAAAGCCCAAAGCAGATGGGCAGGGAGTGGAATTAGTCTCAAGCCTCAAAAAGGTGGTTTAAGCTATCAAAAAAAGAAGAAAAAAAAAAAGGAATGAGAGAAAAAAGAAAAAGATGAAAAGAATTACCCACACAACAGACAATGGGGACATCTAAAAACAACCATAAAATTTACAGTTTATAGATTATATTCTAATTAGCAGAATACGTGGTGTATTCACGAGGCTTGCAGAAAACCCACAAATGCAAGCCTAATGCTAAAAACGTTTCAGTAGACCTAAACCTCAGATACTTCAAAACAAACTTTGTATTCCTCAGATGTATAGCCCAGAATTCAGTGTACTATGTTACTCATGTATCTTGTGTGTAATCAATACACTCACTCATTCTTGTGCCACAAATATCAACTGGGGCTCATGGAGCCAGGCTCAGCTTTGAGATTTACATGCAGGACTCTTAAGAGTCAATAGAAAACACATAACAGATCTGCAGGATGAAAACACTGTGTTGCAAATCTGCTCACTTTGTTCAAAAACACAAGGAACATTTATGACTCAGGTACTTAGAACTGCATTGAGAAGCTATTCACTGAAAGACAACAGCCTGCCTTTGGTTGCCAATGGTGAAATACTGGACATAATGCAATATAGTAGCAACAGATAAAGAATTAAGGTACCATATTTATATGGAGAGTGTTTATTACCATTCAACAGCATAATGAGGCACAAGCCTTAAGGCTAAAATATGAAATCAGTCAAACCCCCCCCCCTTACTCCACACCCTCCTCCTCCCCCCCGCTACCCCCCAAAAAAAACCCCAAAACAAAACAAACCCGAAAACAGACAGAAAGGGGCTTAAATCACTGAGTCTTCAATATCAAGAATACCCACAATAGAGGTCATCTGGACCTCTGATGTATCCTTAACAGCACCTCTCCTGCATCCTTTCACTAATGGCATAAGGTTGGATATCAGAGTGTTTGCTCCTTCCACCAAGTGTTGACTGTCTTCACATACAGTATTTCTATGAAGCAGTTATTTGAAATTTGCAGAGCTCTGCCTTAATGTAACATGACAGTTTGCTGATGTGCTGATCACTGTTGCAATTTTGATACTTTTAAAAACTGCCACACTTAAAACCCCCCTAATTTTCATTTACATCTATGTTGCAAGATTAAAACATGAAAGGATTTTGCTGTTGTGGGCTGCTATTTACATCCACAATCTAATGCAGATGACTGAACCACTGAGACTGCCTATAGCTTCCATTAGATAGTACACCACTTGCATGCAGAACTCTAGTGTTCATAGAATGAAACTCACGTTAACAGCATACCTCAAAGCAAGTACAATGTACACCACAAAACGTAACAATAGGTTTAAGCTGTAGATTTGTCTGGACACTCCTTATGTGGAAAAGCCAGAAGAAGGAATAAATTGGGGAAATGCCTTCTTGAACCAAAATGGTTAAAACACACCAAACCAACCAACCAAAAAACCCCCAAAACACACACACACAGAAAAACCCAAAACAAAACCAACCAAAAAAATCCCACCAAACAAATGAAAGGAATGCAACAGACTGAGCAGAAGGCAACAAACGCTTCTCCTTCTCCAAAGTAAGTATTCAATGTAAAAGGACAGCCCCTTCCACCCCCCCGGCATGAGACTGCATTTACCATGTGTAATACTAACAACTGTTAGGCTTCTACGTTCACATACAAACATTCAGGTTGCTAGGTTTTGAAATTCAGTGACAGACTACCAATTGCCAATGTGTAGTCTAAAATCTTCTGAAGTAGCATATATACTGTTAAAGTTGTGGCACCAAGCACTTGGGTTTTGCTAAGAACAAAGAAAGAAAGAAGTACAACATTTAGGATCAAAGGCAGCCTTGTTGCATGTATTTTACTGGTTCCTACAACTTGTAAACGTGGGCCATTAACCTGCATTTTCTACTTGCCTGGTTATATAGATGAAATATTTTTACAGTTTAAAGCCTTTTCACTGAAAGGTGCATAAGTCAAATGTTTGATAACCTACTGCCCTCTGACTAGTAAAAATGCACAAGTGTTTCCATGTACTACAAGTTCTTAGAAAGCTAAATTTGAAATAAAGTGTAGAAACACAGCAGAGTGATATTACTTGGGTTAGGCACTCCTCAATGCTGCACAAACTGTTTAAACTTTTCTGAAGAGTCACCTCTGTCCCAACCCTGAAAACAAGGGCTGCCAGTAGCCAAGAAACTAAATTTAATGTTACAAAAGAAGGCATATAAAACATCAAACTACACTTGCATGTAGCAGTTGAACAAGTGAGTGCAAGGTTGAAGAAAAAGTTAAAATCTATGAAAAAAATTTAGATTGATTACAATACTAGATCAACTTTACACAGCTTGAATTTGCAGCTGTTCTTTGCCTTTAACTCCCTCCTGCCCAAATATATTGGCTTCCTTGAAGAAAAGGAGTTCTCTTACACAAAATATGTCAATGTTTGTTTATATTATCCAAAACAAAACAGTTTTGCTGGCAGAGATTGTGGGTTCGCAGGGACATTTAAGCTTTCATTAAACTGGAAAGCAGTCAAGTCTTTGTGTCTACAAATTTTACATTTAATAGTTCCACAAATTTGGCAAAAAGTTCACAATGATGTCTAGGATGTCTTCACCAAATCGTAGACATAAATATGGAAATCATCATCAAACTTGATGAAATAGACAGATGGTTTGGCTTCAACTTGATGAATGACCATGCCAGTCCTTTTCGAGCCATCTTCTTTGGCATATTCCACTTGTTTGCCTACCAGGCTGTCCACAACTTCACCTGGTTCCCGTTCTGCAGGAGGTGAATCATCTGCAACACAAAACCAGTGTACTTTGGTAGACAGTAATGGAATTTTTCAATATGGAAGACAATGTCAGTCTTTGTCATGGTTTAAACCTGGCTGGCAGCCAACAACCACACAGCTGCTCGCTCACCTCACCCTGTCCTGGAGCATGGGGTTGAGAACTGAGAGGTGTAAAGGTGAGGAGTTTGCAAAGGTTTGAGAAAAAAAATAGTCATTTTAATAATAACCATAGAATCATTATTAATGAATACTAATAACAATACTACGAGATAATAATATAATTAATGTTATTAACAGAACATTAAAGTTTTCGATGCACAATGCAATTGTTCACCACCCCCTGACCAGTGATCAGCTGATCATCCTAGAGGAAAGAAAATCCCCAAACCAGAATCCAAGAAGACCCCTAGCTTCTTGGCTCACTCATTTATATACTGAATATGATATTGTATGACACAAAATATTCTGTTGGCCAATTTTGGTCTGTTCTTGCTGTGCTCCATCTTGGCTTCTTCTGCACACTAGCAAGACATGGGCAGGTGAAAAGCCCTCAATGTCCTAGCAACAATTTAACATTTCAGTATATTATCAGCATTATTCTCATGCCAATTCCCATCCTGAATTCAAAACATAGCACTGTTCTACCTACTACAAAGGAAAATTAGCTCTATCTTGGCTCAAACCAGGACAGTCTTTAAAAGTCATACAAGCCAATCAGTTTTAAATACAGGATACGAAGAAAATTAAGCACCTAACAACTGCCACACTTCTATAAAGTACAGTTGTTGAAAATTTTTCAAGTAATAATTTGAAAATTAAGTCTTGAGTCTTACTAAGTAAAAAACAACACTTTGATTTGTATAACAAGTCAATCTTTTGACAGGCAGGTTTATACACTACCTATAGAAGATGCCTGTGGATAAGTGAATTTAAGCCACCAGCAGAAAAAAGCACTGGATATCTTTAGCAGAATGGCAGTCAACCTAAAACTCCCTCTTCCCAAACACATTTTTCAAAGTTTCAGTGTATGCATGCCACTGCTACAAAAACATCTCTTCTAAAATGTTAGTAAATGCAAATTCCTTATTACAAGGGGCTTTTGACTCCATGTTGCTTTTTGTAAAGACTAACCATACTGCCTTCCTTTCTAGCAAAACCTAGTCAGAGATGTCCATTTATTTTAGGCAATGCCTATCCTAAATTTAAATACAAAGAGGTCTGATTTGCAGCAGGCCAGCTGCCAAGGATTTGGGTTACAAGCCAGTCATGTCACAAATGTGATAAAAATTTTAAAAAATGGACGGGAGAACTAGAAAGCTGACCACATCTTTCTCAGCCAGTCTTCTTTTTGATTAGTAAACTTGTGTTTTGTATTCCAGAGAGGAATTGTCTTACTAATGGTCACACCTGATGTGACTTTTAACTGGAAATCCTATGTGTTTAAATTAATGTCTTTGTTCCAAGTTTGCCTTAAGACAACCTTAATGATTTCACTTATTTTCTTTTCAGTTCTGTGGGTTGTGAAAGAATTCCCAAAACAAGAAGAAAACAACAGGGAATGAATACATTGGTTTGTACTTTCAAGACTTGTCTGCACACTTAAGGTTATTTCAGTTTTTGTTTCAGTTCCTCTACAAATGCACTGCAGTACATAGTTGTAATCCTCTTAATACCAGTTTTATGTACAGTCTTCCTTGGCAAACATTCAAGTTAAACTGTTCCTTTTTCTTAGAAGGAATTTTGAGCTCTTGACAAATTTTAGTATCAGAACCAGGAATACATTCTCCCCTCACCAAAAACAAGCTTAGAAGAAATATAAATGTTGCTGTCCTCACATATGTAAACCCTGTCTTTGAGAAAATAGAGCTCCCCAGAAATTTTAGTTACAACACCGTTCCATCAAATTTAAAGACACAATTCCAGGTATTCTAAAATCTTATTTGGAAAAGATTACTCTTAACATCTCAAATAATTTACTTAAGGACACAATTTCAAAAGATCTGGGAAGCACTCCAATTCATGGAAGGTAGCAACTACTTAGAAATGTTTTGGCAAAAAGGGAAACAGTTGCATGATGAGCATGAAGGAAAAACTGCACAACTGGCTAGTTCTTAAATGGAAAGAAAGCAAACAAACTCTACCACTACACTAACCCCAAAGGTGGAAGAAAGCAAAGCAGACTTAAAATACATCCAAGTCATTTTAATAGTTAAAACAGTAACTAGTCTACTTACTTGAATCAGGCATAATGCGAAGGTCACCTTCTTTATAATCATCTAAAAGCTGGTACATGTACAAGACAGGATCTTTCTCATAGGTAATATAAAACCATGTGTTCATAATAGGAGCTCGAGCCAAAACCATCCCCCTCCATTCATCTTTTGAGCCATCCTCTGTCTCAAACATATGTTCCACAGCTTTACCAATCATTGTGTCTGCCAGGTGGGCATCACTAATTCGAGACGAAGCTGAAATGACAGCATTTCTTAAATTAATTTAAAAGCATAGATATATGTCTTTTCGAAAAATAATCTTTACCCTGATTCATAAATGAAGTTGATTGGAAGTTAGTCAGTTCATACTCAAAACAGTGTCCATTTGAGATGGTTCACTAATGATGAAACATAGAAATTCAGAATGTTGTCAAAACATATATCATCATACTCCTTATGATTAAAACAATTATAATGCAAGGTAAAAAGAGACCAATCAAGGTCACAGTAACAAGGACTCTATTAGTGAAACACTGGACAGAGAGAAACAGGCAGCAGAGGACAATGGAACAAAACAACGCTATGATGTTATTAATTAAACTTTTGAGTTTGGTTCTCCATAAAGCCACTCTAGAGACTGCTACCAATTGCATTGTTGTCAGAAGATGCAACAGCTTGCTCTGTTTTTAAACTAGTTATTACTTGGGTAAACACTGAACCTTGTAGTTTGAGAAACCTGCAGTTTAACAATTCAGTGCTAATTCTGAAAAATCAAAAAGCCTTGTTACTGATTAAGTTATTGTACTTAGAAAATGCCTTTCACCCCCATTATGAAAATCACCCTGGGAAAGTACATAACCAAAAATGTGATGTTACTACTGTTAGACAACACAACCTCAATAGGTTAGTTTAAATTTTAACAGACATATCAATGTTAACTTCACA
Source organism: Indicator indicator (assembly GCF_027791375.1). NCBI lineage: Eukaryota > Metazoa > Chordata > Aves > Piciformes > Indicatoridae > Indicator > Indicator indicator. The sequence goes on along the minus strand of NC_072053.1, from coordinate 57,254,062 downwards.
TGTTGTTCTTAAGGACAAGACTACACAAAAACTACAGAATGTCCTGCATACTGCTTGAAGGCAGAAGACAGCACTGCACTCACTAATACCATGAAACCTTTGTGGAATCAAGAATATTTAAATAGAGCATATTACATTACCTGCCATGTGACAAAAATGAAATTGACTGATAACATTTAAGCAATCAGATACTATCTTGGGCAAGTCTGCAGAGATTAGTGCAGAACATTTAATAAAAATGACAGCTTATACACATGTGAATTTCGGAAGAAAATCAAAACACTTACCAACTCTATCTGGAAGAACTTCAAGTGCTGAAACTCTTTCATCTTTGTGCAATTCTAGTCCATACACACAGTCAAATCCATCATACTTTATAAGATAGAGAGAGGGATTTACAGGGACTTGATCAAGAACTGTGCCCTTCCACTGTGTCACAGGTCCACTCCCTTCTTTCCATCCATGCTGTATTCTGCAGCCTACAATATTTCTTCGTGGCTGAGAAATAGGTTTGCTTGGTCCCACATTGTTTCTATGCTTTCTGCACACAGATACAAACATAGTATTAAAACAAATGCACACATATTGGAAATTCTACTCCAGACAAGAGCTGTATGCTTTAAGAGAGCAATATATTTTTATATTTTAGTGTATCTTATTCAAATTTGGGTATAAAACATTAAAAGAAACTGTTTTGGTGTGTTTTATAAAGTGCATTTCCTAAAAGTGATTTCTAAAAGTAGTCTGGTTAAGCAAAAAAAACTACATAAACTCTTGCTATGTTGAACACCAAAGTAAAACTCACCTGATAGGTCTCAAAGCACAAGGTTACCTGGCAGTATTATTACTATCTTGCTGCTTTCTGCAGAACAGTAAACAAGTTCTGTCCCAGGAGGAGGAAATCAGTGGAAACATTACCAGAGGCTGACTAAAATTCTTCCAGGGCATTTGTTTTCCTTAACCTGTGTTCTCATTGGAAGGAGATTTACTTTCCTTCTCCACTTCCATTTTTACCTCAGAAGTATTTTTAAAGACATATCACAGCAACAACATTTCTCTAGCATTTCTTTTTAGTATAGCGAAACAAAAATCCTAAGTAATGGTAATGGCAATAGAAGGCCATATCCCCTAATTTGGAAAATAGATTAAATATACTTTTTTGTCCTTCCCCTATTTTGATGGAAGTTGCACAGAAATCCCCTCTCACTAATTAACAGTTGTTTTGATCAACAGTCACATAATCTATTTGGCAGGTTGTGGCAGTTTAGGCTGGGTGCCCCCTGCCACTGCCGCATGAGATACACCTCTGGTGTCCTGGGTGCCCACCCACAGGAGTGGACACAGGAAACGACGTATTTCTACCCATAAGTCCTGCACCCTATAAGGCCATCTGCAAAGTCATTCTCTTCCTCTTTCTTCCCTCTCTGCTCCCATGGGAGATGTCCTCTCTTATCGGGTAATGCCGGGGGAGTATCCTCAAGGCCTCCTAGGCCTGTCTAGGCCTAATGCCAGGAGGAGAATGGGGGGAGGGGGCAGTGTCAAACCTGGCCAGCCTGAGACTTGCCTAGCAGCGGGAGGGGGAAGAAAGAGCCCTGGGGGGTTTGGGTTTACCCTCAGGTGGGAAGAAGGGAAGGATTGGGAAGCTTTGGGAATTCTGTGAGGGGTTCTGTACGCTTTGGGATACTCTTTGTCACTATGCTTTGTAGTTTGTAGTTTTTTTGTAGCTTCACCAATAGCTTTTCCATTTAAACTTTCCATCACTCTCCAATCCGTTTGTGTGAGTCTCATTCTTTTGTCCCTTTCAGGGCAAGAGACGATCTGTCTGGCCCCAAACCAGCACAGATTTTTGGTAGCAGAGGATGGTTCCTGTGCTGAACTCTGCAAATTGGATTGGAGAAGAGCAGGGGTGGAAAAGTTAAAATGGTATCTGGGCGTTGTTGGTTTTTGGTGGCTGGGCTCAAGGTTTTGTGCTGGGGCGACCGTGTGGGCGTTTTATGGGTTCCGAGGGGACACCCTGGTGCGTAGCCGTGGCGTGGAATCCCTCCTGCTGTTCCGAAGCGGCAGCGGCGATTCTATAGCTGCAGGCACTGGGGGAAAGCTTAAGAATGCGGTGCCTGCCCCTTTCCCTTTTGTTCCCCGCGGCGCCAGCGGCGAGCAGAGCGGCGCGGAGCCGAGGAAGGGGGAGGGACAGTCGGAAGCAGACCAGGGTCGGCTTGTCCCGCGGCGGTGGGGCTAGCCGCAGCGGGGCGGTGAGCGGTGGCTCCCGCAAGTCGAGAAGGCGGGCGGTGGCTCCAGTTCAAAAGCTGCTTCCGAGGACCCAGGGAGCGAGTATAGCTTTGGCTGGAAAAGCCGCTCTTGTGGCCCGAGGGGTGGCGGCGGTTTTGATCTGTACCGCGGCTGCAAAGGTGACGGCGGCTCTCGCTGTTATCTCTCCCCTGATTTTCGGACGCGCTCCGAAAATGGCGCCTAGCACCTGGCTCCGCCTCTCTTCTCGGCGGGTTGCAGTGCAGCCACTCCCTCTCCGGGGGAGGGCTGTGTAGCCGGATGCCTCCATGCCTTGGCATGCGTATGCTCAGGGGGAGCGGTGTGCCTGTGCGTGGTGTGCATCCGTATTAGCCTCGGGCCGCGGCTGGAAGCGGTCAGCACTGGGCTTGGGAAAGGTCCGTGCAGCTTTGGAAAGTCTCAGCGTGCTGTTGCCTGCAAGGGGTGGAAGGAGTCGAGTTGAGGAGCCTGATTGCTCAGACTCGATTGCCCCAAGGGGTGGAAACATGCCGCTTGAGTGGATGGAGAAACGTTTGATTGAGAAGTTATGAGGTTGTTTCCAGGTGGCCAGGATGCTCCATCGGATCCATGAAGAGTTCACCATGCAGAAGAATGAACTCTGCGTCGCTGGGAGGTTCCACAGGATGAGGGAGAAGAGCTGGACTGAACTGTGACCTGAGCCCGAGGGAGAGACTCTTTGGAAGGACGCCCAGATGGAGACTTGGACTTTGCCAGACATGTCATCTGAAAGTTGTTGCTGATTTGATGATATGTTTTGGGTGCAGGAATTATGGGTATGAAATAAGGGGTGGGATGTGGCAGTTTGGGCTGGGTGCCCCCTGCCACTGCCGCATGAGATACACCTCTGGTGTCCTGGGTGCCCACCCACAGGGGTGGACACAGGAAACGACGTATTTCTACCCATAAATCCTGCACCCTATAAGGCCATCTGCAAAGTCATTCTCTTCCTCTTTCTTCCCTCTCTGCTCCCACGGGAGATGTCCTCTCTTATCGGGTAATGCCGGGGGAGTATCCTCAAGGCCTCTTAGGCCTGTCTAGGCCTAATGCCAGGAGGAGAATGGGGGGAGGGGGCAGTCTCAGACCTGGCCAGCCTGAGACTTGCCTAGCAGCGGGAGGGGGAAGAAAGAGCCCTGGGGGGTTTGGGTTTACCCTCAGGTGGGAAGAAGGGAAGGATTGGGAAGCTTTGGGAATTCTGTGAGGGGTTCTGTATGCTTTGGGATACTCTTTGTCACTATGCTTTGTAGTTTGTAGCTTTTTGTAGCTTCACCAATTGCTTTTCCATTTAAACTTTCCATCACTCTCCAATCCGTTTGTGTGAGTCTCATTCTTTTGTCCCTTTCGGGGCAAGAGACGATCTGTCTGGCCTCAAACCAGCACACAGGTGTAAAACACTTCCAATGATTTTTTAAAAAGTTTGGTTACATCCGGTTATTTAAGCCACAAAACAACAAACAAATTGTAGATCTGAATACGAATGGAAACACACACTATTAACACTGTGACAATACATTGGTGATAAGAAATTAATATTAAGTCTATGTCAGCATGTTAAAATGTACATTTTCATTTCTAAAAATATTTACCTCATCAAAATTCTCATGAATATCAACTAGTTGTAAAAATATGACTTTACTATGTGTGGTACCCTTCACTTCAATGGCAGTAAAATATGCACATCAGCATGTTTAAAGCAAGATCTGGAAGACTGTATTGGTTGCAGACATCAATACTTTTCCTTAGTCTGCTAAAGACTGTGAGAAACAGAAAGGTCTCCAGGATGTTTATCAGAGAAATGCTCTCAGAAATGCACTCAGAGAAGTCTGTGTATGATCCAAAGAGTTAACAACCATACTACTGAAATCCTACAGTCTTTCAGAATAATGCACTCACTACATGACACTGCAATGCTTAATACTGATTATACAATCGTGACTATTGAAAACAAAGCTTACAACTCTTTCAGCAGCTTGTTCCGCCTCTATACTTCTATTGAACATGAAGGTCTTTGTACTGGGTTTTGCCTAATATCAGTTTTGTTATCATTTGAGCTTATCAGCAAGATGAAACTGCAGTTTTTTGTATTCCTAACTTTGATAACACATTATTACTGGAACTACAACCTCTTCCAGTTAAGATAAACTCTCCCTCAAAGCTGGTTATAACTTTATGCACAAACCAGAACACATTTTCAAACTTTAATTCATGCTCAAGTGTATACTTTTAATATATATATGCATTATTTAAAATTATAATGGTTTACTACTACAAAACTAGATCAGAAATGTAATTCTCAGCATAATAAAAATGAATTTGTTCTGCATGCAGTTTATTTATGAAGACTAAAAAAGTTCAAATAGGTAAAACCATATCAGTTTTAAGCATTCACTCTCTATTGCAGGGGTTCATACTGTAAGAAACTAGTAAGACTAGTAAATTACCAAGGAATTCTTGCATCTGAGCATGTGGTAAGAAATCAAGCATAGGTTACTAGCTACCAGTAAATAAATGTATTTCACGTAAGACAACCAAGTAACCACGTCAAACCTTTCCCTCTCGTCAACAGTACTATTTCTATGATACACCAAGTAACACAAATGTGCATAACCTTCTATTACACTTTAACCAGAAGGCCCCACACAATTTCTTTCTTGAAGACTGGGTAAAAATTTTCTGAGGCACGTAAAACATGGAGCCAGGAAAATGAGAAAACAGTAAGTTCTGGAAAGTTCTTGACATCAGATATATCCTTGTTGTAAATGTCCCTTCAATCCCCAAAGGTTTCAGATCCTCTTCCTTATCTTGAAGGCAGTAAGCTAGTGAAACCCATTTCTGTAACAATTGTTTCATTATCAGAATCAGACACCTTAGAAACTTTGTAAAGACTACAGAGGTAGAAAGAAATCTTCCCAGATTTTAAAATTGTATTTATATGGTCCTCACATACAATTCTTTGTCGGCTGCTACCAGGGAAACCAGTGTAGTGCAGAACTGCACAGGACTGATACTAGATAAATAAAGTAACCACTTCTTCAAGGTTGAGTTTAGAAGACAAACTAGCATTTATAAAAAGGAGAGCAGTAATTCCTTTTCACCCATTTACATCCAGTTGCTGATTGTTTGGCTTTTTTGGTTACTACCTCTCCCCTTTTTTTTCCCCACTTCTGATCACGTCACTTCAGAAAAACACTATAGGGTAGAACTAAGGAGAAAACAGAAAATAAAGCCAGAAGAGTGAGAGAAAAAACCTCAGATGTGCGAAAAAATCCACAACTGAAAAACATGAAGGAAAACTGTAAAGTCAGTACAGCAGAAACGATCAGTACAAGTTCAAGTCTTTCATGGTTCTAGCAAAAGTTATTAAAATCAGAACTCAAAACTTATTAAAATTGTGATCTTATTACAGACTATTATTAATACAGAATAGTGATGAGAGAATTCTATTCTCTAGGGCGTAGATATTCTATAAGGCGTATCAGTGAAGGCAAAAGTTTTAGTTTTTTGTACTCAGTCAAAGCTATCAGTTGCAGGTTACATCTTTAGATGCTGTGGGAAACCGGAATATGAGTTACCTTCAAGTAGAATCAGAATTTCAAAATGTTTAAGTTCACTTATAGTTAAAGTTGCAGGTATAACGTACACCTTGAATTACCAAGTCCTTGAATTACAATAAATCTGAAGAGCCTATGAAGAAAGAATTGTTTTATACTGCTTTTTGTACTCTATGTGCCATGGGTGGAAAGAATGAGATCTGGGAGATTACTGACTGACCTGATACCAGGGAGGTCAGCTTCCTATTGGCTGAGATCACCACTACCCATACACAGAGCACTTGGAAGAACTGCCCTATAAGCACAGGAATAATTTCCAAAATGCCCAATGGTTGACTACTGTTTAGCAAAGAAGAGTTCAGAAGGCTCATCCACACTGCTCATTCTATCACATCCTCAATTACTGTAGCATGCTCTGTTCCATTGCCTGGCTCTACTCCTCTGTTACAGATGTTTTAAAGCTAATTTAAAATCTTCTTCTTGATGGCCTTCAAATGCCAGTAGGCTTATTCCTTTTTTTAATTTTTTTCCCCTCAAATGAAGAGCCAACTTATTAACTAACTACATCAGTATTCATTACTAACTCATGGTCTACTGCAACAGCTCAGAGTAGTATCAGCATATATTATTATGTGGTCATTCATAGCCTACTCATCTATGGTAAACTACAAAAATAAACAATCCTCTACTAGTCTGCCTCATTCTCAGCCAATTTGTGAAGAGTGCACACAAAATTAATCTTGGTTTGGTAAAAACAAACAAAAACAACCACTTAAATAATAAACAACTGAAATAACCTGTATTAGTATAAACCAAAGCTAGATGCTTAAGTCAAGTGCCTCAAAATCATGTCACTTAGGCTCAAAACTTCTTATATCCCATAAAAGCCTTTATGCTAACAAATTTACTGCCTACTTATGTATTTAAATGAAGTGTATGTCAACACAATAATTAAGACAAATCTAGCCACCCTCAAGTACAAAAGGCAACCCACCTCTGATAGTCTTCCCATCATACACTCCTTTCTCCGAGCGGTTGAAAAAGAACAAGAGAAATTAAGTTTTAACCAACTCTACCTGCCACTAGACAAGTAAACGTTTCTCTTTGCCTTCAATGTAGATGTAGAAGAATGGGTAATGATGAGCTGGTGAAAGGGACTGGAGTAATTTCGCATCAGGTCTTGTCTCTGCTAAATAGTTAACACTGTTAGCAGTAATTAACTATGTTAATTGTAGAATATACACCTGCCCGAACAAATTGTTTTGTTTTTGTCACACCATTATATGACTTTGCAATTGAAATACAACTATTAACATTTCAGCAAACTTCACACTTATCCAGATTAGATTTCTCCCACCTGAGATGCAGCCAGATACAGTACTTTGCTGTTTGACACCATGACCAATTATGCCCAGAACATTACCTGTATTTCACACAATTACTCACCAATGTTTAGCTGCTACTATTTTAAAAGGTTATAGAGGGAAAAATATGTGCCTTGAATGTGTAGGATAAGCAGGTATCCTTCACACACAAATAGCAGCATCCTTACAGAAGTGTACTAGTATATTCTTCACTTAGGAAAGTGAGAAACCCTTTTCAAAACTGCATTTATAGTGAACACAAGGTTAGGCATTTCTAGATTACTTCCAGATTGGGTTATCAGCAAGCATGCTTTACAGGCCTTACTGACATAGTGACAATGTAAACTCTGTGCCAGAGAACAGAGCTCCTACAGCACACTCGACTGATTTCCAGCTTGTAACTCCTCTCTAAATTCCAGAAAGAATTACAAAATTGTATTCAAGAATAATTTCATATTAACAGTTAAAATTATGTTTAAAACTTTGTATGACATTCTTTCACACCATCCTTCTGAAAGTTAAAAGTCTGACACACACACAGGCTGAGTATAGTTCCACATGATTTTCAAAAACAGAGTGTGGAACAACACACAAATTTCTACAACAGTGTTTCCAGCTACTAGGAGTTATACTTCTGTAAAAATATTAGTAACTTACTTGTGGGAAGTTCTTTTCTTCATCATGCTGGCAGACACTCCTGCATGACCTGAAACATAAATGGTGCTGGATTATTGAAAAACAAGGGTGTATACAATGCCACAAATGTCACCTTATACTAAATTCTTCCTTTGAATGTCAAAATGTAAAGAATCCCAACACTTCGTGTTTAGACTGATCACTAAACTGCTACAATGGAGAAAGGCTCTTTGCAGAAACAGATGAAGGCTACACACTCATGAAGCTGTGGTGGATTGAACTTGGCTGGATGCCAGGTGCTTATTAGCTAGACAGAAAATAAAAGGAAGGCTCATGGATCAATATAAGGACAGGAAGGTAACTCAATGATTATTATGACCATCTAAACATTTGACTTGAGGAAAATAATTTATTAACAATTACATCAGATTAGAATAATGAGAAAGAAACCTCCGCACATCTTAAAACACCTTCTCCTCACCCCTCCCTTTTTCCTAGGCCTAAGTTCACTCTTGAATTCCCTGTCTCCTCCCTGCCAGCGCCACAAGGGGATGCTAACAAGATATACTCAAATAGTATATCCATAACCCTTGCAATCTTCAGCATGGGTTTTGAAATCAAGATAATTAAAGAAGCCAACTTAAGCAGCTCATGCACACTTAACAGTAAAACAGTTTTAGCAGATGCATTATTAAACACACACATGCATCTTCCCTCAGCACATCACCAAATCGGACTGCCTGATCCCCTTTCAGTTATCAAAAAACGATGATGTCCAGATAACACAGTAGAAGTATTTAAAAATGCTTTTTCTTCCATTTATTATCAAAAGCATCTAAAACAAAATAATGCTTTAAAGTAACTGCTAGAACAATTGTGTATATTATTTATTTTTAAAAAATTAATAAAGATCCAAGCAAATGCCAGTTTTATACCTTAGGAAACTAGTTTGCTATCTGAATATTATATACTACATAATGTTGTAACCCTCAAAATTACATCAATAAGATGTACACACTTCTGTTTAACAGCAGCATGTGAAAGACCATTTCCATAATAGGAGCTTACACTGAAGTCCAAAGATGGCATGTTCCAACAGACAAAAGTACCAGTAGTAAAAGTATAAAAAAGTATGCTGAAGAGCCTGTCATACAGAGGAGTAGCTATGGAGTGCCCCAAAAGTAGATGATTTTTTCCTTGCAAAGTATCATCTAACCCAGGCCAAGATAAAACACTTATTTCAAGCAGCTAACATAAGGTAGCTGTTCAATATCTGCAAAAACTATTCCTTTGAAGTGATAAAGCTAGTTATAAACAATTTACAATACAAAGAAATAAGAGTTCAATTTTTCTTTTTTTTTTTTTTTGCTACAGGAGTGTCGTAGCTTAGAGCAGGACAGATTGCTCTATTGCTCCAAAAGGGGAAAAAGAGTAACAGTCACACAAATAGAATAGATAGTAATGGAAAGTTTAAATCAAAAAAGCAATTCATATACTACAAAAATACAAAAACTACAAAGCGTAGTGGTAAGCATAGGAAAGCATATAAAGTTCAAAGAAATCCCCAGTCTATTCTTAACACAAAAGTTCCTTTACACCAGACCAAAACCCCAATGCTGCCCTTCTCCCCACCTGGGGTTCACCAAAAAGCCCTGGGCTCTTTCTTCCCCCCACTGCAAGGCTGATTTCAGGCTGGCCAGGCCTCAACTGCCTCCACTTTTAACCCTGGCATTAGGCCTAAACAGGCCAAGATTGCACAGAAAAAAAAAAGTTACCTAGGCTAAAGAGGTCTGTGATACTCCCCCACTGTTACCAGATAAGAGAGCATCTCTCTCCCATGGGATCAGAGAGGGAAGAAAAAGAGAGACAGATTCATAAGGGTGCGGGATTTATGGGTAGAAATACATTATTTCCTGCGTCCACCTACTGGGCTGGACACGTTAGACACTGGAGGTCTCAACTCTGGCTTTTTTTTTTTTCTGAGATACACAGCCTAAAAGGCCACAAGGAATTAAGAAGTGAACTGAAAATGTGAAAATTCTTCTCATGTGTGAGGATATCTTAAGTCCTGTGCATCCTGCTTTTTTGCAAGATTAAAAGAAGCAAATCTGCCTCATAATAAAACAGACAGGAAAGTTATCTCTATATGGGAAGAAATCAGCTCTGCAGAAGACTACTCTTTCCCAGTTTAAGATTGCCAAGAGCCTGTAGAGTTTCCTTACAGAGATATATTTATAGATAAAATCGTAATACATTAATGACTGATGGCAGTGTATTGTTTGAAGAAAAAAACCACAGCGTATACATATATTGCCAACCCTCTCCTTCAGATAACAGTTGTGGAACACAAGGCACTAACCTGGCTGATATAAAGTCTTCTGAAACCTCCATCACTATCAAAACATCTTGGGATAGAAGCATAACTAGCATTAGTCATTCTCCGTCATGTGCCCAGTTCAAAGCAGAAAACACGTTTTTAAAACTGCTAGACATTTCAAGGCCAGCATCTTCATGCAAATCTTTCAAGAGGTAAAAAACCACCTGTGTTTCAAGTGTTCTGGAGTCAAGCACAGTTTAATCACAAGAAACTTCAAAGATGTCAATACTAATCAGAGATCAATGAAGAATTATTATATTCTATACAGCACTAATACTACTGAGTCAATGGGTTTAAATCATGGTTTAAAACTGTAAAATTCAGTATTTTAGAGACACTTAAAATACTCTACAACTAAGTTGCCCTGAACACAAAAATTTAAAAGTCAATACTGAGCACAAAGTGAATTAGTTCTACTTCTTTGTAGTAAGGAGGTTTTTTTTTTCCTTCCTTTCTCAGATTCAACAACCTCTCAGTCACCTATATAAGAGCAACAAAACCCCTTTCTGTAATAGAAAGTGAACGCAAACTTCAACACCCAATTAAGAGCAATGCTATTAAGTTGGTCTGTATGATTTTGAGTCTCAGTAAATTCTCACACTAGATTCTTAAAATCCAAAATTAAAACCAGAATCTTGTTCTGAATGCTTCTGCTTTATTCTAGACAGAGATATCACCAATATCCTACTTCTCTGAATATTCCATTTTCAAAATGGGCAGCAAAAACTGGATGTTTTTAAGATGTATTTCAGTATCTTTTAGGAATAGCAATCAACAATCACATAGGAATTGTTCTGTATCTGGAAGCTATTTCAGTTACTTTCAGGCACTTAAAAATACTTTGACATGCTTTCTAACACTTAGTATTGCCAAATCTCAACTTAAAAATTGGTGAGAGAAAAGACTACTTTTAATCAAAGTAGCCAGAAGTACAGAGATAAAATGAGTTCTGACTGCCAGAAGACTCACTGCAATCCTAAGCAAGTCACATCCAGGAGTGTAATCTCTTTTCATAGTTTGCAAGGACAGTACAAAGACAATTTTTAAGTCCTTCTAAACGACAATAAAACTACAAAAGCTCATGTAACACAGTGTTTCTTAGTTCTTTTCTATACTAAGAAATTACTTTATGCTGTCAAAACATCCAATAGAGATACTATGACTGTTTCTGACCAGTTTGGTGGGAGCTTGTACCTCAGAGCCAGCTCCCAGGAAGGACTCTAGAGGACAAAGCCTTTCACTTATACAGCAAGAAACAGGTCATTACTAGGCTAGAAAAGGTCTGATTGTAGCAGTTTAGGCTGGGTGCTCCCTGGCCTGCCACTTAAGTTGAAACTTTGGCGTCCACCCAGTAGACATTCACACCTTATAAATCTGTCTGCGATGTCACTCTCTTCCTCTTTCTTCCCCCTCTGCTCCCGTGGGAGATGCTTCCCTATAGGGTAAATGGTGGGGGAGTATCTCAAGGCCTGTTTAGGCCTAATATCAGGAGAAGAAAGTGGCAGCAGGGGACAGTCTCAGGCCTGGCTAGCCTGGGACCAGCCTAGCAGTAGCGGGGGAGGGGAAGAGGCCTGGAGGTTTTGGGTGTACCCTCAAGCAGGGAGAAGGGAAGTGCTGGGGGCTTTTGAGGTGTGGTGCAAGGGAACTCTCTATGTTTTAGGATCTCTCTGTCACTATGTTCTGTAGTTTTGTAGAACATCAATTGCTTTTCCGTTTAAATTTTCCACCACTATCCACTTGTGTGAATGTCATTCTTTTTCCCTTCTTAAGGGCAACAGGGCACCTGTCCCACTCTAAACCAGTACACTAATATAAACTGTCAACACTAGGGTAATCCCAAATTTTTTACAGTCAATTATAATTTTAATTTAAAATAAATACATCCATATTCCCCTATATTGGAGGCAGCCATACTAGTGTATTAGAGCATAGGAGCAGCTGGCTGATCTACTGATACTATACCCTGAGAAGCAGCTCCATACTTTTACAAGCTCAGATGATGTACTGTGCAGCTGTATGAAAAGAAAAAAAAGTTTTGCTTTTCTATTCTCCATCTTCAGTCTTATCTTTTATTTCTCAAGATGGAACTACAAAGTATGCTTTCATATAGAGGGATTTTGAAAGCCTAGGTATATTAATCAAACGCATCTCTTCCTTTACACCTATACTTCACAGTAAATAAAGATTTTTTTTTTTGTAGGCACATAGACAAAACAAACCAAAATAGTTGGGTTTTGGTTATTTTTGATTGTGGGTTTTTTTTTGTTTGTTGTTCTCCCCCCCCTTCCCCCACCCACCTCCCAAAAACACTGCACTAGTAATTTCACTGATTAATGTCTCTACAACAGGATGAAATCAAAGTCAGCTGTAAAAAACTTTGCTAATGCATTGAATATTGATGTCTGACCTAACCACTAGTTTATCTGTAACTCCACATAGTTTTTTGTGGCCTGTATATAATCTAGTATTCTCCAAGAATACCACAATTTTATGATTTTACATAACTAACAGATTGAATACAAAGTTGGAAGACTACTTCCATGCTTTCAAGATATCTTGTAATGAGGAAATAAACCAAATACTAGAATGATTGTACTAACACTGTATTATCTACTCCCAGATAACAGGGAGTATTTTCCACCTGGAAGTATCTAGCTGTTCTTGAACATCCATGTTCGTATAGTTTCTTCGAAGTATCAATCATCTTTAAAAAAGACAAGTAATAAATCTTTGTCAGAGCTGAATTGAATCTGCTGGTGAATATTCAATACCATGCTAAGTCAGGAAAGATTCGAAATGAAAGCACCGACTGGAGCAAAGTATCATGGGGCTTCAAGTTCATATTGCAACACGACAGGCTTCCTGTTCCTGGCTGCAGTTTCGATGTTTGGGGTGTTGGTCTTTTCCACTGGCCTGGCTGCTGTATGCTTCAGTGGGGGAACTGTTTCATCACTGGCTTCTGCTGAAGGGATTCCTGAAAGCATTTATAAAGTGTCTTCACAAGATACAAGTGATTCCAGTCAGAATTAGAGGGGCTTTGCTTCCAACCAGATGGAGGAGAGAGACTACTGGGTTTATTGAACAGTATGGAGCGATGGAGCATCCACAACTTCTTTTGGTGACACGTTTCAGTGTCTCTGGAACCCTCATTATAAAAAATTAGATTCATATTAACTATAAGAATGAGAAAGTGAAAGCACTTTAGAACCATTGCTTCTCGTCCTGTAAGTACAGGCTGCAATACAGTCTCACCAAAGCCTCCTCTTTTCCAGGCTGAACAACCCCCAGTTGTCTCAGGCTTTCTTCACAAGACTTGTGTTCCAGCCCTCTGATCAATTTTGTGACCCTACTCTGAACTGTCTCAAACAAGCTATCATGGATTGAGTTGAAATCTGCTGCTGTTTTTCAAAACTATCCTTCTGTCATGCTAGCTTCAAAATGAAACGGCTGGAGCAAAGTATTATGGAGCTTGAAGTTCAGATTGTAACATCAGAGGCCTCCTGATCCAGTTGCTGCTTTTGGGATTCCAGGTTTTGGGCACCGGCTTTTCTTTTCCATGGGGATGGTGGTGGGATGGGTGGGAGTTGGCTTAGGATTTAGTTCGCTGGCTTCTGCTTGCTGCTGCTTTCTGCATCTTGCTGTGCTTTTTCTGCAAATAGGCTAAGATAATTGTGCATTGTATCATCTCATTTATATTGAGCACTATCTCAACTCTTGATCTCAACCTGGAGCTTCTTTGTGTGTTACTTTCCCTCACTTCTGTGTTGGAGGGGAACAGGCTGTTTAACTCATTACACAAGGCCATGTCTTTCACAAAATCACAGAATGTTAGGGGGTTGGAAGGGACCTCCAGAGACCATTGAGTCCAACCCCTTGTCAAAGGATGATCACCTAGGGCGACCACACAGGAATGCATCTAGGTGGGTTTTGAAAATCTCCAGAGGAGGATACTCCACTACCTTTCTGGACAACCTTCTTCTAGTGATCCATCACCCTCACTAGAAGGAAGCGCCTTTTCATGTTGAGGCAGAACTCCTGTATTCTAGCTTGCACCCATTGTTCCTTGTCCTGTCACTGGCCACCACTGAAAAGAGACTAGCACCTTCATCTTGACACACAGCCCTCACATTTACAGATGTTGGTAAGATCCCTTCTCAGCCTTCTCTTCTCAGGACTAAACAGGCCCAGGTCTCTTAGCCTTTCTGCATAGGAGAGATGTTCCAGTCCCACAATCACCTTTCTAGCTCTCCACTAGGATCTCTCCAGCAGATCCCCGTAACTCTTGATTTGGGGAACCCAAAAATGGATGCAATATTCCAGGTGTGGTCCCATCATGCAGAGTGGAGGGGGAGGAGAACCTCCCTAGACCTGCTGGACACACTTTTCTTAATGCATCCCAGGATGCTGCTGGCCCTCTTGACCACAAGGGCACATTGCTGTCCCATGGAGAATGTGCTGTCCTGTCCACTAGGATCCCAAGGTCTATCTCCATGAAGCTGCTTTCCAGCAGGATGACCCCTGGTTTTCACTGGTGCCTGGTGTTATTCCTCCACAGTCTCTGCACTTGTCCTTATTGAAATCCATGAAGTTTGCCTTTGCTGAGCCTGTCCAGATCTCACTGGATGGCAGTACAGCCTCCCAGCCTGTCAGCCACCCCTGCTCCAGTTTCACATCACCGGTGAACTTGCTGAGGGTACATTCAATCCCCTCATCCAAATCACTGATGAAGGTATTCAACAAAACTGGACCAAATACTAACCCCTGGGGAACACCACTAACAGGCTTCCAACTGAACTTGTCTCCACTGCTCACAACTTTCTTTCATGTGGTTAAAGATGTGGAACAAGCTGCTCCATCATCCATGGAGGTGAGGCTGGCTGCTCTGTAATTGCCTGTCACCCTTCTTGTCCTTTTTGAAGACTGGAGTGACATGGGCTGTCTTCCAGTCCTCACACAACTCTACGATCTTCCAAAAATGATGGAGACTGGTACAGCAACAGCAGCCAGCTCTCCAGCACTCACAGACGCATCCCATCACAGCCTATGCATTCGTGCATTTTTATTCCATCCAAGTAATCTCTAACCCAATCCACACCAAGCAGTGGAGAGTCTTCCTCCCTCCCCATTTTTCCCCCAAGGGTATACATTTTAATTAAGCTTGGAGAAGGTGGTATTTGAATGTCAACCAGTTCTCTTGGACCCCCTTACTCTCTAGAGCCCTAGCCCACAGGATACTTTTAAGTCATTCTTTGAATAGGACAAAGTTAGCCCTCTTAAAGTCCAGGGCAAAGGTTTTACTATTTGGCCTGCTTCTTTCCATAACAACACTAAACTCTGTCATTTCATAGTCACTACACCCAAGGCTTCCTCCTACCTTAACATTCTTTAAGAGATCATCTTTGTTTGTTAATACAAGGTCCAGCATCAGCCCTCTGCTCATTGGTTCTTCAACCACCAGCCACTGATGCACTATAAGAACTTTTGGATTAAGAATGCCTTGTTGCGTGATCCTTCCAACTAGTGTCAGGGTGACTGAAGTCACCCATGCATACCGGGGTATGTATGTAATCTTGAGACTACTGCCAGCTGCATATAAAAGGCCTCACTGACAACTTCTTCCTTTGGTGGTCTGTAGTAGATACCCGCAACAGTGTCACCCACATCTGAACGTCCTTTACCTCTTACCCACAAGCTTTCAAAACTTTCTTCAACTCGCCATGGGTTAAGTGCATGCACTGTAGCTGCTTAGTCAGAGAGCAATTCCATTGCCTTGCCTTGTTTGTCTGCCCTTCCTAAAAAGTACAGTCATCCATGGGTGCTACCCCCCCCACGTTCAATTGCAATCTCAAGGAGGAGCAATAACAGAAAAAGTCATTAGCTGTCTTCCTCAAGTATGTAACAACCAGAGGCTGAAAGCCAGCAACGCAAGTTTAGGCCACAAGTATGTCAAGAGTTGAGGCAAGCCAAATGTGTATGACTTGGGTTCTATTTAAAAGACAATGATAGTACAAATGAAATTTGTATGTTAAGGAATTCCCAGTTTTAAAGCTACTCGGAAAAAGACATTTTAACTGTTACATTAAAAAGCAAAAATGGCATCTAATGAAACGTGTATGTCAATGTTTATGACTATTTAGCATGACAGCACAATTACAGGACAAATTACAATGAACAAATAACAGAAAATCTGCCTCTTCAAAAGAAGCCTATGAATTCTCCATGCTCTAGCTTAACTTTTTTAGTTTTTAGAAGAAAAATATTCAGCCACATAATCACTCTCTATATGCTTCATGTTATGACACTTCAAATCTGTTTCATTGTTTATCATGTCACCTTTGAAATCCTTAAGATAAAATTCTTCCAAGAGTAGCTGTAAAAATTTTCAGTCTGAGTTCTCTCAGCCTGGGCATGGTGCCCAGTTAATGGTTAGACATCAACAAGATTGGAGTTAAACATCGTTCAAAGCCTGCTCTCCTTTTCTCTTACAAATATAATTCTATTCCCACAGGTACTCTGCTATTGTCAAGAGGTAGGATGACTCAATTTGATGGAATGAAAATCACTGAGCCAAATGCTAGAGACTTGGTCTCTCCTTTGAAACAATTTATTAAAAATATTTGCCAAAGGTACCTTTGAAATGAAGAGATCATTCAAATGAGTGACAGCAAATTAACATTCATGTAAATTTGTGGCACTGTTTTGGAAGCTTTAAGGATTTGACAGAAATTTTCCACTATAAATTGCTGCGGTTTTCAATGAACTGATGAGTACTGGATGAGACTGATGAGATCAGGATGGACTACTGCTTGTGTATTTTAAAAGTCAAATGAACTCTCCCAAGTATACTTGACAATTACTTGGCTTCTTGAGACTTTTAGAAAAATCACCACAACAGATTATATTACCTACATAAGACAATTAAAAAGCAAATAATTAAACATAGTAATTAAGAACATCCACCTGCAACCTTTTCACTCTCAGTCGACCTAGTAAATTCTTAACTTTTAAGTGGTAACTTCTGGTCCCAGTCCCACACTAGTCAAAGCAGAATGAACAGCTAAAGCAAAGACTAGATTCTTCTACAGAAAAATTCTTTATTTGCCACTTGATGCCTTTTTTTTTTTTTTTTTTCATCCCTGCTCCATACTATAGAGCACACAAGACTGAGATTCACTGGTCTTTAAAGCTGCGAACTCTGAATAAGCCTAGTCATGGAAGTACTCATATTGGCATTTCTTTGAATAAAAAAATTGCTTTAAAATACTTTGATGAAACTATTTCAGCTTAGAGAGCACATGCAGTAGCAACACAACATCTGTGGTTTTGCAGTGTTTTTGAAAGACTCTTTCGCAATTAACTGGAGAGAATATATAAACCCATGAAGTTTTACTCTAAATTTTAAGTACATGGTGAATAAATCTGTTACAGCACTTCCAAGATGAAAAAGTGAAAAATCTCCCTCAGTATGTCAGTGTAACGCTAGAACATTGATTATAAGAATTTTATATAACTTACAGTTGTAATAAAACTTCGCTACTGAGACTGTATTAAACACTTATGTTTGTACTACTAAATTGAATTTATGTGTGCCTTTTCAATTCATCTGCTTCTGTAGCAAAAGTAAATGTTCTTTTAAGACAGGAATGTCAGTACCTTCATAAAACCATTAGCACATTAAAAATAATAAATCTATCAAAACCACTTTTTACCTGTTAAACCCAAAGACAATTACAAGAATACCACCTCACCTGCATCAGCTCTGGACCGCTGACCTGGTGATTTTCCAAATGGGGTCTTCATTCATCTGTGTTTAAGTGAGCAGCAAAGCTGCTGGACTAGGGTGAAAATCCAGTTCTTCCCAACTTTGTGGCTATCTTCTTTGACTTGGAATAAGTTAGCTACTTATTAGTCCACCATTCATTCATGAGTTTGTCCTTCCTCAAGTGTAAGATGTGTACTTTCAATTACAGTACTCTGAAAAACAAAGCAGGTAAAGTGTCAGTGTTTCAATTTGAGACTTGGTTAAAGCTAAGCAGTAACTGACTTGGGCAAGACAAAAATATCGCCTCACTATAATGCTCATTTTCTTACTCATTAGAAAGTTTCTTATATTCTTACTTTGAAAATATTTAGCAAACAAAGGAGGCTGAAAGCTTATGGGTAGGCACTAGGGATCAGGACAAGGGAAGCCTTGTGGTAGGAGTCTATTGCAGACTGCCTGACCAAGTGGAGCTTATCGATGAAGCTGCCTTACTCCAGCTTGAGTAGGCATCACGATCACAGGCTCTCACCCTGACATCTGTTGGAAAAACAACACAGCTGGCTGCAAATGGAATCGAGGAAGCTCCCAGAGTGCCTAGATGACAATTTCATAAGACAAGAAATTAACAGTACTGCTTGAGGAGATGTCTTCTTGGACCTGTTGGTCACAAATGCAAGTGAAGTCATCAGGGATGTCAAAGGCAGTCGGGGCTGCAGCAATCATGCACTAATGCAGTTGACTGTCTTAAGCGGTATGAAGCCTGTAAGAAACATAGTTAGGACTAAATTTTAGGAAAGCAAACTTCCATCTTTTCAAGGAGTTAATAAATAGGATCCCAAGGGAAACAACTCTCAAGGACAAGGGAGCAGAACATAGTTGGCAAATCTTTAAGGATGCTCTCTACAGATCACAAAAGATCTCAATCCCCACATATAAGAAATTGGGCAAAGAGGGCAAGAGACCACCACGGTTAAGCCATGACCTGCTGGTCAAACTAAAGGGCAAATTGAGGCTACACAGGAAATGGAAGGAGGGACAAGAATCCTGGAAAAAGTATAGGGATGTTGATCAACTGTGTAGGGAGGAGGTCAAGAAGACCAAGGTACAGCTGGAACTGAACTTTGCACGGGATGCAAAGAAAAACAGGAAAGGCTTCTACAGGTACATTAACCAGAAAAGGAAGACAAAGAAAATGTCCTCTCCCCCACCCCTGATGAGCAACAGTGGGGAACTTTTATCAACAGACAAGGAGAAGACTGAGATTCTCAAGAACTTCTTTGCCTCGGTGTTCACTGGCATCCCCTCTCCTCATTGCTCTCATGTTGATGGACCACAAGTTGGAGACCAGGGTGGGACACTTCCTCTCACTGTAAGTGAAGACAAGGTGAGTGATCAGCTGAGGAACCTGAAAATATACACGTCCATGGGGCCTGATGAAATGCAACCCAGAGTCCTGAGAGAATTGGCTGATGTAGTTGCCAGGCCACTCTTCATGATATTTGAGAAGTCCTGGCAGTCAGGTGAAGTCCCTGGGGACTGTAAGAAAGGAAACATCACACCCATTTTTAAAAGTAGAAAGGAGGACCCTGGGAACTACTGACCTGTCAGCCTCACTTCTGTGCCTAGGAATATCATGGAACAGATTCTCCTGGGTGCCATGCTGAAGCACATGCAGGACAGGGAGGTGATTCAAGACAGCCAGCATGGCTTTACTAGGGGCAGGCCCTGCCTGACCCAACCTAGTGACTTTCTATGATAAAGTGACTATGTCAGTAGATAAGGGATGACCTGTGGATGTGAACTACCTGGACTTCTGCAAGGCCTCTGACACGGTCCCCTACAACATCCTCCTCACTAAGTTGGAGAGATACAGATTTCATGGGTGAACTGCTCAGTGGATAATGAATTGGCTGGATGATGCTTAATGGCTTAATATCCAGATGAAATGCAGTGACAAACAGTGTCCCTCAGGGGTCTGTACTGGGACCTGTTTAATATTTTTATCAATGACATCATAAGATTGAATGCACTATCAGCAAACTGGCAGATTTCAGTAAGCTGAGTGGTGTTGTCAATACACCAGAGGGACAGGATGTCATCCAGAGGGACCTGGACAAGCTGGAAAGGTGGGCCCCATGAAGTTCAACAAGAGCAAGTGCAAGGTTCTGCACCCAGGCCAGAATAATCCTCACTATCAACACAGAGTGGGGGATGAAGTGTTAGAAAGCAGCCCTGTGGAAAAGGACTTGGGGTGCTAATGGACAAGAAGCTGGCAGTATGCACTTGCAGCCCAGAAGGCCAATCACATCCTGAGCTGCATCAAAAGATGTGCTGCCAGCAGATCCAGAGAAGTGATTCTACCACTTTACTCTGCTCTGGTGAGACCTCACCTGGAGTACTGCATACAGGTCTGGAGCCCTCAATATAGGAAGGATATGGACCTGATGGAGAGGGTCCAGAGGAGGGCCACAAAAAATGATCAGGGGGTTGGAGCACCTCTGCTACAAGGACAGGCTGAGGGAGCTGGGGTTGTTCAGCCTGGAGAAGTAGAGGTTCTGGTGAGACATGATAGCAGACTTCCAGTACCTGAGGGGAGAGACTGTGTACAAGGGCCTGCAGTGACAGGACAAGGGGCAAAGGCTTCAAACTAGAGAAGGGCGGATTTAGATTGGGTATCAGGAAGAAGTTCTTCACTGTGAGCATGATGGAACACTGGAACCGGTTGCCCAGGGAGGTGTTTGAGGCCCATTCCCTCGAGACGCTCAAGGTCAGACTCGATGAAGCCCTGGGCAACCTGGTCTAGTTGGGGATGTCCTTGCTGACTGTGGGGAGGTTGGACTAGATGACCTTTGGAGGTCCCTTCCAGCTTGGACTGTTCTGTTTCTATGACGTGTATGCAAGAATACAGCAAAACAAGTACTAGGGCTGCTACTTTCCCATCATATTCACAAGCAAGTTCCACATAGCAAAGTCACCGACCTGAATAAAAGCTTCTTAAAAACCACTGCCCTTAGTATAAGGAAAAATGACTACTAGGTGAAAAGAATTTGCACTACCTTCACCAGAGGTAAAACACAAATTATGTATTTCCACAGCAGCAGATAGAGCAAAATCAACATAAGTAGCTTTTTTAGATTCAAAGTGACACATCCAAAACAAATTATACTTGTCTTCACAGACTGCAAGTAACTTAGAAGTGTTACTGCCCAACAGTCAGGCACATATTTCCATAACACCAGCCAGCACAGGTCATCAGCAGTGCAGCTGTAGTTTTCACAAAGACAGGCATTCCTATGATTTGTCATTACCTGACAATACTCACCAGTGCAAGCGTATTGCCTGTTTGCTCTTATAAGCCTTCCTAGGCTGCAGCACGCTTATAGCAATGTGGGAATCAGAGGACTGCTTTGATAGTGTTCTAATTATTGTGGCATGTTTCACAGAAGATGGGTAGCTTAAAAATGCACACCCTATAAAATGTCAGTCATACTGGTTTTAATAAGAGTAGTACAATCATTCTCTTAAGGAGGAAGATGCCGTATTAATACAGAAAAATTCTAGCTGTAATAATTTAATTTTGAAGTACAAAGGCAAAAGGAAAAACTAGCATGCAGAGACAGCGCAGCTTTCACTGCAAACCAGCTTATCCCCCTCTACAAGCTTAACATTTTTATAAGCTTTTCCCCCATAACATAAGCATAACCCCCTTAATGCAATTCTCTAGCTTAACTTGACGTTAACAATCATGCTTGTCTTTCCACCAAAATTATATGCATTTGACTGCAACACACAGCAGAATGTTATTTACTACATTCTAGTGAAAACTTCATGGCCCTACTACCTATGGCACTTCAGGAGCACAGAAAGGTAGCAATTGTAGTAATTAATGGCACCAAAACCAGAAAGTTCAGTGCTTCACTCCTACACAACATACCTAAATGTCACCATAATGAACAAAGAAATAGTACCATAACATTTGCTGAAGCATTGCTTTAAGGGTAAAAGTTTGGAAGGAGAAGGAGGTGTTAAGCAATAGTGTGCCTTAGGAACAGACCTGCACATTCAGAGTATACAGCCTCTGACATTAATTCCAGGTTTGCATCTCCTCAGGTGTGGCTACCATTGAGCACCACCTGGTGGGCTCCCACGTTGTCACTTCGGTATCTAATATACGCTATTGCATGCAACCCCCCAGCTCCAAGTTTGCATTAGTAACTGCTGCTCAATGCAGGACCAGCATCTTACAAGACTGTTCTGTGGAAGGAGCCATTCTAAAATGAAACGCATTGGCTGAAGAGATGCCTCTGTAAGTAATATTTTGATTTCCGTATCTCAGCTTGGTGCATGTTTCAGTTGAAGTAGTACCATAGGTGTAACATTAACACGTTGTACAAAGCACATAGGTTGCTTAGGTTCCATAATTCTTATCATATGAACAGAAGCGATCACTCTATACAAGCCCTCCACATGCTGCTCCCCAAAGGCAATCTTCATGGCAAAATCTCATAAATAACATGGGGAATAAAAATAAATGCCTATTTTGTGTTACTTTTTAAAAATCGCAAATAAAATAAAAACAAGCAAACAACAAAACCAACCAAACACAAAATAATAAAAAAATCTCCAAACAAACAAAACATTACCAAAACAAACTAAAACTAAAGACTCCAAATACTTTCCTGTGGTGCCAGAATTCAACTCCTTAAGTTCCATATTCGCTTTCAAGTATCCTAAAGGCTCAACTGGCATACTGGTTATTAAGAACTTTATCCTATCACTAGGATTTTCGGTGGGTAGTAACAGCTGATTTCTGAAAAAGAACATTACAACACATGAACTCTGAACATGAAAGACATTTACAGGTGACAACTAGGAAAAGCAATACATTTCAGCTACAGATTTATGAGCTGAAAGACCTCCAGTTAAGTACTACTATCCCTTCCCTTACAACAGCCTTCACGTCGTTCTTCTACCCATGTATTGTTTGTCTGCAGTTGTGTAGAAACAAGCAGCACTGTCATGCAGCTGTAAGCATATGGACACATACCTACATAAATGCAACCTGATCTAGTGAAAGATGTCCCCTGCTGGTGGCAGGGGGTTGAGCTAGATAATTTTTAAAGGTCCCTTCCAACAAAACCATTTTGATTATTCAGCAGAAGGCTGGAAGAATTTCATATTTGTGCAAACGACCTCTTGTTCACTCAACAGGATTTCAGTTTACAGAAAATATTGAAGAGCTTCTGTTAAAGAGTAAGCACCACACGTCTGCACTTGAATTCTAAGAATCAGACTACAATGCTTTATAATGATTTTTGGAGTCAAATAAAAACATTTATCCTTTTAGCGAACTCTTGCATTTTAACTTTGTGTTAACTATACAGAGAGAGATAAAAATAGAAACCACAGTGTGCTAAGTAATTACCTAATAAAATATTTTAACAAACAAATGGACAGATGATACCATACTACAGAGCAAAGGGTTTGCTGTCAAATCCTGAAAACATGAAATTCATAGTATAGCATAAAACCAGGGAAGCTGACAATTTAGGAAACCCAAAAAACTGAAGACACTGTAGTAGAAGAAAAACTACTATTCTCTCTAAAGCTGCCTATCTCCGGCAACAGTATTTAGGGCAAAACATGGACTATTTATCTAATTAGCTTGAAGCATTTATATAGTTAGTTCTAGAGGAACATATGCAAGTGTTAGCTCTCAAAGACTGCATTCAGTTCACACAAGGGAGAAAAACAAAAACAAACAAAAAACCAAAAACCAACCAAAACAAACCCTAAAAAAGAACAGCCAGAGAGAAAACCTGAAAGTTTAACTTTCAGTGTTTCCTACCCATATTTTGCAGACAAAGCAGTCTGTCTCACTAAATAGTGCTTAGGAACTCTTATTTTTGCAATAGACACAATTTGAAATAAACTCTGACAGTGTATAATACAGCCACTTAAAGGCAGCAGTAAGAACTTTATTACAGCCAGTATTATAAGCCAGTATTTAAACATATTTGCCTGTCTTTAATTTCAGGGACTTCATGACCATCCTTTCAGCAATGGAGTATCATCTTGCAATATTAATTTTCAGAACTCCCACATGACAGTTCTAAATTGTAATACAAGCACAATAAAAAGAGCAGAGAGAACAGGACTCTCAGCCCCCATGGCTGAATGCATCCACTTCTGATTTTTAAAGAATTTGTTGTAAGTTAAATGCTAAAATATACATTTTTTTTTTCCTGCAAAAGCTTACCACCTTTACACTTACAGAAATCATTAAAGTTTAAACGTAATCTTCTCTGCCTTAGAACACCCATCCAGCAATAGCCTGGAACACAAAAAACCCCAAAGTAGTACTTTTCACTTTCTATGGAAAAATATCAGACAAAACCAAAAACAAACACCCCCCCCCACACACAAAACAACAAAGAAAAAAAAAAAACCAAAAAACAAAACCTCCCACCAAATCTGAACAATCATATAAGACACTACAGTGGTGGACAACTACTCTAAATTACAGGAAGAACACAGTATATCACATTTGGACATATTTTGCAGCATTTGGTCCTTGAAAATGCTTGGACTGCTAAGAGATCAATTTCAGTACGTTAGTTCTAAGCAGTCTACAATGAAGCGTCAGGTGTTTGTCTTCAGCATGCACAGAAGTACATAGAATGCTTGTGCAGTATGCTTATGTATTGTTTTCTTGGAATCCATAGGTGAAAAACAACTCTAAATGTGAGATTTCCCAAGTGTTTTTCAGCCCAAGACAACAGCCAATGGATCTGATTAGCGCCACATCAATGTGATCGATTACTGAAGTTTATCTGTCTAGAAAGTAAGACCTGAAGGTGGCAAAATCTCTCCAGATAGTAACAAAATACTTCTTTAAAAATTTACGTATCTAGAATCAAACTCCTACATCTTGGAAACAAAAAGAGGGAACTTTCTGAAATGCTTCCAATTCTGGCTGCGATTAAAGGATTATTTCATACTTTCCAGTCAACTACAAGTTCTGATGTCACCTCACTCTGACTGGCTTGATGCTAGCTCTCAGCACATAGTACAAATTCCATATTCAACACAAATGTGGTTCTCAAAAAGTGACAGTCTCCTTAAATAGCATACCATAAACATTGTTCCAAGGGAATACCCATGAAATGCATTGCAAAGATTTTACCCACTGGACACAAGTGGAGGCAGAGACTTAACAGTAAATTGCCCAAGATAAATTGCACAAAGATCACTCAACTAGCAGGCCAATTGCTAGCCTGGCAAATCCTAAGAGCTATCTGACAAAGAGCTACCAGAATATCTGTATAGAGAAAACAGAGAAAGTACCTCAATTGTATTTCAATTTACCTTCTCTTTTTTTCCAATCTAGATTAAAGCTACTGCAAACAGCAGTACCTTTGGACCATAACAGCAGTCAAAAATTAGGTGCATGTACTGTAGTGCACCCTGTCAACCCTTTGTATTCAGCCTGTCAACCCTCCGTATTATTTCTTTCCTTCCTGCTCACTCTGTTCCTTCCCACCAGTCTTCATACAGTATTTATCTGTTAGCAAAATACCATTGTTTTCATCTGCCATTCAGGTAACCCTTAGAGTATCTGGCTTTCTTACTTTGCAGAAGCTTTCATGTGGGTGACAGCATTCTGAGCTTACTCAAACATATGACTTTGTATTCCACATACATATTAACATGTCATAAGAGAACTGGTAACCCTCAGCATTACAAAGCCACAGATTGTACCAGGCTAGGCTTATCTATTCCTCAGTAGGGCAGGGAAAAGAGCCCTTAGAACAAAACTGAAATAAAATTGAGACCAGGAAGTAATTTCTTGCATATAAAATCAGATAGGAATCTCAACATAACCTGCAGCAACTTCCATTACTGACCCTCCAGTATCTAAGAAGCTGACAAAACCCTGCTTCACAATATGCATAGTATAATTATGAGACAGTTTCCCCTTGTCTTATTTCAGCAAATTCTGTGCTGCTAAGAATGCTCCAAAACACAGCCTACAATCGAATTACAGAGATGCCCTAAAAACCATTGCAGTCAAGGCTTTTGAAATTCCAGGATAACAATGTAGCTTAAGTTAAAATTTTAGATTTTGTATTTCAGAGCAATTAAAAAAAAAAAATCTACTCAAAGAATATGCAAACTAAACACAAAGCAAAGAAACCGCATATAATACAATACATTCAGAAAACAATTTTAAATACTTGAGTGTTACCTAATAATTATTAAAAAAAAAATCAAAGTCTGAAAATACTGAATTCCACCTTTTTTGCTTTTATTTTTTTTTTCCCATACAGATGCTTCCTGCTTTTTGAGACTTACTCTAGAGAGCTCTGGGAAATTTTTCTCTTACTCTAAAGAAACCATTATGGACTTTTTTTTCACTTTGGAATTTAACACAGAACATTGCCATTTGAGTTGACAAATTCTAAAAGCAAAATCACCCACCAGTTATATTTGTTTCACTCTAATCATATGTGGGTTTCTTTAGGAAAGCACAATTATTTCTGTGTTCTTCATTTCCATTCTTCTCACATTTCAACACATTAAGTAGGTAATTAACTGTTTTAGAGGTGAGATAGCCTTATAAAAGCACACAATAGAAGTACTATTAGAAGAGCTTCCATCGAGGTTTTCAGGTTAAGAAGCCTGTGCCACTGTCACTACCTGGCTTGCCTGGCTCTGCACACGTTTGGTACACACCAGTTACTTTTTCCAGACTGGCTAAGTCTCTTTACTTGTCAAAGTCACTTGTGATTTTACCTTTGTTTCTGAAGCCATCTGCCACTCCAAAACACTGAATTAAAGCAAATCCAAGAACTCTTTCACTTCTTTCTAATCTTTAAGATCATACTTCCCAACCATTGCCTTGCATTTTCTGCATTACCCTTCTGACTTCAGCCTCCAGGCTTTCTCGCACTTCTGCAATTCATTTTAGCAAAGCTTTAGATAAAATCTTCTCCAGTCATCTGACAAAGACCAGTTCAATAAGCTGCTCCATTTATTTATTTATTTTACATAGTTCCTCATACCTCACTGCAGCATCTTTTTCTGTCCTAGTTTGCAAACTTATACGTAGTACATGCTTCACTGTGGTATCTGGTTTAATACTGAAGACGACTTTTCACAAATAAAGCTTCTAGCCATCACCTCTGAAAAACTCCGCATTTCAGTAAGTAAAAAAAAAAAAAAAATAAATCAATAACAAGGCATGAAGTAGAACACAGAATGCAAACAGAAAAGGTCTCACTGGTTGTCTTCAGCAGCACAAAGAACACACTTTCAAATTATGGTTACAACCCAATCCAGCCTACACAATGCTGGATACAAAGAAAACAAATGATGGGACTTTGGAAGCTCTGCTGCCAAACCCCAGTGGATCTTTGCCAAGTGTGGATAAACAAGAATTGCTCAGTGCTTATTTGTTCAGAGCTGAAGCTTTTCATTAGTTTCTTTTTCTTTTTTTTAGTAAAAACATGCTATATCCTTACATATACATACATACATGTATATATGTATACGTAAATATGATGTAAGAGTATAAAGAAAATGTTTTTTATATATATACACACACACATATATATACTTTATACTCTTCAGTTTTACCTCTCTGTCCTAAAAGTTGCAAGTTTGAAGTACTGGAAGCAAGAAAGCTGCAGTTTCTTGCTACAGAAAAAGTTAAAACTTTTTCCTAGTTGCATCATCATGGAAAGAATGAAGAATTTTTGATTGAAGTTTTATTAGAAGTTCAATTTAAACAGCTTAAAGATACATCCAGAATACGAGATGCAAGTCTTAATGACATAAAAAGTAACCACAAAAAAGCTTCTCCAAACATGAGTATGAAGTAGCTTCCACCTCAAAAATAACCACGGTAAGACTCACAATACCACAGTCCCAGAAAATTCTCATGTGTTCTTTAGAAACATTTCACAACACACTAGCATCCCACCAGCCCAAAATGCAAAAAAGCACCATTTTTAATCCTTAATCTTACACCAACATTATTTTGATGAGCTTCCACATATTGTTCTTAACCTAATCTTTTTAGATGATAGCTCCTCAAGGTTTTAGAAAGTTGGAAGCATTTTAACATTTCCTTCCAGTTTAAAATAATTAATTTCACAAATTCTGCAAAATGATGAAAAAATAATACTGTTAAGAAGCAAAGTCCTGCCCAACACTTCCCTCATCCTAACTTCACCAGCCTCTGTCCCTTATTGAGTGAGTATGCAACTGAAAACAGTTGATTTCCCTCAGCATTCAGCAGCAAACATTTAGGAAGACAGCTAATGAAAACAGGTACTGGTCAGAATGCATTTCAAATACATGTATCCATGGATGCACTATTTTTAAAAGTCCAGCAAGAACTACAATGTTTTATTCGAAGTTACTTTTGCACCTTATGCATTTAGAAGACAGAACAACTTTGAATCCATGAAGAACCTGACCTACTATAGGTGAACATGAAGCATTTACCACATGAAGGTAAGCAAGGACACAATCAGTGGACTGGAGCACCTCTCCTATGAAGACAGAGAGAGAGTTGGGGCTATTCAGTCTGGAGAAGGCTCTGAGGAGACCTTATTGTGGTCTTCAAGTATCTTAAGGGGGCCTACAAGAAAGCTGGGGAGGGTCTTTTTAAGGTGTCAGGTAGTGGTAGGACTAGAGGGAATGGAGCAAAACTAGAAATGGGTATGTTCAGATTGGATGTTAGGAAGAAATTCTTCACCATGAGGATGGTGAGATACTGGAGGAGGTTGTACAAGAAGGTGGTAGAAGCCCCATCCCTAGAGGTTTTTAAGGCTATACTGGATATGGCTCTGAGCAACCTAATCTAGTGTGAGGTGTTCCTGTCTGTGGCGGGGGGGGTTGGAACTGGATGATCCTTGAGGTCCCTTCCCTAACAATTCTATGATTCTCTAAGTACATTGCATACGTTAAGCAAGGGACGGTCCTGAGGCAGAGAGTAAGATAACCAACATTTCTGAAGAGCAGAATGTTTTCCTATTTTGTTGTTAAATAAAAAAATAAGGTTATCAGTTGTAGCCTTTTAGCTATCAGTTGTAGATGTACAGGAAATCTATTCCTGTTCCATGTATGCAGAGGACGGTTTCCATTTCACAGGAGGCAATCACATAAATTGTTCTTTCTGACCTGCCTACTATTCATTGGTTTTCTGAAACAATATAATGTCTAAGTATATGGCTACTGATTATACAGGAGTTTCTTCCATGTTTTCTGCAGTTAAAGAAGCTTTCAGAACAGAAATGGTTTTCATTTATTTTCATTCATTTTTTTTCCCCAATAGTATATTTTATCACAATTAAGACAAGATTTTCTCTACTCTACATGGCATATGTAACCTGCAACAGCACGAACTACTTGTATTAGAAATGCTTCAGGCACTGTCAACAACCTTTTAGTAGTCAAATATTCCAGTTGTGAACAGAGCACTGAACACATGGTTCAGTGAATCCGACTATTAAAAAACCATCTGGAGCTTCTCTACAAATACAGCTGTTTCTAGAAGGCCTTTAGAAGAAGTATTCTTCATGGTAGCTAGTCCTACTAGCAATGCAGTGCATTGCTTTTTTTTTTTTTTTTAAATAAAGTCACTGTAATTCAGCCTTAAGCATGTCAGTTGCACCTCCTCCCGATATAGCATACATAAGGACAGGTCTTGTTAGTGCTGTAGAAAAAAAAACAACTAACTTTTCTAGGTATAAATGTCAAAGCCAAAAGGTTATCCAGATCACCTGTTTCAACATCCAGTTTATGCAAACTTGTAAACTGGAAGTTGTAAGACACATCGTATTCAACATCTGTCCACCACCTGTAAAGCTGGCTAGAACCAAGTTCCTCTGCTGTGGTCTCCCACTAATCCAGTACAATGCTTTGAATAGGAAAAGGTTAGAGCAAGATTTAATGTGATCTTGTTTCTGTGAAAAGTATTACAAAGGGGTGCTTTTCTGCAATGGTAGAGTTGAGGACTGAGCTAATGTCTCTGCTGCAAATAAGATCTGACAAATAGAAGCCTTTCTCTTACCTTAATTCCCTAGGGCACTGGCAACTAAATTACAACTTTGCTGACAAGTTGATGAATTTTACTTTTTGTATTACAAGCTTTAACACTTAATTTTACTAATACACAGGTAGTCCAGTCACCTAATAGAGTATGATAATCCTGGCTCTCAAAGAAAGATTGATTTATTACACTGTACAATTCTCTTCATATAGCTTAAGAAAAACATTATTCTAGGGTTTTTTTGAGAACAGTGGAAGAAAGCAATTTATTTCCTCAATGGCAGACAACATGGTACATAAAGCCTCACACCATAAAATTATCATGCAAGAAAAATCCCCCAAATGAACAAACCCCTCCTAAATTAACTAAACTGAACTCTCAAATTGTTTGAGTTTTATTAGCATTTTCTTTTACTAGCTTAAAAACCACCAAAACCCACACTAACACAGAATTGTTACCAAGTTATAAAAACTGAAGCAACTGTTTTCCTGCAAATATCTACATTATTCATCTGTAGCTTTTGCAGCTACTCCTGAACTATTCTGTATTCTGAAGGCTTCAAAGACAGCTAAGTGCTTTCCCCATCTCTTGAACATATTTAATAAAACAGCACCTTAGAACAGTAGGCTTTAAAAAGTCCTCAAACTCATAGTCTATTATTTGAAGGTGCTTCCTTGATGGAGAGCTTAAGCTGATTTCAGCTAATGCATATTCTCCAAGTCTTGTATTTCCCATTTATTACAGCTCTATAATGTTCATTTATACTGTTAATATGCTGCTAAAACTTCTTCTCAGATTTTGTAACCATGCTTTCATTTATCTTTCCAATCACTGATGGAACCTGAATGAAAAACTAATCTAATTTCTATCTGCAAGGATCTTCCACATCTGAAGAAACTAACTTTCCTAATACAAACTACATCTCCGTGCACACCTCCAACGTATTTCTTATACTTACAGCCCCCATAAGTAGGTTGAATTAAGTAGGATAGATGTTTTCATCTAAATAAGGCTAGCTGACTGACAAAAGGAATGTGTCCTCATACTATTCTCTCAACACTTCACTGTATTCAAGAAAAGCACCGCCCCTCTAAAGAGATGACACCTCCCCCCACCCCTCAAAATCTACAAAAGTTCTTGTAACCACTGTTACAGATTCTTATGGGGCAAAAATAGAGACTTTAAAACAAAACAAAAAAACCCCAAGTAAATAATGCTGAGGTAATGACAAATTTCCAGACAAGCAACTCACCACATATTACAAGTGTCTTTAAGTATACCTTAATACCTGCATCATGAAGGCCAACAAAAAAAGGTTAAACTGATGTACTTGAACAGCAAGAACTGATCGTTTTGGCTCTCACAAGCCTTTAAGAGTAGTGATTATTCGGACACCTTTCAACCCCTGGACAGGCAATGAAATATGGCTTATGAGCAGTAATGACCAAAACAATCCAAGACATGGACATTCATGATCAGTTTTTAAAACCAGTTTCCTACAGAGCAGTAAGAGATTGGCAAACAATTACTTGAAGGTAATGTGAGCTCAACAGAAAATAAGAAATCCCTGTAACTGTAGACAAATTTACATCATTCCAGCCCCTTCGCGGCTGACGACTGTTTAAATTGTACAAAGAACTCTGAACTAGCAGAATAAATCACACTTCTGTATGACAGAAAATTGTGGAAATAATCAGAAATACCATGCTTCAATAAAATGTGTGAACATTTAATTGCCCAGAAATTCTTCTAGTACAGCTCCACAACAACTTTTCAACTTGCAGCCTCATTTACGTTTCAGCAATAGAATTCAAAGTGAAAGCAAGTAAACCTCCACTTTCATACTTAGTTGTGTGTTAGGTATAGCTACCACATTACACAGTTCTCTGTACTTTAGGAATTTGCACAGCATGCAACCTCTGTGGGACCACATGTACATGATACACTGAGTGTTCCTGGCAATAGTACTGGAAGTGCAGATACACAAAACTGATTCCCCTTCCCCAGGCTACCCAAACAAGCTAACCAGAGGCCAAGTGGGTTTGCCATTTGCAGAATTAAAGGAGACTGGCACAGGCCATAACTAAAACTTTGCTTTCATCAGATGGGCATACCTTTGCAATTCTTTGGTTTTCATCCTTTATTTTTCGTATCAAAGGCAGCAAGAAGTTTTATTAGTGAACTTCATTTAGATCAGTACTGTTGTGTAGGAATTTGCTCACTTCAGTCCACGTTTCTTAAGCTTGTTATCTTTGATAAATAGACAAGAGTGCCTGAAAGAAATTACTGTCTTGGATGGTCCAGCTCAATAGTTTACAAATCAAGACCAAGGAACTGTACATCAGTGGTTATTGAACTTATATCCAAAAAGCACTAATCTTTGAATGCTAAACCTCAAGTCGTATGGGCTGACTAGAAGAAAGTGACAGCAATAACACTACATGTTCGCTAAATGAAAGAAGTTACAAACACATCAGCCTGGGGCTAGTTGAGTTTTACCTGAAAAGGACAAGAGGTAGTGACAAAATAATTAAAATTATATTCGTGAGCTAAAACAGGTTGTGAATCAGAAATGACAAGTCATATCCGAAATACAACAAAACCAAACAACCCCCCAACAACAACAAAATACACACACAACCTCCCCCAAACACCCCCCCCCAAAAAAAACCCAAACCAGCAAACAAACAAAAAAACACCACAAAACCCCCCCAAACAAACAACAACCCCAAAGCTCTTTTTAATTGCAGGTTTGAAGTTTTGTCTCATTAAATACAATTAGCCTTCTGAAATTCCCTCCAGGTCTCAGGGGAAAATGGACAACTAGATGGCTGCCATTTTAAGAGCACATAAATGAATAACCCAGAAAACAAAAGAAATTCTCCAAAGGTGTATTCCAAAAAGCCTTGCAAAAGTTTAGTCTGTTTTTAGGGCTCATCAGCAATAAGGCTAGAATTACACTTTTGTCTAAAATGAACTGATTTAAATCCAATTGTTTCTTATTTGATCTGCTTCCTACTCCAGCAATCTCAGAAGCAGATTCAGTAACAGTTGACTAAGGGATTAAAGGATCTCCAAAAAATTTGTTAACCAAGTTAGTCCCAAAAGTACATATCAAAATTTGAATAAAAATTTAAAAAAACCTTTGAATCTGAAATTTGGCACTAAACTATACTACAGACCATCCTACAGAGTAAGAAAAAAGCTTAAGAAGGAATAACTACTGCCAAATGAACTTGCAACAGCTTCATTTAAAAAAAAACAAAAACCAAAAAAACCCCGAATGTGGTTTGTCAACATCAAATTTTAAGTTCCATGTTAATTCATATACACATTTTATAGTAAAAGGCATATTTCAATTTCAGTAGTCTGTCCTTTGTATTACAGAACTATCAAACAGCTATGGGAGTTTAGGCAAAAAGCTTTAGCAACAGTGGTAAAGTTTATCACTTCCTTAGCAATAGTAAGATAAAACGTTCTTTCTTTTCACCATGTTATAATTCTTCCTTTGGCTTTACACAATATACCAGGACTCTGACGCACACTTAGATTTTTAAAGCATCTACGTCAATTCCACTTAAAAGCAATACAAAATGACTTGATGCATTTTGCAGCCACACAAGTCCTGTGGAGGTGGTCAGAGAGCTGGCTGGGATGCAGGAGTCCCTGTCAGGATGCAAAAACCCACAAGAAAGGAGTTTTGTCCATGTTCTTTTTTTTTATTTAACATATGTATATATATGCATACGTGTCTGCACGTATGTGTATACCTAGAAACTACTTGGTGTCTGCACTATTTCATTCTTTGAGTCATGACCCTTAACAGGGGAAGCCCGAATACAGGCAACTTTTTTTTAAAAACTTTATTTTGTATGCTGATAAAACTGGACTACAAAAAACTAGCTAGTTACAGCATTCGAGGCATGTGGGGGGACACAGGGCATGGTCCTGGCTTACAGTTCATCAGCCAACTCCCAATGGTTTAATACGCAAGATCCCTTCTTGGCAGCCTGTCCCAGGCTGCAGTAGAGAGGTTCAAATAGCAGTTAACCACTATAGTTTTGTGTAAAAAGTGTGTGGATTTTGGACTTCTAATTAATTTTTTTTATGATTTTAGGTTGTGGGTATTTTTTTCCCCCACTCACATGCATCATCATCTTCATCCCCATCTCACATCTTTGGCTGCATGGCTGAGTAGGAGGCAGACGGTGAAGGCAACCAGTGCTGGACTGGATGGATTGGAGGCGGGCAGCCCCTTTACTTTCACCCTTCTATTGGCTTTTTCCAAGCCCTTCAAGTAGGAGATACCCCCACAGATGGGAGCAGAAAGGCTTGGAAAGAAACGACTGCTTTTCCCAGACGGTTTGGGCCAGACAATCCTTGATGTCGCTTCCAACCTGTGTTCGAGGGTTCTACAGATTCTATGACTAAACCTTAACATATGTTGCAACTTACTGGCTGATAACTTAATAAAGGAACAGCCCTCCATGCTTAAAGAAATTTTACAAGATAATGCTTTTATAAATCTGAATTCAAGATCTGGTATTTATTCAACTTTTCCTGCATCTATCAAATGTGAGTTTTAACTGTTTGATCTCCTGCAAGCTACTTGTATTTAACTACAGGGCAAGAACATGAACAGATACCAGGGTAATGAGTTCTAACAGATTAATGTAATTGCTTTAAGTTGCATCATGGCAAACGTAAAACAGCTTAGCTTCTCCTAGCTATTCTCATCATCTGAGTCAAAAAAAAACTAAGTACAAAAACAGAGAGAGGGAAATGTCTAATTGGGAAGACATTGTTTTCTCCTTCAGCGTCTCCTCATAGGGGATACTACAGAATCAGGCCTTTGTTTAAAGACTAGGTTTAATTTGTATTGTGTTAGTCTGAGAAACATGATTCCAACATCACCCAAAAGGATCACCCAAACATTCTTGAAGAGAAAGGCCCAGGCAAACATATCTAACCCTGCTGTTAGAAGGTAATGGAATGCTAAGTTACTGTTGGCTTAACTAATCATAGCAAATCAAACTCTTGGGTTCACATCTCTTTAAAAGGCTGGCTGATCTTTCCAACTGACATTTTAAATGCACAATCATTAGTTCCCAACAATACAGGCTAAAATCACTTGTACACACACCTTCAACATTTTAAAGACGAGGTGAATAAAAATCTGCTAATTGAAATGTTACTTTCAAGTTTTTTAGCTCACAAGTAGCCAGTGGACTGGAAATAACAAATTATCCTTGGACATCCATTCTGAGACCTTGGACTCCAGTACACAGAGTAGATGCCAACCCAAAATTAGATTGAAAAATAAGCATAATTAAGAGATGTTCCTAAGCCAAGCTTAATGTGTGACATCAAGTTACTTTCACAGGAGTAAATATGTGATATACTTGAAAAAAAAATTTTATCACAGGCTTTTACATTTTGTGTTCATGAAGGCCCACTGTAAAGAATGTATTTTGTTTCTTATACTCAGAGGCAATAGTTCTGGCTGTAACAATCACTGATTCTTACAGTTTACATCCAACTTCTGCAATTGTTCTGTAACTTACTCATGACATAATGACTATTTGTCTCTAAGATGAAGAACAGCATGCCACCAATTTGGGGCAGAAGGCCAGAAGACACCAAAGGGGGAAGTAAGCCAATACAGATCAATACTTAAGATACTTAAGACCTGTGATAAGGCAAATAGCTGTTTTAAAATCCAACACAAGCACCCAAAATTCTTACCAGCACAAGCCATTACAGCATTGATTGGAAAGTAAAAATGTAATTGTTATGACCCCCAACCTCAGTATAAGGATATTGACAGAGAAGTAATTCACCACTTCAAGCAAACCACCTCACCCCAAAAAAAACCCCACAAACATAAAACAGAAACAAAACAACACCACCACACCACACCTATAAAACCAAACAATCACCCCAAGAAAACACAACACCAACCAAACAAGAAAACTTAACCAACAAAACCACAAAACCCCACAAAAAAAATCAGGGTCACAAAATACTTAAGAGGGACCAGCTTAGAAAAATACAGTTACCCACATTATCTCTGTATACAACCAAGACCGTGACAAGCTGTAGTATCCATACATTCATGGATTTGAGACACTTGCCTAAGCTTCTCTTGTAACATCACAGTAACTACAATCCTAACAGTGTTCAATAAATCAGAGGTCTTGAAATAGAAATCTGAGTCTCTTAGATACAAATACTGATTGCCTCAAGTCTCGTAAAAATATAGCTCTCTTAAGTTAGCTGGGAGCAGGCGAAGGAATTAAGAGTGAAGATACTGGGTAAATTAAGGCTTCCTCTAGTCACAAGAAAACCGACAAATAATTTTGTTAGGAATTACTGCAATGAAAGAGTAAACATTTTGTGAAATGAAACATGATCACACTAACAAAGACCTTAAGCCCATACCCAAAACATGAAAGAAAATCTCCCTACACAACTGATTTACAACAAACAAAACCTTGGAGCCATGATCATTGAATTTAAATCAGTATTAATTTTCATCCTATCTTTGCAATGATGAGGGGAAAAAACAGCCCTCACAAAATAAAAGAACTACTTCAGGAATACCAGTTCCCTTTAAACTACACCTTGAAAAAAATTGATACAATCAGTCATGAACTGACTGTTCCTGTTTTCTTGACCTTCAGGCATCTCAGCTTAAAGCAGTTCTTGAACAAAAGCATTCAAGTTACTATTTACACTGGAAACATATTACTTAAGTGAAAGCATATGCTGTTAAGAATAGCAAGTGTGAGCTTCATTTTTCCCAGACCAACTGCAGAATATCTACTCACCGTCTACAATGCTAACATACATCTCAGCCTAAACAGATTATCAGCTTTTAATAGTGAACAGCTGCAAGAGATGTTAAAGTTGTAATATGCAGTAACAGCAAGGCACTGAAAACAAAATTCAGTGTTGTGTTAAAAAGGTCTAGCTAAGTATGCTCTTTTTTGATAAATCTGGAGGCAGAGAAAGAGCAGTACTTAAATTGTTATTTATGGAAGAGTACTATCACTTGTAAAGAAAAAACATCAGCCTTTTGAGGCAATTTAAATAATGCAGTCAACACTGGATTCAGCAGCAAGGAAAACTTATTCAGCTGATAATCGTACCTTCACATAAAAGATGAGAACTATCAGCACTGTGACATTACATGGCAGTTTCTTTGCCCATACACAGGTCTTTTCAGATTTTTGGTGGAAAACACAACATATTCCTGTGTAAATTGAGGTGGTGGAGTGCAGAAGGACAACAGGGAGAGCTAAACCAAGCTGTGAAAGCAGTGACTTTCCTCAAAAGCACTGGAGACATCAAAACAAACCAATCTTCATATTACTGGTGCTTTTAAAACACGGAAGAAAAACGCTCAAAGTACTAGTCCTGAAACTAGTATGGTACCTGCATACTCACAAAACTAGAAGACCCTGAAGCACTTAAGAGGATAAAGAGCTGTTTCAAGTTACTCTGAAAAGTTTTTTACTGGACTGTGAAAAGCATAGAGAGGACTTCCATGGTTTTGAGGATACAGCAATTTTTGCTCAGAAACCGCTGCCTTAGAACAATGAATTCCTCTTGTCACGTGTTTGTAGCAGCAGACATGTGACAAAGCCATGACAAGAAAGTGAAGACTTCAAGACTGAGGACTGCCTTGAAATCACTCCTCAAACCTTGCCCATGCCACAGAAAATACACTTTCCTTTTGAACTCTGATAAAATGCTCTGATCAAAGCCCTGCTCTGAAATTACCTTCACTGTGCATGAAGCACAAATGAAAATGAGGAAAGTAAACCAATAAAGGCAGTATTTCAGAGAGAATTTGCCACCACAGTTAGACTTTTTTTAGCATCATAATCTAATTTTCTTTCCATAGAGCTTTGCATCTGATTGGAACTAGATTTACTAACATACGCATTCAGTTGTATTTGCTGAGGCTTTGCAATCTAGGTATTGGTATCCCCTCCACTACTTCATCCCCTTTTCCTTTTGCGAGAGCACATAATTACTTACAGAGAGGAATTACTTGAAACAAGGTTGAGTCTACTCAACTGAGGAGCAGAGGAGGGGAGAAATAAACTCAGAAACGGTGAGGTATCTTCCAATGGAAACAGGATCTCAAAAGGCAAGTTACTCTTCCCTCTAAAGCCAAGGGAGGTTTTCTAGAAGTCTGTTCTACAGATGAACAGAGCCCAAACAACATACAAATATGCTTCATATTTAACCTTGCACAACCACCATGGAGTCTTCTAGAAATATAGAGGCCGAAATGTGACTGAAAATTGGAATGTTTATTCATAGCAAGAGTCATCCCTTCCACGCTTTTCCTCCTTCGATTAGTTTTATACATAAGAAAAAATGAAGGAAAAACCTCACCTCAAATAAATTCACATAAATTTCATTCTTCAAGTACCTAGCCTACATCTATCTGTAACACAACGCCTTCTTCACCCCTGGTTCCCCAACAAGGTGATAGCAAGATACTAACATTTGGAAATTTCATCTATACTAATAGAGTTATGCTCACAGTGATAAAAAACCAACATAAATTTCTCTTGTCTCTCTCCATGCAAGCCACAGGTACACACATACGTAAGTGAGGGTAGGAGTGAATTTCTCTTTCACAACCTGAGCAGTTAAGAAAGCACATGAACCAGAAAATTTCCACCCTTATTCACTCCTAGAGAAGCCTTTTTTCCTACCTTCAGCAGTACAGAGAAATGACCCTGAGAACAGTCACTATCAATGCTCCCTCCCCACTACCAACCGGGGATCAATCACAGTAATTACACAACAACCTGGAGTTTCCAAGTATATAAAACACCTGCATATTCCTTAACCCTAAAATCACTTAAGAGTTAGATTTCTATTAAGTCACATGAAAGGTAGAACTTACTGTTAAGCTATTTTTAAAATATGCTTGTGTCAGAGCATGGATTTTATCCAATCAGCTCTCAAAACTGCAGTTCCACTGATGGCAAAACAATCATTAACATATTTGAGTCCTCTTTTACCATTAAGACAAAACTTCTGAAGGTGACTAATGAAGAAAAAAGCAATTATGTCCATTTAATAAAGCACTCTGCAAGCGGAAGTTTTTAAGAAAGGAAGTAGTAAAAATTGATCTCTAATGCTTACTCCCATTTTGATGTTAAGATCATTGCCTAAAACACACATTGTTATGAAACAGGACAGGCAAGCAACTGTCCAGAAGCATACAGACATAGCCAACTGTCTTTCAAGTATAATTATGAATTACACAACCTACAGTCTCCAAGCATTTTTAAAAAAAAAATCAGCATTTATATACAACTGAATAAAGAAAATCTAATCTGCAAACATTTTACAGTTCAAGTTGAAGACCAGAGACAACTTACAAGACATGTAAGAACACACACATTATTTGCCAGTACACGATAGGTACATTAGCTTTTGCATATTAGAAGCCTAAGCAAGGTACTGAATTTTATTGGACATTGTTTGTGAAAGCATTTGGAAAACATTACCAGGGAACTATTTTAGATAATGCTTTTTCCTATGCTACTCAGCTCATAACACTTGCAGCAAATCTAGAAAATGGGAAATTTCTGTATTTAAAAATCTCAAGTTCATAGAGAAATTTTTTTTTTAAAAAAGTGTCAAGTTAAAGTCTAAATAGGTGAAGTATTACTGGACTCACCATGACAAGCACACACCAGCTACAACATTTACTATGCTTTAGAAGTCAGAAAACTGTTACTGGCAAGAAAGTCCAGCTTTTTACTTTTCTTTCATTCTATACGTGACTGGCCATGTGTAGGTATAATAGTATCACTCTAAGCACCAATGGTGGATGTTAAATTGCCCAGTAACATTACATTTTACAGCCTAGTAAATATAGTATTCTTAAGAGACCAAACTTAAACATACCCTGTATTTACTAATAGTTCTGTTCCAACATGAATCTAGGAGAAAAAACCCACAATGTATGGGGGGAAGGAGGGGAAAAACCCACACCACTCTGAGGTACACATTCATAAGGAACTATAATCTTAACAGGCTACTCCCAAAGTTAAGTAGCTGCCAAATTTGGATCTCAGGGTTCAAGACTACCTCTGAACTACCAGGAAGACTCCTGAAAACAAAAGGAAGTAAGACCCATCAATGAGCTTAAAGAAAATACATTTTATTTGAGCACTTCAATTCTGAAACACTTCTAACCTTGCAAATAAAAGCAGTCCTAGACTTTACCAGGCAAAGTCCCCCAACCCTGACAGAAAAACAATTCTGGAAACCAGCATTAAGGATAGTTAGGTTACCACACACTACCAATCACTCAAGAGCAACTGTAATGACTGGACTCAAGTCCCTTTAGCTGAGGCAGCTGGCACGATTAGAAAGGAACTACCAGCTACAACACAGTCAGAACAGGACCGGCATACTGTGAGGCCAGAAGTGGAAGCGAAAAATGAATATACGACTTCAAAGGTGGCAAGTAGACTCAATAGCCAGTCACCATGACAAAAATGTTGTTAGGCCATCATAAGTCAGCAGTGTAAGAACAACTTGAAAACCAATGGAAAACACAACAACAAATAAAATTATACAATTGTTTTGGTCAAATTATGGTATGGAACTGAAGGTCTAAAGCTAACTTACACAGAATGACTGCTTACGTGTTTACTGAATCACTCAAATCCACGGAATTACTCTTGAAAAAAGTACGTACTCTTAACAGTAGCGGTACATGCAGACTTTCAATATCATATTGGAACATTCAAAAACAGCATTTTCAAGAAAAAAAAATAAGGAAAAAAACACAACAAACCAACTACACACACAAAAAGGTAAACTAAGAGCTAATCAGCTCATAGAGGGTTATAAGCTCTATAAGCCTTACCAAAGAGGCTATAAAGATCTGCTTGTATTAAAGTATATGGTTAGTAACTCCTATTCTACAAGCAGATCTCAAAAAGAAAAAAAGGCATTGGAAGATATTTCAATAACATCTCAACCACCTTGCAATGTGATTACATAATAGTTAAGGCTAGTAGTCATCACAGGTAATGACAGCTATTTCTATATATTTCAGCATTTTGTGGGACCATTTCAATAGTTTCCAAGTTAGCAAGTCAAACAAGACCTCACAAGAGTATAGATCTAGAGCAGTTCAGAAAAGAAACAAAGTTAACCTGGACTTGCAGAGCATCTCTCCATATCTGAATCAATTCACCTCCTGAACTCCACATACCATCAGCAAATTCACATTTTACACTAAAACAAAGTGAACTGCACCCACCACATGGTGAAGCAGTAATGTGTAATTCAATTACTTCACTATTGTTTGAAATTAATCCATGATGAAGCCCCTTTGTCTCTAGAATCACCAATTCAAGTACAAACCGCTTAACTACATTGTTTCAAGGAACTTCACACTCAGCCATGACCTAGGGATGTGAACGGACACAGTGCACATTTACACAAGGTAAGTCACATTTCACATTCTTTTAAATCAGCATACCTTTTAAGGTAATTATCTGTATAGTAAGTGGGACATGTCTTGACACAGAGAAAATACTCTGTAAGAAAACCAGTGTCAAGAAAGATTAGGATTTGCTTTCCTGTCATAAAACCAAACAATTCTAATAGTAAGAGAAGGAAAATGAGAAGAATAACCAAAAGTTCTATCATATTTGGTATGAGAAACAAGCTAATGGCATAACAGGAAACAACTTTCTGTAATAGTGATTTTCTCTCCTGGTTCAACTTCAGTGAACTCCTACTGAAAAATGTTTTTTAAACCACTTTGTTGAATCACTTGTAGTCATCAATAAAATAAAATAAAAAAAATTCTCATGCCATACCATCAATAAGCCAACTGTCATCCTTCTAGTAGCTGGGAAAAGAAAGAAGCAAGGAAAACCAGAAAACAAGCATGAGAAGTTTACAGCTCAAGGCTTCATGCTAAAAAATGTTTGGCATCCATCATTAATGCATTAAAAACAAACAAAACAAACAAACAAAAACCCCACACAACAAAACAAACACTTTAAAACAGCTATTGCATCAGCTATGTGTTTACAGGTGTGAACACGTTCAAGAGTGCAGCCTGGCAACAGATAGCAAGGAAAGAAATAGACTAAGTTGTCAAAGGAAGACTACTACTCAGACTGAGAAAATATTAAAAAACTGTTGAAGAATCAGAGAAAAAGTGTTAACTAACTTTGGGGCTGCATATTTAAATTGGTAATTTCATAAATATTTAGAACTACACTGAATCATTATTTACTTGAAAGATTTACTGAAAAGTATGTCCTGTTAAATTGGTTTACTTCTAGTATTTTCCTGCACACTGGTTAAGACTGCATTTATTGTGGACTTCCTTTTCCTCAGTCTCACTTCCCAATGCGAAAAAGTAAACAGTTTTGGAAAAGATTTTAGTAGTAACAGATTTTTAATTTGGTTAAATACAGCCTAGCATTACCTACGAAGACAAAAACACTGGAACGTCTTCACTTAGTGGTACCAAAGACAACAAAGAATTTGGCAAGTCCTTCAACCAGATCAGCTTCTCACTGGATATGAACACCCACAAAACTGATTTGACCAAACTGACAAAACCTTTAAGGCAGAAAAAAAAAAAAATAAAATGTATGTGTCACAGAAGACAATTGCAAATATGCTACAGACAAGAAACTTCAAAGCTAATGATGCAGAGCTGAATTTTACAAAATACAGTTCAGTTCTAGCAATGAAGCTACAATGTACCACAGTTAACAAACATGAATATTTAAGTGATCTGTTATTTAAAGGTATGTTGTGGATGGCCTATTTTTATTTTATTTTGCTCTGCAACTGGAGAATCAGTTTAAATATCCAAAGGCCTATGTCACTTTCAGTCAGAGTGAAGAAGCTTCAAAATTTGATAGCTATCATAATGAATGACTAATTAGCTACAACCAGTAAATTATTCTAGTGACTTTACTACAATTGTGTTCAGGTTGTAAAGTTAAAAAAAAAACAAAAACAAAAACACACACACACACAAAACAAACAAACACAAACACAAAAAACCCCA
Source organism: Indicator indicator (assembly GCF_027791375.1). NCBI lineage: Eukaryota > Metazoa > Chordata > Aves > Piciformes > Indicatoridae > Indicator > Indicator indicator. The sequence continues at coordinate 57,210,941 of NC_072053.1, read as the reverse complement.
TCCACAACCAAATTAGCACTGTTGCAGGAATCTAATGATACATCAAGTTACAGACTTTTGCTTGGACTTTTCCATCCAGAAGTAGCACAGTTGGCTCTTTACCTATGACATAAATAAACGTTCCACAATGATCCTGTAATTTGGATGACTCCACTTAAGCTTTATGCTGTTGTAAACTCATTATTATATATTATTTTCTCCTCATCTCCAGTTATCAGCACCTCTTAATGGGGACAGAAAAAGCAGCAGAGAAGAAAATATTGATATACGATACTTGATACCATCATTGAAGTGTAGTATTTGTTTCTTTCTCAGTAACAGCTGCATAATTATGCCATGCCAGTTCTTCTCCACTAGAAGATTCCAAAGCAAAGTAGACAAAGACAGCAAAGCTAGGACATTCGTTACGTTAGGACAATGTTCGGACAATAACAGAAGCTTTATTGACGTGCATATGACTGAAGTCATTCCTTTAAATACAGTGTTTGAAAAATGAAACATCTACTATGACTTATAGTAATGCATCTAGAAAGCAACATGTGCATTATGTCTTTTCACCCTCAGTATCCACCCTTAGTTACAACCTAGGAATAGATCTGTTCGACAGATCACTTCAGATATGCTGAACAAACTACCGTTAAAGGTTATTTTGGGTTTACGTCATAAGAAGAAAAAAAAAAAACACACCACAAACCAAAAAACCCCCACCAACCCCAAAGCCCAGCAACCCAACGACAACAAAAAAAACCAACCCAACCAACAAAACCCATATTCACCGAAGCCAGAAGGGGGTGCTCTGAATAACTGAGGTGGGGGTAATGAATAGAGCATTTGCCTTGTGTTAGGAGAGGCCAGAAGCATGTTGTGTTGTTTAGGAGCTCACCTAAGTACACGGTGCCATGTCTTTAAAAACAAAAAAGGCATCTGAAATGCAGGAGCAGTCCTTTTAGCAATAAGTAAATTATTCGTTTTGTGCTATTGTCATCACAAGGGCAAACTAATCTGCGACAGAAAACTAGGAGCACAAAAACCTGACGAGTATTTCTACTCCATGTTATGTATTTCATGATTTGCAAGCTGTTTAAGATACCGAAAAGGAGATACAGGGAATGCAATGAAATGCAAAAAGCCTATGTTAAGGTTTTTACCTACACAATGCCTATTTTGACATAACTAGTTCAGGTCTTTATACTGTGATTACGCCGACTTGATACCTTATATCGAACTGTGTTGTAAAATGGAAAAAATGGCCCTGGATCATTCCGCAAGTGTAATACAGTATTTCATCTCTGCCAGTACTTCGGTGCATCAGCCTCCCCCAAACCAAAAAGAGAAAAAGACAAGCACATTCCAATCAAGCCTCTCTCAGCGGGGCTCGCCCAGTTCCCCCTTCCCTCCCTTCCTCCCTCGCACAGGCCTTGCCAGGTTCCCGAATCCCCTTTGATTTTAAGGTTTCATTTTGTTGTAAACAGCAAAAAAAGCTTCCAAAGCGAGGATCCTTACCCTTAAAATCCCGCCATGCGCGCAATAAAGAGGGTGAATTGTTTTTCCTCCTTTTTTTGGATGGGAGATGAAGGGGGAGGGGGAAGAAACAAAAGCCTAACCGGAGGAGAGGCTAAGCGCTGGAGACAGAGAGAGAAGGCGGAGACCCTGGTGGAGGAGCAGGGCGAGCGTCAGCCATGTTGTGTGTGTTGGTCCAGTATTTACAAACCTGCAGCTGCTGCAGCGCTTGGAGTCTGGGAGAGGGGAACCAAGCGGGGGGGAAACGGAGGGAGCGAGAAAGGCGACGAAGGAGGAGAGGCAGGCACAGGGAGAAGTAACAGAGAGCAGGGAGGGAGAAAAGGAAGGGAGGAGGGGAAAGCTGCGGCAGCAGACAAAGGATCCCCGCGCAGCCCGCGCATACAGGCGCGCTCGGGGCGCCTCACACAGCGGCAGCGCTCCCGCAGCCCCGCTGCTGCCAACCTGCCGCAGCTCGGCTCCGCCAACGTCGCACCGAAGCCCCTTTCGCCCAGCTTTTCCGCGGCGGGCGGGGGACGAAAACACACATACGCTTCCCCCGCCTCCGCCCTCCCCTGCATGCGCTATAGAAAGGGAAGCTTATCTGGCGGCAACCCTTCGGCGGGCCCCAACCCAAATATAATAGCTCCGGGTGGGTTGGAAGGGGTGGCTCCCACCCCTCCCCTCTCGCCAGGAGAGGGGCCCGTGCTAGGGAGGAGCGGCAGGCCCCCGAAGCCTGACAGGGTGGGGGTTGTCAGGTAGCCAGGCCGCTACAGGGAAAGGGAGTGCAAAGACAGCAATAGGAGCGTGGAGCTCCCATGGCCTCGTTGCTGTCCGCCTTCCCTGGCTTCGGGGCAAACCGCTGAGGCAGGCGGCGGGGGTGACGCACGGTGGAAGACGGACCAGGGCGCAGAAAGGGCCTGGAATGTACTCATAATGTCAGCCCTGGGGGAGGGGAGACAAGGCTGAGTTGGGTTGGCATCTCCTGCTCCGACTCCTTCCACAGCGACTCCCTCCGGCTCTGCCCGGTACTGGGCCGAGCCAGGCCAAGGGCGGCGCGACGGGCTGTGCTCTTCCCCCCCACCTCCCCCACCCTCCACTCGCCGCCTCTCCTCCCCCGCCCTCCCCACTCGCTCACCTGCCGGCGGGACGGGCGGCCCGGGGTGCCAGGCGGGCGGCCCGGGGGTGCCAGCGCTGCAGCCGCAGCCCCCTGCCTTGCCGGGCCGCTCAGCTCCTCCGCGGCGGCAGCGGGGACGGCCGCTCCCCTTGTCTCGTTTGCCCCCCTCCGCCGCCGCTGCCTCCTGCTCGCCTCTGCCACATTTGGATCCTCCTCTCCTTACGCGAGCTCTACCGCCAGGATGGAGGCCTTCTCACCTTCCTGCCAAATAGTGAGCCACCCGCATCCAGCCCTTCAAAACACAGGGCCGGGCCCCGCCCTTCTCCTCCCCCGCTTCGCCCCCTCCCCCCCCCATTCCTTCCCTCCCTTCCTTTCCCCCCCCCCACCCCACCCCCCCCCGGCGGCCGGCGCGCAGGCGCACTACGGCTCACAAACTGCGACAGGAGCATAAGCAAGACTTTTCCTGCCCCGCCCGCCGTCGCCAATGCCAGCGTTCCAGTGCGGCCGTAGCAGCTTCCTGTAGCTCTTGGGCTGCCGCTTAAACCTGCCTGCTACTTACTATCATGGTGGTGCTGCGGCCCGTTTCTGAAGCCTTCTTTTGCGCGGCCGTCCGGCTGCTGGGCCGTCCCGAAATACGGCCGGCGCTACCCTGGGGCGACTGATGCCCCTGGCCCTTTCCTCTTCGCAGCACGCCCAGCGCCGCCTCACGGGCGGGCCGCAGTGGTCTGTGGCAGCGGTGCCGCTCACCAGCAGCGGCTCCTCCCCAGGCAGACCTTGGGGCTGCATCCTAGCTGGGGCCCAGGGCCATGACTAGCAGCTTCACGGGTTTTCATGGTGCCCATCGTTTTCCAGTGCTTTCCTGCGATGTATCTGGTTGTCATCCAGCTCTCAAACAATGTTAAGGGGATCTGGGAAAGTGCTGGTGGTCGTGTTTGTACAGAAAAGCCCAACAGTGTCTTGAGTACCTGAAAGCTGACTAGGCAAATTGATTGTATGTAATAAAGGCCGACAACACTGTGATGTCAGAAAATCAAAAGACTACGTTTTGCACTAAGGTGAGCGGCAACATTATTGTGATAAGGAGTACCTTAAACGCATTAATTTTAAAATGTGGCCTTGTCATCTACAGAGCAGGGGGTAAAAATGGGATGGGGTAGCACTTCAAAAATCCCAGATGAACAAAACCACTGGTTACACATGTTTTACATAGTCTTGATGGACTCTCTCAGCTTCCATTGGGGTGACAAGGCCTGAGAGGGCAGTTGATGGAAAACCTGCAAGTAGTTAAGACTTGTTCAGCAGTTGCCGGACCACATACAAGTGGCATCTTCTGAATGTTTTTAACATTACTGTTACATCCCAGAACATTTTAAAAGATGCAACAAGCTTCTTAACTGACTTGGAGATCATTATCTGCTTAATGAAATGTGGATGGTCTAGATGGGAGCTGAACAAAGGAGACATACAAGACACAAGACATACAAGATACTTTCAGATGAAACTCTGTAATCCTTTACTCATAGAAAATTAAACAAAATTTATCTGTTTTGATGAAAGTATGAAAATAATGTCATCAAATCCTAGTCCATCAGCTTGGTACCTCATTCAAGCATAGACTTCTAAGAGCCATTCATAGCTTCAGACTGAAAACATCAGAAAATATCAGGAAACATCAGGAAGTAAGATAATACTCTGAAAAAATAGGTAATTTTGTCAAACAATGAAAACAGCTGAACAGCTGGATTCTGGTTTGTATTAGCAAATCAGATAGGCCTTTTTTTTTTCTCAGTAGAGCTTGTCAAGTTTATTGTGACCTGATGCAACTTCTGCTACAACAACCTAAGAACTTCGGTTAAGTGAGTCTGCAGCCTGTGTTGATAGTGGCCAGACCCAGACATGGGATCTTACACGTGGCCTGGCTGAACCTCATGAAGTTCAGATGGGTCCACTTCTCAAGCTTCTACAGAGAAATGAGAGTATGAGTAAAAGCAGGTATGACCCACAAGCAGCCTGCACCAACATAAACTAAAAAGGAGTTTTTCTTGACTGAATCAAATGAAGGAAAAATCATTGGGGTATGGTGAAAACCAAGGATTATGTCTCTCTAACCTTTGATTTGTGTTTTTGACAACTTTCAACATACACAGTTTTAAAGCTGTTTCTCTCTTGGTATCCTAGTGGTTCATCTCCCTAGAATACATTACTAAATCCCACTTTGCTGGCAAACCCAAGTGTATCACAGGATAGGCATTTCAACATGAATGTCAGCACCTGAAGTTAGGGTTATGAGAAATTATCCTTGATTGGAAGATAAGTAGCATGTACCAGTTTTCTGCATTCAGTTAGAGAAATTTCATTCATTGTTAGTGGAGCTTTGACCAATGACACTACCTCTGTAAGACTGTTACCTATTCTAGCTTGTCTAATCATGTCAATGATTATAGTCTGTAATACATTCTGATCTTGCATATATACTATAGCCATAGATATGCTATTTTTCTAATTCAAAATGCTGAATACCTCTGAGCATGAGCTTTTAATCATTTTCCTACATGGGAAGACCTTTAATTATATCTTGCTGTCTTTGCCTGGTTGCTCAAAAGAATTGCCTTGGGGTACCTCCAGTTTTCATGTGTCTCGATTCTGTAACATTAAGAGGAGACAAGCCTACTCTATTAGGATCTATCTAGACCTTCTAACCTCATTTAAATTTGGGTTTTCATGTTTCTTAATGCTTTGGGTAGGTCCACTTCATCTGTCCCTGATGGCTTGTTTTTGAGTAGAAAGCACTCTGTGGTATGGTTATGCAGATGTTCGAGTCATCTAATTGCACCTAGACTTCTTAAAGAGAAGTTACTGATTTTTTGCTAAGGGTTTTAGCAAATTGATCTAGTTTTTAGTATGTGAGGACCAATAGTGGAATATTTTAAGTCATAGAGGAACATTTCATTAATGATGAACATGCATTTTTCGTAAAGCCAATGTATATTTCCCATTCAGATACTCCCTAACATTAAATGACACTTTCCCAGAGTTTTTGAAGTGAATAACTGAGATAGCTTTGCTGGATGTGGTTCCATTCAGTGGGATGAGACAGTTCGGACCTTTCTTACTCAAGTCTGGAGCTTTAGTTATCCAGTTGTAGGGAGTTCATTCTTCAATCACTTTTGTGGCCTTCAAACTAGTGAAATAGATCAAACCAAGCTGATTGCTTGGCTGTTTTAATGCTTGAGACCCTGTTACAATAGCAAGACTAAAAGGAGAATTTGGAAACTAGACAACCACTGACAGCACCACCTCACAAGTCTCAATATAAACTTCACAAGTGATGCTGGCACCTGGATATTTCCCTGCATAACTGAAAGCCACAATAGTTCCCTTTTGATCTCTTGCTAAAGGATATGTGCTATAACAAAACTATAGTAAATCTCCAGAGTGAGGCTGAATGGTTTTTAGTCTGTCTCAGTGTATGGAGAACAAGGGAGCATTGGTATGTTTCACTCTTGCGATCACTGAACCATTGCATATGACAGTCCAACACAATGCTGCTTCATTTAGCAGCTTCAAACTTAGAGGCATAAGTTTCAGTTGCTTGTCCATTAACTGAATGGTCTTTACTGTTGCTTCTCTTATTGCATACATCAGCCAGATGCATAGATATGAGAGCGCTTCTCCTCTGAAGAGTAGAACTAGAAAAGGATGTTTCTGCGAAGCCCCTTTCCACCCTCTACCCGTTAGAGGATAAAGTTAAAATGAAAGTATTTAAACTGTTTGTGTTCAAACATCTGTTCCCACACAGGTGGGATGAAATCAGCATTACTCAAATGCACTCCAGGAATTCACCTATCTGTGCTGGCTGAAGGTTCACCTTTCTACTTCTTCAGCTGAGAAGCATGAGAATATTTTCTCCATAGCCTGATATACTTGATCTGTGAAATTCCAGCCTGGTAAACTGTAGCACTAACATTGTCAGTAATGGAGACTGGTCCATCCTATTTGTGTGTTACAGAATGTAGGGAATTTCGTGTACATTACTGGCTACTGTATGCCCCATGTAACACTTTATTTGCTATCCCATCCTAACACTTTGTCCATATCTCTGCAGGTTTTCTCCCGTTGTCTTCCTATGTCTTGGTGAGCCTTGGCTATTTTGTACACTAATGCTGGTACCCACTGATCTGTAACTACCTTGTGTTCCCAAGGCCTGGGTAGTTCTATCCCAAACCTCAAGCCTTCTCATTTGCCGCTCTATCCTTGTGGTTTCTTAAAGTAAAGGATGACAACTCATATGGGGCTAAAAGTTCTTGGGGTGCAGTTTTGAAGCTGATGCCATGATTTACTAAAGCTGGAGTCCACTTTGCAATCCTGGGGTTGCTAACCTGACTGTCCTTGTTTTAAGCTGAAATTTTAAAGAGGAGTGCACAGTCTGCATAATCCTTTTGGACCTTCCAATTACGTAGTCCTAATGCTTCAGGCTCTATACTAGAGTTAGGCATGTGAACTTCTGTTCACTTACACCCAAAAGTCTGCTTCTCTTGTTTGAATTTGAGAACAGATGGCTCCCATACTTTCTGTGTAACCAGCTAACTGAAAGTAAAAGGAAGGAGAAAGGTCTGGGTGGCTGATGTGGTTGCCAGGTGCAAATTGTTTAAACTATGAGTGTTTCACTTCCCCTTCCCGCCTCCCCCCATCTATTTACTTTTTTTTGCTTGAGTACCCAATGTAAAGTCTTGTTTCAAAGGATTTTGTAAAGACTTGGGGAAAAGAAATGAACCCTAAAATTTACTGTAATGAGTGAGCATTGGTTGAGGTTGGAATTTTGCAAGGTTTCCAATCTGAACATGCAGGGATTGATCCATTTTCATCCAAGGACATCCCTAAGTATTTGACTTAGTTTTGAACTGAGTCCTTTACCTCCTGGGTTTAAGTCCTGTTGTTGTTTGGTTGGGGGTTTTTGGTTGGTTGGTTGTTATCTGGTTGTTGTGGGTTTTGGTTTTTTCCTCAGTGAGTGAGTGGATTAAAATGTCATTCACTTATCTTCACATTCTTTTTGGACTCTGGTTGTAATTTTTGTGACATACATCATACATGCATGTGAAAAACACTGGGGGAAGGGTAATCTTGGGAGTGCAAGTGAAGGCAAAGTGAGTTCCTGAAAAAGAAAAGGCACATCGTACTAGCAAACTTGATTCAGTAGTACAGAATACAAACACTTACCACATGTGTCACATTCTATCAACATGATCTGTGTGTGACTACTTTCACAACTTCCTTGTATTTGGCAATTACAGGTGCCTTCAGAATTGTACAGGTAGTCAAAGGACTGTAAACCTCCAAGTCTGACCTGCTTTGCTCACAGGCATTAGGGGAGCTTTGTGGACAGAGAGCATCTCTATGAGAACACCTTCATTCACAAAATTGTTGTATCTGCTTCAGTCCTTCCCACTCTTGTTCTTATTCTGTGCCCAAGCTTTCATGGATTTCCTGCGCAAAAACACTATCAGTCATGGTGTGGTCCCTTGAGTGCAGCAGAAATGACTGAGTGTCCTCTCTCCAAATACTCTAAAGTTTTTTGCCAAATCCACCACAGGAAAATTTTTTATTTTTTAAAGTACTCTTAAAATTCTCTGGTTTGGGTTCTTGCTAACTGCGATATGCATCACTCACTCCCTTTAATTACCCTAATTATAAGGAAATGTTTTCTGAAACTGGGCATGCTGGTGGGCTCTACCTTAACTACTTTAAATGATCTGTACCTGAGTTTTTCTGCCTGAGTTTACCATAGATATCTCAAAAAGGTTCATGGATGCTTCTGTGTTCGTTAATAATTGGGGCATTTTTTCTTGAGTTTGCAATGACCATTTTGACTGAGGATTATCCCTAAGAATATAAAGGCAAAGGTGCCAGAGTCTGAAGTGCCATCCTTGAGGAACCTGGGCCTCCCTAGCAGATCCTGCAGGCCTTGTCTAGGACTCGCTGTGAAGTTGGCCAAACTCACTTTACAAAACCTTGATACTGATTCACTGAGGGGACAGGGAAGTTGCTGTAGTTTATGCTTTTACCTTTTCAGCTCTACACACAGAGCCTTGACTATAGCAGATTGTCATATCTTCTCAGATCATTTAGTTGCTTCCAGAGTCAATTTCTGAATGGATCTTATGTGAGTTCAGGAGATTTTTGGCAGGGATTATTAGTAGGCAATGAGTTGAGTTGCAGCTCTGAATGGCCTTAGTTTTCTTTGTCCCAGGGGGCTTTGACTAAAAGCTGGTCACCTCTGGCTAAAGATTAGGCTACTCAAGAAACTTGGGGGCTGTGAGGTTTCTGCCCTTTTGCCTGAAGCAAATTGAGAACAATGATTAGAATAAATCACAGTTAGAACGGGCTCACAGCTGTTCTTCCCTTGCAACTGACCAGGCCTCCGGATGGTCTCACTGTCCTCTAACAGCACAGTCTTGCTCAAATGAGTATTAAGACTTTTCCATGGGAAAATGAGGCTAAACCCATTTTCCACCCATTAAAACTTTGTGTCTGGATTGACTAACATGCTTTAATATTCCCTAAACATACATGTGTCTGTTTTAGACAGACTTCCACGAGCCAGCTGGGTTACATATTCTGCATTTAAGAGTGGATACAGGCTCCACACTTACATGCACAAGTCAGAGTATTTCTATTTAAAGAACCTAACTGCTTTATCATGACCTTGGCCTCGTGAAGCTTCTTGTGGACTGTTTCCTTTTCTTCTTCCTGAAGTTTCCTCAGTTTGCCCTCCTTCCAGTCTTTCAGGTTACCATAGAGTTAGTGGGATGGAGCCCTGCCAGCTCAGGCTAGAAGTTGCTTCTGGACATGTGTCTTTGGGAAAGGGTTCCCAAGTTTCAGAATAAATTCTTAGCCAAGAAAGTTCAGAGGTTAGGAAAATAATATTAATTTCTTCTGCCCTCATAACACCTATTAACCCTTCATGCAAATAAATGTTTTCTGTTAAACACTCACTGATTGCATTGCACAGATGGATCGATTGGATCATTTTATGTTGCTCTGCTAGAAACTGAGCTGCTGTTACTACCTTTTTCAAGATAATTTTCTAAACCCCTTTATTTCTGTCTTGCACTTTTCTGATATTTAACTATAGTTTTTCTGTTTGTAAACAAGATCTAATATCTTCCTCTCTTCCTCTCCTGATTAAGATAGTGTTGTGTTGTTTTACTTCAGGAATTTCTTCCTCCTTCAGTTTCTATATTGCTTTCTGAAAGTACTTTACCTCCTCATTTTTTTGGTCTCGGGAGATCCTATGCATGATACAAGGAATGCAACAGCATCCAGATGGCACAGAGGGGGGTTTATTGCCCTTCAGTTTTGCTGATTGGAAGGACTAATGTATTCTTCGCAGGCAGAAAAGATGGGACCTGCTGTTTTAGAACAGCCGATGCTCCAAGGATATTTCCTTTGTTTAGTCACTGTTATGGAGATCGACAACATTATTTTCTAACCTATTTTTTAGCACAGCCTGCATAATCTGTTTCATATTGTGAACATCTCAATCTACCTTTGCACAAGCACTAAAGCTCAATTTCAAGCCTGTTGCAATTACATTGTTTTCTGTAAGAATCAATTTCAGATATGCTTTTCTTCAGAATTCAGTTGCTTCTGAGCATCCAGAGATGTACCAAAGTGTACATTACCAGTATGTGCAGTTAATATCCTCACTGATAAGCATTCCAATTTTACCACAGGTTTTGTGTCTCAGACCAAATGTGAAATCAACAAAGACTAGTTTCTGGAGCGATATCTGTGCCAAAGAGCTGGGACTGCAGTCAGTCCTACACATTGTTCTTGCGTCGTAGTTTCTATACGCTGTAAGTGGGAGGGTAACTTAAAAGGGGAATGTTAACTTCTCTTAATCCTCTGTTGCCTCGAGGTAATTGTACACAGAGAGGCAATACCTTGGAAAACCCTCGCAGAGCAGGATCATCAAGTGCTAACAGCTCTTTCAAGGGCTAACCACTCTTCCTGGTTCTCTGTGAGTACTGGGAATTGTCCATTGTCCACTGGGAATTGCATTTCCATGCCTGGAAGGAGAAATCCTATGTTTCCATACCACGCCTTTCACAAATTGTTGTCCCTTGCCCTGGAATAGGAGGCTGTTCACTTGATTGAGAAACGTTTGAGATTGACTGCCCGTTAAAGACATTTTATTCCCCACCTTCTGAGTTTCTAACTGCTGCCTGCCTGCATGTAGGCATGTCAGAGCAGACCTAACTGTTTAACCCTCACAGCTTTGCATCTGACCTCTACTTCAGCCAGTCTGTGTGAGTCAGTGGATTGCCTGAGCACAAGCTTGGAGCTCTGCATTGTACTACCTTAGACGGTTTTCATTCAAGTTATTTGAGGAAGTACTGGTGATTGTGCTTGTACTGAGAAGCCTAAGACTGTATAGCTACCTGACAGCTAACTACCAGTTAGTGTTTGTAAGTAGTAGAGGCTCTCAGATGTAATAGAAGCTGTCAGAAGTTGACAGAAACAAAAAAAAAAAAAAAAAAAAAAAAGACTGCATTTTATGTCAAATTGTCTTATTATGGAAAGGAGCCAGCATTATTTTTTGTAATGGAGGAGTTTGTTTGAAAGGATTCCTTTAAAATTGTGTTGCTATTGTCATCTGTACAACAGAGAAACAAAACAAACAAACAAACAAACAAACAATAAAAGAGGATGGGGGAACATACCTAAAATCGCTGCTGAAAAAAAAAGCAATAGTTACAAGTTCTGTACACAGCCTTGATGGACTTGGTTTTCCTTGGTGCTTCCAGCTTTTAGCATCCATTAGGCTGGCAAGACTTCCGTTAGAGTTGGAGAGTGTAGTGTGACATGATACAACTTCTGTTACAACATCATTAGACAAAGATACTTGAGTGCATGAAGACACCCATAAAGCACACTTCATTTGGCTTCAATTAACTCCCTGTATCTTAAGAATTGAGTTTGATTAGAGGCCATCATCTTGTAAAATAAAAATGCAACCTTATTAATAACACCCTCTGAAATTGCCGTATTTAAGGAATAAAAAGAGTGGTGTACACAAAGTTCCTAGAATCATAGAATGCTTTTAAGTGCTAGCTAGTGTTTCTGAGAATGGAATGACTGAATTCTTCCATAAGGTTTGAAAGCTATTGTGATGATTTGGGTCAGAACCAGGTTCTCTTCAGTTCCAAAATGCTCTGTCATGCTCCTAGCCTAAGAAGAATCAGCTTTAACTACTGAAGAATTTGATGCCTTTTGACTCGATGGTAGAGTGAAGACTTCAGAATCCATGTGAGAACGTTGTGCCAAATTTGTGTTCTTTACCCTGCGTGCAAAACCCAATCCACACACAGAGTTGAGATACTTGGTTTATTTCAGTTCTGTGCAGAACAGGGTGGTAGGTGGTAATTTGCAAAACTAGCACACCTTTTGAGAAATAAGCTGGGCCTTATATACAAAATGACATCAAAGGGGAAACTACAGTAAAGTAGATTATCAGTTAGTCATTCATCATTCCTAACTTTGCATTTGAAAACAGAAATTTACCACTCTCTTGAGACTCCTGCTGTCTTAAAGATTAGTTCAGACACCTCCAAGATCTGGCACCACCCCTCCAGATCTTTGCTTGATCTGAATTTGAAGGAGGAATGACATCTTGCCTCTGAGCCTGATTTTCCACTAAAATCTTTAAATGTTGGGATCAATCAGCCAGTTCTGCTTTAACTTTGCTTTGAGGAAACAATTAAGGGGATTTTATTAAAGAGTCACTTTAATTTGCTCCCTGCCTAATTCGTCTTTCCAAAGAAGTTGTTCTAAAGCTGATAAAGAAATTATTCAAAATTAAGATAAACAAAGGCCTCCTTCCAATGTGTTTGCAGAATGACATGGTTGCAGCTTTTATGAAAAGTCATGCCTACAGGAAACAAACGTCTATCTTTTAACAATTTCAGTGAAACAGCAGAAAGTTTCAATTTTAGGTGATCTACATTGAAAGTTGCCTTACTTAAAGTGAATCTTTACATACATCAGAAAGTGGTGATTAAAGGTCAGCTTTTATGAAAAATGCTCGAACTACTACTGAACTAAAACTAAAAACTCTTGTGAGCTGTTTTCTACTTCCCATTCACAGACTGACTTCTTATCAATGTATTTTAACTTCTAGGAGCAGGCTTACAATCAATCTGCTTACAATTGAAACATATACAAAAAGTGAATGAACCCCTCCTACACTTAAAATAAATTAGACCAGTACTTCAATTTAAGCAAAATCCAAAAAATAACTGAAGTTTTAGAGGTTCAAAGTTTTATTGGCAAATTTTTTCTCCTATCTAAGTTTTAATTAATTATTAGCTTTTTTCCCCCTACCAACCAAAGCCTTCTTTTTTTACCAGTATAGTTTGATCCCTTTTGTAAGTAAATGATCTATTACTGTGTGTCAGAGAATGATAAACCTCTGAAGAGGAAGAAGAGTCTTAATAGGTGTGTTTGGAGACAAGAGTCATAAATATTAACACAACGTTCCTTCAAAATAGGTACGATTTTCTGTCATGTAAGGTGAGACCCTTCTTCAGACTTGTTTTGGTCACAGCAAGAGAGAATACCACATGAATCATACTACTATTGCTGGAACTGAAACCTTTTCACTCATGTATTTTCCCTTCTTCCTTTCACATACATACACAAAAGCAGTAGTTCTCAGCATTTTGGTGGACAAAGCATAGTAGTTTTTCTCCTTTATAATGTTAGTGTAGGCAAAGAAAATCTCTATCACAGACAAAGATGCTACTATGAATACACCTTTTCATCATTTACTCTATATGGACTTTGAAACATGAGAAGCCTCATGATCAGCTTAACTAGTGAATGCATGACGTTTCCATCCTCAGAATTTTTGCTTTAAAGGAGGTACAGAAGCATTTGAGAAACATGTACTGTCTGTGTATTGAGCTTTAAGGCTTTCCAGGGAAACTAATATTCTGGGAACCATAATAATAAAAAGGTGCATAGCAGGAAAATTAACAACTGTGAGAAATCTTTGGGAAAAAATAAAAAGGCATAAAAAGCATACCATCCCTAAGTTAATAGCTTTTGAAGAAGATAGCGAAACTCGATTCTTTCAAAGATTTTTTTACTGGGAGGAGAGAAAAAATTGTGAAATACTGATCTGTTTTTCTAAGGAAATATCATGGGTTAAGTTGAATATTTGCTGCTATTGTTCTAAACCATCCTGTCTCATGCCAGCTTCAAAATGAAAGTGCAGGCTGGAGCTATGTATCATGGAGCTTGAAGTTCAGATTGTAACATGGGAGGCTTCCTGTTCTGGATGATGCTTTTGGTTCTGTTTTTTTGGGCACTGGCTCTTTTCCACAAGGATGGGGAGACAGGTGGCAGTTGGTTAGCACACTGGTTTTCTGCTTTATGCTGTTTGCTTGTGTTTCTTTTTTTTTTTTTTTTTTTTTGTTCCCTTACATTAAGCTGTGCTTTTTCTACAAATAGACTAAGCTAAGGTAATTGCACATTGCATTATTAGCTATGGTAATTGTGCATGATGTTATCTTATTTTCTATTAAACTTTTTTTATCTCAACTCTTTATCTCAACCCAAAGGTTTGGGAGGTTTTTTGTGTTATTTTCCCTCAAATCTGTGTTGGGGGAAAGCAGTCAGGTTAACCTGTTACAGTGTGTTAACTTGTTACAGGAAACCAAGTTTATTACCATACAAGATGGAAAATATGGTGTAGATAATCCTGTGTGATTTTACTTCCAGTAACATCGGATTAATTAGCAACTATTACAGGCGATTTTAAAGTTTCATTATGAAAGTAATGCTCCATTGTATTTTGATTTTCCATAGTATTTACACAACTTTTACTATGTATTTCTTAGTTTTATTTGTTAGTCTTTCACTTTTTATGCATAGTATCTTCTTTTGCTTTAATTATAGTCGTGCCACTTCTGGTTTAGATGCATTTGGTAGTTCTTATGCATGGCTTGTGTAAAAAGAAAATCAAGCTTTTTTGTGTTCTAGGTCGGTACTGAAGTTGAGTAATAGTATTTTAGTAGTCCTAGCTGTCATGGTCTAAGGATACAAATTAGGCTGCTTTTAAAGTGATATATACCCAGTAAGCTTGTAGCAGGATGATGAACATAAGAAGAGGTAGCAGCCTTTAGACTGCTTGATGTACTTAAACTCACACATTAGCATATCCACCCTCATAAAAAAGTGGTAATCTAAGAGATATGCTTGCATAATAGCCTGCATTACTTTATACACAGCTGCATTTGCAAAATAACTTTAAACAACTAATACAGTTATTTCATACCACTATGTTTTGGAAATTCTGTGAGAAACAATGTTTCATCAGGATTCAGAGTCTTATGATCTCCATATATTATTTCTCTCACAGCAAATTCTCTCAGACGCTTGTTTTCCTCATCTATTGTGGTCCAAGGCTTAGGGTTCCATGGTAAATCATCTCTGCTGGGGTACCTCAGCGAGACTGCCAGTAGGAGGCGTGCCCACAGAGAAACTTTACCAATGCACTTGCCTAGGTGCCTGTCTATGCCTGTATCCTTTGAGAGCATCCCCAACTGAGAGGCCGACTTGTCACCTACCACCAATGCTGGGGCTCCCATATCAAAACACCTGGCTAGCCAAGACAGGACTGGCTTATTATCTCCTCTGATGTAATCCTTCCTCACATGTCTAATTTCCTGTCTGGGTGCATTAGCTGACTGTATGTCATCCTTCTCCTCCTCCTCATCATCATCCTGAGGTTGCTGTCCCCATAATCCTATTGTAATCCTCCGTTTAATTTCCTTGAGTTCAGAGGCACTGCCAGCAGTTGCTAATTTAGCAGGGTCTACATCTCTATCATCCATGTGGGGTCTCAAGAGGTCTGCCACAGTTTTAAGGCTAACCTTCTCTTCCTCACCAGAAGGATCTTTCTTAACAGAGGGACCCTGAGTAGAAGGACCCTCATCTCCATCTGCACCATCTCCTGCAGCATCTGCATCTCCTCCTGCAGCTCCTTTACGCTTTCTGGTGATAGTGGCCACCAAATTTACTGGATTGGTTTTCACATTCACAGCAGAGTTGGAAGGAGTAGAGGAATTTTGTGCAGGGTTAGCAGGAGCAGAGGGAGTCTGTGCAGGGTTGACAGGAGGTGTGCTTTGAGATCCTGCAGCCACTGCTGCGTCCGTCTGGGCAGCAGAGGGAGGAGGAGGAGACTGTGCCTTGTTAATGGCGTCTGCCTGCACAGCTATGTCTGCCTGCACAACCATTTCTATCTGTGTAACCATGTCTGTCTGCGCAGCCATTTCTCTCTGTGCAACTGTGTCTGTTTGTGTACCCCTGTCTGCCCGTGTACCCCTCTCTGCCTGTGTAATCAAGTCTGTCTATGTAACCGAGTCTGTCTGTGTAACTATGTCTGCCTGTGTACCCGAGTCTGTTATCTCAGATTCTGGCAAAGGTCCTGCAGCTACTGCTGCTGACTCTGAGTCAAAACTATCGGCAGCTTTCTCACAAACCTGAACTGTGATTTCCTGGTCACCGTAATCAGAATCAGAAACCAATTCCGAACCTCTCTGAGCTTTTCTATGTTTCCTCTTACATCTAACTCAGTCGGTAGAGCATGAGACTCTTAATCTCAGGGTCATGGGTTCGAGCCCCATGTTGGGCGCCAAAAATAAAAAGTGTATCAGCTGAAATTCCCCCCCCACCGACAATAACCAGGCTAGCCCAGTCTGGAAGCAAATGAAGGCTGTATTTACAAGCAGAGAAATGCAATGAATATGTAAAAATATACAAAATTCACAACATTTACAAATATATACAATCAACAGAAAAACACAACCGATCTCCCTTTGCTTCCCCCCAAGGGGACCCTCCCAAAGGGGCCTCCCTCTCCCAGGAGCTTCCCCCCAGATCCCCCTCGACAGAGAAGCAGAGTTAGTTAGAGCAGAAAGTTGTTAACTTAGCTGCCAAGGTCAGTGTGTGTTATCTTCAGCCAGAAGAGAAGAAGAAGAAAACAGCAGCCAGACAGCCCAGCAACTGCCCCGACTGCAGAACGCAGAATGTGCAGAGTGCCCACTTTGTTTTGGGTAATAGTTCTTAAACATTTCTATATATCCAATGGAAGTGTTTAGAACAATTGTTATTTTGCTTTCTTACACCCAATAGTGACTTATTTACATTCTTTCACTTTCTCTGTTCTGAACTTTGCAAGGAAAAATTAAAAAGATAGTTTCAAACCATCACACAATGAAATACATTTAAAGAAGGTTTGGGTGTTGCATAAAGACCATTTCCCTATAACTCAATCAGACTCATTTGGGCCAGGTTTCCTGGAGATGATACAACAAATGGAACCAGACTACACCAGAACCATGGATAAAAGATTTACCTGTAGATCTTCACAACTATTTTAATATATACCTTCCACAAATGAACCATCAAAATACAAGAATTCTATATATGCACTTAGCAGAATGTCATATACTCCATTTCATCTATCATATCTCTTTGTGGAAGCAGTGTGGGTTAAACTGAACAAACACTGCTCCTCAGTGTTGACCTAGTCAATGAAGATACCTGTTTAGTAGTGTTTTTCACAGAATAATTGCCATTTTTGCCTTAGTTTAGAGATATTTAAAAAAACCCAACCTTCAAAAACAAACATGGCAGCACACATTCACACAAGGGGATTAATAATCTCTAACTAAATTTAATATAAATACTGGATTTTGACATGCTTCTCTCTATAATATGCATGATCTAAAGCTTCACAACAGACATTCACAGCAGACATTCACTACTAGCACTCACGTTTACTCTATTCCTTTCCAATGTTTGCCATACCTTTTGTGCAGAGCATTGCTCTTTCTCTATTTTTTTGTGCATCCTGGGCTGCATCAAAAGAAGCATTGCCAGCAGAACGAGAGAGGTGACTTGGCTACTTTGCTATGGTAAGACCTCACCTGGAGTACCATGTCCAGCTCTGGAGCCCTCAATAAAGGAAAGACATGGACCTGATGCAGCAGGTCCAGAGGAGGGCCATGAAAATGATCAGGGAGTTAGAATACCTCCCCTACAAGAGACAGGCCAAAGAAGCTGGGATTGTTCAGCCTGGAGAAGAGAAGGCTCCAGGGAGACCTAATAACAACCTTGCAGTACCTGAAGAGGTCCTACAGGATTTACGAAGGCGTGTAGGGACAGGGTGAGGGGCAATGGTTTCAAACCATTGAAAAGCAGATTTAGATTGGATGTTAGGAGCAATGCTCTTTACCGTGAGGGTGGTGGAGCACTGGAACAGGTTGCCCAGGGAGGTGATTGAGCCCCTATTCATGGAGATATTCAAAGTGAGGCTAAGCAGGGCTCTGGGCAACGTGACCTAATTGAGGGTGGACCTGCTTACTGCAGAGAGGGTTGCACTAGATGACCTTTAAAGGTCCCTTCCAACCCAAACCATTCTGTGATAATCCAGTTAAATTTAGCCTAAATGTTCTTTTCTTGACATGTGCTATTTCTGATTTCTCAAAAGAATTTACATTTCGTACAGTTTTATTTCTCTTCCAACTCTCTTATGTTGCTAGATGCAGTAGCAGAAACTACTTCATATATAAATATCTGTTAGTATTATGGTGACAGAACATTCTTGGAGGCATAAGTGCCTAGAGAAAGACTTTTAAAAAACTTTCCTGTGCTTCTTGTTCCAGACTACCACACATAACACCTGAAAATAATACTTCCAGTCTGTTTGTATTTAATAACGCTATTGGAGTAGCCAGCCTGAGTACTGATAGTCTGGAGTTAATACATAGCAGCCAAACAACATGTATTTCTAATACAGAGTTAATATGCAGTATGTGGGATGAATCCTATGACTGGAGTGTGGCTGTCAATGGATGCAAGCTGTTCAGGAGAGGAAAGAGGGGAGAAGGTGTTGCCCTCTGTGTTAGGAGATGGATAAGAGTGTGAAGAGATGTCCCTAAAGAACAGCCATGAGCAAGTTGAAAGAGATCAGGGCAGCTAGGGGAACCTTGTGGTTGGTGTCTACTACAGACACCTGATCAAGGGGACCCTGCTAATGAAGGCGTCTTACTCCAGCTACAGGAGGCCTCACACTCACAACCTCTTGTCCTGCTGGGGGATTTCAGCCACCCCAACACATGGGTTTGATCTGCAAGCTCTGCTATCATGGGTCTGGCCAGCCAGGTCTTGGGGTGCTGTGTCTGGATTACAAACTCACTGACAAAAGTTCATGGAGAAGTGGTCACTAGCTGCGGACAGGCCAGAGACCCTGATCTGTGGAGCAAGCATCTATTTATTGGGAGATGCCTACATGCTTTACTTCCCTTCCCACAGCCTACCAACCTTCAGATTTGCTGTTTATTAAGCATACTCCTTCTCACACTGTAGTAGGTGGTTTCCCACCCGCTTATCACACATTCCTGTGATGCGGTTTTCCAGTATTGCTGCACTCTCCCATCCATTTCCCATACAAGTCTGAAAACTGGTAAACATTTTATTATCCATCAACTCTGGGTTCCCACGCCAGCATCTGCTGAAAAGTAACACAGTGCAGGAGACTCCTGGAGTGCTTTGATGATAACTTCTTAAGACAGTGTCCTTGTTTAACACAGCCTACTCTCACAACGCCCCCCTCCTTCCCAAACAGACAGGAAGGAAAGTAACAGGAAAAAGACTGGGTTAAGATAATGAATTTAGTGAGGTAACACAGTATACAATTACCTTAGGCTATTTGTAGAAGACGCGCAGCAAAATGCAGAAGCAGCATCAGAAGCCAGTGATAGAACAGTTACCCTCACCAAAGCGCACAGATGCCAGCCCGGTGGAAATGACCAACAACCCAAGCCCAGGAACCAGAAGCAGCAACTGGAACAGGAAGCTTGTCATGTTACAATCTGAACTTCAAACCCTATGATACATAGCTTGAGCCAGTACTTTCATTTTGAAGCTGGCATGACAGCAGCATGGTGTTGAATATCATCAGCAGATTCAACTCAAACTATGACAGACAGATGGTAGACAGCTGTACCCAGGGGGATGCAATACTGGATCTGATGATCACCAGTGCAGTTGAGCTCATCAGGGATGTCAAGACTGGAGGCAGCATGGGCTTCAGTGACCATGTACTGGTGGAGTTCACAGTCCTCAGGAATACAGGTCATACAAGGAGCACAGTCAGCACCCTGAATTTTAGGAAAGCAAAATTCCAGCTCATCTAGGAGTTAGTTAAAAGGACCTGGAAAATATCCTCAGGGAAAAGTGAGCAGAACACAGCTGGCAGATCTTTAAGCACACTTTGCATAGAGCACAAGAGCTCTCGATCCTCAGGTGTAAGAAATCAGGCAAGGAAGGGAAGAGACCAGCATGGCTGAGTCAAGACCTAATGGTCAAACTAAAAGACAAGAAGGAATCCCACAGGCAGCTCAGGCAGGGGCAGATATCTTGGGAAGACTAAAGGGATGCTGCCCAGTTGTGTGGGGATGAGGTAAGGAAGGCCAGGGTATGTCTGGAACTGAACTTGGCAAGGGATGTAAAGAATAATGAGAAGGGCTTCTACAGGTCTGTCAACCAGAAATGTAGAGTTAAAGAAAATGTACCCTCTCTGATGAGTGTTGTGGTTTTGACTCAGCCAGTAGCTGAGTTCCAAGAGTTGCTCACGCAAGCTTCCCAAACACAAAGAGCCCTGTGAGTTGAGATTAGGAGAGTTTAATGGAATTTCAGTTTTTGCAGATGACACCAAGCTGGTTGGCTGTGTTGATTTGCTGGAGAATAGGGAAACTTTACAGCACGATCTAGACAGGTTAGACCACTGGGTCAAGGCTAATTGTATGAGTTTCATCAAGGCCAAGTGCCAGGTCTTACACTTATGTCACAACAACCCCATGGTAAGCTACAGGCTTGGGGATGTGTGGTTGAAAAACTGCAACTTCTAGAGAGACCTGGGGGTATTGGTTGATAGTTGGATACACATGAGTCAGCAGTGTGCCCCAATGGCCAAGAAAGCCAGTGGCATCCTGGCTTGTATTAGAAATTCTGTGGCCAGCAGGAACAGGGAGGTGATCATCCTCCTGTACTCAGCACTGTAGAAGCCATGCCTTGAATATTGTGTTCAGTTCTGGACTGCTCACTATAAAAAGGATATTGAGGTGTCGGACCATGTACAGAGAAGGGTAACATCTCAGTCTGCTGTCTTGGGAGACCAGGGAATTCTTTTAAGAATTCCCCTTAATAAAACCAAGATAGAACCAAGTAATTGGTTGAGAAAGGCACTTTAAAAAAGGGAAAAATTAGACATACAGGAAAGCAGGAAGAACAAGGAAAGAGGAGAGAAAGAAAAAGTTAGCTGCAATAGTTACCACCATGGACCTGAAGCATCCCAACAGTCTGATTCATCTTCTTGTCCAGCAGGTGAACGTTCCACCCAAATCTGCTAGTTTCTCTTTCATCAGGTTGTCTCATTATATATTCATTTTTCTTCTGAGAATTACTTAGCATATTCCAAGAGCTGTTTTGCTTAGCCACACCCACCACCCAGTGGTGGTGCACATGCCCAATACAATCACTAGGGGGTCTCAAGGAGTCTTAACTGGTCTTCAGGGGTCTCTAAGCCCCTCAGTCTTCCAGGCCCTGGGTTTGGGCATGTGCACAGGGGTTAGGTTAATTTTCTTAGAATGAGCTCCACGTTCAGGTTTGTAAGAAGACAGGAAACCTCTAGTCTTGCAGTCCGCATTGATTCTCTGTTGCCAGGGTAGTGATGGCTGTTGGTGGTTTTCCAGCGGTGTCAAGACAACTGACAACAGTCTCTTACGGGCAACAAAGCTTGTGAGTGGCCTGGAGCGCATGTCCTACAAGAACGGCTGAGGGATCTGGTGTTGTTCAGTCTGGTGAAAAGGAGGCTGGGAGGAGGCTTTATTGCTCTCTACAGCTACCTGAAGGGTGGTTGGAGTGAGGAGGGAGCCAGCCTCTGCTTCTTGGTGTCAGGCAACAGGAAATGGTTACAAGCTGCGCCAGGGAAAGCTTAGGCTGGATATTAAGAAATATTTCTTCATTGAAAGGGCTATCAAACTTTGGAATGGTCTGCCCAGGGTAGTGGTGGAGTCACCATCCCTAGAGGTGTGGACTTCCAGAGTGTGGGTCTGGTGTTTGGGGACATAGTGTGGTGTTGACTCTTCAGTGGTGGGTTGAAGGTTGGACTGGGCAATCATGAAGATCTCTTCCAATCAAATATATACTGTGATTCTGTGCAATACAGGAAAAGATACCATATTTCAGCAGGGAGCATAGCAAAAGCAAGTGATCGAGAAAACAACACCAATCCAGCAGCCACCAAGTGGAAGAGACCAACACCACAAACCTGAAAGTGGGAGAAGCTGCTGGAAACATTTCATGTTACAGTCTAATTTACAAGCCACATCCTCCTTCGCCCTTGCCTGTGCTTGCCTTATAAAATGAGCATGATGCCAGCATGTTATCAAATACCCATTAGCTGATTCAGCTGGCTAAACCCTGGACAATGAGAAAGAACGGCAAGCTAGTAACAACAGATGAGGAGATGTCTGAGGTTCTTAACAACTATTTGCCTCTGTCTTCACTGACACCCTCTCTCCTTAAGCCTCTCAAGTTGAAAGACCACATGACAGGGACCCAGGTGATAAAGTCCCTCCCACTGTAAGTGAAGACAAGGTTCATGACCACCTGAGGAACCTGAACATGCACAAGTCTATGGGACCTGAGGAGATGCATTCTAGAGCCCTGAGGAAATTGGTTGTTGTAGTTGCCGAGCCACTCTCTATGATATTTGAAAACTTTTGGCAGTCAAGTGTAGTCCTTGCAGTCTGGAAGGAGGGAAATATTATGCCCGTTTCAAAAAAAAAGGTAGAAAGGAACTGAAACTACTAACCTGTCAGCCTCACTTCGGTGCCTGGGAAGATCATGGAACAGAGCCTCCTAGAACATCTGATGAGGCATATGGAGGCCAGGGAGGTGATTCAAGTCAGCCAGCATGGCTTTACTAAGGGCAGGCCCTGCCTGACCAACCTAGTGGCTCTCTACAGTGGAGTGCCTACATCAGTGGACAAGGGAAAGACAATACATGTCATCTATCTGGACTTCTGCAAGGCCTTTGACATGATGACATGATCTGCCACAACATCCCTCTCTCTAAGCTGGAGAGATATGTTTTTGATGGGTGGACTATTTGGTGGATAAGGAATTGGCTGGATGATGGCAGCCAGAGGCTAGAGGTCAATGGCTCTGTGTCCAGATATAGGTGGTATAAGGAGTTAAGTTTGTTCATCTCATGTTTGCCTTAATGTTGTTCATCCCAAAATGTTTTCTCACCATTGTTGCATGAAGATAGCTGCTCATCTATAATCCACAAGCTCTGAGACTGTAGCAGCTGGTAACCAGACAAGGCCACAGGTTCCACATTCAGGAGTGTTGTAACGCAAGCTGGGGCTCACTCTTACAGTTTTATGTGTCTTTTGATGGAGAGGACTCTTATAAATAACTGATGCAGCAGTTTAGAGCCAAAAGAGTACACAACTAACAGAGGGACGGAAATTGACACGCGAAACTAATTGTGGGACAGGTGCTGACATGAGTCGAGCATGTTTATTATAACCATGACAACTGAACAGTGACCACCTATGAGATTGGAAAAGGTATAAAAGCTGAAAGGTAACAGGGAAGTTTGGAGCTCCCCCACTGATCGAAGCCTTCAGGATCTGTGAGACACCACTTGATCTACAGCGGTAACTATTGCTTTGCTTTTGCTATTTCTTGCTTTTTCCTCCTTTTCTATATTTCTAAGTTTTCTCCCTGCATTTCTAAGTGAAATAAAATGCAAGTTCTTTTTGCAACCAACTACTCAGTTGATTCTTGGTTTCATTCTGGTGATCCATAAAAGAACCTCCTCCACTGCAAAAGCAGGTCACGACATTTTAATTGGTGTCATGGACAGGATCCTCTGAATATCAAGTACTGGATTGAGAAACCCACAGAAACAGTAATGGTAATAAGCAGGGCAACTACTGACCCTGGATTAGTTTGGCCAGGAAGATATCCGTGGGGCATCTCTCAAGGGAGAAGAGAGTGGGGTATTTGGTGATATCGATAAGCAGGACACCCCTCAAGAGCACCACTCCTTGAACTTCATTTAATGGATGGGTTATTTTGGGCACAGAATTGAACATTCTCTTAAACTTTCTTGAAGAACAGAGTTGTAAGCCCTCACTGCCAGGAATGGAGTGGGCTTGTAAAACTTGGGTTAGTCCTCAAGAAATAGTAGACCAATGTGACTGCATTACAGGCTGTCCTGTTCAGAACCAGACAGATCCTCTATTGCCCTGAGGGACAAAAGAATGACACTCACACAAACAGATCGAAGAGTGATGGAAAGTTTAAATGGAAAAGTAATTGGTGAAACTACAAAAACTACAAAGCATAGTAGAAGAATCCCAAAGCATACAGAGTCCCTTATACCGCACCCAAAGGCCTCTCAACGCTTCTCTTCTTCCCACCTGAGGGTATACCCAAAACTCCCAGGGCTCTTTCTTCCCACCCCACTGCTAGGCTAGTCTCAGGCTGGCCTGGTCTGAGACTGCCCCTCCACTTCTTCTGCTGACATTAAGCCTAGATAGGCCTAAGAGGCCTTGAGATACTCCCCCATCGTTACCCAATAGGGTGCATCTCCCATGGGAGCAGAGAGGGAAGAAAGAGAATGACTTTGCAGATGAATTTATACAGTGCAGGATTTATGGGTGAAAATACAGTGTTCCCTGTGTCCCCCTACTGAGTTGGACACTCAGAACACTGGAGGTGTAACTTACATGGCAGTAGCAGGAGGCACCCAGCCTAAACTGCCACACAGGCTGTCAAAGAAAAAGGGAAATCAATCAGTCCTAGGGGCTGCTCTTGTGGCAGCTAACAAGCACGAAGAACAACAGTGAACCACAGAAAGCCAAATTGTTGAGTCACCACAGGATGTTGTAAAAACTCTGCCATCGCAATTAGAGGAAGAGAGTCAGCAGGGTCATCTGTGGCAAAACAAGAAACTTAATGACAAACTTTCAGAAGAGAAATGGGTGTTTCATAGAGGCGAGTGTAGCAATGCAGGAACAGGGAACAGATCCTCAACCTATTTACCTCCAGGCTCAGTTAAAACAACTTAAAGGGGAGAATAGAGACATCACAAACATTTGTGCCCTTACGGCCATTAATAAAAATTGAGTATACACAGGAGTATACAGGAAGGAAAACCCTCAAGTAACCACAAAGGAAGCCCCCTTTTCCACCACCAAGTTCACAGTATCACAGTACATCAGAGATTGGAAGAGACCTCAAGAGATCATCAGGTCCAACCACCCTGCCAGTGCAGGATCACTTAGGATAGCCCGCACAGGAATGCATCCAGGAATGTGTCCAGAGAAGGAGACTCCACAACCCCCCTGGGGAGCCTTTTCCAGTGCTCCATCACCCTCACTGTAAAGAAGTTTCTCCTCATGTTGAGGTGAAATCTTCAGTGTTCAAGTTTGAACCCATTGTTCCTTGTCTTATCACTGTGAACCACTGAAAAGAGCCTGGCCCCATCCACTTGACACCCACCCCTCAGATATTTATAGACATGGATCAGATCCCCTCTCAGTCTTCACTTCTCCAGACTAAATAGCCCCAGGGATCTAAGTTTCTCTTCATAGGGGAGATGCTCATGTCCCCTAATCATCCTCATCGCTCTCTGTTGGATTCTCTCCAGCAGTTCTCTGTCTCTTTTGAACAGGGGAGCCCAAAACTGGACACAGTATTCCAGGGCAGAGTAGAGAGGTAAAAGAACTTCCCTAGACCTGCTGGACACACCTTTCTTGATGCATCCCAGGATCCCATTGTCTCTCTTGGCCACAAGAGCACATTGCTGTTCCATGGAGAACTTGCTGTCCACCAGCACTCCAAGGTCTTTCTCTGTGGAGCTGCTTTCCAGCAGGGCAGCCCTTAACCTGTACTGGTGCCTGTTGTTATTTCTCCCCAGATGTAGGACTCTGCTCTTGTCTTTATCAAACTTCATGAGGTTTGCCTGCACCCAGCTCTGCAGCCTGTCCAGGTCACGTTGGATGGTTGCACAGCCTGACGGGGTGTCAGCCACCCCCCCCAGTTTTGTATCATCAGTGAACTTGCTGAGGGTACTCTCAATCCCCTCATCCAGGTCGTTGATAAAGATATTGAACAAACCTGGACCCAGTACTGATTCCTGGGGAACACCACTTGCCACAGGCCTCCAAGTTGACTCTGTGCCATTGATGATGACCCTCTGAACTCTGTTGTGGAGCCAGTTTTTAATCCACCTCACTGACCAACCATCTATGCCACATCTCCTGAGCTTTTCTATGAGGATGTTATGGGAGACAGTATCAAAAGCTTTACTGAAGTCAAGATATATGACATTGCCTGCTCTTCCCTCATCTACCCACTTGGTCATAACTTCATAGAAGGCTATCAGATTAGTTAGACAAGATTTCCCTTTGGTAAATCCACATTGGCTACTCCTGATAACCTTCTTGTCTTCTATGTGGTTTGAGATGACCTCCAGGATGAGCTGCTCCATCATCTTTCCAAGGATGGCAGTGAGGCTGACTGTGGTCTGTAGTTGCCTGGGTCCTCATTCTTGCCTTTTTTGAAGACTGAAGTGACATTTGCTTTCTTCCAGTGACCAGGCACCTCTACTGTTCCGGCTGTTCTCCATCAGCAAGCTCTTTCTACACTTGTGGATGCATCCTATCAGGGCCCATGAATTTGTGTGTCTTCAGATAGTATAAGAGATCTCTAACCCTGTCCTGACTTACCAGCGGAATGTCCGCATCAGTTAGCAAAGCTAAAAAATTATTTTGTTAGAACAGCAAGGGAATCAGAAACTGAATGTGTGTCCAGAAGAGATTAAATCTGTTAATTGAAAAGGAGATGTAGGGATATTGAGGACCTGGAGTGGTTGTAATCCTGGGAATCATTTGGCCCCATAGTCTTAAACCCAAAGATCAGCCCTATTGGATGGGGAGCCTAAATGCCCTTGAATATAGCCATCACCAGGACTTTGGATCAATTGATAGAAAGCATTCAAAAGTCTGGCTGTATCCAAATGATGTGTGATAAGGAGTTGAAGCCACACCAGGGCTCAGCAAGGATGTTTACAGTGGAACCTGAGAGACTGACTGCCCTTACCCTGATTCTTTAAAGCCTGTGTAACAAATAAAATCCATCCTTCCAGGATAAAGAATTTCAGCTGCCCTGGAAGGGCTAGCCACCCCGGCCTGACAGAGAGGAAAATGTGGACATGGGTAGCACAGGAGCCCGTTAATTATGGATGGAAGTATGGACCCATCCCAGGTACTTAAACAGATCCAAAGTGTATTTGGTTTGGCTGAGCTGGAGTTAATTCTCCTCAGACTATCTTTCTAATGCTGTGTTTTGCAGTGCTGTAGCTGGGTGTTGACAACATGCCAGTGTTTTGGCTACCACTGAACAAGCACCCAGGCTTCTGCTTTTCCAACATTTCCCCACCCCAAGAGTATGCTGAGGGTGGGGCAAGATCTTGGGAGGGGACACAACTGGGCCAGCTGACCCAAACTGGCCAAAGGAGTATTCCATGCCATATGACATCAGCTCACATGTATACACTAAGTGAAAGAAAGAAGTATGGGGATATTTGTCCATGGTGTCTGTCCTTCAGAGCAACCGTTATGCATGTTAGAGCACTGCTTCCCAGGACTGAAGATGGTCTGCTGATGAGAAGTAGAAAATAACATCTCTGTTTACTTTGGCTTCTGCATGCAGCCTTTGCTCTTTGCCTGTGCATAGCGTTATTAAATTGCTTCTACCTTATTATCGTCCCTTTGTTCTATTTTCCCCTCTCCCTTGTCCATTTATGAAGGGGAGTGATAGAGCAGCTTTGATGGGTATTTGGCCCCCAGCCAAGGCCAAGCCACGACACAAGGGAATTAATCAAGAATCAAGAAGAATCAAGAAGGTTGGAAGAGACCTCAAGGATCATCGAGTCCAACCTGTCACCCTACACCTCATGCCTATCTAAACCATGGCACCAAGTGCCACGTCCAATCCCCTCTTGAACACCTCCAGGGATGGTGACTCCACCACCTCCCTGGGCAGCACATTCCAATGGTCAACCACTCTCTCTGTGAAGAACTTTCTCCTCACCTCCAGCCTACACCTCCCCTGGTGCAGCTTGAGACTGTGTCCTCTTGTTCTGGTGCTGGTTGCCTGGGAGAAGAGACCAAACCCCTTCTGGCTACAACCTCCCTTCAGGTAGTTGTAGACAGCAATGAGGTCTCCCCTGAGCCTTCTCTTCTCCAGGCTAAACAGTCCCAGCTCCCTCAGCCTCTCCTCATAGGGCTTGTGCTCAAGGCCTCTCACCAGCCTCGTTGCCCTTCTCTGGACATGCTCCAGCAATTCAACATCTTTCCTAAACTGAGGGGCCCAGAACTGGACACAGTACTCAAGGTGTGGCCTAACCAGTGCTGTGTACAGGGGTACAATGACCTCCCTGCTCCTGCTGGCCACACTATTCCTGATGCAGGCCAGGATGCCATTGGCTCTCTTGGCCACCTGGGCACACTGCTGGCTCATGTTCAGGTGCCTGTCAACCAGTACCCTCAGGTCCCTTTCCACCTGGCTGCTCTCCAGCCACTCTGACCCCAGCCTGTAGCTCTGCATGGGGTTGTTGTGGCCAAAGTGCAGCACCCAGCACTTGGACTTGTTGAATGCCATCCTGTTGGACTCTGCCCATCTGTCCAGCCTGTCAAGGTCCCTCTGCAGAGCCCTTCTACCTTCTAACAGATCAACACCTGCTCCCAGCTTGGTGTCATCTGCAAATTTACTGATGATGGACTCAATCCCCTCATCCAGATCATCAATAAAGATATTGAACAGGATGGGGCCCAGCACTGATCCCTGGGGGACACCACTAGTGACAGGCTGCCAGCTGGATGTGGCACCATTCACCACCACTCTCTGGGCTCGGCCCTCCAGCCAGTTCCTAACCCAGCGCAGAGTGCTGCTGTCCAAGCCATGGGCTGACAGCTTGGCCAGGAGTTTGCTGTGGGGGACAGTGTCAAAGGCCTTGCTGAAGTCCAGGTAGACTACATCCACAGCCTTTCCTACGTCCACCAGGCTGGTCACCTGATCATAGAAGGAGATCAGGTTGGTGAGGCAGGACCTGCCCTTCCTAAATCCATGTTGGCTGGGCCTGATTCCTTGGCTATCCTTCAGGTATGCAGTGATGGTATGGAAATGCCTGCATAAGACTTGCCTGGCAAAGAGCCTTGGGCTGCTCATGGCCCAGACCGGCAACACGTGCTTAATAAGGCTTATTGGTGTAAACCTAAGGAAGTGTGGTTAGGAGGCTTACAGAAAGGGATTCCTAAAAGTACCATGGATAAAACGCCCGTGGACACATGATGGATAATCCCCACCTTTTAAAATGTGTTTCCTCATAGGGGGACCAAGCAGCTGTTTTGTTTATGTCATGAATGCTGAAGAAAACATAAACCATAAAAGAAATTAATGCAAAAAATCATACTTTGGGTTACACATAGCATTTTTGGTTATTAGATTGTTCATTTTGATAAGATAGGGCTGTTGTTCATATTTCACAGAATCACAGAAACAGAAACAGGTTGGAAAAGACCCTTGGGATCACCAAGTCCAGCCTATAACCCTACTTGATAAGGTTCACCCCTAAACCATATCCCTAGGCACCACATCCAAACAACCTTTAAACACATCCAGGGTTGCTGACTCAACCACCTCCCTGGACAGCTCATTCCAATGTCTCACCACTCTTTCCATGAAAAAAGTTTTCCTAATGTCCAGTCTAAACCTACCCAATCACAGCTTGAGGCCATTCCCTCTTGTTCTATCACTAATTACCTGTGAGAAGAGATCAGCACCAACCTCTCCACAATGTCCTCTCAGGTAGTTTTACAGAGGGATGAGGTCTTCCCTCAGTCTCCTTTTTTCCAAACTAAACACAC
Source organism: Indicator indicator (assembly GCF_027791375.1). Classification (NCBI taxonomy): domain Eukaryota; kingdom Metazoa; phylum Chordata; class Aves; order Piciformes; family Indicatoridae; genus Indicator; species Indicator indicator. Next base: position 57,181,244 of record NC_072053.1, on the reverse strand, counting down.
CCAGCTCCCTAAGTTGCTCCTCAGAAGATTTATTTTCCAGCCTCTTCACCAGCTTTGTTGCCCTCCTCTGGACTCACTCCAGCACCTCAGCATCTCTCTTGTACTGAGGTGCCGAAAACTGAACACAATACTCGAGGTGTGGCCTCACCAGTGCCTAGTACAAGGAGACAAACACCTCCCTATTCCTGCTGGACACAACATTCTTAATACAAGCCAGGATGCCATCGGCTTTCTTGCCCCCCTGGGCACACTGCTTGTTCATATTCAGCTGCTTGTCAATTAGAACCTCCGGGTCCCTTTCGGCCACACAGCTTTTCAGCCACACTTCCCCAAGCCTGTAGCATTGCTTGGGGTTGTTGTGACCCAAGTGCAGGATCTGGCATTTGGCCTTGCTGACGCTCATCCCATTAACATTGGCCCATCAATCCAATCTATCCAAGTCCCTCTATAGAGCCTCCCTACCCTCATGTAAATCAACACTCCCACCCAACTTGGCGTCATCTGCAAACTTACTGATGACACACTCTGTCTTCATCAAGGTTATCAATAAAGAACTTAAACAGAAGTGTTCCCAACACTGAGCCGTGAGGATCACCACTTGTGACCGGCTGCCAGCTGAATTTAACTCCATTGACCACCACTCTTTGGGCCTGTTCGCCCAGCCAGTGCTTTATCCAGCAGAGTGTGTGCTCATCCAAGCCATGAGCAACCAGTTTGTCCATGAGAATTCTGTGGGGAACAGTGTCAAAGGCTTTTTGAAAGTTTAGGTAGACAATATGCACAGCCTTTCCCTCATCCAACAGTCAAGTCATCCTGTCATAGAAGGAGATCAGGTTGGTCAGGCAGGACTTGCCCTTCATAAACCCATGCTCACTGGGCCTGATCCTCTGGTTGTTCTCTATATGGTGTGTAGTGGCACTTGGGCTGACATGCTCCATGACCTTCCCTGGTGCTGAGATCAGACTGACAGGTCTGTTGTTTCCCAGATCCTCCTTTCTTTCTTTCTGTAGATAGGTGCTACATTTGCTACTCTCCAGTCCATTGGGACCTCCCCAGTTAGCCAGGACCTCAGGTAAATAATGGAAAGTGGCTTGGTGAGCACATCTGCCAACTCCCTCACCACCCTTGGCTGTAGCCCATCTGGCCCCGTAGACTTGTGTGTGTGTAAGTGGTGTAGCAGGTCACTGACCACTTCCTCATTTATTGTGATGATCATATTCTGATTCCCCTCCCTGCCTCGTAGTTCATAAGGCTGGGTGTTCAGGGAACTGCTGGATCCAGTGTTAAAGACCGAGGCAAAGTAGGCATTGAGCACCTCAGCTTTCTCCTCATCCTTAGTCACTATGTTTCCCTCTGCATCCAATAAAGGATGGAGATTCCCCCCAGTCCTCCTTTTGTTGTTAATGAGTTTATGGAAACATTTTTTATTATCCTCAATGGCTGCAGCTAGGTTGATCTATAGCTGTGCTTTGGCTCTCCTAATATTATCCCTGACTATGTGTATGACTGTGTGTGTGATGCCTGTCCTCAGAACTCACAGCCTCAACCACCATACCTGAGGATTTTCAGCACCTCACATAGGAACTGACTGTTGGCTTTTGTAAGGGTATGAAATCATACCGAGCAAGGCCTTTGTATTGCATTGTGCCAATCAGCTAAGCAAAGTGTCTGGTTGGAGGTGTGTGTTTGTTTGTTTGTTTGTTTTGTTTTGTTTTTTGTGATCCCCATTAATGTGAAATCACTTTTAAACTTTTCTTGGATATCACATATTATTTTCTCAAGCATAGTATGTAGAGAAGAACAGTGGAATAAAGGATGATATTGGATCTTTAGGAAACCTGGTGTTTTAATTGATGGAGCTTTTAGAACTTGGGATACCTTGGGCTTTGAATTTGGACCTGAGGGTAGTTTGATCCCTTGCCAAACGTGTATTACGATTTTAATAATAGTCTATGGAGGTGGTCCCAAGTCAAAAAGGAATTTTGTCATCCTGCAGAACAACTGAATGGGAGGAATGCCCTTTATTCTACTGTCAGAAGACAACAGATTTTACCACTGGAATAGGGAATGACATCATGGAATTATGGCATATTAAACCATGTTGGAAATATGTGTATTTGCAATAGGTTTGTATAGCTGGCTTGACCTAACTTGATTCACAAAGAGTACAGTTTTAGCTATTATAAATGGATAAATGCTATGCACTGTGGAGTTACGCTTCACAAAATCACAGAATGTTAGGGGCTGGAAGGGACCTCAAGAGATCATCTAGTCTAACCCCACTGACAGAGCAGGAACACATCCAGATGGGTTTTGAATATCACCAGAGTGGAAAACTCCACAAACCCCCTGGGCAGCCTGTTCCAGTGTTCTGTCACCCTCACAATGAAAAACAATTTCCAGATGTTTCCATGGAACTTCCTATGGCTCAGCTTTCACCCATTGCCCTTTGTCCTCTCATTGGGCATCACTCAGAAAAGCCTGACTCCATCCTCTCGGCACTCACCCTTCACATATTTATAAACATTAATGAGGTCACCCCTTTCTCTCCTCTTCTTCAAGCTAAAGAGACCCAACTCCCTCACTCTCTCTCCTCATAAGGGAGATGTTTCACTTCCCTAAACATTTTTGTGAACTTCTCTCAAGCAGTTCCTTGTCCTTCCTGAACTGAGGGGCCCAGAACTGGACACAATACTCTAGATGCAGCCTCACCGTGACAGAGTAGAGGGGGAGGAGAACCTCTCTTGACCTACTAGCCACACCCCTTCTAATACACCCCAGAATTGCATTGGCCTTCTTGGCCACAAGAGCACACTGCCAGCTCATGGTCAACCTCCTATCCCTCAGGACCCCCAGGTCCTTTTCTCCTTCACTGATCTCCAACAAGTCAGTCCCCAACCTATACTGGTACATGGGGTTGTTCTTTTCCAGGTGCAAGACTTGCCCTTGCTGAATTTAATTAAATTTCTCCCTACTCAACTCTCCAGCCTGTCTAATTCTCACTGAATGGCAGCACAACCCTCTGGTGTGTCAGCCACTCTGCCCAATTTTGTGTCATCAGTGATCTTGCTGACAGTGCCCCAGATACAGGCCTCCAACTACACTCTGTCCCGTTGACCACAACTCTCTGATTTCTTTCCTTCAAATAGTTCCCAGTCACTGCCCAATCATCGAGACCACACTGCTTCAGTTTAGCTGCGAGGATGCAGTGGGAGGCAGTGTTAGATACTTTACTGAAATCAAGATAAACCACATCCACTGCTCTACCATCATCCATCCATCTGGTTATGTCCTCATAAAAGGCTGTCAGGTTGGTCAGACATGACTCCCCTTGGTAAAACCACGTTGACTGCTCTTAATGACCCTCTTGTCCTTGATGTGCCTAAGGATAGCACTGAGGATAAGTTTCTCCATTACCTTTCCAGGAATAGAGGTAAGGCTGACAACTCTATAGTCCTTCTTACCCTTTTTTGGAGACTTGAGTGACATTTGCCTTCCTTCAGTCCTCAGGAACCTCTTCTGTCTGCCATGACGTACCAAAGATAGGGGAGAGTGGTCTGACAATGACCTTCTCCAGCTCCCTCAGCATCTGTTGGTGCATGCCATCAGGACCTCTGGATTTATGGATGTCCAGATTGCTTAACTGTTCCTTAACCCAGTCCTCATCAACTAAGAAAAACTCATCCTTTGTCATGCCTTCCTCTGGTGCATCAGGAGTCTGGGGCTTCTGAGGACAGTTTCCAGAAGTGTAGATAGAGATGAAAAAGTCATTTAGCAACTCTGCCTTCTTTGTGTCCTCTGTTACCAAGGCACCCACCTCATTCAGCAGTGGGCCTACATTGCCTCTGGTGTTAGTTTTCCCTGCAATGTATTCGAAGAAGCCCTTTCTGTTGTCCTTGACCTCCCTTGCAAGGTTGAATTCCAACAAGGCCTTAGCCTTCCTAGTTGCCTCTCTACACCCTCTGATGATAGTCTTATACTCCTCTGAAGAGGCCAGCCCCTCCTTCCATGATCTGTAGACTCTCTTCTTCCGCTTGAGTTTGCTTAGCAGTTCCCTTCTTAACCATGCAGGTCTCCTGTCTCCATTTATTGATTTAGTACTTGTTGGGATGATCTGATCTTAAGCTTGGAAGAAGAGGTCATTGAGTATTAGCCAACTATCATGGGCCGCTTTGCCTTCTATTACCCTGTCCCATGAGATTTCCCCAGCATTTACGTGAAAAGGCCAATATTGACCCTGCTGAAATCCAAAGTTGTGATCCTTCTCAATACTCTGCTTCTACCAGAGAAGATCCTGAACTCCACCATCTTGTGGTCACTGCAGCCAAGGCTGCCCTCAACCTTCACCGCTTCATCCAGACCCTCCTTGTTAGTGAGTATTAGGTCCAGTAATGCTCCTCTCCTATTTGCCTTATCCACTATTTGCATCAAGAATTTTTCACCAGTGCACTGGAAGAACCTCCTGGACTGTGGCTCTGGCTTGCTGAGTAGACCTTTCAGCAAATATCTGGGTAGTTAAAATCCCCCATGAGAGCCAGGGACTTTGATTGTGAGGCTGCTGTCAGCTGCCTGTAGAAGGCCTCATCAACTTCCTCAACCTGATCAGGAGGTCTGTAATAAACACCCACAACAGTATCAGTCATGCCAGCCTGCCCCTTAATTTGCAACCACAAACTCTCAACTGTCCCCTCATCCACCCCTGGCCAGAACTCAATGCATTCTAGTTGCTGCCTCACATGAAGAGCAACTCAACCACCTCACTTTGTTGACCTGTCTTTCCTAAAAAGAACACAGCCATCCATGACCACATTCCAGTCATGTGAGCTATCCCACCATGTTTCTGTAACTGCCACTAGATCATAACCCCTTGCCTGCACATGGATTTCCAACTCCTCCTGTTTATTCCCCATGCTGTGTGCATTGGTATACAGACAGCACAGGGAGCGAGCTGAGCACACCGATTCTACCCTGGGCAGGTAAGAGGCCTTCTGGTCTTCATTACAACAACTTTGATTCTGGTTTAAAGCTCTATGAATGAGCTCTGCTAGTTGTCCTAGAATCCTTTTACCCCTGCGACTTAAGCCTTTCCAATGTACTAACATTGGTGTTGGTGTCCTACAAAACCAGTCATTATCAAAGAATCCAAAGCCCTGCCTGTAGCATCAGTCTCAGAGTCAGGTATTTACAGACTGAATTCCTCTACTCCCTTCCATATCATGGCTGGGTACTGGAAGTAGGGAAGAGAAAATAACATGAGCTTCAGACTCTTTCACCAACTGTCCCAATGCCTTGAAGTCTCCCTTCATTCCCCTCAGACTACAGGATGCAGCTTCCTCCCCACCTCTCTGGAAGATCAGTAATAGATAATAGTCATGTGACTGCATCATGTTGGGGAATTCTCTAGTGATATCCCCGATTTGGGCTCCAGGAAGACTGCAGACTTCCTTATGGTGAGGGTCAACCCTGCATACTGGGCCCTCTGTTCCTGCCAGCTGCGAGTTGCCAACAACTAGAACTCTTCTCTTCTTCCTTGTGAAAGAGACTGCTGTGTGCACTCAACCCCTGCCACAGCCATGAACCTCCTACCCCTCACTCTGTCCATTTAAGCTTCTGTCTTCCACCTGACAGGTGTAGGACACAGGGGCCTCTCCATCCTGGATCTCAACTTCCAGTGCTCTCTATCTGTTGTGTAGAGGTAACTGAGAAGCCACTTCCTCCTGCCTGGTGACCTCCTCCTTCTGCCTGACGATAAGTAGCACGGGGCTCCTCTGACTCCTTGTGGGAGAACAGAAAGTATCTATGAAAGGCTTCAGAACAAGAAAGAACAGCAGGCTGCTGATAACAGAGGAATGACCTGATGATAAGAGGAGCTGACTGCAGTAAACAACTTGAAGTGTGAGACAGGACAACATATACCCCCATGCAAAACTGGCTCAACTTGATATGGGAAGAAGACAACAGGCACACATCAAAGAATAAATTCAATTAGCAGCAGGAGTAAAAACATGTCAGGTTATTGTTTATCCTGCTCAATTCTTCCTATATAAAATGCTTGTTTGATACCAATAAATGGATTCCTGCTACACCCACTTGGAGTCTGTTCATGCTTTCCGACAACTCCTGGTGAGTGTCTCAGAGATGGAAGGGTATAACTCCACCAGTGTATTTTGCTTTCACTTTTCCAAATGTTCCTTAGTCTTTCTACCTGTTCCTTAAGCTCTGCCATCATACAGAGCAGGTCAATGACCTGCTTACACCACATACACTTACCCACTATCCATCAGAATTCATTAAAAGGAGTTTCTGGTGCTGTTTAATATCTTCATCAAACAGTCGGACTGAGTGTAGACTCAGCAAGTTTGCAGATGACACCAAGTGGAATGGTGCAACTGGTATGTTAGAGAGACAGGATGTCATCCAGAGGGACCTGGCCAGACTGGAGAAGTGGGCCTAGGAAAACCTCATGAGGTTCAACAAGGGCAAGTGCAAGGTCCTGCACTTGGGTTAGGACAATCCTCATTATAAGTACAGGCTGAGGGACGATATGATAGAGAACAGCCCTGTAGAAAAGAGCTTGGGGGTACTGGTGAATGAAAAGTTGAACATGAGCCAGCAATAGGCATTTTCAGCCCCAAAGGACTATCACATCCTGCATCAAAAGAAGTGTGGCTGCATTAAAAGAAGTGGGGCCAGCAGATCAAGAAAGGTAATTCTACACTCCACTCTGCTCTGGTGAGACCTGAACTGGAGTACTGTGTCCAGCTCTGGGGCCCTCAACACAAGAACGACATCAACTTGATAGATAGGGAGTTGGGATTATTCAGCCTGAAGAAGAGAAGGCTTTGGGAAGATGCATCAGCCTTCCAGTACCTGAAGTACTTTCCAGTACCCTCCCCTGCCCCGAAAGAGGCCTGAGATATCCCCCTGGCATTACCCGATAAGAGAGGACATCTCCCATGGGAGCAGAGAGGGAAGAAAGAGAAAGAGAATGACTGCAGATGGCTTTATAGGTCACAGGATTTATGGGTAGAAATACGCCGTTTCCTGTGTCCACCCCTATTGGGTGGGCACCCAGGACACCAGAGGTGTATCTCACGCAGCAGTGGCAGGGGGCACCCAGCCCAAACTGCCACATTCCACCCCTTATTTCATACCCATAATTCCTGCACCCAAAACATATCATCAGATCAGAGACAGTTCTTAGATGACATGCCTGGCAAAGTCCAGGTCCTCATCTGGGCATCCTTCCGAAAGGTCTGTCCCTCGGGCTCAGGTCACAGTTCAGTCCAGCTCTTCTCCCTCATCCTGTGGAACCTCCCAGCGACGCAGAGTTCATTCTTCTGCACTGTGAACTCTTCATGGATCCGATGGACATCCGGGCCGCCTGGAAACAACCTCACAACTTCTCAATCAAACATCAATCTCGATCCACTCAAGTGGCATGTTTCCATCCCTTGGGGCAATCGAATCAGAACAATCAGGCTCCTCGACTCGACTCCATCCACCCCTTGCAGGCAACAGCACGCTGAGACTTTCCAAAGCTGCATGGACCTTTCCCAAGCCCAGTGCTGACCGCTTCCAGCTGCGGCCCGAAGCTAATATGGATGCACACCGCGCACAGGCTCACCGCTCCCCCTGAGCATAAGCATGCCAAGGCATGGAGGCATCTGGCTACACAGCCCTCCCCCGGAGAGGGCGTGGTTGCACTGCAACCCGCCGAGAAGAGAGGCGGAGCTAGGTGCTAGGCGCCATTTTCGGAGCGCGTCCGAAAATCAGGGGAGAGATAACAGCGAGAGCCGCCGTCACCTCTGCAGCCGCGGTACAGATCAAAACCGCCGCCACCCCTCGGGCCACAAGAGCGGCTTTTCCAGTCAAAGCTACACTCGCTCCCTGGGCCCTTGGAAGCAGCTTTTGAACTGGAGCCACCGCTCGCCTTCTTGATTACGGGAGCCACCGCTCACCTCCCGCTGTGGCTAGCCCCCACCACCGCATGACAAGCCGACCCTGGTCTGCTTCCGACTGTCCCTCCCCCTTCCTCGGCTCCGCGCCACTCTGCTCGCCTCTGGCGCCACGGGGAACAGAAAGGAAAGAGACAGGCACCGCATTCTTAAGCTTTCCCCCCGAAGCAAATGGCTACAAAATCACCGCTGCCGCTTGGAAGGGCAGAAGGGATTCTATGCCACCGCTATGCACCAGGGCGTCCCCTCAGAACCCATAAGACACCCACACGATCGCGCCAGCACAAAACCTTGAGCCCAGCCACCAAAACCAACAATGCCCAGATATCCATTTCAACTTAACCATCCTCTGTTACCAAAAATCTGTGCTGGTTTGAGGCCAGCCAGAACATCTCTTGCCCCAAAAGGGACAAAAGAATGACACACACAAACGGATTGGAGAGTGATGGAGAGTTTAAATGGAAAAGCGATTGGTGAAATTACAGAAAACTACAAAGCATAGTGGCAAAGAACATCCCAAAGCATACAGAGTCCCTTACATAGTACCCAGAGGCTTCCCAATCCTTCCCTCCTCCCACCTGAGGGTCTGCCCAAAACCCCCAGGGCTCTTCCTTCCCTCCCCTCCCACTGCTAGGCATGTCTCAGGCTGGCCAGGTCTGAGACTGCCCCCCCCCCCCTCCATTCTCCTCCTGGCATTAGGCCTAGTCAGGCCTAAGAGGCCTGAGATATCCCCCTGGCATTACCCGATAAGAGAGGACATCTCCCATGGGAGCAGAGAGGGAAGAAAGAGAAAGAGAATGACTCCGCAGATGGCTTTATAGGGCGCAGGATTTATGGGTAGAAATACGTCGTTTCCTGTGTCCACCCCTATTATGTGGGCACCCAGGACACCAGAGGTGTATCTCATGCAGCAGTGGCAGGGGGCACCCAGCCCAAACTGCCACAGCCTACTAAGTCTATCTGCTGTGGTTTTAAACCCTGGAAACACATTTACGATGGTGTAACAGTTTACGATACAATACCTTTCCAGTCTTTTCAAGTACCTAGTATAGAAAGTACTCCTTTGAAATCTGGGTATGGATAGAGTTAATGCTTCAAGGATCTTTATTTAAAAGATAACCTCTTTGGAGATAGGATGGCCACTACATTCTTCCATACCTTACTGTTTGGACTTCCTGATTTTATGAAATGCCTGGCAGCCTGAGGGAAGGGCCAAAAGAGCTTACAGCCACCTCTTATCTGCCTTCTCATGTGCCATGTACAGAAAACCAATTTACAAGTCTGTATTATTTATTAGGAATTCTAAGATACTGTGTCCTTAATGGTTCATAGATATAGAGATGTGGGTCTCTCTTTTCCTCTGCTTTATCAAAAGTAAAACAAGAGACGACACCCACCTCACTACAACCTCTTTTGAGGTAGTTGTACAGATCAAGAAGTTCTCCCTTCACCTCCTTTTCTACATACCAGACTACCACAATTTCCTCATCTGCTCCTCATGAGACCTGTTCTCCAGAGCCTTCAGCAGCTTCATTGCCATTCTCTGGACACACTCCAGCAGCTCAATGTCCTCTTGAAGTAGGGGGCCCAAAACTGAACACAGGATTTGAGGTGCAGTCTCACCAGATCTGAGTACAGGGGCATGATCACTTCCCTATTCCTGCTGGCCACGTAATTCCTGATAGAGAATAAGATGCTGCTGGCCTTCTTGGCCAGCTGAGGACACTGCTAACTCATGTTCAGCCAGCTGTTGGACCAGCACCCCTAGGTCCTTTTCTGCCATGCAGCTTTCCAGCCCATCTCCTCAAGCCTCTAGCATTGCCTGGAGCTGTTGTGACCAAAGTGCAGGACCCAGTACTTGGGCTTATTAGATCTCATACAATTGACCTCATCCCATCAATCCTCTGCAAAGCCTTCCTACCTTCAAACAGATGATTCTCCTACCTTCAAACAGATGATTCTCCTACCTTCAAACAGATGATTCTCCTACCTTCAAACAGATGACTCTCCTACCCAATTTAGTGTCATCTGCAAACTTACTAAGGGTGCACTTGGTCCCTCATCCATGTAATTGATAAAGATACTAAAGAGAACTGGCCCAAATACTGAGCTGTGAGGAACACCAGCCATGATCAGCCACCAACTGGATTTGACTCCATTCATCAAAACTCTTCGGGCCCAGTCATCCAGACAGCTTTTAACTCAGTGACACATTCACCCATCCAAGCCAGGAACAGTTTCTCCAGGTGGATACTGTGGGAGATAGTGACAAATACTTTACTAAACTCCAGGTAAACACCATCCACAGCCTTTCCCTTGTCCACTAAGAGGGTCACCTTGTTATAGAATGAGATAAGGCTCATCAGGCAGAACCTGCCCTTCATGGGCCTGATCACTTGGTTGCCCTGCACATTCTATATAATGGCACTCAAGATGATTTGCTCCATGACTTACCCTGACACCAAGGTCAGATTGGCAAGTCTGTAGTTCCCCAGGTCCCTCTCCTGGCCCTTCTTGTAGATGGGAATAATGTTTGCCAGTCTCCAGTCAGCTGGGACCTCCCCAGTTAGCCAGGACTGCTGGTAAATGATGGAAAGTGGCTTGGTGAGCACTTCTACCATTTTTTTCAGTACCCTTGAGTGTATGTCATCTGGCCTCTTGTGTATACCTAAGTGGTGCCTTAGTCTAAGCCTGTGTCTAGTGCCCTTATGTCTATCTCAAAAAACCTCATACATTTATGGAAGTGCAGTAATTAGCAGGGCTTTTTCCAGGAATAAATGGGTATTCACATGAATTTGCTTAGTAACCAGGACTACTACTTAAAATGATTCAGAAGGTGAAGTAAAAGAACTATCCTGTATGCAGTATTATTATGATAAGAACATTAATAATCCCATGAACCACCCAATGCAAACTGTATTAGGAAATGTATGTCAAGTTTAAACAGAGAATTTACTGACTGGGTGTAAAAAGTGGTTGGCATAGTCATCCAATGTCACTAAATTTGAAAACTCACTTAAAGCAAAGGGCTTTGCATTCTTCACCTTTTTGCTTATACAACCAGAATATGCAGGAATTAAATATGTAATACAGCTAACATTGATAAACTAAGATCACACTATTTAATAGTTTTGTGTTGAAGAAAGCAGATAGTTTGAAATCACTTAATATTACAAAATAGATATGATGGTGTTAGAAGAAGGAAGGTAGGTGTCCTGGTTTTAGCTACAACAGAACTAAATATGTTCAGTGATTTTAGTATTCAGCTCAGTTTCTTCTAAATGACCACACTTTCTGAAATTAATGGCACATTTTTGCAGACAGTGTCTGTTTCTAGAATTGATAATGCTTGATGTTTAGAGTTACTACTAAGCATTGATATTCAGAAAGTCTCCTGCTTATAGTTGCTGCTGTAGAAACCTAGGCCACTGTTAAATCTTGTGTATCACAATGGGGTGCCATTGTTGCATTTAGTGAGGGATAAATTTGGGAAGAGATGTATCCCCTTGTGTTCTAGCTGGTGCTTAGAGATTAGAGGTATGGCTGGTCTTATCTCTTAATAAATTATCCAATTATTGCTGTGATTATAGGCTCCACACCAGACACATGAATAGGCTGTGTGCTGTAGGTCTGACCACATTCCGAAGAAGCAGTTGGGTGCATGAGTATTATGGTTTGTTCATATGCAAGATACAAAAATTCTTTAAGATAGGCAGTGATAAATGCACTAAACCACAGATTAACTATAAAGTTCTAAAATATGATTGCAAACACAAGTTTGGTTTTCTGGGAAAGCACTCGGCATAGCTGAAGTTGTGAACCTTCCCAAAAGGAATCTCTTCTTCACGGTTAGGTGAGGAAGACAAACCTGCTGAACTGTCGAGGCCATTTGTGTCAAATGCTCCTCCCCCTTCCAAAGAGGTACAAAATCAGGCTAACACTTCTACCTCATTATCAGCTATTTCGCAATGTGTGAGCGTGGGACTGTGGTGAAGCCATTGCTCTTTTATCAGTTGCACAAACATTTCTTAATCTTGGTGTGTAGTCAGTCATCTTGAAGGTGGTAAGTGGAGCTGATAAGGTGATACAGTGTGCTTCAGCAGCAAAAGAAAGCCAACAGGATCATGGAACCATCTGAATGGACCTTTAAAGGCTAGGTTGCATCAACATGGGCATCACCAGTAGAGAAAAAGAAGTCATTACCCCATTCAGTGCTTGTCAGACCACACCTACGTTCAGTTTTGGTCCCCACTATACAAAAAAAATGTGGAGAGGCTGGTAAGTGCCCAGAGAAGGGCCACAAGAATGATCAGAGGACTGGAAGACCTGCCATATGAAGAAAGGCTGAGGGAACTGGTTTGTTCAGTCTTGATAAGAGAAGACTTAGGGACAATGTTATTACCATATACTGGAACATAAATGGTGGCTACCAAGAAGGTGGAGACTTCCTTTTTACAAAGAGTCAAATAGAAAAGTCAGGGGATAATGGATACAAGTTACTCCTGGGCAGATTCTGATTTGACTTCAGAAGAAAATTTTTCATCATGAGACCTGTTAGGCATTGGAATAATCTCCCAGGGGAAGTAGTGGATTGTTAAGACTCAACTTGACAGGGTGCTCGGCCGTCTCGTATAAACTACCTAGAAAAGTTGGACCAGATGGTTCTTGAGGTCCCTTCCAATCTGGCATGTTATGATTCTATGAGTAGAAGTTTGGAATCATATGGCCTCCCGAAAACAGTAACCTTGAAGGGATATGGTTCACTGATGCATCATCCTGTAGATAGACTGAGCAGAATTGTGAAGCTGTGGCAATGGAAGTATGCACAGGAGAAAAGCTAAGCAAAACAGGCAAGGGAAGTGCTCAAGCAGGGGACCTTATTGCAGTCCTACTAGAGAGTCAATATAGATACATCTAGTACCACACAACAGTTCCAGTCTGGCAAAAAAAATGGAAACAGTTGTTAAAAATAGGAGAATGAAGGATGCTACACTTTGGCTGGGTGAAAGAACATGATCACTGAGCTTGTATTGCTTCCCACTTCAGTCAGCAAGTTGACTGCCTCATGTGATTAGGAAAAATCAGTGTTGTGAGTGATGATTGTGAAGCATTGCGATGATTGTGCAGCCATTACTCAAATGGCTGCACATAAAATGAGGCCACACCAGACAAGGTGACTTGTATTGGGAGGGCATGGGCTGGGGATGGCCCATATCAGTAAAGCTGTGTGAACTCTTGGCAACTGCCTGTTCTCAATGCTGTTTGTGACTTAACAAAGACCATCCCAATAAGGTGCCTCCCTTGTACATTTGGGAAAACACTGGGCTACACCTAGCAAATCAACTACAAAGGGCCACTGTGACCCTCAGTGAGTAAAGATACATATTAGTAGTAGTGGAAGTAATTTCAGAAATCACCATTGCTAATGTTTGTGCAGCTGCCACTGGGGAAAATACAGTCCATACTCTGAAGGAATGGTTTAGTACACTGCCTCTACATGAGGAGATTCAGAGTGATAATGGTTCACATTTCTCAGCAACAGTGGTACAAGACTGGGCAAAGGAAGAAGAAATTTGATGGGTAATCCATACTCTATACCACCCACAGGCCAACAATATAATAGAAAAAAATAATGGATTAGTCAAGTGGTTTGCTAAAACCCATAGAATCATAGAATCAAGAAGGCTGGAAGAGACCTCAAAGATCATCGAGTCCAACCTGTCACCCTACACCTCATGACTATCTAAACCATGGCACCAAGTGCCACGTCCAATCCCCTCTTGAACACCTCCAGGGATGGTGACTCCACCACCTCCCTGGGCAGCCCATTCCAATGGCCAACCACTCTCTCTGTGAAGAACTTTCTCCTCACCTCCAGCCTAAACCTCCCCTGGCACAGCTTGAGACTGTGTCCTCTTGTTCTGGTGCTGGTTGCCTGGGAGAAGAGACCAACCCCCTCCTGGATACAACCTCCCTTCACGTAGTTGTCGACAGCAATGAGGTCACCCCTGAGCCTCCTCTTCTCCAGACTAAACAGTCCCAGCACCCTCAGCCTCTCCTCATAGGGCTTTTGCTCAAGGCCTCTTACCAGCCTCGTTGCCCTTCTCTGGACATGCTCCAGCAATTCAACATCTTTCCTAAACTGAGGGGCCCAGAACTGGACACAGTACTCAAGGTGTGGCCTAACCAGTGCTGTGTACAGGGGTACAATGACCTCCCTGCTCCTGCTGGCCACACTATTCCTGATGCAGGCCAGGATGCCATTGGCTCTCTTGGCCATCTGGGCACACTGCTGGCTCATGTTCAGGCAGCTGTCACCAGTACCCCCAGGTCCCTTTCCACCTGGCTGCTCTCCAGCCACTCTGACCCCAGCCTGTAGCTCTGCATGGGGTTGTTGTGGCCAAAGTGCAGCACCCAGCACTTGGACTTGTTGAATGCCATCATGTTGGACTCTGCCCATCTGTCCAGCCTGTCAAGGTCCCTCTGCAGAGCCCTTCTACCTTCTAACAGATCAACACCTGCTCCCAGCTTGGTGTCATCTGCAAATTTACTGATGATGGACTCAATCCCCTCATCCAGATCATCAATAAAGATATTGAACAGGATGGGGCCCAGCACTGATCCCTGGGGGACACCACTAGTGACAGGCTGCCAGCTGGATGTGGCACCATTCACCACCACTCTCTGGGCTCGGCCCTCCAGCCAGTTCCTAACCCAGCGCAGAGTGCTGCTGTCCAAGCCATGGGCTGACAGCTTGGCCATGAGTTTGCTGTGGGGGACAGTGTCAAAGGTCTTGCTGAAGTCCAGGTAGACTACATCCACAGCCTTTCCCACATCCACCAGGCAGGTCACCTGATCATAGAAGGAGATCAGGTTGGTGAGGCAGGACCTGCCCTTCCTAAATCCATGTTGGCTGGGCCTGATTCCTTGACCATCCTTCTGATATGCAGTGATTGCCCCCAAGAGAATCTGCTCCATGATTTTCCCTGGCACTGAGGTCAGGCTGACAGGTCTGTAGTTTCCAGATTCTTCTGTCAGTCCCTTCTTGTGGATGGGTGTCACATTGGCCAGTTTCCAGTCTTCTGGGACCTTTCCAGTGAGCCAGGACTGGTGGAAAATGATGGAGAGAGGCTTGGCCAGCTCATCTGCCAGCTCTTTCAGCACCCTAGGATGAATCCTATCAGGTCCCATGGACTTGTGAATATCCAAGAGACTCAACAAGTCTCGAACTATTTCCACATGGATTTCAGGAGTACAACACTGCTCCTTGACCCCATCAACCAGCTCAGGAGGCCAGTTATCCTGAAGTCCTCCTGCCTTACTGTTGAAAATGGAGGCAAAGAAGGTATTTAGAATCTCAGCCTTCTCCTCATCCTTAGTTACAATGTTACCCTCCACGTCCAATAAAGAGTGGAGGCTCCTCTTGCCCCTCTTTTTAGCATTAATATATTTATAAAAATGCTTTTTGTTGTCCTTCACGGAAGCGGCCAGTTTAATTTCTAACTGTGCTTTTGCCTCTCTAATTTTTCTTCTACATGATCTAGCAACATCCTTAAACATATCACTAGTTGCCTCCCCCCCTTTCTAAAGGCGATAAACCCTCTTTTTTTCCCTTAAATCCTTCAGGAGCTGCTTGCTCATCCAGGCCGGTCGTCTTCCCCGCCGGCTCGTCTTACGGCATGTGGGAACTGCCAGTTCCTGTGCCTTTAAGAGCTCCTGTTTGAAGTAGGTCCAACCATGCTGGACCCCTTTGTTCTTAAGGGCTGTTACCCAGGGAACTTTCTGAATAAGTTGCCTGAACAATCGGAAGTTTGCCCTCCGAAAGTCCAAAGTGAGGGTTCTGTTACTGCTCCTCCCTATTTCCCTGCATATTGAAAACTCCACTATCTCATGGTCGCTGCACCCTAGACAGCCTCTGACCATCACATCTCCCACCAGCCCTTCTCTATTTGAGAACAGCAGATCAAGCAGAGCTTTGCCCCTGTTAGGTTCACCTAAGAGCTGCATCAGGAAGCTGTCGTCCATACAGTCTAGGAACCTTCTGGACTGTCTCCTCTCTGCTGAATTAAGTTCCCAGCAGATGTCTGGTAGGTTAAAGTCCCCCACAAGGACAAGGTCTGATGATCTTGAGACAGCTTCCAGCTGCTTATAGAATATCTCATTGGCCTCCTCGTCCTGGTTGGGTGGTCTATAACAGACTCCAACCAGGATGTCAGTTTTGTTTGGCCTCCCTCTGATTTTAACCCATAAGCATTCAACCCTTTCTTTTGCAGCCTCAAGTTCTCAGGCATCAAGGGATTCCCTAATATACAGGGCCACCCCTCCTCCTCTTCTCCCTTGCCTGTCTCTCCTAAAGAGCTTATAACCCCTCAGTGCGGTACTCCAATTGTGAGAATCATCCCACCATGTTTCTGTGATGGCAACTACATCATAGTTCTCCTGGTGAACCAAGAGTTCCAGTTCAACTTGTTTGTTGCCCATACTGCGTGCATTGGTGTACATGCACTTCAGCGGGGCTGCTGATTTCACCAGTTTGTGTGGTCCTCCCTCCTCTCCAGGGAGACTGGTTTCCTCACCCACCCCCTTCAGACCTAGTTTAAAGCCCTCCCATGAATCTGGATGGATTCTGTGACTGCCCAACACCATCTGTCAGTTAAATAATAGGTGAAGCAGAGATGGTTCTTCCAAAATGAAAGCTTTTTGTGCATCTGCCACTAACATTGCCCTGAAAATACATCCCAAACCCAGAGAATACGTCCTGCCTTCTATGCAGGCCAACCACTACTGGTTAAGATGCCTAGACTGGGACAGTGACGATGGTGCTAACAAACTCAAAGAATCTTTATACTTGGGAAGTGAAAGATAGCTCTAGCAAACTCCACCAAGTCAGTAGCAGGTGGATAATACTTTCTTTTTAACCTAATTCTTCCAGTTAAGATAAAACTCAGCAAACTTTTTTTCTTTCTTTCTCTTTCTTTCTTTTTCTTTCTTTCTTTCTTTCTTTCTTTCTTTCTTTCTTTCTTTCTTTCTTTCTTTCTTTCTTTCTTTTCTTTCTTTCTTTCTTTCTTTCTTTCTTTCTTTCTTTCTTTCTTTCTTTCTTTCTTTCTTTCTTTCTTTCTTTCTTTCTTTCTTTCTTCTTTCTTTCTTTCTCTTTCTTTCTTTCTTTCTTTCTTTCTTTCTTTCTTTCTTTCTTTCTTTCTTTCTTTCTTTCTTTCTTTCTTTCTTTCTTTCTTTCTTTCTTTCTTTCTTTCTTCTTTCTTTCTTTCTTTCTTTCTTTTCTTTCTTTCTTTCTTTCTTTCTTTCTTTCTTTCTTTCTTTCTTTCTTTTCTTTCTTTCTTTCTTTCTTTCTTTCTTTCTTTCTTTTCTTTCTTTCTTTCTTTCTTTCTTTCTTTTCTTTCTTTCTTTCTTTCTTTCTTTCTTTCTTTCTTTCTTTCTTTCTTTTCTCTTTCTTTCCTTTCTTTTTTCCAAATGCCCCAATAACTGGTGAATTGCATCTGGAACCATATGTGGAACTACAGTGTCTGCAAGGACTTCTAATATTTTTTATTGCAGTTTGATGCCTTTAGTTATAGTGTGGAAATGAAATTTTCAATGAGAATGTGGACAAAATATTGTATTTGGGGAATTCTGTTAACTAATTCTGTTTAATAATAGCTTTAGCTTAAGCTGAATGAATTCAAATCTCATACTGCAACTAACCCAATCTTTTGCACAAATTCATAATTTTAGTCAAATTGCTGCATGTTTACGCTTTCCTGAATCTGCTGAGTCTGGTAAATTGGGGAATATTTAACTGTGGACAAGTTTGGCACAATATATCTAGTTTTCTGTGCTAAAGAAGGAAAATAAACCTTTGATTTGGTGTGTTCCAGGCTACACTTGAACAGGGTGGAGCTCCAGAACACCTGCAATACATTGATGACATCATTGTTTGTGGGGACACAGAAGTTCTTGAGAATAGGAAGAAAATAGTTTGAATCTTTCTGAAGGCTGGTTTTGCTAACAAATGAAGTAAAGGCAGGGAACCTGCACAGGAGATCCAGTTTCTAGGGTATCATGGTTCAAACCCAGCTGTCAGCTGAGTCCCAGGCATCTGCTCACACAGCTGCATACTCCCAGTCTCCCTGGTGGAATGGGAAGGAGAATCTGTGAGAAAAAAGGCAAAGCCCTATGGTTTGAGATAAAGAGTTTCCTAAAACATTACAAAGAGGTACCACAACCTGTCTGACCCTGGTGTCTTGGTCTAGAGAGGGAAAGAGACTCGGTTCTTTTTTGAACATTCCTGTGTTATGAAATTAGAGGCACAAACGAGGTCAAAATATTGCCAGCAAGGCTATTTAGTGAGAGAATAAAGTGGATGGAACAGAAAAAGGGAGAGAGAGAGAGGGAAAATGGAGAGAGAGGGAAAGCAATTATATTACCATCCTCCCTCCAGTCCCAAGACTGGATCAGTGAAGGAAGGGTGCTGCTGCTTCTTTGGCTTGGAGGAGATGTCATCCTTGTTGGCTTTTGCTGTCCGCCCTGGAAGGGGGGAGGGAGAGATCCCAAAGTCCAAGTCCTTCTCTGAGCCGTCTCCAACATGTGGTCTCTTCAGTAAAGATGTCTTTTCTCCACGAATTGCAGCAGGCAGAACTTAGGACATGGAGAGAGGGTTCCTCCTGGTCTGCTGCCTCCAGGCTACATGGTGATGTCTTTTCTCCTGTGTCTGTCCTTTTCTCTCCTTGTATTTTCTTCTCCTGAGCAGGCATAGCTCAGGACTTTTATACAGTTTTTCAGTTACAGTTTTTTTTAGGTATGTGTCCAGGTGCTGAATCCATTGTCTTTTTCACCACCCTCCCTTTCTGGGATAGCTGATGAGTAGACATGATCTTGTCTATGCACATTCCAGAGAGTCGTTATCCAGTGGCATCTGCCCATTACATGTTTCTGTTGGCAGAGGGTCTTTTCACCATCACCTCCCTGGGCAGCTGCAAAGGTGATTTTATCTTTGTTGAGTCACATCAAGAGAGACAAGATTTAGTCTCTCACACATGTCCACCTCACAGCCACAAGCTCAAAGCACCCATTTGGCCCTGGACAGCCCTTCTCTTATATAGTATGACATCAGTATGGTAGGGAACACCAACTGGCTGCTTCAGCAAGCTGTCTTGGCTGTGGCCTCTCCCAGCTTCTTGTGAAGGTAAAAAACCCCAACAAACAAAAAACTTAACCCTATCCTAACCAAACTCCAAACATAGGGATAAAATGGTGAGACATGTATTGCCATATCCCAATGGATGTGGTTAAGAAGACGGAAGTTCTGGCTCCACCCATCAGAAACCTGGGAAACCCGGGAAACCCAGGCTTTCTTTGGAATTTTGAGTTTTTGGAGAATGCATATTCTGTACTACAGCCTGATTGTGGGGCCTCTCTAGCAAGTGACCCAGAATAAGACCAATTTTCAATGGGGCCCCAAACAGCGACAGGCCTTTGAACAAATTAAACAGGAGGTTGTGCTTTTGGGCCGCTCAGGGCAGGACAGGGTGTTAAAAATGTGCTTTACACCTGTAGCCAAGAAGAATGGTTCTACCTGGAGCCTCTGGGAAAGAGCACCCAGGGAGACCTGAAGCTGAACCTTAGGATTTTGGAGTCAGGGGTACAAAGGATCTGAGCTCAACTGCACTCCAGCTGAAAAAGAAATATTGTCAGCATATGAAGGAATTTTATCTGCCTTGGAATTTGTTGGTGCTGAAGCACAGCTTCTACTGGCACCCTGACTGCCAGTGCTGGGCTGGATGTTCAAAGGAAGGGTTTCCTCTACACACCAAGCAGATGATAACGAGGTGGAGCAAGTGGGTTGCACTGATAACACAATGGGCTCAAACCGGGAATCCAGGAATCTTGGAAGTGAGCACAAACTGGCAAAAGGGCAAAGACTTCAGGATATTGGCAGATGAGGTAACATGTGATTAGGGGGCTCCACCACAGCAGCTGACAGATAATGAAAAGTAATGTACCCTGCTCACTGATGGATCCTGTTGCATTGTGGGAAAGCATTGAAGGTGGAAGGTGTGGAGTCCTACATTTTGAGTTAGGAGTTCATAGAATCACAGAATCAGAATTATTAGGGTTGGAAGGGATCTCAAAGATCATCTAAGTCCCAACCCCCTGCCATGGACAGGGACACCTCACACTAGATCAAGTTGCTCAGAGCCACAGGAAATTATGTATTTTTTAATAAAAACATACTTGGGTCTGATGTTTTCTATTGTTTCACTGTAGTTTGAACTCTGCGTCGCTGGGAGGTTCCACAGGATGAGGGAGAAGAGCTGGACTGAACTGTGACCTGAGCCCGAGGGACAGACCTTTCGGAAGGACGCCCAGATGAGGACCTGGACTTTGCCAGGCATGTCATCTAAGAACTGTCTCTGATCTGATGATATGTTTTGGGTGCAGGAATTATGGGTATGAAGTAAGGGGTGGAATGTGGCAGTTTGGGCTGGGTGCCCCCTGCCACTGCTGCGTGAGATACACCTCTGGTGTCCTGGGTGCCCACCCAATAGGGGTGGACACAGGAAACGGCGTATTTCTACCCATAAATCCTGCGCCCTATAAAGCCATCTGCAGTCATTCTCTTTCTCTTTCTTCCCTCTCTGCTCCCATGGGAGATGTCCTCTCTTATCGGGTAATGCCAGGGGGATATCTCAGGCCTCTTAGGCCTGACTAGGCCTAATGCCAGGAGGAGAATGGACCTGGGGGGCAGTCTCAGACCTGGACAGCCTGAGACTTGCCTAGCAGTGGGAGGGGAGGGAAGGAAGAGCCCTGGGGGTTTTGGGCAGACCCTCAGGTGGGAGGAGGGAAGGATTGGGAAGCCTCTGGGTACTATGTAAGGGACTCTGTATGCTTTGGGATGTTCTTTGCCACTATGCTTTGTAGTTTTCTGTAGTTTCATCAATTGCTTTTCCATTTAAACTCTCCATCACTCTCCAATCCGTTTGTGTGTGTCATTCTTTTGTCCCTTTCAGGGCAAGAGATGTTCTGGCTGGCCTCAAACCAGCACATAGGCCATTCCACATTTCTGGTTCACTAGTCCTGCAGACCACAGAAGAAACAATAGTTGTCTTCCTCCCGACAGATTTTGCACTGCAAAGGAACCCTGGGTACACAGAAAGATCCCCTTAGGTCTCATTAAATTACAATGCAACACCTGTACGGTTTCCCCATCTGGATATACTCAGTGCCCTTCATATCATTCAAGGTAGTTTCAGTGATATCTTTCTCCACCATCAGTCACACCTGTTTGGTTGATTCTTGAATCAAATTAACCCTCTGCATGCATATGTGTGTATCTATGCAAAAAGGGTTTATTTTCAGGTTGATACTACAATCTAGTTTTACCACCAGTATGTGCCCTTCTTCTCTGTAAGATAATAGGTATATCATGTTATACTGAGCATAAGAAAGGAGTTTTTATATCAGAGAAGCGGTCTCCATTCTGTTCTTTAAGTTTTTTGCCCCTTTCTTCCATCCCATGCTTACTATTAAACCCCCTTAATCAAACCATTAAAAATTACACAAACACAGAAGCAAGTGTCAACCAATTGTTTCCTTCTTTAGATATTTGTGCCAAATTCACTTTTCTCTCATTGAATCTTAAATAACATAGTAGCACCATAAATATTTAAACTTCCTTGCATTGCTGGGAACATGCATGTAATGAAAATACTAAATTATTCAAGGTTGCATGAGAGCTGTCTGACGGTATATTTACTAAATCCTGTTATCACAGAATTACAAAGATTTTGAAGTGAAGGACTTGGCGAGAATACTATTCCTCATATGTTAAGTGTTAAAAACAGGTTCTGGATGACACAAATAATTGCAAACCTTTACTAGTTTAGAAAATGTCTCTTCAACAAGCTTATGCTATGACTTTGAAATTACGTGCTACCATCAACAGAATGATAATTGTTACTGTAACACATGCAGATTAACAGCAGCAGCACTGCTGTCTTTAAATACCTGTATAATTAATTGCTTTTCTTCGTATTTTCCTCTGTATCTCATGCTGCATTCTGAGTTGAGGTGAACCAAGCCCTCACTTGTATGCAGCTCAGAAAATAATAATGAAACTGGTCTCCACATTCATATTGAAAACAGCTGGTACATGGCTTAACATTTCTCATAGACTAACATGGTTTGCCTATAGTGGGACCTTTACTTCTGCTTGGTCCTAAAGTCTGCTGGTATGAACAAATTCCTTGAAAGGCGGAGAAGAAAGAAACAGCTGTCTACAGAAGAAAACGCATGTTACATCTTGGTTAGATTCATGGAAGAGTCCATTTTAATCCTCTGAAATATTTCTGCAGAGGATATTTGATATACATTAGCTAATTGCAGTGTAAATAGCAGCTTTCCTGTCTGCTTACTCATTTATTTTTTTTTTAATATTATCACTCTTTTGACTTTACTAGAAAACCATAGGGTGACACTTTCCTGATATTTCTTGACTTATAAGAAAATAGCATTTCTGTTTGAAATGCTTACGTGAGCTGTTTTCAAAAGTTGTTTAGGAAAGCTCAGAATTGTACCCACAGAGAAGGATGCTGTGCCCTGAAGCATTAAGGAACTATGGTTTTCTTAACAGGATCTTATTAAAAAACTAAGTTGGAAAGGACCTCTGAAGGTCGTGTAGACCAATTACCTACTCAAAACAGAGCTAATTTCAGCATTGCTCAGGGACTTGTCCAGTTGAGTTTTGAAAATTTGTGAAGATAGAAATTCCACACTATCTCTATGCAGAGCCTGCCCCTTGCACCAGGAGCAAGCTTTTCTTTATAGCCAGCTAGAATTTTCACTACTGTAATTTATGACTGCTGCCTCCTGTCCTTTTGCTATGCATCTCTGAGAACTGTTTGGTTGGTTAAACCTATAGCATACTCACCCACGTTGAAGAAAATTGCTCACTGGGGTTTAAAGCACAAGTTTAGATAATATGTTAATTAAAATAATGCATATAAGATGGTAAAAAAGACCACACTTCTGAAGAAAAAGAATAGGTGCTCTGTAAATCATGTTGAATTTATCTCAACTGCCATAAGTGAGTCTTCACAATAGAGTTGTTCCAAAATTTGCATTTCCATTATGTGGTAGTTTTAGACTATGCCTTTAAACTTCTTCACAGATTTTGAGGAGAAAGTAGTAAAAATGTAAATAAATCACTATTGGGTGTAAAAGAGAAAATAAAGATAATTCTAAACAATTCCATTAGAGAGATATTTTCCATAAGATTTGGTTCCCAAAACAATTTTTCTCTCTCTTCTCACTTTTTCACTCTGGGAGAGACTAACTGACTTTACTGACCTTGGCTTCATCACTTTTATTTTGGCTAAGTGTAATATCTCTGCTTCTCTCTCTTGTCCTTTTTTGTATAAGGGGGCAAGGGGGAGGCAGGGAGGGAGAAGCTGTTGCAGCTCCCCTGGTCTTTTGGCCGGGGGGCCTTGTGCTGCTTGTTAATTGCAAATACCTGTAAATATTGTAAATACTATATATTTGTACATACTCATTGTATTTCATTGTAGATTGTAGTTTTGCCTGTAAATACAGCTTCCATTTCACTTCCAGCTGGGCTGGTCTGGAAAAGTTAATGTTGGGGGGAATTTTCAACCCACCACACATTATGATCAGCTAAAGCGAGTTTTCAAGAAGTCAGTTACACTGCAATAGACATACACGGGTATAAAGAACTTGACACTCATTACAGGCCTTATCTAAAGCCCATAGATATCTAGTGGCTAGATATGTGATCAGCCTCTGCCTCTAGTGACATTAGAGACTTTAACTACAATATCCCCTTTCTGCTCAGTCAGCAGCCTCTTTTTACGAGTTGTTGGTTAGACAAGTCTTAGTATCACTCTAGAACTTGCATTTGTGTTTTATCAGCACCTTCACAGCAATTCAGACTTAGTGGAGGACCCTTAAGAGATGTGTGTTCCAGTCAAGCAAAATAACAGACATCCCTATAAAAGAGACACCCAAATTGTTTACTTATAGCCTCATTTCCCCTTATGTCCATTCAGTTTTCAACATTCCCTATACAGGAAATAATATTACAACACTGGCAGCAAATAATGAGACATTATGGGAAGGAAAGGTGGTTTTATTTTGCAATAAAATTGATTTCACCCACCATGTCACATCCACACACCAACAAGCACCAAGAAGCGTATAGCAAATAGGTCTATCACGCATCAGGTGCCAGTGAGTGTGTAGCCAAACATCTTTCCAGTATTCAAACTTGCTTGATAATTCAAAAGGTAAGGTACACAGAATGTTGGTCCTCAACACTTCTCCTAGGTCCCTTTATATGATATTCATGAAATGCTATTTTTTTTTCCTTCTGGGCATTAGTCCGTTCATCCTGTCTCACCTCTGAATCACTGGGATTTACCCATTGTCCTTTGACTCTCAATCTGGATGTCCTGAGAAGATTGACACAAATCTCACAAAATCTTGATACTTTCCTAATGTAGGTGTTATCAACATACTCCTACCCAGCATCTCCTCTGCTAATGTTTGTTGCTCTGGCACTTCCACACACAGACACTCTAATTAATGCCAACCTCAACCTTTCTATCACGTTCTCTCCCTCTAGCAGAGATCATTTGTGTCAAGACTTTTCAGCTGTAGTGCTAGTTCACACAGTTGCTGGCCCAAACTTCTCCAGCACATACATGCATGTTGGCATGCTCCTCTGTGTGTAACCTGCAGCAGTTCTGACACTGTTCACATACTGCTATGCAAATACTGTGTATGAGTCAGTGAGAAGGCATGAACAACCTGCTAAGAAGGAAGCAGCAGCATCTTAAGGCCTAGTACTGATGAAGGTCACAGAATTACAGAATCACAGAATGTTATGGGTTGGAAAAGACCTCTAGAGATCATCTAGTCCAACGCTTCTACCAGAGCAGGATCACCTCGCGCAGGTCACTCAGGAACATGTCCAGGAATGTCTTCAGAGAAGGAGACTCCACAACCTTTCTGGCCAGCCTGTTCCAGCATTTTGTCACCCTCACCCTGTGAAAAAGCTTTTCCTTATGTTAATATGGAATCTACTATGCTCCAGCTTGCATCTGTTGCCCATTGTCCTATCACTGGATATCACACGAGAAGATGCACCTGCAACCCAAATCCTGATTTGGCATTCCTTCCTTCCACTCAGGGTGCACACTCCACTCAGCACTGCCTACTCTGCACGGTCCCACACCTCTCCATTCCCACTGCTGCCTGCCTGCCTAGAAGGCTTCGTGGCAAGCAGCCTGTACCGCTGGCTCTGCTCCGTTCCATTCCCACCACTGCCAGCGTCCCAGAGAAAAGCCACATGGCACAGCCCTGCCTCACACTGCCCGACACCCAGAGAAGACCACAAGGCACAGACCCACTCCTCCTCCACCACTCCTCACAATGTGTGTTCCTGCTACCAAGAAACTTGGAACTGCTTCTGCAACAATTCCACAATTTCAAGCCAGGGAAATGGTGATATCCCTTCTCTTTGACATATATTTTTCCCACTGCTTTTCCTTCCCATTTTCCCTCTGCTCTGGTCCAATCTAATCAACCCAGTTCATCAGCTGTTTGGTGTCATTTCGCCTTTATTTACTCCAGGGGAATTATTTGAACCTTAGCACCACCACTCCATGCCCCCTGCTGACCAGCACTGAATTGGGATAACCAGGTCATGACACTGATTTCTGCAAGCTCTTAAGACTTCATTGTATGGTAATCTCTTTTTGTGGGTTAATTGTAAATACCTCTTAACAGCAGGAACCTGCTATTTATTTTGCTTTCCTAATGAAAATAAATCCACTCTAGGTCAAAAAAGGCATATTTTGAGTCAGTTTTCTCTCTGCAGTACTTTTACAAAGAGGAGGGTTAGCTTATTTTAGATTCATTAAAAAGTCAAGTCAGATCTGTTTGAGACAACTTTCCTGTGTTTTTCAGTATTGATTTAATTTCCATTTTTGTTTTAAAAATATGTGGTACAAGGAAATACTCAAGATGTTTAAAAGACAAAGGTAATCCTCAGAAAGGAATGGAAGAAACTGTTGATCTGATTATAACAACCACTAGACACAGTCACTCAGAGGTTGGGGTAAACAGTAATAGTCTGCTTTCTTGAACTGAAATCTAAAGGCTAGGCAAGCTTCTCTGAGTTAAGAACAAAGGAAAATATTAAACTTACAGGTGCTGAAAATCTCTATAAATTAGTGAACTCTTTTAATTTATATCAAGATTTACAATGTGATCTTTGTAGAATCACAGAATCCACTGGGTTGAAAGGCACCTTTAAAAGTCATCTACTCCCCCTGCCCTACAGTAAACAGGGATATCCCCAACTAGTTCAGGTTGCTCAGAGCTCCATCAAGCCTGACTTCAAATGTCTCCAGGGATGGGGCCTCTACTACATCTATGGGCAACAAGTTCCACCACTTTCATAGTAAGGAAATTCTTCCTAATGTCCAATCTAAATCTACCCTTCTCCAGATAAAACCATTGCCCTTCATCCTATTGCTACATACTTTTGTACCACCCACCCCCACCATCCCACCTTCCCCCTGCCCAGCTTTCCTGTAGGCCTCTTTCGGGGCAGGGGAGGGTACTGGAAAGTACTTCAGGTACTGGAAGGCTGATGCATCTTCCCAAAGCCTTCTCTTCTTCAGGCTGAATAATCCCAACTCCCTATCTATCAAGTTGATGTCGTTCTTGTGTTGAGGGCCCCAGAGCTGGACACAGTACTCCAGTTCAGGTCTCACCAGAGCAGAGTGGAGTGTAGAATTACCTTTCTTGATCTGCTGGCCCCACTTCTTTTAATGCAGCCACACTTCTTTTGATGCAGGATGTGATAGTCCTTTGGGGCTGAAAATGCCTATTGCTGGCTCATGTTCAACTTTTCATTCACCAGTACCCCCAAGCTCTTTTCTACAGGGCTGTTCTCTATCATATCGTCCCTCAGCCTGTACTTATAATGAGGATTGTCCTAACCCAAGTGCAGGACCTTGCACTTGCCCTTGTTGAACCTCATGAGGTTTTCCTAGGCCCACTTCTCCAGTCTGGCCAGGTCCCTCTGGATGACATCCTGTCTCTCTAACATACCAGTTGCACCATTCCACTTGGTGTCATCTGCAAACTTGCTGAGTCTACACTCAGTCCGACTGTTTGATGAAGATATTAAACAGCACCAGAAACTCCTTTTAATGAATTCTGATGGATAGTGGGTAAGTGTATGTGGTGTAAGCAGGTCATTGACCTGCTCTGTATGATGGCAGAGCTTAAGGAACAGGTAGAAAGACTAAGGAACATTTGGAAAAGTGAAAGCAAAATACACTGGTGGAGTTATACCCTTCCATCTCTGAGACACTCACCAGGAGTTGTCGGAAAGCATGAACAGACTCCAAGTGGGTGTAGCAGGAATCCATTTATTGGTATCAAACAAGCATTTTATATAGGAAGAATTGAGCAGGATAAACAATAACCTGACATGTTTTTACTCCTGCTGCTAATTGAATTTATTCTTTGATGTGTGCCTGTTGTCTTCTTCCCATATCAAGTTGAGCCAGTTTTGCATGGGGGTATATGTTGTCCTGTCTCACACTTCAAGTTGTTTACTGCAGTCAGCTCCTCTTATCATCAGGTCATTCCTCTGTTATCAGCAGCCTGCTGTTCTTTCTTGTTCTGAAGCCTTTCATAGATACTTTCTGTTCTCCCACAAGGAGTCAGAGGAGCCCCGTGCTACTTATCGTCAGGCAGAAGGAGGAGGTCACCAGGCAGGAGGAAGTGGCTTCTCAGTTACCTCTACACAACAGATAGAGAGCACTGGAAGTTGAGATCCAGGATGGAGAGGCCCCTGTGTCCTACACCTGTCAGGTGGAAGACAGAAGCTTAAATGGACAGAGTGAGGGGTAGGAGGTTCATGGCTGTGGCAGGGGTTGAGTGCACACAGCAGTCTCTTTCACAAGGAAGAAGAGAAGAGTTCTAGTTGTTGGCAACTCGCAGCTGGCAGGAACAGAGGGCCCAGTATGCAGGGTTGACCCTCACCATAAGGAAGTCTGCAGTCTTCCTGGAGCCCAAATCGGGGATATCACTAGAGAATTCCCCAACATGATGCAGTCACATGACTATTATCTATTACTGATCTTCCAGAGAGGTGGGGAGGAAGCTGCATCCTGTAGTCTGAGGGGAATGAAGGGAGACTTCAAGGCATTGGGACAGTTGGTGAAAGAGTCTGAAGCTCATGTTATTTTCTCTTCCCTACTTCCAGTACCCAGCCATGATATGGAAGGGAGTAGAGGAATTCAGTCTGTAAATACCTGACTCTGAGACTGATGCTACAGGCAGGGCTTTGGATTCTTTGATAATGACTGGTTTTGTAGGACACCAACACCAATGTTAGTACATTGGAAAGGCTTAAGTCGCAGGGGTAAAAGGATTCTAGGACAACTAGCAGAGCTCATTCATAGAGCTTTAAACCAGAATCAAAGTTGTTGTAATGAAGACCAGAAGGCCTCTTACCTGCCCAGGGTAGAATCGGTGTGCTCAGCTCGCTCCCTGTGCTGTCTGTATACCAATGCACACAGCATGGGGAATAAACAGGAGGAGTTGGAAATCCATGTGCAGGCAAGGGGTTATGATCTAGTGGCAGTTACAGAAACATGGTGGGATAGCTCACATGACTGGAATGTGGTCATGGATGGCTGTGTTCTTTTTAGGAAAGACAGGTCAACAAAGTGAGGTGGTTGAGTTGCTCTTCATGTGAGGCAGCAACTAGAATGCATTGAGTTCTGGCCAGGGGTGGATGAGGGGACAGTTGAGAGTTTGTGGTTGCAAATTAAGGGGCAGGCTGGCATGACTGATACTGTTGTGGGTGTTTATTACAGACCTCCTGATCAGGTTGAGGAAGTTGATGAGGCCTTCTACAGGCAGCTGACAGCAGCCTCACAATCAAAGTCCCTGGCTCTCATGGGGGATTTTAACTACCCAGATATTTGCTGAAAGGTCTACTCAGCAAGCCAGAGCCACAGTCCAGGAGGTTCTTCCAGTGCACTGGTGAAAAATTCTTGATGCAAATAGTGGATAAGGCAAATAGGAGAGGAGCATTACTGGACCTAATACTCACTAACAAGGAGGGTCTGGATGAAGCGGTGAAGGTTGAGGGCAGCCTTGGCTGCAGTGACCACAAGATGGTGGAGTTCAGGATCTTCTCTGGTAGAAGCAGAGTATTGAGAAGGATCACAACTTTGGATTTCAGCAGGGTCAATATTGGCCTTTTCACGTAAATGCTGGGGAAATCTCATGGGACAGGGTAATAGAAGGCAAAGCGGCCCATGATAGTTGGCTAATACTCAATGACCTCTTCTTCCAAGCTTAAGATCAGATCATCCCAACAAGTACTAAATCAATAAATGGAGACAGGAGACCTGCATGGTTAAGAAGGGAACTGCTAAGCAAACTCAAGCGGAAGAAGAGAGTCTACAGATCATGGAAGGAGGGGCTGGCCTCTTCAGAGGAGTATAAGACTATCATCAGAGGGTGTAGAGAGGCAACTAGGAAGGCTAAGGCCTTGTTGGAATTCAACCTTGCAAGGGAGGTCAAGGACAACAGAAAGGGCTTCTTCGAATACATTGCAGGGAAAACTAACACCAGAGGCAATGTAGGCCCACTGCTGAATGAGGTGGGTGCCTTGGTAACAGAGGACACAAAGAAGGCAGAGTTGCTAAATGACTTTTTCATCTCTATCTACACTTCTGGAAACTGTCCTCAGAAGCCCCAGACTCCTGATGCACCAGAGGAAGGCATGACAAAGGATGAGTTTTTCTTAGTTGATGAGGACTGGGTTAAGGAACAGTTAAGCAATCTGGACATCCATAAATCCAGAGGTCCTGATGGCATGCACCAACAGATGCTGAGGGAGCTGGAGAAGGTCATTGTCAGACCACTCTCCCCTATCTTTGGTAAGTCATGGCAGACAGAAGAGGTTCCTGAGGACTGAAGGAAGGCAAATGTCACTCAGGTCTCCAAAAAAGGGTAAGAAGGACTATAGAGTTGTCAGCCTTACCTCTATTCCTGGAAAGGTAATGGAGAAACTTATCCTCAGTGCTATCCTTAGGCACATCAAGGACAAGAGGGTCATTAAGAGCAGTCAACGTGGTTTTACCAAGGGGAGTCATGTCTGACCAACCTGACAGCCTTTTATGAGGACATAACCAGATGGATGGATGATGGTAGAGCAGTGGATGTGGTTTATCTTGATTTCAGTAAAGTATCTAACACTGCCTCCCACTGCATCCTCGCAGCTAAACTGAAGCAGTGTGGTCTCGATGATTGGGCAGTGACTGGGAACTATTTGAAGGAAAGAAATCAGAGAGTTGTGGTCAACGGGACAGAGTGTAGTTGGAGGCCTGTATCTGGGGCACTGTCAGCAAGATCACTGATGACACAAAATTGGGCAGAGTGGCTGACACACCAGAGGGTTGTGCTGCCATTCAGTGAGAATTAGACAGGCTGGAGAGTTGAGTAGGGAGAAATTTAATTAAATTCAGCAAGGGCAAGTCTTGCACCTGGAAAAGAACAACCCCATGTACCAGTATAGGTTGGGGACTGACTTGTTGGAGATCAGTGAAGGAGAAAAGGACCTGGGGGTCCTGAGGGATAGGAGGTTGACCATGAGCTGGCAGTGTGCTCTTGTGGCCAAGAAGGCCAATGCAATTCTGGGGTGTATTAGAAGGGGTGTGGCTAGTAGGTCAAGAGAGGTTCTCCTCCCCCTCTACTCTGTCACGGTGAGGCTGCATCTAGAGTATTGTGTCCAGTTCTGGGCCCCTCAGTTCAGGAAGGACAAGGAACTGCTTGAGAGAAGTTCACAAAAATGTTTAGGGAAGTGAAACATCTCCCTTATGAGGAGAGAGAGTGAGGGAGTTGGGTCTCTTTAGCTTGAAGAAGAGGAGAGAAAGGGGTGACCTCATTAATGTTTATAAATATGTGAAGGGTGAGTGCCGAGAGGATGGAGTCAGGCTTTTCTGAGTGATGCCCAATGAGAGGACAAAGGGCAATGGGTGAAAGCTGAGCCATAGGAAGTTCCATGGAAACATCTGGAAATTGTTTTTCATTGTGAGGGTGACAGAACACTGGAACAGGCTGCCCAGGGGGTTTGTGGAGTTTTCCACTCTGGTGATATTCAAAACCCATCTGGATGTGTTCCTGCTCTGTCAGTGGGGTTAGACTAGATGATCTCTTGAGGTCCCTTCCAGCCCCTAACATTCTGTGATTTTGTGAAGCGTAACTCCACAGTGCATAGCATTTATCCATTTATAATAGCTAAAACTGTACTCTTTGTGAATCAAGTTAGGTCAAGCCAGCTATACAAACCTATTGCAAATACACATATTTCCAACATGGTTTAATATGCCATAATTCCATGATGTCATTCCCTATTCCAGTGGTAAAATCTGTTGTCTTCTGACAGTAGAATAAAGGGCATTCCTCCCATTCAGTTGTTCTGCAGGATGACAAAATTCCTTTTTGACTTGGGACCACCTCCATAGACTATTATTAAAATCGTAATACACGTTTGGCAAGGGATCAAACTACCCTCAGGTCCAAATTCAAAGCCCAAGGTATCCCAAGTTCTAAAAGCTCCATCAATTAAAACACCAGGTTTCCTAAAGATCCAATATCATCCTTTATTCCACTGTTCTTCTCTACATACTATGCTTGAGAAAATAATATGTGATATCCAAGAAAAGTTTAAAAGTGATTTCACATTAATGGGGATCACAAAAAACAAAACAAAACAAACAAACAAACAAACACACACCTCCAACCAGACACTTTGCTTAGCTGATTGGCACAATGCAATACAAAGGCCTTGCTCGGTATGATTTCATACCCTTACAAAAGCCAACAGTCAGTTCCTATGTGAGGTGCTGAAAATCCTCAGGTATGGTGGTTGAGGCTGTGAGTTCTGAGGACAGGCATCACACACACAGTCATACACATAGTCAGGGATAATATTAGGAGAGCCAAAGCACAGCTATAGATCAACCTAGCTGCAGCCATTGAGGATAATAAAAAATGTTTCCATAAACTCATTAACAACAAAAGGAGGACTGGGGGGAATCTCCATCCTTTATTGGATGCAGAGGGAAACATAGTGACTAAGGATGAGGAGAAAGCTGAGGTGCTCAATGCCTACTTTGCCTCGGTCTTTAACACTGGATCCAGCAGTTCCCTGAACACCCAGCCTTATGAACTACGAGGCAGGGAGGGGAATCAGAATATGATCATCACAATAAATGAGGAAGTGGTCAGTGACCTGCTACACCACTTACACACACACAAGTCTACGGGGCCAGATGGGCTACAGCCAAGGGTGGTGAGGGAGTTGGCAGATGTGCTCACCAAGCCACTTTCCATTATTTACCTGAGGTCCTGGCTAACTGGGGAGGTCCCAATGGACTGGAGAGTAGCAAATGTAGCACCTATCTACAGAAAGAAAGAAAGGAGGATCTGGGAAACAACAGACCTGTCAGTCTGATCTCAGCACCAGGGAAGGTCATGGAGCATGTCAGCCCAAGTGCCACTACACACCATATAGAGAACAACCAGAGGATCAGGCCCAGTGAGCATGGGTTTATGAAGGGCAAGTCCTGCCTGACCAACCTGATCTCCTTCTATGACAGGATGACTTGACTGTTGGATGAGGGAAAGGCTGTGCATATTGTCTACCTAAACTTTCAAAAAGCCTTTGACACTGTTCCCCACAGAATTCTCATGGACAAACTGGTTGCTCATGGCTTGGATGAGCACACACTCTGCTGGATAAAGCACTGGCTGGGCGAACAGGCCCAAAGAGTGGTGGTCAATGGAGTTAAATTCAGCTGGCAGCCGGTCACAAGTGGTGATCCTCACGGCTCAGTGTTGGGAACACTTCTGTTTAAGTTCTTTATTGATAACCTTGATGAAGACAGAGTGTGTCATCAGTAAGTTTGCAGATGACGCCAAGTTGGGTGGGAGTGTTGATTTACATGAGGGTAGGGAGGCTCTATAGAGGGACTTGGATAGATTGGATTGATGGGCCAATGTTAATGGGATGAGCGTCAGCAAGGCCAAATGCCAGATCCTGCACTTGGGTCACAACAACCCCAAGCAATGCTACAGGCTTGGGGAAGTGTGGCTGAAAAGCTGTGTGGCCGAAAGGGACCCGGAGGTTCTAATTGACAAGCAGCTGAATATGAACAAGCAGTGTGCCCAGGGGGGCAAGAAAGCCGATGGCATCCTGGCTTGTATTAAGAATGTTGTGTCCAGCAGGAATAGGGAGGTGTTTGTCTCCTTGTACTAGGCACTGGTGAGGCCACACCTCGAGTATTGTGTTCAGTTTTCGGCACCTCAGTACAAGAGAGATGCTGAGGTGCTGGAGTGAGTCCAGAGGAGGGCAACAAAGCTGGTGAAGAGGCTGGAAAATAAATCTTCTGAGGAGCAACTTAGGGAGCTGGGTGTGTTTAGTTTGGAAAAAAGGAGACTGAGGGAAGACCTCATCCCTCTGTAAAACTACCTGAGAGGACATTGTGGAGAGGTTGGTGCTGATCTCTTCTCACAGGTAATTAGTGATAGAACAAGAGGGAATGGCCTCAAGCTGTGATTGGGTAGGTTTAGACTGGACATTAGGAAAACTTTTTTCATGGAAAGAGTGGTGAGACATTGGAATGAGCTGTCCAGGGAGGTGGTTGAGTCAGCAACCCTGGATGTGTTTAAAGGTTGTTTGGATGTGGTGCCTAGGGATATGGTTTAGGGGTGAACCTTATCAAGTAGGGTTATAGGCTGGACTTGGTGATCCCAAGGGTCTTTTCCAACCTGTTTCTGTTTCTGTGATTCTGTGAAATATGAACAACAGCCCTATCTTATCAAAATGAACAATCTAATAACCAAAAATGCTATGTGTAACCCAAAGTATGATTTTTTGCATTAATTTCTTTTATGGTTTATGTTTTCTTCAGCATTCATGACATAAACAAAACAGCTGCTTGGTCCCCCTATGAGGAAACACATTTTAAAAGGTGGGATTATCCATCATGTGTCCACGGGCGTTTTATCCATGGTACTTTTAGGAATCCCTTTCTGTAAGCCTCCTAACCACACTTCCTTAGGTTTACACCAATAAGCCTTATTAAGCACGTGTTGCCGGTCTGGGCCATGAGCAGCCCAAGGCTCTTTGCCAGGCAAGTCTTATGCAGGCATTTCCATACCATCACTGCATACCTGAAGGATAGCCAAGGAATCAGGCCCAGCCAACATGGATTTAGGAAGGGCAGGTCCTGCCTCACCAACCTGATCTCCTTCTATGATCAGGTGACCTGCCTGGTGGACGTAGGAAAGGCTGTGGATGTAGTCTACCTGGACTTCAGCAAGGCCTTTGACACTGTCCCCCACAGCAAACTCCTGGCCAAGCTATCAGGCTGTGGCTTGGACAGCAGCACTCTGCGCTGGGTTAGGAACTGGCTGGAGGGCCGAGCCCAGAGAGTGGTGGTGAATGGTGCCACATCCAGCTGGCAGCCTGTCACTAGTGGTGTCCCCCAGGGATCAGTGCTGGGCCCCATCCTGTTCAATATCTTTATTGATGATTTGGATGAGGGGATTGAGTCCATCATCAGTAAATTTGCAGATGACACCAAGCTGGGAGCAGGTGTTGATCTGTTAGAAGGTAGAAGGGCTCTGCAGAGGGACCTTGACAGGCTGGACAGATGGGCAGAGTCCAACAGGATGGCATTCAACAAGTCCAAGTGCTGGGTGCTGCACTTTGGCCACAACAACCCCATGCAGAGCTACAGGCTGGGGTCAGAGTGGCTGGAGAGCAGCCAGGTGGAAAGGGACCTGAGGGTACTGGTTGACAGGCACCTGAACATGAGCCAGCAGTGTGCCCAGGTGGCCAAGAGAGCCAATGGCATCCTGGCCTGCATCAGGAATAGTGTGGCCAGCAGGAGCAGGGAGGTCATTGTAGCCCTGTACACAGCACTGGTTAGGCCACACCTTGAGTACTGTGTCCAGTTCTGGGCCCCTCAGTTTAGGAAAGATGTTGAATTGCTGGAGCATGTCCAGAGAAGGGCAACGAGGCTGGTGAGAGGCCTTGAGCACAAGCCCTATGAGGAGAGGCTGAGGGAGCTGGGACTGTTTAGCCTGGAGAAGAGAAGGCTCAGGGGAGACCTCATTGCTGTCTACAACTACCTGAAGGGAGGTTGTAGCCAGAAGGGGTTTGGTCTCTTCTCCCAGGCAACCAGCACCAGAACAAGAGGACACAGTCTCAAGCTGCACCAGGGGAGGTTTAGGCTGGAGGTGAGGAGAAAGTTCTTCACAGAGAGAGTGGTTGGCCATTGGAATGTGCTGCCCAGGGAGGTGGTGGAGTCACCATCCCTGGAGGTGTTCAAGAGGGGATTGGACGTGGCACTTGGTGCCATGGTTTAGATAGGCATGAGGTGTAGGGTGACAGGTTGGACTTGATGATCCTTGAGGTCTCTTCCAACCTTCTTGATTCTTGATTCTTGATTCTTAAAAAAATATTTGCCACTATCATAAAACATGAATTTATGATATTTTAAGACATTTTATCATCCTGGACAGGAGATTTTTGGTCTCTCGCTTTCCAGGTCTCAAGCGTGTGGTGTATCTTTTGCTTGTTTTGGGGATTCCTGATGGTATTTCTTTTCCTTTCCCTTTCTTTCTGTTTCATCTATATACTGATGTAATCCACTAGTTTTGATAGTGGAGGAGTAAAATATTCTGTGTAAATCAACTAGGAAAACTCTCCCTGCCATTTTTTCAGTAAATTAAGAATCTGCACACATAATTACCTGGGAGCAGATTTTATAATCATACTAGAAACCCATCAGGATGGTAGGATTTCCATTTACTACAGAACTCATCTTTATGTTCTGTCAGTTGTAATTAATTCAGCTTTCAAAGTGAAAGATTCAGAAATTTTCAAGTAAATCCTGTTCTAGTGAATTCCCATCCTCCTACCTTGAAAACTGTCAAGGACACTATCAATGTAAATAAATATCTGTACAGGTAATATGATAATCTCTGTATCAAATCTCTTTTCTGCAGCCTTCCTCTCTGTAATTAAAAAAGTATCTTTTATATATTTTATAATTAATATCTTGGGTGGTGGTATCTTCAAACACCACTGTAACTTATTTACAAAACAAGTATTCACAGGTTCAATTATTCTGTTGTGGGTTTTACACTCCACGTATAAAGACAGTTAAATGATTTAAGCACAGATCTAACCTTTCCAATACAACAATTCAACTTGGAAATACAGGTGCTGTGATCTGTGGGTTTCTCACAAATGGGATTCCCTGGCAGATTGGCCAGGTACTCACGACTTGCTCCTCTGTCTGATATCTTCCCAGATGCTGTGGCTGTAATTTGGTTCAGAGAGGGCTAAGGGGCCTCTCTTGTTGTGCCTAGCTGCTGGGCTGTAGCCTCTTCTGGGATTCAATTCCCTTTCTGCCTTGGTCCAGATGCAAGGCCTGGGTGAAGTTGTTGGTCTGCTGGAGCAGATTCTTCAGCTGCTACTGGGGCAGCATTTGGCTCTTGTTGCTGTTCGGGAGAGAACAAGGCAAGTTGCCTGACTTCTTGGCTGATTTAAATACTGTCCCAAGACAATTAATGCCCTTTGGTAACACAGGACCCTGACAGCTGGACCTCTAGGATAGGGTCACATAGTGCCAGGGGTACACACAGTTCCCAGCTGTGTCACAAAGTTAATTACACGTGGTACATGTTTATCTAGACCCCGGGAAATGTCCAGGTTTGCATATTAACAGGTGCTTACAAAATTAATCACACATGCTATACATTTACCTTTGCCTTCTGGAACCCAGGAACTGTCCAGGTTAGCACATTCACAGGTGCTTAGCCCATTGTCTGGGCTAGGGCATGTTTGGGGGTTTGACCCTTCAGGACACTCTCCTATGGTATTACTAATGCATTCACTTTTCTGTAAAAATGAAAACCACATCTGAATATTAATTTGCAAAATTCAGCTATTCATTCTGCACTCTCTTTGTGCCATCTACTGCTTTTCCTGCCACAATCAAGCATTTTGGAAACAAAGCTCTTTTTCATTCCATTTCTACCACTTCAGAAACAAGATTTGAAATTCAACAGAATACAACAGAATAATAAGCATAGCTAAAAGAAATTTAGGATGATGGACAGATTGGTTGTGTCTTAATGCTACATGAATGTAAATTCCAGCTTGAATAGTCTTGCCACAGAGCCAGAAAGGCAAAGTGCACTTTCTTAGCTTCCTAGGGTATAATAAAATTGAAGCAGGAAGCTGTGCTTTGGTTGGAGGTAAGGTAGATGCAGAATAAAGCTTCATCTTTTCTGATTTTACACTGCTGGAGTTAGATGAGAGTACTTCCATTGACTCTTGCAGTATCAGGATTGAATCTCTGTGATACAAGCATGAAGTTCAAGGGGCTCAAGGGACTTCCTATCATATCTGCAGAATGTAAGAACTTATTGAGTCATAGAATCAGAGAATTTTTAGATTGGAAAAAACCTTTCAGATTGAGTCCATATCCAAGTGCATCCAAGTCACCAATAAACCATATCCCTACGTGTCATGCCTATATGTCCCCCAAGGAAGGTGGGTCAACCACTTCCCTGGAAGCCTGTTCCAATGTTTGACAATCCTTTTGGTGAAGAATTTTTTTCCTAATCTAATCCTAATCTAATCTAATCTAATCTAATCTAATCTAATCTAATCTAATCTAATCTAATCTAATCCTAATTCAATCTAAACCTCCTCTTGTGCAACTTGAAGCCATTTCCTCTTGTATTATTACTTGTTATTTGGTAGAAGAGATAAACACTCACCTTGCTACAATCTCCTATCAGGTCATTGTAGAGAGCAATATCATGTCCATGAAGCTTTGCTTTCTCCAGGCTAATTTTTCCTTGCATAACCTCGTAATATCTTTGTACTGCTCCTGACTGGCCTGCTCCTTCTTCCATGGCCCATAAACTTTTCCTTCCCCCCTCATAAGTTCCAGCCAAACCTCTCTGTTCAGACAGGCCAATCTTATTCCCCTCCAACTCCTCTTACAGCACATGTGGTCAGCCTATTCCTACAACTTTAAGATTTCCTTCTTGAAGAATGTCCAGCATTCCTGGACTCTTTTGCCCTTCAGAAATGCCTCTCAAAGGACTCTGTTGACCAGCCTCAGAAACAGGACAAAGTCTACCCACCAGCAGTCCGAGGCTGCAGTTTTACTAATCCCTCTCTTTACTTCTCTGAGAATTAAAAACTGTAACATTTTGTGATCAGTTCCCAAGACATCCTCCAACCTTCATCCCACGCACAAGTCTTTATCCATGCACAAACAATAGATTCAGTAGTATCTTCCCCTGCTGGCTCACTCACCAACTGTGTCAAAAAGTTGTCTTCCACACACTCCAAGAACATTGTAGACTGTTTTCTCTGTGATGTATTTCTGCAGACATCTGGTAAATTGAAGTCCCCCTCAATAAAAAGTGGTAGTAATTGTGTGACTTCTCCCAGCTGCTTACAGAATGTTTTGCCTGCTTCTTGATCCTTGTAGTCTTCTGCAATTATATCTACTTTATCAGCCTTCTCCTTGATTCTAACCCATGAAATCAACCCTATTTTCATCATTGTTATGCTCAAGACAATCAAACCACTTCCTAGTACACAGGGCTACTCCACCGCCTCTTCCTGGTTTGTTCTTTTTGAAGAGTTTACAGCCATCCATTGCATCACCCCAGTTGTGCAAGTCATCCCATACTTCTGTGATGGCAACTATGTCAGAGTTTTCCTGCTGCAAAATGGCTTCTATAATTTTTCTGGAAAAGTCATAAGGAACAAAATGGTACATTTTTGTCTATGAAGACCAAGACTTGAGCACATGCTAGTAACAAAAATATGCAAATTTATGCAGATTTTGGCTCCCAGTATCACAGATATCCTTGTTTGGTTTGTTTTGTTTTGTCCTGACCCTTCCCACAGGGAAGTCTGCTGCTGTACGGGACATCACGAGGAGACTACCAAAGCTAATCCAGCCCTCTGACTATTACCCATTGCTGGTAATCCAAGCTGGCAGTGACAAGATTGATAAGAAGGGCACCAGGACAATCAAAAAGCAATTCAAGGCTCTTGCTCAATTGATTGATGGGGCAGGAGTCCAAGTGGTGTTCTGCTCAGTTCCCTCACTGGCAGGGGTGTATACTGAAAGGAACAGGAGAGCCCACATTATCAACAAATGGCTCAAGGACTGGTGCCAGCAGCAGCATTTTGGGTTCTTTGATCAAGGGGCGATTTTCACTGCACCTGACCTGCTGGACCTAGATAGGTTGAATCTATCTAGAAAGGGCAAAAGGACTCTGGCACAAGAGTTAGCAGGGCTCATTGAGAGGACTTTAAACTAGGCTTGAAGGGGATGGGTGATGAAACCAGTCTCCCCAGAGAGGAGACAGAGGGAGGTAGAGTCAGTGGTGAAATCAGTAGCCCAGCTGAAGTGCATGTACACCAATGCACACACAGCATGGGTAACAAACAAGAGGAACTGGAAGCCTTGCTACACCAGGAAAACTACAATGTAGTCACCATTACAGAAACATGGTGGGATGACTCACATGACTGGAGCACTGCACTGGATGGTTATAGCCTCTTTAGGTGGAACAGGTGAGGGAGAAGAGGAGGAGGGATGGCCCTGTATAGTAGGGAGGCTCTGGACATCATGGAAGTAGAGATTAAGGATGATCAGGTTGAGTCCCTATTGGTAAGAATGAAGGGGAAGGCCAACAATGCTGACATCCTGGTTGGAGTCTGTTATAGACCGCCCAACCAGGAAAAAGAGGTTGATTTATTATTCCTTAAGCAGCTGGAGACTGCCTCAAGATCACTTGCCCTTATTCTTGTGGGTGACTTTAACCTGGCAGGTATCTGTTAGGAACTTAACACAGCAGAGAGAAGGCAGTCCAGAATGTTCCTAGAGTGTGTGGAGGACAGCTTCTTGACACAGCTGTCATGTGAGCCTACCAGGAGTGCAGCCCTGCTCGACCTGCTGTTTACAAATAGAGAAGGGCTGGTGGGGGATGTGATGGTAGGAGGCTGTCTAAGGTGCAGTGATCATGAAGTAGTGGAGTTTGCAATATACAAGGAAACAAGGAGAAAAAACAACACAACCCTTACTTTGGACTTCCAGAGGGCAGACTTCACCTTATTTGAGCAACTAACTCAGAAAGTACTTTGGGAAGCAGTCGTTAGGAACAAAGGGGTCCAGGACAGTTGGGCATACTTTGAACAGGAACTCTTGAAGGCACAGGAACAGGCTGTCCCAATGAGCCAAAAGATGAGCCAATGGGGAATGCAACCGCCCTGGTTGGGCAAGTATGTTTTGAAGGAATTAAGATAAAAAAGAGGGTATATCGCCTGTGGAAAGGGGAGGAGGTGACTCGAGATATGTTTAAGGATGTTGTTAGATCATGTAGGAGAAAAAATAGAGAGGTAAAAGCCCAGTTGGAACTTAAACTGGCCACTTCTATGAAGGACAATAAAAAGCTTTTTTATAAATATATTAATGGTAAGAAGAGGGGCAAGAAAAATCTCCACTCTTTATTGGATGTGGAAGGGAATATTGTAAATAGAGATGAGGAAAATGCAGAGCTACTAAATACCTTCTTTGCCTCAATGTTCAACAGCAAGACAGGAGGGCTTCAGGATAACTGGCCTCCAGAACTGGTAAATGGGGTCGGGAAGCAGTACAGTCACCCTAAAATCCTTGAGGAAGAAATTAGAGACTTGCTGAGCCACTTGGATACTCACAAGTCCATGGGACTGGATGGGATCCATCCTAAGGTACTGAGATAACTGGCAGATGAGCTGGCCAAGCCACTGTCCGTCACCACCTCCAGTCCTGGCTCAAAAGAGAGGTCCCACATGACTGGAAACTGGACAATGTGATGCCCATCCACAAGAAGGACTGTATGAAGGATCCTGGAAACTACAGGCCTGTCAGCCTGACCTCAGTGCCAGATGGAGCAGATCATCTTGAGTGCAATCACAGTGCAGCTGCAGGATGGCCAAGGGATCAGGCCCAGCCAACATGGATTTATGGGGGCAGGTCCTGCCTGACCAACCTGATCTCCTTCTACGACCAGGTGACCTGCCTGGTGGATGTGGATCAGGCTGTGGATGTAGTCTGCCTGGACTTCAGCAAGGCCTTTGACACCATCCCCCACAGCAAACTCCTGGCCAAGCTGTCAGCCTGTGGCTTGGACATGAGCACTCTGTGCTGGGTTAGGAACTGACTGGAGGGCTGAGCCCAGAGAGTGGTGGTGAATGGTGTCACATCCAGCTGGCAGCCAGTCACTAGTGGTGTTCCCCAGGGATCAGTATTGGGCCCTATCCTGCTCAATATCTTTATTGATGAGGAGATAGAGTCCACCATTAGTAAGTTTGCAAGTTCGGAGCAGGTGTCAATCTGTTAGAGGGTAGGAGGGCTCTGCAGAGAGACCTTGACAGGCTGGGTAGAAGGGCAGAGGCCAACGTGATGGCATTTAATGAGTCCAAGTGCTGGGTTCTTCACTTCGTCCACAGCAACCCCATGCAGTGCTGCAGGCTGGGGTTGGAGTGGCTGGAGAGCAGCCAGGCTGAGAGGGACCTGGGGTATAGTTGACAGCTTACTGAACATGAGCCAGCAGTGTGCCCAGGTGGCCAAGAGGACCAATGGCATTCTGGTCTGCATCAGAAACAGTGTGGCCATCAGGAGCTGGCCCCTATACTCAGCACTGGTTAGGCCACACATTGAGTACTGTGTCCAGTTCTGGGCTCCTCTGTTTAAGAAGGACATTGAGATACTTGAACATGTTCAGAGAAGGGCAACAAGGCTGGTGAGAGGTCTCGAGCACAAGCCCTGTGAGGAGAGGTTGAAGGAGCTGGGGTTGTTTAGTCTGGAGAAGAGGAGGTTCCAGGGAGACCTTATTGCTTTCTACACTACCTGAAAGGAGGTTGTAGCCAGGTGGGGGTTGGTCTCTTCTCCCAGGCAACCAGTGGCAGAAAAGAGGACATAGTCTGAAGCTGTGCCAGGGGAAGTTTAGGCTCGAGGTGAGGAGAAAGTTCTTCACAGAAAGAGTAATTGGCTAGTGGAATGGGCTGCCC
Organism: Indicator indicator; assembly: GCF_027791375.1. Classification (NCBI taxonomy): domain Eukaryota; kingdom Metazoa; phylum Chordata; class Aves; order Piciformes; family Indicatoridae; genus Indicator; species Indicator indicator. Next base: position 57,139,070 of record NC_072053.1, on the reverse strand, counting down.
AGGGAGGTGGTGGAGGTGTTCAAAAAAAGATTGGATGTGGTGCTTGGAGACATGGTTTAGTTGTCATGAGGTGTTAGGTAATAGGTTGGATTTGAGGATCTCTGAGAATCCAACCTGGTGGATTCTGTGATTTTTTGAACTGTACTTACAATGGATATAAATCTAGAGCTATTAAATGGGTTACAATAGGCTGGTGGCCAGTCCCTAGTGGAGATGCGCAGGGCTCAGTTTTAGGGCTTGTGCTCTCTAGTATTTTTATAAAATGATCTGGATGAAGGATTCAAATGTATATTGAGTAATATTGCCAGTGATGCTAAATTAGGAGGAGATGTGGACTACCTTGAGGGCAGAGAGGCCTTATGAGAGATCTGGAAAGGCTGGTGAGTTGGGCAGTTACCAGCCACATGACATTTATAAGAAGAGCATGTGCTGGTTCCTGCACCTGGGACAAGGCAATCATATGTGTAAGTAAAAGCTGGGGGATAAGAGGCTGGAGAGCAGCACCATGTAAAGAAATCTGGGTTGGTGGTTAAGTTGAATATGAGTCAATAGTGTGACTTGGCAGCCAAAAGGATCAACTGCATCCTGAGGCAGAGCTAGCTTAGTTAAGGGAGGTGATTGTCACACTCTACACTGCAGTGGTGTAGTCCCACCTCAATTACTGTATGCAGTTTTTGGTGCTTCGAGAATGACATCAAACTATTAGAGTGTGTTATGAGGAAGGCGATCAAGATGGTGAAAAAGTTCATTTGATCTAGGATAGGAATAAATTTTGTTAGTCACTCTTCAGAGTCAGGTAAGCAGTAATGTTATTTGTTAAGCCCATATTGAAGGAAGGTGGTTAGACAGGACATCTCTCTCAGTTGCTAGCCAAGACGTAATAAAAGCCTTGCTGTACTATGATACTAGAAGCCTCCTCAAGCTGATAATAGTCTATCATCAGTGATGTCAATGCAAAGATAAATGTTAGTAGATCTACCTATGAAATGAAACATACATATAGCAAACACTTTTAAAGATCAGTACGTTACAGACCACTGAAAAACTCTTAAAAGTAGTGAAGAGAACAAAGTACTAAATTAGCAAACTTCCTATTCCCTGTTTATCTCATTTCTAAATAGTCATATTTTGAATTTATTAAAATGTATGGACTGCAGTGTCAGCTTCATATGTTCTCTATATGGCTTTTCAAACAGTATACCCTTCTTAACTGACTTAGCAAAAAAGTACCCCCTTTTAGCACTATGTTTTATTTGTTTGTGGGCTTGGGGTGGGGGTCTTTTTTTTTCCTTATTATTTAATTTGTTTTAATTTTTATTTCAGCTAAGACATCTTACCAGTACCATAAATCAGGAAAACTGACCAGATGGGAGAAAATCAAGAGAAATTAAGGTATATCAGGTCCCAGAAACCAAGATATATACAGAACTGTGTTTGTTTAGTTTAAAGATGTGAAGATGGGAAGGGACATTTAAGACTCCTCCAAGATGCAGAAGTCTGATGCAAAGAGGAGTATGACAATCTAATCTATACGACCAGTTTGGAAAAAAATGAACATGTAATTAACTTAGATGGCAGTAGATGAAGTATCAACTAGGGACAAGGAAAAACCTGTATTTAGTTAAGCACAGGAATAAGCTGACTAAGAAGGTAGTGGAATCACATAAATACTGAAGCATGTTACAAAAAAAGAAAAGAAAAAAGAAAAGAAAAAAGAAAATAAAAGAAGAAAGAAAAGAAAAGAAAAGAAAAGAAAAGAAAAGAAAAGAAAAGAAAAGAAAAGAAAAGAAAAAGAAAGAAAAGAAACAGAAAGAAAAGAAAAGAGAAAAGAAAAGAAAAGAAAAGAAAAGAAAAAGAAAGAAAAGAAAGGAAAAGAAAAGAAAAGAAAAGAAAAGAAAAGAAAAGAAAAGAAAAGAAAAGAAAAGAAAAGAAAAGAAAAGAAAAGAAAAGAAAAGAAAAGAAAAGAAAAGAAAAAGAAAGAAAAGAAAAGAAAAAAGAAAAGAAAAGAAAAGAAAAGAAAAGAAAAGAAAAGAAAAGAAAAGAAAAAGAAAGAAAAGAAAAGAAAAGAAAAAAGAAAAGAAAAGAAAAGAAAAGAAAAGAAAAGAAAAGAAAAGAAAAGAAAAGAAAAGAAAAGAAAAGAAAAAGAAAGAAAAGAAAAGAAAAAAGAAAAGGAAAAGAAAAGAAAAGAAAAGAAAAGAAAAGAAAAGAAAAGAAAAGAAAAGAAAAGAAAAAGAAAGAAAAGAAAAGAAAAAAGAAAAGAAAAGAAAAGAAAAGAAAAGAAAAGAAAAGAAAAGAAAAGAAAAGAAAAGAAAAGAAAAGAAAGAAAAAAGAAAGGAAAAGAAGAGAAAGAAAAGAAAAGAAAAAAGAAAAGAAAAGAAAAGAAAAGAAAAGAAAGAAAAAAGAAAGGAAAAGAAGAGAAAGAAAAGAAAAGAAAAAAGAAAAGAAAAGAAAAGAAAAGAAAAGAAAGAAAAAAGAAAGGAAAAGAAGAGAAAGAAAAGAAAAGAAAAAAGAAAAGAAAAGAAAAGAAAAGAAAAGAAAAGAAAAGAAAAGAAAAGAAAAGAAAAGAAAAGAAAAGAAAAGAAAAGAAAAGAAGAGTTATCTGCCAACAGCAGACCAGATACAGCATCAAGATTTCTCCAAGACAGATTTTATACTGTTCAATGAAAGCGTTTAGAAAATCAGGGGGAAACTTTACTGTTGTAACAGCAAAATGACAACAGTGTTACCACAGACTGTTTTAGACCATTCTGAAAAGTCGTGGTAAAGGGAGGTGTGAGAGAGGTCAGGCTGGTTTCTACTCTAGGCAACTGTGAAACAGATTTTCTCTGTCAGGTTTGTTACTGAAGAGAACTTTTATGAGTCTCCTCTGCCCCCATTTCTTGTAATTTTCAAAGGAGACTTTGCTTGTCTAAATATCTGACAGCCTTCATCATTCTCTCAGCAATATCTACAGATATTATGGCTTGATTATCATGAGGTGTTTCCAGGAAGTTTTATTCAACATACTTGAAAGAATTCCTGCTTTGAACAGATCTTTCAAAACAGACATTAAAACTAAACTGAAAATTGCTGTTTGGCATTGCCAATGACTTAATCAGGAATAGATACATTACAGCCCCAGATGTCATAAAAAGATCAATTTCATTCTCATAACTTTTTATGTCTTCTAAATGGTAGTTCAATTAACATGATGGAAAGACAGTCAGATTTTTAAAATAGGGAAGGGCCTAGGATAAAAATGAAAATCCTTGTAATTTTTTTTTGTACAAACATTTGTTTGAAGGAGAGAAGAACAGAAAAGAAAAAGGAACCTGGATACAGTCCATCCTCTCAGAACATCATCCAGCCTGGATGGTTGAAAACACCACCACTGTAATTTGGAAGACAAGTGTGATGGTTTTAAAGACAGTGCCTTTCATTTTTCTTCACAAAGATAAAGCAGAAAAGTGAAAGAATGTAAATAAATCACTATTGGGTGTAAGAAAGCAAAATAATGATTATTCTAAACACTTCCATTGGAGAGATAGAAATGTTTAAACACTTAAAACAAGGTCAGGCAGTCAGGCAGTCTCGCAGTCCATTTTCTCTCCGTCTGTCTGCCTGCATCTTCTCTATTCTGGCTGAAGATAACATACTCCTGCATTCTGACCTTGACAAGCTAAGTCTAACAGCCTCTCTGCTTCTTGGCTCTCTGCCTTCTGCCAGGGGGAGCTGGGGGGAGTCCTTCTGGAAAGGGAGGTGGAAAGGAAGCACACCCCCTCGAGTGGGGCAGAGGGCTTTGTTGTGTTGGTTTTTTTTTTTATTGTTTGTACTTATAAAAGTTGTGAGTAGTATATATTTGTACATATTCATTGCATTTCATCATAGATTGTAGTTTTGCTTGTAAATACAGATTCATTTGCTTCCAGACTGAGCTGGCCTGGTTATTATCAGTGTGGGACGGGGATTCCAGTTCTCACACTGTAACAACAAGCAACATTTATCACTTGGAATGGGATTTTTTTCTGCAAAAACATTCAGCATAAAGGCCAAAGTATCAGTCCTCCCTTGAAATGTTATTCTAGACTTAATATACAGTGATTAAAACTGGAAATATCTCCAAGACACAAGGAGATGCTCATACATATGTACCCTAAAATCAAATTACTTAGAAAAAGGATGGGTGTTAACCAGAATGAATTTACAACAAACAGTAAAGTTTAACAGAAAGTATAGCATCTTTTTGACAAGATCATAGAATGTTAGGGGCTGGAAGGGACCTTGAGAGATCATCTAGTCCAACCCCACTGACAGAGCAGGATTACCTATACCAGGTCACACAGGAACACATCCAGATGGGTTTTGAATATCTCTAGAGAGGGAGACTCCACAAGCCCCTGGGCAGCCTGTTCCAGTGTTCTGTCACCCTCACAATGAAAAACAATTTCCAGATGTTTTCATGGAACTTCCTGTGGCTCAACTTTCACCCATTGCCCTTTGTCCTCTCATTGGGCATCACTCAGAAAAGCCTGACTCCATCCTCTCGGCACTCACCCTTCACATATTTATAAACATTAATGAGGTCACCCCTTTCTCTCCTCTTCTTCAAGCTAAAGAGACCCAACTCCCTCACTCTCTCTCCTCATAAGGGAGATGTTTCACTTCCCTAAACATTTTTGTGGACTTCTCTCAAGCAGTTCCTTGTCCTTCCTGAACTGAGGGGCCCAGAACTGGACACAATACTCTAGATGCAGCCTCACCGTGGCAGAGTAGAGGGGGAGGAGAACCTCTCTTGACCTACTAGCCACACCCCTTCTAATACACCCCAGAATTGCATTGGTCTTCCTGGCCACAAGAGCACACTGCCAGCTCATGGTCAACCTCCTATCCCTCAGGACCCCCAGGTCCTTTTCTCCTTCACTGATCTCCAACAAGTCAGTCCCCAACCTATACTGGTACATGGGGTTGTTCTTTTCCAGGTGCAAGACTTGCCCTTGCTGAATTTAATTAAATTTCTCCCTACTCAACTCTCCAGCCTGTCTAATTCTCACTGAATGGCAGCACAACCCTCTGGTGTGTCAGCCACTCTGCCCAATTTTGTGTCATCAGCAATCTTGCTGACAGTGCACTCTGTGCCCTCATCCAGGTTGTTGATGAATATATTGAATAGTACTGGTCCCAGTAGTGACCCTAGACTCTACTAGATACAGGCCTCCAACTATATTCTGTCCCATTGACAGACTCCACTAGAGACTCCACTAGAGACTCCACTAGACTCCACTAGAGTCCAGACTCCACTGGACTCCACTACATACAGGCCTCCAACTAGACTCTGTCCCATTGACCACAACTCTCTGACTTCTTTCCTTCAGCCAGTTCCAAATACACCTCACTGCCTGATCATCCAGACCACATTGCCTCAGTTTAGCTGTGAGGATGCAGTGGTAGACGGTGTCAAATGCTTTACTGAAATCAAGATAAACCACATCCACTGCTCTACCATCATCCATCCACCTGGTTATGTCCTCATAAAAGGCTGTCAGGTTGGTCAGACATGACTTCTCCTTGTTAAAAACACGTTAATTGCTCCTAATGACCCTCTTGTCTTTGATGTGTTTAAGGACAGTGCCAAGGATAAGTTTCTCCATTACCTTTCCAGGGATGGAGGTAAGGCTGACTGGTCTATAGCTACCTGGGTCCTTCTTACTTTTTTTAAAGATTGGAATGACATTTGCCCTCCTCCAGTCCCCAAGCACCTCTCCTGTCCGCCATTACTTACCAAAGACAGGGGAAAGTGGTCTGGCCATGACCTTCTCCAGTTCCCTCAGTATCTGTGGGAGCATCCCATCAGGACCCATGGATTTATGGATGTCCAGATTGCTTAACTGTTTCTTAACCCAGTCCTCATCAACATCCTCTTTTGTCATGCCTTCCTCTGGTGCATCAGGAGTCTGGGGCTTCTGAGGACAGTCTCCAGCAGTATAGATGGAGATGAAGAAGACATTTAGTAACACTGCCTTCTTTATGTCCTCCCTCACCAAGATGCCCACCTCATTCAACAGTCGGCCTACATTGCCTGTGGTAATAAATTTATTCCTCCTGTGAATTAAATTAGATCATTTTATGTAGAAAACATGCCACAGTGAAGCTAGAAGAGCACTCTACATGAGACAGGGTAAAACATTTATCTGTCAAATACCACTTCTGTGTTTGTTTTGTTTGTTTGTCTGTTTGTTTTCCTTCTTTAGGAACAGAAAGAGGGAAAAGCAGTTCTGGTAGGTAGAAATGGTGAATTTTTGTATGTATCTTAAACAGTGCCTGACTGCATGTGAAAGAATCAGATTCCTCTACAAAACTTCAATGTATTATGGCTGGTTCTGACTATAAACTTTTTCCTTAAAGGAACATTTTAGAGTGGGATCAAATGACCAGCTACAGTTGTCACAATATATTTTTTTCTTTTTAGAAGGTGTCCATAGCAGATAGATTTACAACGTGCTGGTCATCCAGTTATTCACTTACTTAGAAACTACAGAATAAAACATATGACACTAAGGAAGAAAAGTTTGAGCTCAGTAGAGCACTGAGCCAAGCAACACTTTGTTCTAGTTGAGGTGGATGTACAAGCGAATAAAAGCACAAAGCTCTGTAGCTTTAAGTAGATGGTAAGGTCTATTGCAATTTATTAAAACAATTCAAGCCATGCCTGAAGGGGTGATCCCATTGAATAAGGATGGGAAATTCCCATCTTGTGTAGTACATCTCCCTTCTAATAACAAGTTTGACTGAATCACAGCGTGTCAATACACTTAGGCATAATTAATGCTTAGGAAACTCTAGCTAGTACAGAGCAGTGTACAATGTTTCCTTAGCACCAGTATATCAGGATTTTAATGTCTGCACTGTTTTCTTGTAGGAAACCCAAATCAAAGACAGCAGTTTTCTTCTAGTTGGTTCCATTGCCTGAGTACAGGAAACTGAAAAGACTACATGAAAATCTGTGGTGAAATTCGTGGGTAAGAGTTTAATGCTTCTACTTTGTGAAATTCTGGCATGCAAAAAAGATGAAGCTCATCTAAGCCTATTTGACAGCTGGCTTATCACTGTGAAATGAATGTGCAAGAGGTCCAGGGATCATGACAATCTTATAACTTTCCATGCCATATTTCAAAATATGTTTATGGTTTGCTTGTCTGGGTTATTTGTACCTGTCATCTCAGAAATATATGTGTGTGTGTGTGTGTGCGCGCATGTTTGCATGAAGGATGAAATGTAAACTGTTTTCTGTTTTCCCAACCTCTCAAATACATATAAAAGACTGGAACTGATTATCTCTCTTCTCGGGAGGCTGGAATTGGTTATCTCTCTTCTCGGGAGGATGGTGGCGGTTAGACATGTAGCTCTAACATGCTTTAAGTAGAGTGCATCTTGGCATAAACTCATGTATCAAACTTAACTAAGCTCTAGGCAAGCTAATCTGAATTACCTGCTTTTGGATCCAATTACATCTTTCTCTTTTAAAGGGTCTGTTTAGAATTTTGAATTGTTTCCATTTATTGCACTGATCCCACTGCCACTCTGCCTTTTTGTGGTATATACATGCTCTTGAACAGACTAACTCTACCAATGCTTCCATGCTTACTTTCCTTGAGCTTTGGTTACTGCCATGACAGTTCTTTCACATGAGAAGAGTTAGCACCCTGTCACTAACTCCAAAGGGATGAAAACATGTCTTGGGATTGAGGAGGAATTGAAAAGACCTAATAAAAGACTCATTCTCATAAAGGAAAGTAAGGCACAGAATTTAGCTAGAAAATGTTTGGGACATTTTATATGAAAAATGCTGAAAATAATAGATGTTCCAAATTGTTGTGAGAAATCAAAAGAGGCTTCAGATGCTTTTGAATATCTATCAAAGGAACACAAAGGACTGCAGCTCAGATGCACTCTATTTTAAATGTGGCAAAATAATATTCAGAGGTTTTTTTTCTATAAACATGTACTCACGTTTGCATGCTACCTAATTCAAACAGAAGATATAATACTATTAAAATGCAGAAAGCAGTCAAGCAGATTTACCAAGTAAAATCCTGGCTCTATTTCAGACTTAGGAGTTTTGCCAACAATTTTAATAGGAACAGGATTTCACTATTTGCTTTCTGTGACAGAGAAAAAAAAAAGAAAAGAAGATATTAAATGTAAAGAAAGAAGGGAAAGAAAATTCATACTCATATTTAGTATACATATAAATTCACATAAATACAGATTTCATGGGTATGACAGCTATCAACATTTGTCAACATAATATGATCTTTTTAATGAAACTTTAAATTTATACTTGTTTTACAGGTGGAAGAATCAAGGTACTGTGATATTCATTACTTTCTGTAGCAGCAGTTTGTTTTAAGTATGTTGTGAGAGTTTGGAGATTGAAGAAGGATTAATATCGAAAGGAAATGGAGCAGAAATTCTGTTAACTACTGTTTTTGTTCAAGAACACTATTGCTAAAGAACGCCTGTGCATACATAAATAGAAGCATCCAACTTCATGGAAGGACATTTTTGCTTGAGGACAGTGCTATCAGCCCCTGGATGGTTACTTATTTAAATAATCTGCCCATTATAAGACTATTCTGTGCAATGAGAGTAAATTGCCTTTGTGCTTCTGTGCAAGTCATGAGATGGCTAGAAGCTTCAGGACAATGACAGCATGGAAAGAACACACAAATTTCCTTTTTTGATACATCATTTCCTCAGATTCTTACTTCTTCAAGAGTTTATTTTTTTAAATCTGCTATTGTTTTGACAGTGTGCCATTATCCTTCAACATAAAGACTTCAGAGAATGATTTATTTGTATTTGTGATGATTCAGCAATCCTTAAAAAGGTTGTTTAATGTTTGTCAAAGAAGAAAATTTAAGTTCTTGGAACAGTTCCAGTTTCCTTCAGTCCTGGGAGTTCCTAATGAGCTGGGAAATATTAGGAAGAAAAGGAAGCTACATCTTCTTAAAATAGGAAACTAAAGAGATGAAGACCCAAAAAAGTGGAAGAGAAGATGGTGATTCCAGTCTGGCTGACTCCCTGACTAGTACAATGGGAATATAGGCCTGATTGGAGATGCTGGAATGAGAATGTGTTGTTGCAAGTGACCTGTCTGATTTTCCCATGTTGGAAAATCTTGAGTCACATACAGCATGATTTTGCACTGATAGAAATAGAAGCATTCCCATGTCACAACTTGCCTTTGTTCAGACCTCTTATCAAGCATAGGGAAGTTCTTCTACCTCTCTACTCTGCCCTGGAATACCGTGTCCAGTTTTGGGCTCCCCTGTTCAAGAGAGACAGAGACCTGCTGGAGAGAATCCAATGGAGAGCCATAAGGATGATTAGGGGACTTGAGCATCTCCCCTATGAAGAGAGACTGAGATCCCTGGGGCGATTTAGTCTTGAGAAGAGAAGACTGAGAGGGGATCTCATCAATGTGTATAAATATCTGAGGGGTGGCTGTCAAGTGGAGGGGCCAGGCTCTTTTCAGTGGTTCACAGTGATAAGACAAGGAACAATGGATTCAAACTTGAACATAGAAGATTTCACCTCAACATGAGGAGAAACTTCTTTACAGTGAGGGTGACAGAGCCCTGGAACAGGCTCCCCAGTACCGTGATGCTGAGACGGAACAATAACTTGATGCAAGCAAGGTGTCAGTTTATTGTACAAAGCTTTTTCTTTATATAGGTTAACATAATATCAGAAGGCAGCTTGTAATTGGTCATTAGTATGCTCAAACGACAGTTGTAAATTCATGATTGGCTACAGAGAGAAAGTATCACGTGAACGCATATATTTTTCCAAGGCTTAAACAAACGTCAGGCAAGAGATAAAGGATTCTATAATTCTACATTCCACTGTCCTAACTTTTGCTTTGTTCTTGTTATCAGGTAACTGCGTAATCCCCACAGGTCACAGTGACCACTGGGAGTTACCCTTTCTATGTTTTTATTTTTACACAGCTGCACTCTGTTCCCAAGGCTTACAGCCCATCAGAGACACAATGTCTCCAGTGTCTGGAGTGCTGGTCCCTAAATCAATTCCTTCAGCCCAGGGGGGTTGTGGAGTCTCCTTCTCTGGAGACTTTCAAAACCCACCTGGATGCATTCCTGTGTGGACTACCTTAAGTGATCCTTTACTGGCAGGGGGGTTGGACCTGATGATTTCTTGAGGTCCCTTCCAACCTCTGATATACTGTGATACTGTGATTTCAAGTGCTGATTTTATGCAGGATGACATTCAGTTCTGTTGTTTGAAGACAGTGTTGTCTCACATAGTGTATTTCTCCCCACTTAGTCTTCCACCATTAATGTAAGTCTCATGTTTTCCATGCTTGTCTTTCTAAAAGCATACCACAGGTGCAGATCTCATCACTGAAATATGCTTTACAGGACTTTACAAAGACAATTGTCTTTTACTTACAAGACTGGGAACAGCTAAGTACAGGTTGCCAGTAAGCTGAAGGTTTCCTTGCTCTGATACGTGTTCTCTCTTGAATGTGTTGTGGAGAGACAAATGATGTCTGCAGCCTGCCCTCATTTTACCTGGTGTCTACAGCAGCACATCACAGTCTGTCTAGGGTGACTTGATCCACATCCCTACTTGCCAGGTGACTTGGTTGCTAGGTGATCTTGTGCTGTTAAACCAATTTTCAATCTGGAGAACATCCTGTGCTTGCAGCATCCTGCTTGCAGGAGAGGATAATCAGGCTTAATGATTGTTAGATGGAGTCTGTACTCCCTTGAGTACCAGCACAATCTGGGAAAAAAACCCTAAAGGAAGACTGGAAGAATCAGCTGTGTTTCCAAGTGGAGCATACAAAAATGAAGAGCATAGACGCAGCAAGTTCATGATCTCATACAGAATTAATAAGCATTCTTTTTTAAAAATAGCATATCTAGAAATTGTTAGACTAAACTTAGCCAATTAGTCATTAGCATGCAAGAAACTGACAAAAGTCAGAAATCTGTTTAAGTGTTCCTTTTATCTTCTGCTTAAATGTGTAGTAGTCATTTGTTACCTGGAAAATTATATCACATGTTCCATCCTTTAGTTATATGGAAAAACCTGAAGAGAAGTAAAAACTGCATATCAGAGAAATTAGTAGTGTCTTGAATAAATACATAGATTTGGGGTTTTTTGCATTTCCATTTATACATTTTTTCTCATCTCTTTCATTTATAAAGAGTCTGTGACTTTTATAAGATAAGGAACAGAAAGTATTTGCATTTTATGTGATTTGAGATTATTGCACTGATAAAGTTTAAACTCTGAAAGAGGTTGCAGGATAAGGACAAGAATTACAGTATCACAGTATCACAGTGTCACACAGTATCACAGTGTATCAGAGGTTGGAAGGGACCTCAAGAGATCATCAGGTCCAAACCCCCTGCCAGTGCAGGATTACTTAGGGTAGTCCTCACAGGAATGCATCCAGGTGGGTTTTGAAAGTCTCCAGAGAAGGAGACTCTACAACCCACTTGGGCATCCTGTTCCAGGGTTCTGTCACCCTCACTGTAAAGAAGTTTCTCCTCATGTTGAGGTGAAATCTTCTATGTTCAAGTTTGAACCCATTGTTCCTTGTCTTATCACTGTGAACCACTGAAAAGAGCCTGGCCCCCTCCACTAGACAGCCACCCCTCAGATATTTATAGACATTGATCAGATCCCCTCTCGGTCTTCTCTTCTCAAGACTAAACAGCCCCAGAGATCTCAGTCTCTCTTCATAGGGGAGATGCTCAAGTCCCCTAATCATCCTTGTGGCTCTCCGTTGGATTCTCTCCAGCAGTTCTCTGTCTCTCTTGAACTGGGGAGCCCAAAACTGGACACAGTATTCCAGGTGTGGTTTCACCAGGGCAGAGTAGAGAGGTAGAAGAACTTCCCTAGAGAGGTAGAAGAACTTCCCTAGACCTGCTGGACACACCTTTCTTGATGCATCCCAGGATCCCATTGTCTCTCTTGGCCACAAGAGCACATTGTTGTTCCATGGAGAACTTGCTGTCCACCAGCACTCCAAAGTCTTTCTCTGTGGAGCTGCTTTCCAGCAGGGCAGCCCTTAACCTGTACTGGTGCCTGTTGTTTTTTCTCCCCAGATGTAGGACCCTGCACTTGTCCTTATCAAACTTCATGAGGTTTGCCTGCACCCAGCTCTCCAGCCTGTTCAGATCTCATTGGATGGTTGCACAGCCTGACGGGGTATCAGCCAACCCCCCCAGTTTTGTATCATTAGTGAACTTGCTGAGGGTACTCTCAATACCCTCATCCAGGTTTTTGATAAAGATATTGAACAAAACTGGACCCCGTACCCATTCCTGGGGAACACCACTTGCCACAGGCCTCTAAGTTGACTCTGTGCCATTGATGATGACCCTCTGAACTCTGTTGTGGAGCCAGTTTTTAACCCACCTCACTGACCAACCATCTATACCACATCTCCTGAGCTTTTGTATGAGGATGTTATGGGAGACAGTACCAAGAGCTTTACTGAAGAAGATATATGACATCCCCTGCTCTTCCCTCATCTACCCACTTGGTCATAACTTCATAGAAGGCTACCAGATTATTTAGACAGCATCTCCTCTTGGTAAACCCATTTTGGCTACTCCTGATAACCTTCTTGTCTTCTATGTGGTTTGAGATGACCTCCAGGATGAGCTGCTCCATCATCTTTCCAAGGATAGAGGTGAGGCTGACTGGTCTATAGGTGACTGGGTCCTCTTTGCCTTTTTTGAAGATTGGAGTGACATTTGCTTTCATCCAGTGGTCAGGCACCTCTACTGTTCTCCATGACTTTTCAAAGATGATGGAGAGAGGCTCAGAAACAGTATCAGCCAGCTCTCTCAGCACTTGTGGATGCATCCCATCAGGCCCCATGGATTTGTGTGTCTTCAGATGGTATAGGAGATCTCCAACCTTGTTCTGACTCTCCAGTGGAATGTCCACATCTATCCAATTTTGCTTCCTTGCTTCTAGAGACTGAGCTTCCTGAGGGCTGGTCTTTGGAATGAAGACTTAGTCAAAGGCAGCATTCAGCAACTCTGCCATCTCTGCATCATCAGTTATCGTATCTCCCATATCATTCAGTAGTGGGCCTACCTTTTTTCTGCTGTTCCTTCTATCGTTGATGTATTTGAAAAAACTCTTCTTGTTCTCTTTCACCCCTCCAGCAAGATTCAGTTCCAGGAGGGCCTTGGCCTTCCTTGTTGCATCTCTACATTCTCTGGCTATATCTCTATAATCCTCCCAATTGACCAGTCCTTTTTTCCATGTATTGTAAACCTCTTTTTATTTTTGACTTTTACTAAGAGTCCCTTGCTTATCCATGCAGTTCTTCTGCTTGTCTTACTTGATTTTTTTTCAAGGGAATACATTTCTCTTGAGCTTGGAGGAGGTAATGTTTGAATATTAACCAGCTCTCTTGGGCACCCCTTCCTTCCAGAGCCCGAGTCCACTGGATATTTCTAAGTAGAGTCTTGAAGAGGGCAAAGTTTGCCCTTTTAAAGTCCATGGTTGAAATTTTACTTATCACCCTGCTTCTTTGTCTGTTGATATTAAAATCTAACATGTCATGGTCACTACAACCAAGATTACCCCCAATCTTGACATCTACAACCAGTTCTTCTTTGTGAATAGCAGGTCCAGCACTGCGCTTCTCCTGTTTGGTTCTTCAACTACCTGCAGGAGAAAGTTGTCATCAATGCACTGAAGGAACCTTTTGGACTGTGCTTGGCTGTGTGATCTTTCCAACTAATATCATAGTGGTTGAAGTTGACCGTGAGCACCAGGGCACTTGATCTTGAGGCTACTTCCAGCTACCTGTAGAAGGCTTCATCAGTAGCCTCTTTCTGGTTTGGTGGTCTGTAGTAAACCCCCACAACCATATCATCCATATTTGTACGTCCTATCATTCTTACCCACAAGCTTTCAACTCTTTTATCATCTCCCCCTGGGTTGAGTTCAACACATTCCAGTTGCTTATTCACATAGAGAGCAACTCCACCACCTCGTCTTGTCAGCCTGTCCTTCCTGAAAAGAACAGAGTCATCCATAACCATATTCCAGTCATGGAAGCTGTCCCACCATGGCTCTGTAAATTGCAATAAGATCATAACCCTGCGACTGCACCCAGATTTCCACTTCATCCATAATTAGAAAAAAAAAAAGATGAAGAAAAATGAGGGAGGCAGACAAAGTTGTATTACTAGCATATCATTCTGATTTGCTGGACATAGAAATGACCTAGGTTTATGAAAGAAGAGCAGGAGAACGTTGCAAGGAAGGGTGAACGTATAGTGTCAGCAATCAACATGTCTCTGTGGAACAGCCTCTTTACACATAGGATGTATCTCATTACAGCAAAAGTAGGAAATTTTGAAATCTTGAATGGTAAAACTACAAATGGATATAAAAAGCAACAGGCACCCAGCAGATTGGAGGAGTATATCTAATTGAAAACAGATCTTATTAGGCAGAGGCAAAGTTACATCCACATAACTATTATTTCTTCTCCTTCTACACGAATTAAGTATGAGAATTTAATCCTTCAAAATTAGTCAGGCAAATATGAGGAAATACAATGTCAGTTTTGCAAGACTATGCCAGCGACATTCATCAGTAAATGACTTTACAGAATGGTGTAGAAACCACAGGGATAAAAAGGAAGGGTGGAGTTATAGAGATGCCACAGATTCTTACAACTGCAGCTGCACTAGAAAGCTCTTTCATCTTGGAGGTGAAGGTGTAACCAGATCCAGTGGCTGTCAGGTGATATCAGGAAAGTTCATTCAGGAACTGTGGTTTTAATAGGACATACAATTAAACAATGGAACAAAAACGAGGATCAAACATCACTTGAAAATATGGAAAACACAGCTCTTTACAAGGTTAGATGCAGAAGTCACTAGGTAAAGGCTGTGGCTTGCCGTATTCAGTGCGTCATCCTAGTTAGTGATTAATGAATTCCGACTTTTAAGTGTGTGAGTGAGTGCAGTGTTGCCATTCATTACAGCAAAAAATAGGAAGGAAAACACAGACATAGTGGGGCCTGCATAGAAAAGTTTGCTAAAAATCTGCAAACCAGATCTTTCCCTTCTTTCTTTACATTTAATATCTTTTTGTCTTTTTTTTTTTTTTTTCTGTCACAGACTGCAAATAGTGAAATCCTGGCCCTACAAGCCAGGGGGGGAGGGGGTCTACAAGAAAGCTGTTGAGGGACTTTTTAGGGTGTCAGGTAATGATAGGACTAGGGGGAATGGGAAAAAAATAGAAATGGATAGATTCAGATTGGATGTTAGCAGTCTGGGACTGTAAATCTACAAGAACAATAAAGCTCTAATAATTTTTTTCAGCAGTTTCTCCAAATATATTGCAGTACACTAGATGGCAGAATTTGGAAACTGATACACGCCTTGAAGTTTCTAAGACAATACATAGCATGCGATCCATGTCAAAGTATGCCAGTGTAAATGGAAGATGTGAAAAATGGCACTTGCTCAGGAATTGAAAATGTGTGGTGATCCTAACTGCTCTACAATCCCTTTTGACCAAAGTAGTTTGTCATATATTCAAGTCCTCTTAAGTTTCAGTGAAAACAATATCAAAGACTGAAGGCAGAGTAAGGTATCTATTTACAAATATTGTCTAAAGTCTCTTTTCCTGTACATGAGAGGAGTTACGAAGTCGTTTCTTCTAAAGCTTATTTAATTTACTAGCTGTTCTCTTCACTCTCTAAGATTTTTCTCTCAGTTCTTTCCTCTGAATCTGTGGCTAATGACTGGTAAAACTCAGTGTCTACATTTTCCCAGCTTTGAACAGATTTGTACTGTATTTCTGTAAGACTGAAGGTACACAAGGCAGGGTAAGACAAGGAAGAGTATTTAGCAAACAGTGGCATAGCATGAAGCAGTGGTATGGCTTGGAGGTTTGACAGAAGAATTACTCCAACAGTGCATAAACTTAAAACTCACTTCCTGTAATTGTGCTTTGAGATGTTGTGCAGAATTTTGGAAATGTTCCAACTCATCCAAAGTGTGGTTGTTTCAAGCAGTTTCTGAGATTTGTTCTTACCTGTAGAAACCTTTGTTCCACCCCTCTTTCTTGTATTGCACTTTTGCTTTTGATTTTCTCCCCTTTCTTTCTCCATTTGCTCTCTTTGTGCTTTTATCTTGACAAAATGTTTGACCCATGGACATTAAACTGGCAGTAGGCTGAACCAGCAAGAATGGAACCTAGAGTGATGTGACAGACAAAATTACTGCAAAAATTACACAGAAGTGGTTTTACTTTACTATACAGGATTTGTGTATATATCTATAATAGGAACTCTTCACTACTTAACAAAGAGGCTGTAGTTAACTTAATTTTTATTTTTTTCTGTCATTTTTGTTTTTCCCCTCCTAAGTAAATAAATTAGTTACAGTGAGGAGAATCCTCATTTAAATTATTAGCCTAATTTTAGCAATCTACATTAAACAAATCAATTTTCTGCTGCTTCAAATCCACTTAATTAATCTTATGAGAAATAAATTAGTCTTTATGTTGGCTGTATTAAGGCCCTTTGTTAACTTGCAGAAACATAAGCTCATTGCATATCTCAGTATTCATAAGAAATGCAGAAATAAAATCTGCAAATACAGTTCTGAAAGCAGAAGAAAAAATGTTTTTGATAAAAATATCATAATTGAAACAGTCTTTTTTGCTCCTATCCTTCAATAATGTTTATCTTTGTTGGTAAAAAAAAAAAAAAAAGAGGAAATTTTGATTTTTTTCCTGTCAAAAATGAAAATACTTTTACTTCAGAATAATCTAATACAAAAAAAAAAAAAACAACCCAAATTCAGACATTTTTGTTGCTGCTTTAAAGAATGGTATCTGATGAATAGATGTGTGCCTTTTGTCTGCATATGAAGAAAAGTAGTAGCACTGACTAAAGTTTCTTTCATTATCAGGACTCCCATACTTGTAGATTCCTTGTTATTTAAGGTGACATAATCTTCTTCTTTGGGCCAAGAAGTACTAATAAATTTTTTATACTCTTTCCAACCGTGATTTCCACAAAATATTTGGGAACTGTAGTTTTTCTAGCTTAAATAATAGTTTAACTTGAATAAGAGAGTAGGTCCAAAACTTATTAGAGATAACAAGAAACACAGACAGGCATGTAAACCAGCACGCAGACTAGTTTCAGAAGTGTAGTTTCCATAGGTAATAATAATAATAAATTACCCGAAGTTATCTCCATTTTCCTGTGAAAAAGGGGTGTTTTAGCTGAGACATTTCTTCAGGAAATACTCCTCTGAAAAAATTCAGCCAGCTCTACAGGCTTGATGTGGGACCAAAATTCAGAACAGAAATTAATTGAGGCATTGTATTAGTTTGTTATGAAATAATAACTGTTTCATTGTATTCAAACTTATTTCCTGTCAATACAGACTGGAGGGTCCTTCTTTGGATAACCATAGATCTTTGGCTTGAATAAAAGCAGGAGATTATTCGTTAAGGCTGACACTGCTCTCCACCTATCAGTTCAAAAGCTTTGTCAGTTGCATTTTGGTGACCATTATCACCTGCAGCAGCTTTCTTAGGATTTTTGTAAGACCGTGTTGGTATGTAGGTAGAATGCATTTAACATGGCAGAGATGTCTTTTATGAAGTGGTATCAGTTGCAACAGAGATAAACATAAGGGCAAGTTTAACGAGGCTTAAACTGGTAAGACTTAAGTTACATCCTCCTTTTTGAAAACTAAGGTTGAGTTTGAAAAGCAGTGTTTGTCTTCCAGGGTTCTAAGTTGAACAATCCATGAGAACATTATATAATCCTACAAAGCTAGAATACATCAAGTTGGAAGAGACCTATGAGGATCATGGAGACCAGGTGCTTCCTCCTTGCAGGACTACCTAGCACCAAACCATGCAACTAAAACTGTTGACTGCACTCCTTGAAGAAGCTCTGACCTGTTGTTTTTCTTCTCCCAATACAGGCCCCATTGGGTAATGAATGAAGGCATGAAGCCCCTTGCCATATAGCAATGAGATTCCAGAAATGCATAAAGCAGAGACTCTCAGAAGTTCTCCACAGAATTCCTTTATTGCTGAGTTGTAGAATCCCCAGCATTACAGTCTCAGAGTCCCACTTACGGAAGTAGTCCAGGATCTCTTACCAGATGAAGCAGCTAACAGAAGTCCTAAGCATATCCCTCACAGCATCCCTACACTGAAGCCCTTGCCAGATGAATTAGTGAAGTAACAGAAGCCATTCCTGCCTAAGTCCCTAGCTCTCCCAAGTCACTATTGCTCAGAGTGGGTGTCTTTTATACTCTTTGTTATTAATCCCTTTACCAGTAAAACCCAACCACATCTATAAGCTAAAATCTTTTCCCATTGAGAGGTGCCAGCATGTCAAGGAGGTGGCTTCTGCAGCGTATTTCCAGTCAAAGGGTGCCAATGTGAGTGTGTTGTTCTTGGCACACATAGAACGTTATTGTTTTGCTCTGTGCAGTATGCTAAGGAATTGGGCAGCTAAGGAATCATGCACTCAGCAGCTACCCTCAGAACTGCGACTGCAACACTGACTGTTGAAGCTGTGAGTACTTCCCTAGAGAGCCTCTTCCAGTGTCTCAGTGAAGAACATTTTCCTAATGTCTGATGTGGACTTCTCCTGATCCATCTCCATTTCATTTTTTTGTGTCCTATGTAGCTGGTCACCAAAGACAGATCTGACCCTCTCCCTCAAATGCCTTGAGGCAGCTGTACACTACAGCAAAGTTACCACCCAGCCTTCTATCTTCTATGCTGAACAAACCAAGTGAACTTAACTATTCCTCCTAAGTCTTGTCCTCCAGGCATTTCACCATTTTGATCACCACCCTCTAGACATTTGGTGTATTTCTTATACTGAGGCACCCAAAACTGTACACAGTAATTGAGGTGGTGCTGCAACAGTGCCTTGTAGAGTGTGACAATTACTTCCTTTGACTAAGCTAGCTATGCCTCAGGACACTGTTGGACCTTCTGGCTGCCAAGACACACTGGTGACTTATTCAACTTATCACCAGCCCAGATGTTGAATCACATTATACTTATCACCGACTCAGATTTCTTTCCGTGGTGCTGCTCTCCAGCCTCTTATCCCCCAGCTTTTGTGTATAAGCAGGATCACCCTGTCTCAGGTGCAGGAACCAGCACATGCTCTTGTTATAAATGTCATGTGGCTGGTAACCTCTCCAACTCACCAGCCTTTCCAGATCTCTCATAAGGCCTCTCTGCCCTCAAGGTAGTCCACATCTGCTCCTAATTTAGCATCATTAGCAATGTTACTGAATATATATTTGAGTCCTGAATCCAGACAATTTCATAAAAATACTAGAGAGCACAGGTCCTAAAACTGAGCCCTGGGCATCCTCACTAGGGACTGGCCACCAGTCTGATGTAACCCAATTTACCCAGCAACTCTGGTGGCAACTCTGTGATAACATCTTTAAGAAAGTGAAAAATGAATCACTGCAGGTCTGTGAGAGTGAGTAACAAAAGTTAGAGACACAACCATGCAGATACTAAGGTCAGTGAAGAAGCAGGGGGAGAAGGTGCTCCAGGTACCAGGGCAGAGACTCTCATGCAGCTTCTGGAGAAAAGCATGGTGTTGCAGATTGTTCCCTTACAGCCTGTGTAGGGCCACATCAGAGCAGATATTCACACTATAGTCCGTGGACACTCCATGCCACAGCAATTAAGACATGTCCTGAAGGAAGGTGCAGCCTGTGAAGACCATGCTGGAGCAAGCTCTTAGCAGGCAGGACTTGTGACCCTGTGGACAGGAGCTCATTAAAGAACAGGTTTGCTGGTAGGACTTTTGACCCCACCAGGGATCCACACTGGAAAAGTTTATTCCTGAAGGACTACACCACACAGTAATGACCTATGCTGGAAGAGTGTCTCGGTTTAAGGAGCAAGACAGAGCTCTTCACCCCTTCCCAAAGCAGTAAAGAAAAACAATCCACTCTGGATTGGATAGAATTGGAAAGTTTAAGAGGAAATGCTATTCATAACTACACATTACAGTGTAAGGCATGTAAAATACACAAAGCTTCATAGTCTACCTCGGAGTTCTCCTAGAGCTTCCTTAGTCAAAGCTTCACACAACCTCCCTTCAAATCAGGCGAAAACCCCAGGCCTCAAATGCCACCCCTCCCATAACTCTCTCCTCCCCCCCAGGCCCATAACAAACCCAGGCACCAGCCAGACTACTCCAGGCCCAGCTCCCAGCAAAGGTAAGGAAGCCAGGTGGGAAGGGAGAGTGCGGGAGAAGAAGGGGCAGGGACAGCTTGTGCTATTCCCTTATAAACGTGAGATTCTGGCATTGTCAGAAAGGAATGACAAAATTTCCTGTGTCCACCCACTGGGCTGGACTGTTCAGCTCCTTGTACCCCCTGGTACTCTGGAGAAATCATCTCTGTGGTCAGGACATAGGCCTCAACCCTCGACAAGCAGTACTTTCCTCAATTAGAATCTATGATAAATTCGAAATTGCTTTAGTCTGACTCGGAAGGACATCTTTCTATGTCTCAGTCCAAAACCAGTATGCTTTTACATCTACAAAAAGCATTATTTTACTCCAAATTCATGTTTGTTAAAAAAATTCAACTCTGTAACAAAACTTGCTACAGTCTTACCTTACCACTTGCACCATTTTTATACAAGTATTTGTTTAAGAAGGTGATTCTTTAAACAGCTGTTCAGTTACTATGCTGCTAGGATTACATTTTACTATTTCATAATCAGTTGCTGACAATAAATTGGACTTTGTTTTACCTTTTTACAGTAAGGCATGTCCCATTTCTGAAGGAACAAAATCTCTCTTCCTGCAGCATTATTTGATTTCTTTGAACTGTATTCCTCTCCTGTTTTGCACTTTGTTTCATCCTTGTTGAACATACAGCACAGTATGAGGATAGACAACATCTGGATTACAAAGCAGTCAGTCAGCAGCAAATGCTGCTTTTAGAGATTTGATCTTCCTGCTCATGGTTTATCCTGTTATGTAATTGACCAGGAAAGTTCCTCACTATCCAGTGTTGACATTCATTGTCAGAGAAGTTTAGGAATTGCTTTCTGCTGGCAGTCAAAATGAACTGTGAGTTTTTATCTGAGTTAGAGAAAGGTGGCAGTTCGGTTGTAGTCAGTGTAAAGAGCTTGGTAAACATTTACCTTGAAAACAATGCCTTTCATTTTGAGAGCCTGTAAACGCTGTTATCTATCTTGATTTAAAGATACTATTTACCATTTTTGTTCATTTTTTCTACTGATCGGATAGTAATAATACCATAGGTGAGCTTTTAGTTATCAAAGGAAAGCTGTTAGTTTGCAATTATACCCTCCATTAAAGGAGGGTGGAAAGACAGAGTCTGCCTAAGTCCTTATGATGCTCAGTCTGTCAGGTGTATTTTAAATCTGTAGTTTTCCCAGCAGAGAGGATTTTTCATTCTATATTTATACATCTATTGCAGTCAGGTCCTGGTCCATGCCTAGGACTGTACACATATATGTAAATAAACACTAACATAAAATGCATTAAAAGCCTCTAAAAGAATTTAAAATTATTTTAAATTGGTAAAATTAAAAAAATAATTAATAAACAGGACATCCCCCATTACAACAGATAATAAATACATTACATAATAAATAACTTCCTCTTTACAAACATTGACAATTGTCTGCTAATTTTAATACACAGGGGTACACCACGCACTATTAATTTAAAGGGCAAATTTAAAACAGGAGGGAGTTGGCTTGACAACTGATGGTGTAAAGCAGCCTATTTAAATCCAAAAAGCAAACACAGCTTAATGCAGAGAAAGAGATGAGTGAAATGCCTGTCTTCCTCAGGTCAGATGTAAAATATAAGAGGCCAAGGAACAGATCTCAAGCACTGTCCACAAAAGAAACAGAAATTTTTCACTTGTTACCAAATTATTACAACATGGTTTACATCTAGCCTCTCCAAAATCACTCCATTGCAGGCAATGGCTGTGCTCTGACACCTTGTACACTGTGAGTGAATGGGGAAGTTATCTGTAAAGACCAGTCTTTCTTTGGCTTGGCTTCTTTTCTACTCATCCTTCTTCTCCTTCTCCTTCTCCTTCTCCTTCTCCTTCTCCTTCTCCTTCTCCTTCTCCTTCTCCTTCTCCTTCTCCTTCTCCTTCTCCTTCTCCTTCTCCTTCCTCCCTTCATGTAATGATAGAATCAGTCAGAGTTGGAAGGGACCACAAGGATCATTTAATTCCAAACCCCATGCCATGGGCAGAGACTCTCCACACTAGATCAGGCTGGCCAAAGCCTCATCCAGCCTGGCCTCAAACACCTCCAGGGATGGGGCCTCAACCACCTCCCTGGACAACCCATTCCAGGGTCTCTCCACTCTCATGGGGAAGAACTTCTTCCTCACATCCAGTATTAATCTCCCCACTTCCACCTTTATTTCATTCCCCCTAGTCCTGTAATTACCTGATATCCTAAAAAGTCCTTCCCCAGCTTTTTTGTAGGCGCCCTTCAGATACTGGAAGGCCACAATAAGGTCACTTCAGAGCCTTCTCTTCTCCAGACTGAACAGACCCAACTCTTTCAGTCTGTCCTCACAGGAGAGGTGCTCCAGCCCTCTGATCACCTGCGTGGCCCTTCTCTGGACACGTTCCAGCATGTCCAGATCCCTCTTGTAATAGGGGATCCAGACCTGGATGCAGTACTCTACAGAGTAGAGTAAAGGGGGAGAATCACCTCCCTCAACCTGCTGGCCACACTTCTCCTTATGCAGCCCAGGATCTGGTTGGCTTTCTGGGCTGCAAGTGCACATTGACAGCTCACGTTGAGCTTCTCATCCACCATCACCCCCAAGTCCCTCTCCTCAGGGCTGCTCTCCAGCCACTCACTGCCCAGCCTGTATTTGTGCTTGGGATTGCCTTGATCCAGATGTAGGACCTTGCATTTGGTCTTGTTGAACCTCATGAGGTTGGCTTGTGCCCACCTCTTCAGCCTGTCAAGGTCCCTCTGGATGCCATCCCTTCCCTCCAGCATGTCTGCTGCACCACACAGCTTGGTGTCATCAGCAAACTTGCTGAGGGTGCACTCAATGCCACTGTCCATGGCACCAACAAAGATGTTAAACAAGACTGGTCCCAGGACTGAGCCCTGAGGGACTCCGCTTGTCACTGGCCTCCACTGGGACATGGAGCCATTGGCAGCCACTCTTTGGGTGTGACCATCAAGCCCATTCTTTATCCATCTAGTGGTCCACCCATCAAATCCATGTGTCACCAGTTTGGAGACCAAGATGTGGTGGGACAGTGTCGAAGGCTTTGCTCAGGTCCAGGTAAATGACATCAGTTGCTCTCCCCTCATCTATTAATGTTGTCACCTTGTCATAGAAGGCCACCAGGTTTGTCAGGCAGGATTTGCCCTTGGTGAAGTTATGCTTACTGTACCAAATCACCTCTTCACTATTCTTCTGTCTCAGTAGTGCCTCCAGGAGGATCTGCTCCATGATCTTACTGGGAACAGAGGTGAGACTGACTGGTCTGTAGTTCCCTGGTTCTTCCTTCTTGCCCTTTTTGAAAATTTGAGTCATGTTTCCCCTTTTCCAGTCTCTCTCCTTTTCTCCCTTCCTTCCTCCCTAATTTCTTCCTTCTTTCTGCCCTTCCTTCCTAATTCCTTCCTTCTTTCCAAATTCCTTCCAAATTCCTTCTTTTCCCACCCCTTTCCCTTTCCAGCACTGCAAAAATATTTCATAGATT
This sequence comes from Indicator indicator, assembly GCF_027791375.1. Classification (NCBI taxonomy): domain Eukaryota; kingdom Metazoa; phylum Chordata; class Aves; order Piciformes; family Indicatoridae; genus Indicator; species Indicator indicator. The sequence goes on along the minus strand of NC_072053.1, from coordinate 57,115,263 downwards.
GATTCTGATGCTTTTATGATGGACCCATTCTTATCCTAACCCTACAAAACAGAAATGAAATCCAAGAGTTGCAAATTTCATTGCACAGACAGGGTATTTCCCTCTTCCTCCTCCTGCTTTTTAAAGCTCACAGAGGGCAAACAGATGAAATTTCAAAGATCTGATGAAAATCATCCAATCATAATAAAAATACACTACATGTGATGAGGCAGGAAGGTAATTAAGATATTGTCTCACCGTTGAGAAGCAGCCAGCTGAGCAACATACTGATATTAAACTTCTGTTCATCATATGTGGGGCTAGACTTCCACCATACTCTTCTAATTGGGTCTTTGTACTAGCACATGAGAGCTCAGTTCTTTTGACACCGGGTTGTTGCTGTGATCTTGTCACATGGGGGAGCTTCAGGCAACCTGTTGACATTCCTTTAAACACTTATGTAATAGAAATCGGTTGCTAAGCATGCTGCTGAATGCTTTGCCATTCTTCTTTCAGCCTTCCCTCATTGTGGAGAATCTCCTCCTGCAGGGAAACTGAAGATGAAGCTTTAGATGAAACATTCACATACAAAGTTAGCATGGAGAATACTATAACTCACTACCTAGCCATTCTTCATCCAAGTTTCGTAAGTGTTAAAGAGCTGCTGCTCTGATAAGCTGACAGTTTTTTTAGCTATCTTCAAGACTGCCACTCCCCCCCCCCCGAAAATACCCCAAACCCAACAAAAACCCCACCGCAAAATATCAAGAAATGTACCTCCACAAAGTTAATCCTTCTGGTCACATATCAAAGTTGTAATTTTGGCAGGGGGCTTGGACTCAGTCTCCAGAGGTCCCTTCCAATGTCTACTATTCTATGATTCTACGATTTTATGACCTCTGCAATGAAACAGGAAAATCAGTAATTCAGTTCTGTATTTGCAGAGAACAGTGTTTTCTTATGCAATGCCTCTGAAAGACACAGAACTTTTATCTCAGGGTGATTGCTAAGATCTGTAGTGGGTTCACTGGACTTTGAGAAAATTGTAGTTGTCTTCTTTCCATGATAGCACTGCTGTGATGGTTTTAAGACTGTCTTTTTATTTTTTCTTCAAAAAGTTATAGCAGAGAAAGTGAAAGAATGTAAATAAATCACTCTTGGGTGTAAGAAAGCAAAATAATGATTATTATAAACATGCAGAGATAGAAATGTTTAAGAATCTCTGCTCAAAACAAGGTTGGGGAGTTGGGCAGTCTCGGTTCTTGGCTTGTTCGGCTTCTGTCTGCTGTTTCTTCTTTTCTGGCTGGAGATAACACACTGACCTTGACAAGCTAAGTCTAACAGCCTCTCTGCTTCTTGACTCTCTGCCTTCTGCTAGGGGGGTCTGGGGAGATTCCTTCTGGTTGGGGGGGAAGCCCCTTGGGGAAGGCCCCTTGGGGGGAAGCAAAGGGAGCTTGGTTGTGCTTTTCTGTTGATTGTACATATTCATAAGTGTTGTGAATAGTGTATATTTGTACATATTCATTGCATTTCATCACAGATGGTAGTTTTGCTTGTAAATACAGATTTCATTTACTTCCAGACTGAGCTAGCCTGGTTATTGTTGGTGTGGGACAGGGATTTCAGCTCTCACACTGTTACACACTGCCCACTGTTGTAGGTCACATGCTATAAATGCACAATAACTGCATAGCCAGCTCCCCTTTCCCCTAGCCCAGGTCAACCCCACAGGGACACCCAGCCTTGCCAAGAAATCGTCTTTTCCAATCCTTTGAAGTAGAGGAGGAAACACCACAAGGAGAAAGTTGTCCTCCTTGGAGCTAGTTATGTTAGGGTTATTAAGTTAAAAAAAAAAAAAAAAGGAAGAAGAGATCTACAAAGATTGTTTTGTCTTGTAATCCCACACAAAGGGGTTACATGATGGGAACAATCCTGTCTCCTGTCTTCAGAAAACACAGATAGAAGTGAGGTCATGAGACTCAGACACAGCCAAGTCCTCCCTCCTCCTTCCCCTCTTCTGTTTTTGAGGGGAAGGGCATCACTTCCTCAAGTTTGGAGAGTGATTGAGGGGCAGTGGGGGAAAATTCAAGACAGAATGGCACATGGTTATTTTTAAAATCCAAGGTACAGCAGTTAATCTAAAAGCTCTTTTTGGGTATGCTGAATGCAAGTTTATAATCCGTAATTCTCCCTGCCATCTAAGGTGCCAGGCCAGTGTATTTTGCACTTTTTTTCTGCCTGATCACAGGTCCAGTAACCCAGGCACTTCTGAAGAGACGGAGAAGGAACCTAACTCCTTCATGGATTGGCATGACCTCATGGTGGTGGAAACAATACTGTCTCAGTTCGGGGTTCTGTGTGTAAACCTGCAGTGAAAGACAGGGTGCTACTTCAAAAAGTGCTCAACTCTTAGGAAGCTTTTTAACACCTGAGATCTCTCATTTTGAAACAAAAAGGCCAAAGTAGTTTTTGTTGAAACCTGAAGGTGGTGGACTGGCATCTGACCACAGTTAGGAAGTGGTGAGGATGGCAGGTATGGTAGAGATTGGCACTGCTCTCTGTGATAATACTGCCAGACCCCTGATCCAGCTTGAGTTCTGCTTCTGTCTGAAGAAAAGCATGAAGCCACATCTTCACCTGCTTATCTACTTGAAGAAAAATCATTCAAATTTCAGCTTGTAGTGCCCTCCACTGCAATTGCAGAAGGCTGTGTCTGCCCTAACTGTACAAAAGAAAGGCATTTTGGTGGTGATAGGAAAGCCTGACTCTTCATGGGCAATTAGGATGTTTTAAATGTATGTATCTAGTAAAGCAGTACAAGAAAAGTGGGCTTGTTATCTTCCTACAACAGAAACTCCTTTTGGTTCAGTTCCTAATGTAAGAGTTTAATAATAACAAATTAGAACTCAAATAGAGCTGTGGTGAAAAAAGTATGTTTAGTATTCATGCCAGTATTCAATCTTCCATGTCCACAAAATATGACTAAGTTGAAAAAAACCCACAAGTACAGTACTTGAAAGCAATTAAAAATGTTACTTGGAACCAACAGTCAGTGAATTGTTCTTACTCGTCCCTTGAATATTTCAATAACAGTGGTTTTGAATCATCTTAGTAGCCAGTATTCAAGAAAGAAGAAAAATATTTTGCAGTAACAACTGTGCCCAAAACACATATGAAAAGGATTCAAGTGGAATTTTCAGTTATACCCACAGATGTACAACCTCGTTTGGAAAAGGTTTATCTTTAGTTTACAATTCTCTCTTCTTTCCTTGACATTATGCTGTGACCTGGCTTTGAGTCAGGCTCTATTTTGGGCTTCTTTGCTTTTTTGAGGATTATGTTCAGTTCATGATTTAAAAATAAAAGATAGCAAAAATGTATATCTATCCCTAATATCTATTAGTCTATTATGTCTGTACATGATTTAACAGATGAAACAATAATCCAGTCTCTCAAGGAGGTCATCTTTAAAATTTCTCAGAAACACATTTCCATTCAACTCAAGGTCTTTTCTATGTTTTCCTTTCCCTGCACTGTATTTCACTCACTTTTCTGTTTAGAAGGCAACAAAACCCCCTTTGTAAAGGCCAGACATTTACAGTTTCAGTGTCTCGTCCTAGATATCCCAATCTACACTCACGTGGCTATGCTTTGCTTTTATGAATGGTAATCAGTGAACCTTATAACCGAACATTTGAACTTGTGAGTCAAATCTAAAACCTCTTCTATGCACTGAACATCATTGCATATCACAAATTTGGCATTTATTAGTGGAGTTATTCAGGGAAGAATATGAAAGCCTATGCTTTACTTGGCTATTGTTTGTCTGGCTAAAGGAGGAATGAAAAAGAAACATGTAATACCACTGGAAAAGAATGTGAGCAGCTAAGTGTACCCAAGCAAAGCCGGGAGCAGAAGCTAAAAACAATGAAGGAAAAATAACAGGATCCTAAGTTTCCATGATCAGTGGAAGTTGTTCTGTACAAAAGATGTGGTCAATCCTAGTGCTGATACTTGATTCCAACTATTGTCACAATTAGAATAAGTGCTGTGAAACGCAGTATTCTGGGTATATTTCAGTGGAGTGTGAAACAATGCATCTGCCAAAACAGTATTAGGAGAAGAGTATTAGTATTAGGAGAGGAATAATTTAGAGTAAGTGAATTTTAAACTTCTCTCATGAACAGCAGAAAGCTCACTGGTCATTCAGAAAACCTATTCTCAATAACTACGACATGTCATTTGAATTATACTTATTAAACATCACTAGTTCTTTAGCAGGAAATCTCTTCATCCCTAGATCAAGAACTGTCTGCATAAGGATTATGTGCTTTAATTTGTCAATTAATTTCTTCAATATTCACTACCAAAGCACAAAATAATTTTTTTATCAAATACTTAAACACAATTCAGCTTGAAGCAAAAGTTCAAGCAGTAGCAGTATATCAGCAACTGTGAAATGTAAGCATTTGGTAGTCTTTTGAGAGAAGACATTCAAAGCCCACTAAAAAAACATGCTGAATGAGTACAACTGGAGCAAAGAGCCTGGAAGTGTTAAAGGCCATCAGAAGAAGTAGCAATGAAGAAGAGTAGAGGAAGTAACCAACCACCAGAGGTCCTTGGAAGATCACCTAAGGAATATAGTACTCTTGTGGGAAAGGGTGTTAACCTATGATAATGAGTTCTCAGAAAACCAATGAATATGTTAATTGTTTCTTGGAAATACCATGAATATGTATGTTTGACTTACATATAAGTTGACCACCTAACCTGGTTGGGTGAGCACAATTTTTTTTGAGGAAATATCCCTTGTGCTCCCAGCACTGAAGTAAAGAATTCCTGCTTAAATAGTCATTTTGACTATTGAGTTATATTTCATGGCATCAAGATGAAGACACTTCCAAAAAATGATTGAAATAATTTCTTCACTTACACTACAGTTCAGCTGATACTTTAAGCTGACATAAGCCAGTCCTTCTATCACAAGAATCAGTCCTAGTCTCGGTTATCCATGACTTGTACCAGCTCTCTCGTTCCAGTACAGTTGTCTTCATGGCTGGAAGGTTAACTAGATCACAGAACTTGTGGTGCTCTTTTCTTCATTATATATATAGTTCCCTGGTTCGCTTCACCACATGGATACACAAGTACTTGTGCAGGAGGCATGAATGGGTCTTCTTTTGACATTGCAAGACAACTGTGACAGTTCAGCTTTAATAATTTGCTTCCGTCACTTTACTGAAGGAATCTCAGTGTAAACACATATTCAGAGTATAGATTGTAAAAGGGGGGAAAAGTATCAATTTAAGTCAGTCCTCCTGACGTTCCACAGAAGCCTATATTAATCCCTCTACAGAGGAATTAATCTTTAGTGAAGAGGTGGAATAGGCATTTGAGAAGCAGGATTTTTAGAAGTTCTATATGCTTCTTTTCAGTGACTTAGGTACAGGAAAGCAGAAGAATATAAGGATCCTAGTAAAAACCTGGTCAGGGAGAGCTACTACATAACAGCTATTCTGAGATGTTTTTGAACATAGATAGGCCACTGCATATAGCAGCAAAGCCAACATACTTGTTGCCTTTACAGAATAAAAGCAGCTCTTAGAAAAGAGAAGAAAGAGCTTCTGAAGAACATTGCATGCAATTACTACAGTAGGTTTGGAGCCATAAACATCTGCTTTTATTTTATTTTTTTTTTAATGAAACCTACACTTCTGGTAAGCCAGGTTCAAGAAAAATTCATCCTTAATAACATTGGTGGAGAGAGAAGATATTAAGATCACAAGTATTGTCAGGCTAATTTTTAAGCTGAAGGTGGTCAGATCCAAGCAAAATCTTCAAGTGTGCTTTGAGCATGTACAGCACAATTAAACTAAATGACCAAATACAGAGAAGTAAAGAACTGAGAATTCACATCTACAGGATGAGTAAACCTTACCATATTCTGTTGAGATTTCTGGTTGAAAAAACAAATCACTCCTTACACAGAAAGCATCTCTGAATTTCTTCATAATAGCATGCAAACTGTTGGAATACACACTGCCACAAATAAAATGCAAAATGTGGAAGGGAAGAAAAATGAAACAGACATTAGCAGGGACAATAAAGTACTGTGGACCTAAGTCTTGCTTCAAGCATCAGGTGTGTATAGGGAGTTGGGTGCTAACATAACTTTTAAAAAACATTTTTAACAGGGATTCTATAAGAGAGTCTTTTAGATCATTAAGGTTTGCAAGATACTTAAGAGAGAGGCTAGTTTTGAAAACCAGGTCATTAATTCAGTCTCAGCAGCAAGTAGCAGCTCACATATGAGCTCAGGAAAAAAAAAAAAAAAAGAATATACAGAAATAACCTTGCTTCTCAAGGTTAATTTGACAAAGCTTTCTCCTTTCCCTGCTCCCACCACCAAATTTGTCAGCTCAGTGTTGAATGAGTTTGCCACAAAGGCAAAAGATGTAACATATTTAAAGGACAGATTTGTGAAAAAGCAAGTTATATTTAATTACCTAGAGTAATTACCTACAGAATCAACTCTCCTACCTCCACGGCCCTACCACAAGATGAAAAAAAAAATGGAGAAAAGAAGCTGTGTGATACAGAAAGAAACACAACTAATGCTTCAGAAAAAGAGAAGGCTGCCTGGAAATTTTGTAACAAAAGGACATAACAGCTCTTAAGCTATGTAGCAAAATATTAGAATGTCTTTATAGAAGTAACCCTCCAATAACACATGATGGGAAAGTGTTGCTACATTTTCCATCTTCTCCTTTGCAGTAGTAAATTCATATTCACAACAGGGGATCATTTCACCACTGTCATGGTAGGGCCATGACATGGCCCAGTACAAACCCAGACAGGCCTTAAGATCTGTAGACAAGGTCCCTTTCCCTCCCCTCATTCCTGCAGGGAAACAGGGCAACACGGGAAAAAAGAACAAAGGGGACAGGACTCCTGCCTGTCTGGTGAACAAGATGTTTTTATCTGGGGTGAGAGCATGTAAGCTGTCCACTGCTCCCCCAGAAACAAGGTCTTCCTTCTGCCTTTTATGGCTACAGCCTGTCACAACACCTTTCCATTGGGCAGCTACATGTTAGCTTCAGTGCCCCATTGGATCTGTTGATTTCTGGCATTTTGTATATATACAAGTGATTTGGTAGTTACCCTTGCCTTGCCTTTTTCAAGCCTGCTGAAGCCTTGCCTCGCTTCAAGCCTACTTGCACTCATCTCATGGAAGCTGCCTGGAGTTGCCCTGCCCTGTCCTGCCTCGAGTGCCTGGTCCAGAGCCTGGGATAAAGCCACGAGCCATACACATGCAAGTCAGAGAAGCTGCAAAGCTAGAAGCCGAATCGAATCCACCTAGCCTGCTTCCCCTTGCCACCAGAATCATGCTGTGCCTCAGTTAACCCAGAAACCAAGCAAGCGCCCATTGCGAAGAGCATCGTTAACTGCCCGCCTTCTGCTGAAGCCAGACCAGCCTGGGACCACACTGTAAACCTTTCTTGCTGCAAATCCACCATGCCGTGCCTTATGAGAGTGCCCCAAAGCTAACACAGCAGCAGCAGCATCCCCTCATGTGGGTAAAACTAGCTGTGAGTAACTAATTCATTGCCCTTTGGGTTTAAAGGTTCTTATCGAGCCTTTCCCCCGCTGTAATTGAGCGCTATCTGCTCTTGGGGACTTTCCAGGTTGTTGCCTCCTAGCTTGCATAATTGTTTATATTTGCCCTAAGACTGCATATTCCCATTGTAAAGATATCTTCCAACCGTACAATGATCCTACTCAATGAGTTTTGGCATATTTATATTTATAAAGGGTTACTGTTTTTATTAATACCCATTTACCATATTGTTTATTATTGTTGTGAGGGTAATTAGTAAATAATTCCCTCCCTCGACCACAACAACCACATTTGGCAAAAACCTACAGCATAGAACAGGTGCTCAGGTCCTAAGGACAAATCAGAAAAAATACAAGCTCTGATGCAGTAGAGCAGAGAAACAGTTGTGGAATGATTTTGTTAATTAAAAACTTTCTGTGAAAGGGTGGTCAGGAATGTACAAGAGTGTTATGAATTTATAAAATTAAAATGGCAAATATGAATATTAATAAAACTATTACTAACTTTTAATTAATATAAAAATTGCCCAAAACTCATTAAATAGGTTCGGTGTATGGCTGGAATATATATTTACAGTGGGAATGCACAGTATTTAGGCAATATAACAATTTTAATAATTTCAAGCAAACTGGGAGGAATAACAGAAAGATAATTCCCTGGCGCAAATGGCGCTCGACCATGTGGGGGAGACTCGACAAGAGCCGTTAAGCCAAGCGGGCAATGAATTATTACTCACGAAGAGTTCTACCCCAAGTAGCGGGGTGCTGTTGCTGTATTAGCCATTGAGGCTTTTGGGGGCACTCTTGTGTGCCAAGCACAGCTGGTTGCTGGCAGGATGCCATGCAGTCTTTGATGCTGGTCTGGCTCCAGCAGGATGGCAGGCTGTTTATGACACTTCTTCTGATGGACTCTCATGTGTTCCTGGGTAAACTGAGGCACGGTTCGAATTCTAGTTGCAAGGGGAAGCGATGCTTGGATTTTAAGGCTCGTGGCTTCTCAAGCTTGCAGTGAGGAGGCTTGTGGCTTCTATCCCAGGGTTTGGACCAGGCAGCTTGAGGCAAGGCAAATTAAAGCAAGGCAGGTCCAAGCTGGCAAGACAAGGTGAATACAAATCAGCCTGTATATACATCTTGCCCAAGACTCAATTGGGCCAATAGGGTGACCTAAGACAGCAAACAGTTAACCAGTGAAAAGGGGTTCTGCCAGGCTGTGGCCATAAAAGGCAGAAACATAGGCCTGGTCTGGGAGAAGTGGTGGCCAGTACACCTGCTCTGACCCCAGAAGGAGGTTTGTTTACCCAGACACGTTGGGGCCTGTTGTTTTGTTCCTTTTCCTGTGTTACCCTGACTCCTGCAGGAGGGAGGGAGGAGAGTAGGACCATGTCTAAACATTTCAGGACCTCTGTGTGTTTGTGCTGGGCCTGTTTGGCCCTACCACAACAAAGAGAAATGTTCAAACTACTTAACTTGCAGCTGATTTGTTCCTGTTCCTTTCTGGGTGCTATTTCCTCTTGAAGGCTGATGACATTATTCTTGGCTCTGAATCAAGGGGTGTGTTTTAAAATTGTCATTACATTCTCATTTATAGTCTTGAATTTAAAATTTACACAGTGTCCATTTGTGATTTATCGCTACTTTTGTTCGTTCGTTTGGTCTGTTTTGTGTGGGGTTTGTTTGTGTTTTGTTTTGTTTTTTTAATTGTCCTTTGCTATCCAGTTATGGTCTTACACAGCTGAGTGAGTGCTTTGTTGGAACTGTGATCTTAACTGACAAAAAACAAATCTTGTCTTAAAGACAGGAATGTAAATGTCACTTGTTTTATGGACAATGAAAGTTATTTACTTGCCACCTGCAACCACAGGGTACATTGGCAAAGCTTGAGACTAACCCACATATCAAATTGTGTCTATTGCATACTTTGTAAACAGGCTTATGCTAAGTCTTATCTCAGCATTAAAGCACATTTGATCTGAGCTCAGCCTAAGCACATTGAGCACATTTTTGGTTCTGAATGAATTAAGCAGGGATGGATCTATACAGCACACATACTCATAGGTACACTGCAATGCAGAGATGTTCCTAGTAGGAGCACTGGTTTTATTTATAGTTTCCTGAACTTATTCATTTCTCCAGTGATGTTTACAGGGTCATTTCCATATTTAATATTATCAGGTCTTATATGTGCTACTATCTGGGACAAAAGGAATATTCTTCCCTTTTGAAATGTCAGCCCTTCTTTACATAGCATACATGCTTCTCTATTGCATTCCAGGCTGCTTGTGTTCAGTTCTGTTAGGCTCATTTTGTAAAGTCTGAGAATACAGGACGGAGAAGAATAGTTTCATAGCCACAGAACTTTGCCAAGCTCAGGTATGCCTTGCAAGTATTTAGGTGGGAGCAAATGTGGATATATTAACTCTGAGTCCCCTCTGCATCTGCTACTGACTGGTCACCGATGGGCATCAGCCTGTAGCAGCTGCATTGCTAGAGGCCAAGGAAGCAGGAAAGGAGCAGTCACTCCTGCAGGAAAACTAGTTCTCAATACATGTATTTTCTCCATGGATCTTTAAGGGGTTTACAACTCAGAAGCTTCCTTCCCTCTTGAGCTCTTTGAGTGGCACACAAGTTCTGACATAGGAGCTTTTCTTCTGTGATTCTTTCTCTCTCAAGCAGAGATCTCTATATAAAACATGCAGTTTAAAAACAAAAATATAAAATACAGCTCTGAAAACAGACTCAACCACTTCTTGGGCAGCTTGCCTAACAAACTTTTTGGTGAAGAAATTTTTTACAGAATCACAGAACTTTTGGGGTTGGGAGGGACCTGAAAATATCATCCATTCTAATCCCTCTGCCAGAGGAGGATCATCTAGAGAAGGTCACACTGAAATGTGTCTAGGTGAGTTTTGAATATTTCCAGAGATGCAGACTCTAGAACCTCTCTAGGCATCCTGTTCCAGTGTTTTATCACTCTCACAGTGAAAATGTTGTTCCTTATGTTCACATGGAACCTCCTATGCTCCAGCTTTCTCCCATTGTCCCTTGTCCTATCATTGGACATCACTGAGAAGAGTCTGACTCTGTCCTCCTGACATTTGCCCTTCACATATTTATAAACATTAATAAGGTCACACCTCTCCTCCAAGCCAAAGAAACCCAGCTCTCTCAGCCTTTCCTCATTTCCTAGGATCTGACCAAAATCTCCCCTGGCAAAACTTGAGGTAGTTTCTTCTTGTCCTATTGGTTGTTACTTGGGAGAAGAGAAATGACCTTCACCCCACTAAAACATCCTTTCAAGTGGTTGTACAGAGTGACAAAGACTCCCCTGAGCCTCCTTTTCTGCAGGCTAAACAACCTCAGTTCCCTCAGCTGCTACTCATAAGACACGTACTCTAGGATCTTCACTGCTTTGTTGCCCTTCTTTGGACAAGCTTCAGTACTACTATGTCTTCCTGGTAGTTAAAAGTTCAAAAATGAGGTGTGGTCTCACCAGTGCCGAGGTGAGGGGGAAGATCATGTCCCTACTCTTGCTGGTTACACTATTTCTAAAAGAGGCCCTAATGCTGTTGGCCTTTCTGGAACTTGGGCTTCTTCATATTCATCTGCCTGTTGACCAATACCTCCAGGTCCTTCTGCTTGGCAGCTTTGCAGCCAATCTGCCCTAAGCCTGCAGCACTGCATGAGGTTGTTGTGACCCAAGTGCATGATCTGGCATTTATCTTGTTGAACCTCATACCACGGCCCTGTGCCCATTGATCCAGCCTGTCCATATCGCTCTCCAGAGCCTTCCTACCCTCAACACGATTAACACTTTCACCCAATTTGGTGTCATCTGTAAAGTTACTGAGGATGCACTTAATCCTCTCATCCAAATTATTGATAAAGGTATTAAATGGAACTGCCCCAAACATGGAGCCCTTGTAAACACCACTTCTGACTGGTCACCAACTGGATTTAATTCTGTTCACTACCACTCTTTGGGCCCAGCCATGCAGACAGCTTTTTATCCAGAGAACTGTAAAGCCCATCCAAGCCACGAGCAGCCAGTTTTTCCAGGAGAATGCGGTGGGAAACAGTGCAAAACGCTTTACTAAGCTCTTTGTATAGAACACCCACAGCCTCTGCTTCATCAGCTAAGAGGATCATCTTCTCATAGAAAGAGTTCTTGTTAGTCAGGCAGGACTTTCACAACCCCATGCTGACTGGGCCTGACCTCCTGGTTGTCTTGCATGTGCCACATGTTGGCACTCCAGATTTCTGCTCCATAACATTCCTCAGCACAAAGTTCAGAATGACAGACCTGTAGTTCCCTGTATTTCTCTTCTGATTCTTCTAGTAGATAAGCATCACATTTGCTAACTTCCAGCTAATTAGGACCAATCTGGTTAGCCAGAATTGCTGATAAATGATGGAAATTGGCTTGATGAGCACATCTGTCAGCTCACTAAGTACTTCCCTGTGGGTCTCATTTGGACCCATAGACCTGTGTTCATCTAAGTGGTGTAATAGGTCACCGATTATTTGCTTTTGGAAGAATGGGTGCTTTATTCTGCTCCCATTCCTGTCTTCCAGCTCAGGTTGCTGGGTACTTTGAGAACAATTGGTCTTACTTACTACTAATGACTGAGACAAAGAAGGCATTCATCACCCTAGCCTTTTCCTGATTCGTGGTTATTTTGTTTCCACCTTCGTCAAGTAAAGGGTAGAGATTCTCCTTAGGCTTCCTTTTGTTATTAATGTATTTATAATATCATTTTTATTTTATTCCTGGATGGCCTGTTCAAATGCCTGATCACTCCCTCAGTAAAGAAATTTTCCCTAATATTCGATCTAAATTTCCCCTAGTGCAAATTGAGCCCATTTCCTCTCGTCCCATTGCTAGTTATGTGGGACAAGAGACAAGGACTACCTGACTACACCCTTCCTTCAGGTAGTTGTAGAGAGCAAAAAGTTTCCTCAGCCACTCAGAATCACAGAATCACAGAACATTAGAGGTTGGAAGAGACCTCAAGAGATCATCCGGCCCAACGCCCTTGCCAAAGCAGGATCACTTAGGGTAGTCCGCATAGGAATGCATACAGATGGGTTTTGAATGTGTCCAGAGAAGGAGACTCCACAACCTCCCTGGGGAGCCTTTTCCAGTGCTCCATCACCGTCACTGTAAAGAAGTTTCTCCTCATGTTGAGGTGAAACCTTCTATGTTCAAGCTTGTACCTGTTGTTTTTTGTCTTATTACTGCGCACCACTGAAAAGAGCTTGGCCCCCTCCACTTGACACCCATTCCTCAGATATTTATAGACATTGATCACACCCCATCTCAGTTTTCTCTTCTCAAGACTAAATAGCCCCAGGTATCTCAGTCTCTCTTCATAGAAGAGATGCTGAAGTCCCCTAATCATCCTTGTTGCTCTCCGTTGGAATCTCTCCAGCAGGTCTCTGTCTCTCTTGAACAGGGGAGCCCAAAACTGGACACAGTATTCCACGTGTGGTTTCACCAGGGCAGAGTAGAGAGGTAGAAGAACTTCCCTAGACCTGCTGGACACAACTTTCTTGATGCATCCCAGGATCCCATTGGCTCTCTTGGCCACAAGGGCACATTGTTGTCCCATGGAGAACTTGCTGTCCACTAGGACTCCAAGGACTTTCTCTGTGGAGCTGCTTTCCAGCAGGGCAGCCCCTAACCTGTACTGGTGCCTGTTGTTATTTCTCCCCAGATGCAGGACCCTGCACTTGTCCTTGTTGAACTTCATAAGGTTTGCCTGCTCCCAGCTCTGCAGCCTGTCCAGGTCACGTTGGATGGCTTCACAGCCTGACAGGGTGTCAGCCAATCCCCCCAGTTTTGTATCATCAATTAAATTGCTGACGGTACTCTCAATCCTCTCATCCAGGTTTTTGATAAAGATATTGAGCAAAACTGGACCCAGTACTGACCCCCTGGGGAGCACCACTCGTCACAGGCCTCCAAGTTGACTCTCTGCTGCTGATGGGAGACAGTATCAAAAGCTTTACTGAAGTCAAGGTATATGACATCCACTGTTCTTCCATCATCTACCCATTTGGTCATAGTTTCATAGAAGGCTATCAGATTAGTTAGACAGGATCTCCTCTTGGTAAATCCATGTTGGCTACTCCTGATAACCTTCTTGTCTTCCATGTAGTTAGAGATGACCTTCAGAACGAGCAGCTCCATCATCTTTCCAGGGATGGAGGTGAGGCTGACTGGTCTGTAGTTTCCTGGGTTCTCCTTTTTGCCTTTTTTGAAGACTGGAGTGACATTTGCTTTCTTCCTGTGGTCAGGCACCTCTCCTCCATGAGTTTTCAGAAATGATGGAGAGAGACTCAGCAACAGAATCTGCCAGCTTTCTCATTACTCATGGATGCACTCCTCACAAGACTTGCTCTCTAGAGCCTTTACCATCTCTGTTGCTCTTAGAATCAACCAACCAGGTTAGAAGAGACCTCCAAGATCATCCAGTCGAACTGATCACCCAGCCCTATCCAATCAACTAGACCATGGCACTAAATGCCTCATCCAGTCTTTTCTTGAACATCTCCAGGGATGGTGACTCCACCACCTCCCTGGGCAGCCCATTCCAATGGGCAATCACTCTCTCTGTGAAGAACTTCCTCCTAACATCCAGCCTATACCTTCCCTGGCACAACTTGAGACTGTGTCCCCTCGTTCTGCTGCTGATTGCCTGGGAGAAGAGACCAACCCCCACCTGGCTACAGCTTCCCTTCAGGTAGCTGTAGATTGCAATAGGGTCTCCCTGAGCCTCCTCTTCTCCAGATTAAACAACCCAAGCTCCCTCAGCCTCTCCCCATAGGGTTTGTGTTCCAGTCCACTCACCATCTTCATTGTTCTTCTCTGGAAACGTTCAAGTACCTCAGCATCTCTCTTGAACTGAGGAGCCCAGAACTGGACACAGTACTCAAGGTGTGGCCTAATCAGTGCTGAGTACAGGGGAAGAATAACCTCCCTTGTCCTGCTGGCTACACTATTCCTGATACAGGCCAGGGTGCTATTGGCTCTCCTGGCCACTTGGGCACACTACTGGCTCATGTTCAGCCTACTATCAACCAGCACCCCCAGGTCCCTTTCTGTCTGGCTGCTCTTCAGCCACTCTGTAGTGCTGCATGGGGTTGTTGTGGCCAAAGTGTAGAACCTGGCACTTAGTCGTGTTAAATCTCATCCCATTGGCCTCTGCCCATCTGTCCAGCTGGTCAAGGTCCCTCTGCAGGGCTCTCCTACCCTGTAACAGATCAACACCTGCTCCTAACTTGGAGTCATCTGCAAACTTCCCTCGTCCAGATCATCAATAAAGATATTGACTAGGATGGGGCCCAGCACTGATCCCTGGGGGACACCACTAGTGACTGGTTGCCAGCTGGAAGTGGCACCATTCACCACCACTCTATGGACCCAGCCCTCCAGCCAGTTCTTGACCCATTTCAGAGTGGATCTGTCCAAGCCACAAGCTGCCAGCTTTGCCATGTCTTACGGCATGTGGGAACTGCCAGTTCCTGTGCCTTTAAGAGCTCCTGTTTGAAGTAGGTCCAACCATCCTGGACCCCTTTGTTCTTAAGGGCTGTTACCCAAGGAACTTTCCAAATAAGTTGCCTGAACAACCTGAAGTTTGCCCTCCGAAAGTCCAAAGTGAGGGTTCTGTTACTGCTCCTCCCTATTTCCCTGCATATTGAAAACTCCACTATCTCATGGTCGCTGCACCCTAGACAGCCTCCGACCATCACATCTCCCACCAGCCCTTCTCTATTTGAGAACAGCAGATCAAGCAGAGCCTTACCCCTGGTAGGTTCACCTAAGAGCTGCATCAGGAAGCTGTCATCCATACAGTCTAGGAACCTTCTGGACTGTCTCCTCTCTGCTGAATTAAGTTCCCAGCAGATGTCTGGTAGGTTAAAGTCCCCCACAAGGACAAGGTCTGATGATCTTGAGACAGCTTCCAGCTGCTTATAGAATATCTCATTGGCATCCTCATCCTGTTTGGGTGGTCTATAACAGACTCCAACCAGGATGTCAGTTTTGTGCGGCCTCCCTCTGATTTTAACCCACAAGCATTCAACCCTTTCATCTGCAACCTCAAGTTCTGAGGCATCAAAGGATTCCCTAATATACAGGGCTACCCCTCCTCCTCTTCTCCCTTGCCTGTCTCTCCTAAAGAGCTTATAACCCCCCAGTGCGGTACTCCAATTGTGAGAATTGTCCCACCATGTTTCTGTGATGGCAACTACATCATAGTTCTCCTGGTGAACCAAGAGTTCCAGTTCCTCTTGTTTGTTGCCCATACTGCGTGCATTGGTGTACATGCACTTCAGCTGGGCTGCTGATTTCATCAGTTTGTGTGGTCCTCCCTCCTCTCCAGGGAGACTGGTTTCCTCACCCACCCCCTACAGACCTAGTTTAAAGCCCTCCCAATGAGTCCTGCAACCCCAGTGCCAGCACCCTCTTACCCTTTCTAGATAAATTCAACCCATCTAGGTCCAGCAGGTCAGGTGCAGTAGGAGTTGCCTCGTGATCAAAGAACCCATGAACAGATCATCAAGAACTTTCTTATAGTGCATGTTGTGATACACAGAAATGCTGTTCCCTAATACAGCTGAGCTGTGTCTTGAGTGTCTGAGGTGTGACACTAATAAGCTTTTTATCTCATGGCATGTTAAAAAACACACAATTACAATAAGAACAGAAGTAGATATAAAAAGTCCTCTCAGCTTTCATCATCTTCAGAATATGAGGGGAACAGCGCAGGTATATCCAGAGACAATTAACTGAATGTGGTTCAATGATACAAACTTGTTTTTACAGAGGACAAAGCCAATCTGTTGTGTCAGCATTTCTCACAGTAGATGGCACATGTTTGAGCTATTTAGAACATGTTTGGGGTTATTGGAATTTTTTTGGGTTTGGTGTCTTGTTTTTTGTAATACTAGCTACTGCCTGCTGGCTTGCCTTTGTCATGTACATTATTGTATAGCCACAGACTCCTAACCAATTTCACTGCATGTGCAGAGAGGCTAGGGAAAGATGCCATAGTCTTGTTACTTCTTTTTAGCTGTATGTACATGTATTGAGGGGAGTTCAGGGTGACGCAGGTGATTATAATTATTCTAATTAAATTCTGTATTGTCCTTTGTAGAAATTAAACTTCCTATAAAGCATAAAGATATTACAATACTCTGTCAGAAAATAAAACTTTTTCCTGTGGGGATAGGCAAACACTAGAAATGGTTGCCCAGAAAGGTTGAGGGATTTCTATCCATGGAGATATTCACATCCTGACTAGACATGGTCTGGAGCAGCATAATATAGGTAAACCTTTTAGTAACAGCATTGAGCTAGGTGATCACTAAGACTCTCTACCAATTTCAGCAATTCTAAGCTTCAATTCTATATTTATCTTTTTTTTTTTTTTCTCTTTTTTTTCTTTTGTGGGCAGAGAAGGGGGTGGTGCTGGTGGGAACTACAACACAACATAATGATTATTTTGCTTATTCATTGCTCTGGATGGCTACTGCTAAATCTGAGAAAGAAGAGAATTATGATGGAGCACAGAAGAGAGTGATTAAGAAGTTGAATGTTTGGGTCATCTTAGAAATTACCACGACCCTGCATTGGATTTTTCATACCAATAGAGCCACAGCCTAAGAATATAACCAGAGGATACATGCATTTGATAAGAAAGAAGGGCAGAGTATGGATGGGATAGAAGAAGGCATAATAGAAACAGAGGAACTACCTGAGTGTATTTGAATGTGTGATAATGAATGTGTGTATATTTTCACATAATAATACAAACACATTAGTTATTACATAACAATTTATCTTCACTTTTACTCATGACTTCTTGCTTAAAGACACTTAAAGACAACTTTACCTCCAGAGGTCTGGTGGAATCACTGAAGGGAAAAGGCTAATATCTTCTAGATCTGTTTAAGAATAGAAAAGAAATGGAAGGAGCAGCAAAGACATCATATGACAAGGAGTCAAATGTTAATAGTATTAACAACTGACAAATGAGTCAATATGAGAAAACAGTAGAAAGTAACAGGTGTAGAGTTGCAAATGGTCTAGGAAAAACAGTGAAGAGGCATCTGTTTGGCATAGTGAAGCAGAAGAAACAAGCTGCTTCACTAAAAGAGGGAAGTAAAATAGAGCAACACATGATTCTGTGATGGTGTGTTACGAGGTAAGTGCTAGAAAAATAAATTTTTTTAAGAAGTAAAGAAATTATTACTATAAGATTCTGGGACATTTACATTGCAGGAAGATGTGTCTGCCTGTGAAGAAATCAAAAGTCGTTTTAAGCAATATCACACAATAAGATTTGAACTGACATGGTTAAAAATAAAGACGCCAAAACTTAGAATCTTATTGCAATGTATTAAATCTTATTAAAATCTTATTTAAATCTTAGAATCCTTATACAGATCCAACCTTGAATTAGTTTTGGAGAGAAGCAATTTAACAAAAATATGCAGTGTTACAATTATAACTTGTCTTTAGGTCACAAAAACAGGTAAGTTTTAGATAAATATATCTATGCTAACTCATGTAATTGTGTCTTAGAGAGTATCTGAAAAATTAAGCCAGAGGCATAGTCTTTTGCTTAAAATAAAAAAACCCCAAACCTCCAACATTATCTGTTCTTCCACAGTGATGGTAATAAGCTATGCCTCAGCTGTGGACCACTCAGGTTCAATATCTTTATTAATTATCTGGATGAGGGGATTGAGTCCACCATTAGTAAGTTTGCAGATGACACCAAGTTGGGAGCAGGTGTTGATCTGTTAGAGGGTAGGAGGGCTCTCCATAGGGACCTTGACAGACTGGACACATGGGCAGAGTCAAACATGATGGCATTTAACAAGTCCAAGTGCTGGGTTCTGCACTTTGGCCACAACAACCCCATGCAGCACTACAGGCTGGGGTCAGAGTGGCTGGAAAGCAGCCAGGCAGAAAGGGATCTGGGGCTACTGGTTGGCAGCCGCCTGAACATGAGC
Organism: Indicator indicator; assembly: GCF_027791375.1. Lineage (NCBI taxonomy): Eukaryota > Metazoa > Chordata > Aves > Piciformes > Indicatoridae > Indicator > Indicator indicator. The sequence goes on along the minus strand of NC_072053.1, from coordinate 57,096,645 downwards.
CAGCAGTGTGCCCAGATGGCCAAGAGAGCCAATGGCATCCTGGCCTGCATCAGGAATAGTGTGGCCAGCAGGAGCAGGGAAGTCATTCTGCCCCTGTACTCAGGTCTGGTTAGACCACACCTTGAGTGTGTCCAGTTCTGGGCTCCTCAATTCAAGAAGGATATTGAGACACTTGAACGTGTCCAGAGAAGGGAAATGAGGCTCGTGAGAGGTCTCGAGCACAAACCTCCGAGAAGAGGCTGAGGGAGCTGTGGTTATTTAGCTTGGAGAAGATGAGGCTCAGGGGAGACCTTATTGCTCTCTACAACTACCTGAAAGGAGGTGGGGGTTAGTCTCTTCTCCCAGGCAACCAGCGCCAGGACAAGAGGACACAGTCTCAAGCTGTGCCAGGGCAAGTTTAGGCTCGAGGCGAGGAGAAAGTTCTTCACAGAAAGAGTGATCTGCCATTGGAATGTGCTGCCCAGGGAGGTGGTGGACTCACTGTTCCTGGAGGTGCTCAAAAAGGGATTGGATGTGGCACATGGTTTAGTTAGTCATGAAGTGCTGGGTGATAGGTTGGACTTGATGATCTCTGAGGTCTTTTCCAACCAGGCTGATTCTACGATTCTGTGACATGTTGACATGTTTCCTCATCCCATGAAGTCTCCCTGAATCACATAGTTCTAGTATTTCAGTATTTTCTTGATGGACCTGATGAAGAAAATAGAAATGTCAAAATATATTGAGTTTATCCTGATGTTAAAGGCAATGTGTTAGATCAGCCTCTATATACACCATCTGGGAACAGTTTTCAAGGTATAATTATTAAAATTCTTGGGTTTATACGAACACTGAAAATGACAATGTTAGAAGAACCTTTGTTGAGCCTGAATTCTGCTTACTTTTTCAAGCTGTGTTACTCTGTGGAGTTAAGAGATCTTAAGCTGGACTTGAAATACTGTACACTGAGAACTGACATTTTGCACAGAATCAGCTTTTTAGTCAGAAAGCTACAGCAAGGAACTTCTCCTGCTGAGCTAAGCTAAATTCAGTTAATGAAGTAAGGAGTTACGTAAAAGAGAGTAAGCTTCATTTAAGCTAGGTCTCTGTGCCCCTTGGGATATAAGCTCTAGAATCACAGTAGCAGATACAGCGATAAAGTTAATCTATTCCTATATCCACCTTCACTGTATTAATACACCAAGAAACACACTAGCTCTGAAGTCTGGTAGCTATCATGCCTGAAAGCAGTGTCTTTATGGGAAAAAATGCTGCTGCAATATGCTATACTTTCAGAATCCAAACCAGATTTTGTTTTCAAATTTGTAAAGCAATGATATTCTAAGGAAAATTCTTTTTTGCCATGTAGTACAATATGCATTGTATTTAATATCTGTGTCGGTGTGAGCTGAAATTCCCCCCCCACCAACAATAACCAGGCTAGCTCAGTCTGGAAGCAAATGAAAAGCTGTATTTACAAGCAGAGTCTAAAATCTACAATGAAATGCAATGAATATGTACAAATATACAAAATTCACTACATTCATAAATATATACAATCAACAGAAAAAGCACAATCGATCTCCCTTTGCTTCCCCCCAAGGGGACCCTCCCAAAGGGGCCTTCCTCTCCCAGGAGCTTCCCCCCCAGACCCCCCTGGACAGAGAAGCAGAGTTAGTTAAGCAGAAAGTTGTTAACTTAGCTGCCAAGGTCAGTACGTGTTATCTTCAGCCAGAAGAGAAGAAGAAACAGCAGCCAGACAGCCCAGCAACTGCCCCCACTGCTGAACGCAGAATGTGCAGAATGCCTACTTTGTTTTGGGTAATAGTTCTTAAACATTTCTATCTATCCAATGGAAGTGTTTAGAACAATCGTTATTTTGCTTTCTTACACCCAGTAGTGACTTATTTACATTCTTTCACTTTCTCTGTTCTGAACTTTGCAAGGAAAAATTAAAAAGACAGTTTCAAACCATCACAGTCCACCCCTTCTAAACAATTCCATTGGCTGCTACTATCATTTATCTAATCTAAAATAATATCTACAACAATAGGTGAATAAAGACCATAGTCCATTCCGGCTATCTCAGATGTAGATGATTCAAAAGAGTCAAATCACAGGAAAAACAGCAAACAATTTGTTTCCTCGCAGATGGAGCAAAGAAAGGAACAGGGACTCTCAGGTGACTCAGGGCTCTCAGGGTTCGTGCACCGTAGATCTCATGAACTCTCCTCTTGGGCGCGATGCTGTATCTGCGCAACACTCTGAATTTAACCTCTTTCAGCCAAAGTTAGATTTCTTTGTGGAATACACTGAATTTCACCATTTTCTTGCATCACCCAATAGGTGTGACCAGGACCTTCAGCAGAAACCACCCCTCGGACAGGTTTGGCCTCTCCTGAAGGAGAAAATACCCAAACAGTTTTGCCTAACAGATTCTTTTCTCTGATAACAGGAACTCTATCACCTTCTTCCTTTCGCAACAAATCTGATTGGGCAGGTCCAGCTCGATTCACTGAACCTCTACTATTCACCAACCAGGTTGCTTGTGCTAAATGTTTCTCCCAGTTTTTCAAAGATCCACCCCCCATGGCTTTGAGAGTGGTTTTCAGCAAACCATTGTAGCGTTCGATCTTCCCTGCAGCTGGTGCATAGTAGGGAATGTGGAATATCCACTCGATGCCGTGCTCTTTGGCCCAGTTTTTTACAAGATTGTTCTTGAAGTGAGTTCCGTTGTCTGACTCAATCCTCTCTGGAGTTCCGTGTCTCCACAGGATTTGTCTCTCCAGACCAAGAATGGTGTTACGTGCAGTTGCATGAGGAACTGGATAAGTTTCCAGCCATCCAGTGCTTGCCTCTACCATAGTCAGCACATACTGCTTACCAGATCGAGAACGAGGTAGAGTGATGTAGTCAATCTGCCAGGCTTCACCATACTTGTACTTGGACCATCGGTCACCATACCACAAGGGCTTGATCCGCTTTGCCTGCTTAATAGCAGCACAAATGTCACAGTCATGGATGACTTGTGTGATAGCATCCATGGAAATGTCAATGGATCTGTCACGAGCCCATCGGTAGGTTGCATCTCTGCCTTGATGTCCTGACGAGTCATGGGCCCACCGAGCTAAGAACAGCTCACCTCGGTGTTTCCAGTCAAGATCAGGATCAGGACCAGAGTTTGTGTCCACCTGGGAAACTCTTGCAGCTAGATCTGCCTGATGGTTGTGTTGTTGTTCCTCAGTAGCTTTGCTCTTAGGAATGTGAGCATCGATGTGTCTCACTTTCACTGGGATTCTCTCAATGCGAGCAGCAATGTCTTGCCACAGATCTGCAGCCCAGATTGGCTTTCCTTTCCTCTGCCAGCCATTCTTCTTCCAGTCTTTCAGCCAACCCCACAAGGCATTGGCTACCATCCACGAGTCGGTGTAGAGATAAAGCTTTGGCCATCTCTCACGTTCAGCTATGTTAAGAGCTAGCTGGACACCTTTTACCTCGGCAAATTGACTGGATTCTCCTTCTCCATCTCTCGCTTCTGCAACTCTGCGCGTTGGGCTCCACACTGCAGATTTCCACCTCCGCTTGTTCCCAACCAGACGACAGGAACCGTCTGTGAACAAAGCATATCTCTTTTCATCATCAGACAGATCACTGTAAGGAGGAGCTTCCTCAGCACGAGTTACTCTCTCCTCTGGAGGTTTTGCACAGCTTGTGCCTTCTGGCCAGTTTGTGATCACCTCCACCAAACCAGGCCTTTCGAGATTTCCCATTCGAGCTCTCTGTGTTATCAGAGCCATCCACTTAGACCAGGTAGCATCTGTTGCATGATGTGGTGAAGAACCTTTGCCTTTGAACATCCAATTCAGAACTGGCAATCTAGGAGCTAGAAGAAGTTGTGACTCAGTTCCGATGACTTCAGAAGCAGCTTTCACTCCTTCATAAGCAGCTAAAATCTCTTTCTCTGTTGGAGTGTAGTTTGCCTCTGAGCCTCTGTAGCCACGACCCCAGAAACCAAGAGGACGTCCTCGTGTCTCCCCTGGAGCTCTTTGCCATAAGCACCAGGTTGGACCATTGTCACTCGCGGCCGTGTACAGAATGTTCTTAATGTCTGGACCAGTTCGGACAGGTCCCAGACCCATCGCTTGGACTACCTCTCGCTTGATCTGGTCAAAGGCTGCTTGTTGCTCAGGACCCCATTGGAAACTGTTTCTCTTTCGAGTCACATCATAGAGAGGTTTCACAATCTGACTGTATCCAGGAATGTGCAGTCTCCAAAATCCCACTATGCCTAAGAAACGCAGAGTTTCTTTCTTGTTGGTGGGATTTGCCATGGTGGAGACTCTGTTTATCACATCCATTGGGATGTGACGGCGACCGTCTTGCCACCGCACTCCCAGAAACTGGATTTCTCTGGCAGGTCCTTTCACCTTGTCTCGCTTGATAGCGAAACCGGCTTGCAAGAGAATGTCAATGATTTTGTTACCTTTCTCGAAGACTTCTTCAGCAGTCTCACCCCAGACGATGATGTCATCGATGAACTGAATGTGTTCTGGAGCTCCACCTTTCTCCAAAGCATCATGGATCACTGCATGGCAGATGGTTGAACTGTGAATCCACCCCTGGGGCAAACGATTGAATGTGTACTGAATGCCTCTCCAGGTGAAAGCAAACTGAGGCCTGCATTCCTCTGCTATGGGAATAGAGAAGAAAGCATTAGCAATGTCTATGGTAGCATACCATTTGGCCTGCTTGGATTCCAGCTCATATTGGAGTTCCATCATGTCTGGTACAGCTGCACTCATGGGTGGAGTTACTTCATTCAAGGCACGGAAATCAACTGTCAGACGCCACTCTCCATTCTGCTTTCGCACAGGCCAGACTGGACTGTTGAAAGGTGAATGAGTTTTGCTGATGACCTTCTGACTCTCCAACTGACGAATCAAGTTTTGAATGGGCACCAAAGAGTCACGGTTGGTTCTGTATTGTCTGTGATGCACAGTTTGAGAAGCAACCGGCAGCTTTACATCCTCTATCTCATGTTGTCCCACAACTGCAGATTCATCTGAAAGCTCAGGTCTAATGGACAACTTCAATTTTCCTCCATCAATTTCTACAGTTGCTATTCCAAAAGCCCATTTGTAACCCTTAGGGTCTTTAAAACGCCCTTCTCTCAGAAAGTCAATTCCCAAAATACAAGGTGCATTAGGACCTGTTACAATAGTATGTTTCTTCCACTGCTTCCCAGTTAAACTTATATCAACCTCTATCTTAAACAACTCTTGAGATCCACCAGTGACTCCCTGAATAGTTATAGATTCTCCCCCTTGATAATTTGATGGTATTATGGTGCACTGAGCTCCTGTGTCAACCAAGGCCCTGTACTTCTGAAATTTTGAAGTGCCAGGCCACTGGATGTACACATCCCAATAGATTCTGTTATCTCCATTATCCCTTACCTCCCCCTGGCGGAAGGCAGGGCACCCCTAATGGTGGGGATTACCTCCACATGTACAGCCGGCACAACGTCCAGCACCAGAATTAGGATCACTGTTGGAGCTATCAGAGTTGTTCTGGGAAACTGAGGAAGCGACAGCTACCCTCCTGGTATTGCTACCTCGGGATCTGCCCCTCTGCAGCTCCCGTAACCTCTTGAAAAGATCAGAAGTTGGTTGACCATCCCATCTGTTCATGTTCTCACCAAACTGATCACGCAGAGTTATCCAATACTGCCACGTGATTGCCTCTGCTGTCTGTTTTGGTTTGACCTATTCTGGAATGGCCTCCTTGGAGCACGTCTGTTCCTAACAGCTGAAACTTGTATCCATCTGGAGGAAGAGGAATTAGAATCATCCCCCTTCATCAAGTTGGATATGGAGGTTTTAAGTTCCTCCTTCAGCTCTTTCATGCAATTCTCCATCTTTCCAGACAGAGTTTCAATGGCTGAAACCAAAGAAGTACGTGCAAGACTATCCTCCAACTGCCTCATTTGGTCAGTGAAATGGCCAACAGTAGGAGGTGCTCCACCATAATTTCTTGCCACAATCCTGCTTGCCAGAATAGTAGCATAATTAGGAGGAGCAAGCTTAATGAGCTTTTTGGCAAGGCCTGTTCCAACAGGAATTTCATCAGGATTCAGAGTCTTATGATCTCCATACATTACTTCTCTCACAGCAAACTCTCTCAGACGCTTGATTCCCTCAGCTATTGTGGTCCAAGGCTTAGGGTTCCATGGTAAATCATCTCTGCTGGGGTACCTCAGCGAGACTGCCAGTAGGAGGCGTGCCCACAGAGAAACTTTACCAATGCACTTGCCTAGGTGCCTGTCTATGCCTGTATCCTTTGAGAGCATCCCCAACTGAGAGGCCGACTTGTCACCTACCACCAATGCTGGGGCTCCCATATCAAAACACCTGGCTAGCCAAGACAGGACTGGCTCATTATCTCCTCTGATGTAATCCTTCCTCACATGTCTAATTTCCTGTCTGGGTGCATTAGCTGACTGTATGTCATCCTCATCATCATCATCATCATCATCATCCTGAGGTCGCTGTCCCCATAATCCTATTTTAATCCTCCGTTGAATTTCTTTGAGTTCAGAGGCACTACCAGCAGTTGCTAATCTACTAGGGTCTACATCCTGACCTACATCTCCATCATCCATGTGGGGTCTCAAGAGGTCTACCAGAGTTTTAAGGCTAACCCTCTCTTCCTCATCAGAAGGATCTTTCTTAACAGAGGGACCCTGAGTAGAAGGACCCTCATCTCCATCTGCACCATCTCCTGCAGCATCTGCATCTCCTCCTGCAGCTCCTTTACGCTTTCTGGTTACAGTGGCCACCAAATTTACTGGCTTGGTTTTCACATTCACAGCAGAGTTGGAAGAGCAAGTAGCCTTATGTCTTTCTTGACACAGTGCTATCAGTAGCCATATGATTATTCCAAGAAGCAACAAATTTAAGATTAAGGCTAGTACAAGATATCTAGGGTACCACTGGTTACAAAGACCCTCTGTAGTTGTAAGAGGAGTAACAAACTCATATGTGTCTGCTAGCAGATCCATAGTTGAGTTACCATAGCTTCTTAGCCCAATAAGACCATAACAGAATTCACCAACATTCAGTAACTTGTTCTTAACCCAAAGAAACGACTTATATGCCACATATCTCACAATCTTGTCTATCATGCAGGAAACAGCCCATCTGTAGACAATCACACTGATAACAGAGGAAATAAAATTACTCAAAATCCAAAACAGCTTCATTTTGCTTCCTAATCTGAGCAGAAATAAATCAAACAACTATCGAGCCCCGAGTTGGAGCGCCAAAAATAAAAAGTGTGTCGGTGTGAGCTGAAATTCCCCCCCCACCAACAATAACCAGGCTAGCTCAGTCTGGAAGCAAATGAAAAGCTGTATTTACAAGCAGAGTCTAAAATCTACAATGAAATGCAATGAATATGTACAAATATACAAAATTCACAACATTCATAAATATATACAATCAACAGAAAAAGCACAATCGATCTCCCTTTGCTTCCCCCCAAGGGGACCCTCCCAAAGGGGCCTCCCTCTCCCAGGAGCTTCCCCTCCAGACCCCCCTGGACAGAGAAGCAGAGTTAGTTAAGCAGAAAGTTGTTAACTTAGCTGCCAAGGTCAGTGTGTTATCTTCAGCCAGAAGAGAAGAAGAAACAGCAGCCAGACAGCCCAGCAACTGCCCCCACTGCTGAACGCAGAATGTGCAGAATGCCTACTTTGTTTTGGGTAATAGTTCTTAAACATTTCTATCTATCCAATGGAAGTGTTTAGAACAATCATTATTTTGCTTTCTTACACCCAATAGTGACTTATTTACATTCTTTCACTTTCTCTGTTCTGAACTTTGCAAGGAAAAATTAAAAAGACAGTTTCAAACCATCACAATATCATATTTCATTATAAGATATTATAAACTGTATTAATATTCATAACAGAATTTTAATATCATTCAAGGGGATAAGCGTGTAAGGAATTCTACTAGGGCACAAGCTCAAGAGATGACAGTTTTAGTCACTGGTTTGTATTACAAAAACAGCACTAAAAAAACTGCTGCAGCATTTGACACAACCTTAGCTAGCTGTAATTTTCTAGCTAGCTAGCACTCACTTTGGAATCCTATATTCACTAAGATCATAGTTATAGATTCCCTAAAGACAATCTTCAGTATCCTGTAATAAACATCCTGCAAATAATTATGACTTTCTTTCTACTACATTGAAATGTAAAGTAAGGGTTGAATGACTGACTGGTGCACAACATGGTTCCTAAGTTAATAAGTAGAAATCTATAAAACCCAGCATGTTTTCAGATTTATACTTTGTAGCAAAAAAGAACCAAAACAAACAAACATGAAAAAATGTATTGCATTCAGATGAAAATTCTTACCCTAACATTGTGTGGCAATGCATCCAAGACCCTGAACCCTGTGGAGTCAGGGAAGGGGGTGACGATCAGGAAGTGTGGGAAGAGGGGTAAGGAGGAAGGCACCTCCCCCCTTTCAAGGCAATGTCAGCTGACACCTGGGCACCTTCCACCAAGTCACATGTCAGGGTAGAGCCCTGGGCCAGTACAATAGAGAACCTGATGCTGGTCAGTTTCTTGCCCTTTTTTGGGCATGTGGAACATGATCTGTGGCATTTGTGACACAGAACATTTGGCCCATGAGCTGACATAAAATGGGTTTGCTAGAGAGCACTGAGGGTTCTTCCTGGGATTTTCTCTCCCCACATGTGTGGACTATACTCTGCAGTCAAGATGGATTCCTTGAGAAACAGAGACACTAGGAGGACTGCGCACGACTGGATTCAGGGTTGTGAATATATCACAGAATCAGTAAGGTTGGAAAAGACCTCAAGGATCATCAAAGTCCAACCTGTCACCCAAGACCTCATGACCACTAAACCATGTCACCAAGTGCCACGTCCAGTCCCCAGTTGAACACCTCCAGGGATGGTGACTCCACCACCTCCCTGGGCAGCACATTCCAACGGCTAACAACTCTGTCTGTGAAGAATTTTCTCCTCACCTCGACCCTGAACTTCCCCTGGTGCAGCTTGAGACTGTGTCCTTTTGTTCTGGTGCTGGTTGCCTGGGAGAAGAGACCAACCCCTTCCTGGCTACAACCTCCCTTCAGGTAGTTGTAGACAGCAATGAGGTCACCCCTGAGCCTCCTCTTCTCTTGGCTAAACAATCACAGCTCCTTCAGCCTCTCCTTGTACAGCTTGTGTTCAAAGTCTCTCACCAGCCTCATTGCCCTTCTCTGGACATGTTCAAGTATCTCAATGTGTAGGAGATTGTCCAGAGTCAGGACACGGACTCAATGCGAGTTAAAGTCCTGCTCAGCCAGAGTCAAGACATAGGCCCAATATGAGTTCAGAATCTTGCTCATTTACTATTACAAGACACAGGCTTTTATAGTATTATGTGCTGTCCACGCAGGTAACATTAGCCTGCAATTGGCTAACATACATTGTTCACGCACCTGTTACTGTACGCTGATTGGAATATGGTATTGGCAATGTTTTTCTGCCTTGCAGTTCCAACACCTGGCTTCATCTCCTGTTTACTGCTCTGCCAAGCTTTCTCTTATCAGCCTCTCAAGGACAAGTCAGCCTGTTTATAGTCAGTATAGCTTGGCTTGTGCATCTCATGGCCTTTTATGTTCTGGCCATTTCTCTACAATTCCCCTGTCTCCTTTTTGCACAAGCCAAGCCTAATTGGTAATGTGAAATAATAAGCGTTTTATACACAACAAAGCACAACTATGGCATAGCAAACCAATTAACACTACTGCTAATATTAAGAGTCTAATATTAAGAGTCTAGTCTGCACTAACCCTTTCAGCCAAACACTCAGACCCAGCCAAGCATCTAGATGTCTTGTTTTACCTTTTGAGAGTGGGTAATTAATTGCTGAATTTCTTTATGAATAGATTTAGAGTGATCTTGCAGATCCATACAACACAATCCTTCAAATTCATCACACCCATACCAGTGGCGTTTGCCTGCTTGACTACCCAGCAAGCTAGTCTTCCTAAATCTGATGTGTTGTAGCTGCTTTGGGATTTGCAAGGCCGCTGTGGCAGTCAGTGTCCAAAGGATGATGAAGGCACCGGTCGAACCCATCTTGCTGGGACCCTATGTGGTCCAAAACCTGTTGAGACACAAACATATCCTCCACCCCAGGTTATTAATTCACAGGGATCAGACCATTAACCTGTTTCTAGATTCCGAACTTTTACTTTGACACCTGATGGCACTATGGTGGTGGTGGTCAAAGAATTGAAATGATGTATCATTGGTGTTTCCTGGGGATCATTCGAGAACTGCAAAAGGTTTAAAACATACATAGCTTTGTTTAACCGGGCCTCTGGAGAATCTCCTGCCATTCTCCCTCTTTGTTTTTGCAAAAGTTGCTTCAGTGTATCATGTAGGGGAATGGGGAATACTGGGAACATGAGTGATAGCCCACAATTGCACTAATGAGTTAACTTTACCAGATATGTAGGCTGGGCCATTTGTCTGTTCCTGGCTAAACATTGCTTAACTATAACATTTTGGTGACTTAACATATAAATGCACATAAACATATTCCCTAGTTACATGACATTAAGGCATTGAGGCATTCAGTCCAAAATGAGATGTTTCCTTGGGGGACACTTGTGCGGTCAGCTTCAGATTGACGCTTCTGATCTCAGTTGAACAGGCACTGTGGTCAGACTCAGTGATCAGCTGATTGTCAGCCTCACGGGCGCTGCTGTTTGTCCCATCCTTTGAGTCTTGCACTGGGCCTAGCCATGCTGGCACCAGGAAAACCTGTAGGTGGGAAAAGATGAATCCCTTTCCTAGCACTGAGTTTTCCCTAGGGTAAACCTCTGTATCAAAGGGGAAAATAATTTTTTTTTTTTGGGTCACTTTTCATATTCTTATAACCTTATCTTAAAACCTTTGTAAGCACAAAAAACCAAACCACCACTCTATAACATTCCTAAAATAAAGTCTCACATACTGCTAATATCAAAAAAGGTCCTAAAAACTTAAAAAATTACGTGAGAATTAAACCATCAATGTAATGTGCAAGAAAACAACAAAAAAAAGATAATGAGCGCTTTTCAAAATGAAAACTTATTTACCATATATATAGAGCTCTTTTGAAATTTGCCGGCAGACTCAAAAAAAATAAGGAACATTCGAACCAGAAAAAAGGAAAAAAAAGAGACCTTAACCTATAAACTCATAAAACCAGTAGCACTTACACAGTATTATGCTTGATTAGGAAAAATACCTTAACACAATAACTAAAAACTTATAAGCAAACTTCATTTTCTATAACACTTAATATACCTTATTACCAAAGTACCAAATTTGTCGTATGAGTGCTCATTGTGAAAACACAACAATTGCAAACACTAAAATAATAAATTTCCCAATTGCCTTAAAATCAGAAATAATGATAAAAACAATACATATATATCAAGTTTGCATAAAATGGCGAGATACCTTTCTTTAGAAAACTTAACACTGTTACTTTAAAATTAGAACACAGGTTTCTGCAGATCTTCAAGAGCTGCAAAACAAGAGTGAGATAAGGAGGGAGGAGGGAAGAAGGAGGGAAGAGGCGGATGGGAAAGGGAAGAGGGGGGAAAGGAGGGAGGGAAGGTGGATGGGAAAGAAGGGAGGGGAGAAGGCGGGGGGAAGGCACTTTTTTTTTTGACTCTGTAGAATTCCTTTAATTGCTGCTAACTATAAGTCTGTCAAAGGTTTGAAAAAACAGCTATATTTGAGTTGCAGCTCAGTCCTTGGGGGCTTTGCAGGACAGAAATGCTCTCATGTAAGTGCCTGAAGCCACTGCTGCCACCAATTCACCTCTGTGGGCAGCTGCAGCTGAGTGCTGGAACCTTTCTTGCCATTGTTGGAGGAGATGGACTTCCCATATCTGAGTTCAGCTCAAAGACTCGGAGATCCGTTGGTCCTTCCTCTTTCAGAGTCTCTGTCCTGCCCTGCACTCTGCTCTCCACCTCTTTGAACTCTGGGTCCCTTGCCCATGGCAGCAGCGGTGGGTCGGTGCTGCCCTGCCCTTGGCTGGACTCCAGCCACCGGAGGCTGGCGGCGAGTCCATGCCAGGGCCAGGCCGGGCAGGCTGGGCTGTGGTGTCGCCGCTTGTCTAGCAACCTGCATCTGTGTGTCCATCTTGTCTTATCTGCGGAGCTCCGATGGGGTGAGTGCCTTCCGTTCCTAATCCTGTTCGCACTTCAGCCATACCTGCCTCCTGCTTATCTGTGATACTAAACATGAGTTCAGGGTCCTTTAAATGTCCTTTTTCTTTTACCCACTGACAGAGCTCTTTGAGCCTCTTCATGCTCACACCAGCACCTTGCTTAGCAAGCAATAGCCTGAGTGCCGCCTCCTAATTCATACTTGGTTAAGCGGTCTTCCGTAGCGGGTCCAACAACTGGCGCTCTCAGTTGAATTCCAGCTCTCCCTCTAGGATGCCACCTGCTTCAATCTCCCATCCCCCGTGTGATGGTTTGAAACAGTCTTTTTAATTTTTCCTTGCAAAGTTCAGAACAGAGAAAGTGAAAGAGTATAAATAAGTCACTATTGGGTGTAAGAAAGCAAAATACTGATTGTTCTAAACACTTCCATCGGATAGATAGAAATGTTTAAGAACTATTACCCAAAACAAACTGGGCTTTCTGCACATTCTGCGTTCTGCAGCGGGGGCAGTTGCTGGGCTGTCTGGCTGCTGTTTCTTCTTCTCTTCTGGCTGAAGATAACACGTACTGACCTTGGCAGCTAAGTTAACAACTTTCTGCTTAACTAACTCTGCTTCTCTGTCCAGGGGGGTCTGGGAGGAAGCTCCTGGGAGAGAGAGAGGCCCCTTTGGGAGGGTCCCCTTGGGGGGAAGCAAAGGGAGATCGGTTGTGCTTTTCTGTTGATTGTATATATTTGTAAATGTTGTGAATTTTATATATTTGTACATATTCATTGCATTTCATTGTAGATTTTAGACTCTGCTTGTAAATACAGCCTTCATTTGCTTCCAGACTGAGCTAGCCTGGTTATTGTCGGTGGTGGGGGGAATTTCAGCTCACACCGACACACTTTTTATTTTTGGCGCTCCAATGCGGGGCTTGATTGCTTGTATGATTTATTTCTGCTCAGATTAGGAAGCAAAATGAAGCTGTTTTGGATTCTGAGTCATTCTATTTCACCTATTATCAGTGTGATTGTCTACAGATGGGCTGTTTCCTGCATGATAGACAAGATTGTGAGATATGTGGCATATAAATCGTTTCTTTGGGTTAAGAACAAGTTACTGAATGTTGGTGAATTCTGTTGTGGTCTTATTGGGCTAAGAAGATATGGTAACTCAACTATGGATCTGCTAGCAGACACATTTGAGTTTGTTACTCCTCTTACAGCTACAGAGGTTCTTTGGTACCTTAGACATCTTGTGCTAATCTTAATTTTGTTGCTTCTTGGAATAATCATATGGCTACTGATAGCACTGTGTCAAGAAAGATATAAGACTACTTGCTCTTCCAATTCTGCTGTGAATGTGAAAACCAATCCAGTAAATTTGGTGGCCACTGTTAGCAGAAAGCGTAAAGGAGCTGCAGGAGGAGATGCAGATGCTGCAGGAGATGGTGCAGATAGGGATGAGGGTCCTTCTACTCAGGGTCCCTCAGTTAAGAAAGATCCTTCTGGTGAGGAAGAGAGGGTTAGCCTTAAAACTCTGGCAGACCTCTTGAGACCCCACATGGATGATGGAGATGTAGACCCTGCTAAATTAGCAGCTGCTGGTAGTGCCTCTGAACTCAAGGAAATTCAACAGAGGATTACAATAGAATTATAGGGACAGAGACCTCAGGATGATGATGATGATAATGATGAGGATGACATACAGTCAGCTAATGCACCCAGAGAGAAAATTAGACATGTGAGGAAGGATTACATCAGAGGAGATAATGAGCCAGTCCTGTCTTGGCTAGCCAGGTGTTTTGATATGGGAGCCCAAGCATTGGTGGTAGGTGACAAGTCGGCCTCTCAGTTGGGGATGCTCTCAAAGGATACAGGCATAGACAGGCATCTAGGCAAGTGCATTGGTAAAGTTTCTCTGTGGGCACGCCTCCTACTGGCAGTCTCGCTGAGGTACCCCAGCAGAGATGATTTACCATGGAACCCTAAGCCTTGGACCACAATAGCTGAGGGAATCAAGCGTCTGAGAGAATTTGCTGTGAGAGAAATAATGTATGGAGATCATAAGACTGAATCCTGATGAAATTCCTGTTGGAACAGGCCTTGCCAAAAAGCTCATTAAGCTTGCTCCTCCTAATTATGCTACTATTCTGGCAAGCAGGATTGTGGCAAGAAATTATGGTGGAGTGCCTCCCACTGTTGGCCATTTCACTGACCAAATGAGGCAATTGGAGGATAGTCTTGCACGTACTTCTTTGGTTTCAGCCATTGAAACTCTGTCTGGAGAAATAAAGAATTGCATGAAAGAGCTGAAGGAGGAACTTAAGACCTCCATATCCAACTTGATGAAGGGGGATGATTCTGATTCCTCTTCCTCCAGATGGATACAAGTTTCAGCTGTCAGAAACAGACGTGTTCCAAGAAGGCCAATCCAAGACAGGTCAAACCAAAACAGACAGCAGAAGCAATCACGTGGCAGTATCTGGATAACTCTGCGTGATCAGTTTGGTGAGAACATGAACAGATGGGATGGTCAACCAACTTCTGATCTTTTCAAGAGGTTACGGGAGCTGCAGAGTGGCAGATCCTGAGGTAGCAATAGCAGGAGGGTAGCTGTCGCTTCCTCAGTTTCCCAGAACAACTCTGATAGCTCCAACAGTGATCCTAATTCTGGTGATGGACATTGTGCCAGCTGTACATGTGGAGGTAATCCCCACCATTAGGGGTGCCCTGCCTTCCACCAGGGGGAGGTAAGGGATAATGGAGATAACAGAATCTATTGGGATGTGTACATCCAGTGGCCTGGCACTTCAAAATTTCAGAAGTACAGGGCCTTGGTTGACACAGGAGCTCAGTGCACCATAATACCATCAAATTATCAAGGGGGAGAATCTATAACTATTCAGGGAGTCACTGGTGGATCTCAAGAGTTGTTTAAGATAGAGGTTGACATAAGTTTAACTGGGAAGCAGTGGAAGAAACATACTATTGTAACAGGTCCTAATGCACCTTGTATTTTGGGAATTGATTTTCTGAGAGAAGGGCGTTTTAAAGATCCTAAGGGTTACAAATGGGCTTTTGGAATAGCAACTGTAGAAATTGATGGAGGAAAATTGAAGTTGTCCATTAGACTTGAGCTTTCAGATGAATCTGCAGTTGAGGAACAACATGAGATAGAGGATGTAAAGCTGCCGGTTGCTTCTCAAACTGTGCATCACAGACAATACAGAACCAACCGTGACTCTTTGGTGCCCATTCAAAACTTGATTTGTCAGTTGGAGAGTCAGAAGGTCATCAGCAAAACTCATTCACCTTTCAACAGTCCAATCTGGCCTGTGAGAAATCAGAATGGAGAGTGGCGTCTGACAGTTGATTTCCGTGCCTTGAATGAAGTAACTCCACCCATGAGTCCAGCTGTACCAGACATGATGGAACTCCAATATGAGCTGGAATCCAAGCAGGCCAAATGGTATGCTATCATAGACATTGCTAATGCTTTCTTCTCTATTCCCATAGCAGAGGAATGCAGGCCTCAGTTTGCTTTCACCTGGAGAGGCATTCAGTACACATTCAATCGTTTGCCCCAGGGGTGGATTCACAGTTCAACCATCTGCCATGCAGTAATCCAGGATGCTTTGGAGAAAGGTGGAGCTCCAGAACACATTCAGTTCATCGATGACGTCATCGTCTGGGGTGAGACTGCTGAAGAAGTAAGGTAACAAAAAGGTAACAAGAGAAAGGTAACAAAATCATTGACATTCTCTTGCAAGCCGGTTTCGCTATCAAGCGAGACAAGGTGAAAGGACCTGCCAGAGAAATCCAGTTTCCGGGAGTGTGGTGGCAAGATGGTTGCCGTCACATCCCAATGGATGTGATAAACAGAGTCTCCACCATGGCAAATCCCATCAACAAGAAAGAAACTCTGCGTTTCTTAGGCATAGTGGGAATTTGGAGACTTCACATTCCTGGATACAGTCAGATTGTGAAACCTCTCTATGATGTGACCCGAAAGAGAAACAATTTCCAATGGGGTCCTGAGCAACAAGCAGCCTTTGACCAGATCAAGCGAGAGGTAGTCCAAACGATGGGTCTGGGACCTGTCCGAACTGGTCCAGACATTAAGAACATTCTGTACACGGCCACGAATGACAATGGTCCAACCTGGTGCTTATGGCAAAGAGCTCCAGGTGAGACACGAGGACGTCCTCTTGGTTTCTCGGGTCGTAGCTACAAAGGCTCAGAGGCAAACTACACTCCAACAGAGAAAGAGATTTTAGCTGCTTATGAAGGAGTGAAAGCTGCTTCTGAAGTGATTGGAACTGAGTCACAACTTCTTCTAGCTCCTAGATTGCCAGTTCTGAATTGGATGTTCAAAGGCAAAGGTTCTTCACCATATCATGCAACAGATGCTACCTGGTCTAAGTGGATGGCTCTGATAATACAGAGAGCTCGAATGGGAAATCTCGAAAGGCCTGGTTTGGTGGAGGTGATCACAAACTGGCCAGAAGGCACAAGCTGTGCTAAACCTCCAGAGGAGAGAGTAACTCGTGCAGAGGAAGCTCCTCCTTACAGTGATCTGTCTGATGATGAAAAGAGATATGCTTTGTTCACAGAAGGTTCCTGTCATCTTGTTGGAAACAAGTGGAGATGGAAATCTGCAGTGTGGAGTCCAACACGCAGAGTTGCAGAAGCGAGAGATGGAGAAGGAGAATCCAGTCAATTTGCAGAGGTAAAAGCTGTCCTGCTAGCTCTTAACGTAGCTGAACGTGAGAGATGGCCAAAGCTTTATCTCTACACCGACTCGTGGATGGTAGCCAATGCCTTGTGGGGTTGGCTGAAAGACTGGAAAAAGAATGGCTGGCAGAGGAAAGGAAAGCCAATCTGGGCTGCAGATCTGTGGCAAGACATTGCTGCTCGCATTGAGAGAATCCCAGTGAAAGTGAGACACATCGATGCTCACATTCCTAAGAGCAAAGCTACAGAGGAACAACAACACAACCATCAGGCAGATCTAGCTGCAAGAGTTTCCCAGGTGGACACAAACTCTGATCCTGATCCTGATCTTGACTGGAATCACCGAGGTGAGCTGTTCTTAGCTCGGTGGGCCCATGACTCGTCAGGACATCAAGGCAGAGATGCAACCTACCGATGGGCTCGTGACAGATCCATTGACATTTCCATGGATGCTATCACACAAGTCATCCATGACTGTGACATTTGTGCTGCTATTAAGCAGGCAAAGCGGATCAAGCCCTTGTGGTACGGTGACCGATGGTCCAAGTACAAGTATGGTGAAGCCTGGCAGATTGACTACATCACTCTACCTCGTTCTCGATCTGGTAAGCAGTATGTGCTGACTATGGTAGAGGCAAGCACTGGATGGCTGGAAACTTATCCAGTTCCTCATGCAACTGCACGTAACACCATTCTTGGTCTGGAAAGACAAATCCTGTGGAGACACGGAACTCCAGAGAGGATTGAGTCAGACAATGGAACTCATTTCAAGAACAATCTTGTAAAAAACTGGGCCAAAGAGCACGGCATCGAGTGGATATTCCACATTCCCTACTATGCACCAGCTGCAGGGAAGATCGAACGCTACAACGGTTTGCTGAAAACCACTCTCAAAGCCATGGGGGGTGGATCTTTGAAGAACTGGGAGAAACATTTAGCACAAGCAACCTGGTTGGTGAATAGTAGAGGTTCAGTGAATCGAGCTGGACCTGCCCAATCAGATTTGTTGCGAAAGGAGGAAGGTGATAGAGTTCCTGTTATCAGAGAAAAGAATCTGTTAGGCAAAACTGTTTGGGTATTTTCTCCTTCAGGAGAGGCCAAACCTGTCCGAGGGGTGGTTTCTGCTGAAGGTCCTGGTCACACCTATTGGGTGATGCAAGAAAATGGTGAAATTCAGTGTATTCCACAAAGAAATCTAACTTTGGCTGAGAGAGGTTAAATTCAGAGTGTTGCACAGATACAGCATCGCGCCCAAGAGGAGAGTCCATGAGATCTACGGTGCACGAACCCTGAGAGCCCTGAGTCACCTGAGAGTCCCTGTTCCTTCCTTCGCTCCATCTGCGAGGAAACAAGCTGTTTGCTGTTTTTTCCTGTGATTTGACTCTTTTGAATCATCTACATCTGAGATAGCCGGAATGGACTATGGTCTTTATTCACCTATTGTTGTAGATATTATTTTAGATTAGATAAATGGTAGTAGCAGCCAATGGAATTGTTTAGAAGGGGTGGACTGTGATGGTTTGAAACTGTCTTTTTAATTTTTCCTTGCAAAGTTCAGAACAGAGAAAGTGAAAGAATGTAAATAAGTCACTATTGGGTGTAAGAAAGCAAAATACTGATTGTTCTAAACACTTCCATTGGATAGATAGAAATGTTTAAGAACTATTACCCAAAACAAAGTGGGCTCTCTGCACATTCTGCGTTCGGCAGTGGGGGCAGTTGCTGGGCTGTCTGGCTGCTGTTTCTTCTTCTCTTCTGGCTGAAGATAACAGCTAAGTTAACAACTTTCTGCTTAACTAACTCTGCTTCTCTGTCCAGGGGGGTCTGGGAGGAAGCTCCCGGGAGAGAGAGAGGCCCCTTTGGGAGGGTCCCCTTGGGGGGAAGCAAAGGGAGATCGGTTGTGCTTTTCTGTTGATTGTATATATTTGTAAATGTTGTGAATTTTGTATATTTGTACATATTCATTGCATTTCATTGTAGATTTTAGACTCTGCTTGTAAATACAGCCTTCATTTGCTTCCAGACTGAGCTAGCCTGGTTATTGTTGGTGGGGGGGGGAATTTCAGCTCACACCGACACACCCCGTCTGTACCTTTTTCCGACGTGGGGTTCCTGGGTCCCAATACAGGATGTGGGACGTGACCTCACACCCAGCTACTGCTGCTTTTGCCTTGCAGTGCCACTCCTTTTGAGGGTCACAAATAGTCGCATAGCAACTCGTCTCTGTGCCAGCTTCTGCCACAGCTTCTCAGCATAGCCTGTCTTCTCGCTGCGATGCAATTAGATCCTTAATAGAGACGTCCTGATTTGTCCCGGTTCGGGCGCCAAATGTAGGAGATTGTCCAGAGTCAGGACACGGACTCAATACGAGTTAAAGTCCTGCTCAGCCAGAGTCAAGACACAGGCCCAATATGAGTTCAGAATCTTGCTCATTTATTATTATAAGACACAGGCTTTTATAGTATTATTGCTGTCCACGTGGGTAACATTAGCCTGCAATTGGCTAACATACATTGTTCACACACCCTTTACTGTACGCTGATTGGAATATGGTATCAGCAATGTTTTTCTGCCTTGCAGTTCCAACACCTGGCTTCATCTCCTGTTTACTGCTCTGCCAAGCTTTCTCTTATCAGCCTCTCAAGGACAAGTCAGCCTGTTTATAGTCAGTATAGCTTGGCTTGCACATCTCATGGCCTTTTATGTTCTGGCCATTTCTCTACATCAATGTCCTTAAATTGAGGGGCCCAGAACTGGACACAGTACTCGAGGTGTCTTCCCTGTTCCTGGTGGCCACACTATTCTTGATGCAGGCCAGAATGCCATTGGCCTTCTTGGCCACCTGGGCACACTGCTGGCTCATGGTCACCTGGCTGTCAATCAGTACCCCCAGGTCCCTTTCTGTTTGGCTGCTCTCCAGCCTCTCCAGCCCCAGCCTGTAGTGCTGCACGGGGTTGTTGTGGCCAAAGTGCAGCACCCGGCACTTGGACTTGTTAAATGCCATCATGCTGGACTCTGCCCATCTGTCCAGTCTGTCAAGGTCCCTCTGGAGAGCCCTTCTACCCTCTAACAGATCAACACCTGCTCCCAACTTGGTGCCATCTGCAAATTTACTGATGACTGATTCAATCCCCTCATCCAGATCAGCAATAAAGATATTAAACGGGTTGGGGCCCAGAACTGATCCCTGGGGGTCACCACTAGTGACTGGCCTCCAGCTGGATGTGGCACTATTCACCACGACTCTCTGCCTGAGACTCTGGGGGATACTTTCTTTGTTGGCTACGGGCAACATACAGCTCTTGCACTATATCATTTTTCAAATACTGATCTTCAATCATCTGTACCCATTCCTGTAATTTGGAGATACTGTGCAACCGAGCAACAAACCTGTATACAATAGTTTATAAATTTGTATATAAGTTACGCATGTGGCAGGATTCCTAAATTAATAAAATAGATTATATTTTGTCTATTTCCTGCCTGCATCCCTTTATCTGTAATATTTATTGGTGCAGCAGGCTGCAGGGTGCTCAATGGCACAGTATCTCCATAATATAGGATGTGAAATCAAAGTCGTTGACTTGGAATGGGCTAGGGAAAATTGGAATCAAATGGGACTAATTTTACAGAAATTAGAAGAGAGTACCACAGAGATTTACTGTGACTCAGTGACCGAAAGGGATCCTGCTTAATTCAGGCACAGGAACAAGCTAAAACCTTCCAGAAAGGGTATGAGGAAAAGATTCAGTATTTGGAAAAGGAATTGAAAAGAGAAAGAATACAAGCAGAGAGACTGGGAAATGCTGGAAAGGCAATGTAGCTTTAAGAGCTCAGGCGGCAAAAGCCACGATTCAAACCCCAGCAATATCAGACAGGGAAGTGATGAAAACCTTGCCGGAGCCATGCCGATCTAAAGAAAAGCTGCAGAGAGCGAGTCCCTCCCTGGAGCTGCACAGATCTAAGGGGAAGCCATGTAAACTGAGAACGGTGGTGGCTTATTCCGAATCAGAGATAGATTGCCCAGAAACTAGTTACACGGAGTTAAGCTCCGCTGAAGATGAGAGTGTACAACCAAAGCGTGTATGCCCCATAATAAAGAAAGAGCCTTGGTTGGGTCCTAATCAGGACTGAACGAAAACGCTCCTTAAACCGCATACAAGCACCCAATTGCATGAGTTGCGGAACAAATTTTCTGGGGAAGAGAATGATAGCGTAACAGAGTACCTCTGGTGCGTCTCCCTGAGAGGCGGAGACACGATTTTGTTGGACGCCCAGGAGGCATCCGGATTCTGGGGTCCGGGGTCTTTTTAGCAACGGGACCTGAGGGAATACAAAGCATTACAGCTAGGGTAGCCTTTTGGGCTGGTGGGCTGCGTTACGGAGACAGAGAAGAACCTACAGTGATCCCAATAGGAAATTTAGGGGAACTGCATTTAGGGGTTCAAAAGACAGCATGCCTACAGGCTATGAATGACCGAAGGAGCTATCAAATACCTATGAGCACGCCCGAAAATCTGGATTTTCTCCGACTATTTATTAGAGGTTTACTGAAGGGTTTAAAAACGCTCGCAAAAACCATCAGGGAAAACATGGGAAAGATTATTGAGAATAATAGCAGTTCACAAATACAAAGCAACACGTAATGACGTGGACAGAATTTTGTGAAAAAATAACCTCATATGGTCGGAAAATTGGTTGTTCTAACCCTGTAACCAAACAAGTTTCGCCGGACAAGGTAAACACTATTTCCTCTCCCAGCCGCGCGGCAAGAAGCTCCTTCCCCTTAACCAGTCCTCTCTTCCCAGCCCACACAGTAGCGCAGAAATGCTGCGACACCGCACTGAGACACGCTGGATGAGTCAGGAATTCAAAAGTAGATCCTCTGCCCGTTACGTAGGCAAGCGATTGCACTGGGTATGTCTCCTGATGTTATAAAGCATGTACTCGACTGGCAAATAAAGTCAATGATACGGACGTTTGGGGGAAACCAGCGAAAGTGCAGCCGCAGCAGCAGCCCGCGCCCTGTCGGAGGTTTGTTCTGCCACCTCGCTAAGCAAGAAAGTTAACCCTTTCGCACCTCATTATTGGGAATCTACTAACAATACAAAAAAATAGATGCTGCGGTAACTGACCCAGGCCTCTCTTACCGCCTTGTAAATGCATGTCAATGGTCTGCCAACGACGAACCTTTTATCTTGATTCCAGTGGGATCCAGTAGGGCTGAGGTTAAATTTCTCATAGACACTGGAGCCCAATTAAGCGTTTTAAATGAACAGCAAGATAAAAGCCTGGGAATTCAGCCATCCCGTAAAAGAAGAAGGATACTGGGTGTTACAGGAACACCTAATATATGCTATTTAGCCAAAACATGGGCATGACTTCTAGGAGATAAACGCAGCACTTTAGTAGAAGCTGCCCTAAGACCCCTACCTACGGGGCTTTGATGGGCTGGCCAGCAAAAAGTGGCACCTTCCCAGTGGGTCATTATGGAATTTTGGGAGCTATGGGGTGGAGTTAAAGAGGGTGAGAACTGCCTATGTAAACACCCTACAAGTTGCTCCAGCATTGCTCCAAAGCTAGCATCACTTGTGTGCCTCAGTACTCATTACCTGTGGAGCCAGGCAAGGAATCACTGAGGTGATTTTTGACCTGGAAAAGAGGCAAATAATCAGACGAACTCACTCTTGATACAATTCTCCAATTTGGCAAGTTTGCAAGACAAATGGGCAATGGAGACTGACTGTTGATTGCAGGAAATTAAATAGCAATACTCCTCCTCTAGCAGTGGCAGTACCCAGCCTGACTTCAGTGGTAACATCAATCCAAGCTGTATCCCATGCCTGGATGGCATCACTGGACATCTGGGACATGTTTTTCATGATTCCACTGAGGGAGGAAGATAAGCCTCAGTTTGCTTTCACCTGGCAAGGTGTTCAATATACTTTTAATTGTCTCCCACAAGGGTACAAGCATGCACCCACCATTGCCCATAATACTCTGGAGGCACTGCTTGACACAGTCAAGGTCCCAGAGGGTATTGTGATCTACCAATACATAGATGACTTATTAATTGGTGGGGACAACAAGGAAGAGGTGGGCTTGGTAGCAGAAGCTATGTGGGAACTGTTAACCCAGAATGGGTTAGAAATCCCACCTGCTAAGTGTCAAGGTCCAGGGCAAGAAATTAAATTTTTTGCAGCTTGGTGGGTGGCAGGTGCAGTAGCAATGCCAAATGATGCACTAGAGGAAATTGAAAAGAGGCTAGTACCTGCCAGTAAAAAGGAGATGCAAAGACTAATGAGGACCGTGGGGTACTGGAGGAAGCATATTCCTGGCTTCTCTGTAATTGCTTGTCCCTTGAATGATCTGCTAAAAAATCACAGAGCATGGGACTGGACCCCAAAACATACAGAAAGCCTAAAAATCCTAAAGGACGAATTAAAGGCTTACCAGAGATTAGGTCCATTGCATCCACAGAATGCTCTGAGGGCCAAATGAGGCTTCTCTGAGCATGCCTCATATTGTGGCATTTTTCAAAAGGGACCCAAAGGTCCCAATAGAGCTCTCTTATTTTCCTCTACATCTGAGAAAAGGTATTCCAAATGGCAATTCCCTCACTAGAGTGATGAAAGCAGCAGAGAAACTGCATACCACTCAGGAAATTGTAGTACAAGGCTCTTTCCCTTTGCTTAAGGCAATCCTTAAGGGAGCCACTCCACCTGAGGGGGTGGCACAAAAGGCCACTGTGAGGAAATAGTATGCCTATTTGGAGGGAATTGCACAACTCATGCCTCTAAGAGAGGACTCTAATAAAGTGTCCAAACTCCAGCAGCCAGTAAATCCAGACACAACCGTATTGGGTCAGCTGTACAGGCCATCTCCAATTGATGTAGCTCCAGAGGTGACCACAGGCTCCAACACAGAGGGAAGGTGGTTCACAGATGCATCCTCCCAAAGGGTAGGATCACTGCGGTGTTACAAGGCTGCAGCTCTGGAGATTGCCACAGGAAACACTGTAACTGAAGAGGGTGAAGGCAATGCACAAGTGGGAGAACCACGTGCACTCATGTTGGCTGTAGAGAATGGTGCTAAAGCCATCTTTACTGATTCATACGGCACGCTTAAAGGTGCCATGGAGTGGATCTGTCAGTGGGAGGCAAATCAGTGGGAGATAGGCCACACCAAGGTCTGGAGGGCTGAATACTGGCAAAGACTAAGGATGAGGAGAAGGCTGAGATTCTAAATACCTTCTAAATACCTTCTTTGCCTCCATTTTCAACAGTAAGGCAGGAGGACTTCAGGATAACTGGCCTCCTGAGCTGGTTGATGGGGTCAAGGAGCAGTGTTGTACTCCTGAAATCCATGTGGAATTAGTTCGAGACTTCTTGAGTCACTTGGATATTCACAAGTCCATGGGACCTGATGGGATTCATCCTAGGGTGCTGAAAGAGCTGGCAGATGAGCTGGCCAAGCCTCTCTCCATCATTTTCCACCAGTCCTGGCTCACTGGAGAGGTCCCAGAAGACTGGAAACTGGCCAATGTGACGCCCATCCACAAGAAGGGACGAACAGAAGAACCTGGGAACTACAGGCCTGTCAGCCTGACCTCAGTGCCAGGGAAAATCATGGAGCAGATTCTCTTGGGGGCAATCACTGCATACCTGAAGGATAGCCAAGGAATCAGGCCCAGCCAACATGGATTTAGGAAGGGCAGGTCCTGCCTCACCAACCTGATCTCCTTCTATGATCAGGTGACCAGCCTGGTGGATGTGGGAAAGGCTGTGGATGTAGTCTACCTGGACTTCAGCAAGGCCTTTGACACTGTCCCCCACAGCAAACTCTTGGCCAAACTGGCAGCTTGTGGCTTGGACAGCAGCACTCTGCGCTGGGTTAGGAACTGGCTGGAGGGCCGAGCCCAGAGAGTGGTGGTGAATGGTGCCACATCCAGCTGGCAGCCTGTCACTACTGGTGTCCCCCAGGGATCAGTGCTGGGCCCCATCCTGTTCAATATCTTTATTGATGATCTGGATGAGGGGATTGAGTCCATCATCAGTAAATTTGCAGATGGCACCAAGCTGGGAGCAGGTGTTGATCTGTTAGAAGGTAGAAGGGCTCTGCAAAGGGACCTTGACAGGCTGGACAGATGGGCAGAGTCCAACAGGATGGCATTCAACAAGTCCAAGTGCCGGGTGCTGCACTTCGGCCACAACAACCCCATGCAGAGCTACAGGCTGGGGTCAGAGTGGCTGGAGAGCAGCCAGGTGGAAAGGGACCTGGGGGTACTGGTTGACAGGCACCTGAACATGAGCCAGCAGTGTGCCCAGATGGCCAAGAGAGCCAATGGCATCCTGGCCTGCATCAGGCATAGTTTGGCCAGCAGGAGCAGGGAGGTCATTGTACCCCTGTACACAGCACTGGTTAGGCCACACCTTGAGTACTGTGTCCAGTTCTGGGCCCCTCAGTTTAGGAAAGATGTTGAATTGCTGGAGCATGTCCAGAGAAGGGCAATGAGGCTGGTGAGAGGCCTTGAGCACAAGCCCTATGAGGAGAGGCTGAGGGAGCTGGGATTGTTTAGCCTGGAGAAGAGAAGGCTCAGGGGAGACCTCATTGCTGTCTACAACTACCTGAAGGGAGGTTGTAGCCAGGAGGGGTTTGGTCTCTTCTCCCAGGCAACCAGCACCAGAACAAGAGGACACAGTCTCAAGCTGCGCCAGGGGAGGTTTAGGCTGGAGGTGAGGAGAAAGTTCTTCACAGAGAGAGTGGTTGGCCATTGGAATGTGCTGCCCAGGGAGGTGGTGGAGTCACCATCCCTGGAGGTGTTCAACCGGGGATTGGACGTGGCACTTGATGCCATGGTTTA
Source organism: Indicator indicator (assembly GCF_027791375.1). Taxonomy (NCBI): domain Eukaryota; kingdom Metazoa; phylum Chordata; class Aves; order Piciformes; family Indicatoridae; genus Indicator; species Indicator indicator. The sequence continues at coordinate 57,070,835 of NC_072053.1, read as the reverse complement.
GATAGGCATGAGGGGTAGGGTGACAGGTTGGACTCGATGATCCTTGAGGTCTCTTCCAACCTTCTTGATTCTTGATTCTTGAAATAGGCTAGTCAAAATCCATCAAAGTGGGATGGGTCAAAGAACCTTCCAAAAACGAAACCCCTGCTGCAAAATGGAACCAGCGGGTTGACTACCTGGCAAAAATCAATGTGGTAATGAGGGGAAAGACTGGGAGAGATTGGCTGAGTGGCTCCACACTAAAAGAGGCCACTCAGGCAAAGCTGATCTCTACCACAAATGCAGGTCCTATGGATGGCCAGTTTCCATGGCAACATGTGAAACTATCATTTCAGCTTGTCCACAATGTAGGATAAGGCTGAAGGCCAACCACCCAAACCTGGCACCAGCCCAACATATCAGACAGGATAAGACTCTTTGGAGTACCTGGCAAATTGATTATGTTGGCCCCCTGAAGCCATCACATGGAAAGAAATACATCCTCATAGGAGAAGAAGTGGTCTCAGGATTGACCATGGCCTCAGCTACCAGTGTGGCCACAGGAGCCCAAATAACTGAAGTTCTAAAGCAATGGTTCAGTGTCTTACCAATGCCTGAATGTATCCAGAGAGACAATGGATCACACTTCACTGTGACCACAGTACAAGACTGGGTTCAAGGTGAAGGGGTTAAATGGGTGTTTCATACTCCATACTACCCACAGGCAAACGGTATTGTTGAAAGGACAAATGGTCTCATCAAGAAACATGCAAATGTTTCCCGAAGCAGCTGGCTTCGGGATTGGCCCAGGAGGTTTTTATCATCAATAACTGATGGGGAATTTACAAAAGGCAAAGCCTTTTGTCCCACTGAACCAATAATAGAGACCAACCATGTATCAAATGGGCCAAAGGATAAATCCCTATCCCAGATAAAGGTGAGCCAACCCATACTGGTAAAGCTGCCATCCATTGGCATTGTGCCCATGATGCTAGCCAAACTCAGAGGCTTATATGCTTGGGAGGCTTTGGATGGGAATGGGAAGACACACCACATCAGTGTGCGGTGGATAGTGTGTGATTATTGACTAACTGCCCAGCCTGTTTTCTTTGCACTGTGGCCAGTTTTGTCTCCTTACAGGATTAAGACCATATTGAAGATGGGGCTCTGACCTGCAGGAAAGACACCACAACTTCCATAGAGTTATGAAGAGCTCCAGTGAAGTAGCTATTGGTGTGAAGAAAGAGGAATACACACCAACGGGGTGGCAAAAGATACCAGGCAGAATTCTCAAATGTGTACCCTAAATATGTCACTGCAAGGAAGGACTCAGAGTAATTGTTGCTCTGAAACTGGACTCAAGTCAGAGCAATTGATGCTCATGATGTAGAGCAATTGATGCTCAACTCAGAGCAATTGTTGCTCTGCTACCGGATGTGATTCAGAGCAATTGATGCTCCCAGCCCGGACTCAGCTTCGAGCAATTGTTGCTCAGCCAGGATTGCCCTGACCTCTTGAGATTATTATTACATTGTTATACATAATGTGCATTGTCTCCTCACTCATCAATTTCATTGCATGTATTGCACACGAAGACCCAGGTTAAAGGTACCCACTTGATCTGTACTGGAAAATGATAGTCCACAAGGAGCACAGACAAGCCTACTAGACTGCAACCCCTTTTAACTTTGGAAGCAAGAGGTGATTGCCCACAACTCCAAGGGGCCATGGCCAACGTTGTGCCAAAACGCCAATGGAGTGGAATGTGGCAATGTATCCAAGACCCCGAACCCCGTGGAGTCAGGGAAGGGGGTGACGATCAGGAAGTGTGGGAAGAGGGGTAAGGAGGAAGGCACCTCCCCCCTTTCAAGGCAATGTCAGCTGACACCTGGGCACCTTCCACCAAGTCACATGTCAGGGTAGAGCCCTGGGCCAGTACAATAGAGAACCTGATGCTGGTCAGTTTCTTGCCCTTTTTTGGGCATGTGGAACATGATCTGTGGCATTTGTGACACAGAACATTTGGCCCATGAGCTGACATAAAATGGGTTTGCTAGAGAGCACTGAGGGTTCTTCCTGGGATTTTCTCTCCCCACATGTGTGGACTATACTCTGCAGTCAGGATGGATTCCTTGAGAAACAGAGACACTAGGAGGACTGCGCACGACTGGATTCAGGGTTGTGAGTATATTCGGCACCTGCCTGAGTCTCCAGGGAATACCTTCTTTGTTGGCTAGGAGCAACATACTGCTCTTGTGCTATATCACTTTCCAAATACTGATCTTCAATCATCTGTACCCATTCCTGTAATCTGGAGATATGCAACTGAGCGACAAACCTGTATACAATAGTTTATAAATTTGTATATAAGTTATGCGGGAGGCAGGATTCCTAAATTAATAAAATAGGTTATATTTTGTCTATTTCCTGCCTGCACCACTTTATCTATAACATATCCATTGCTAGCACCTAACGCTTATATTTCACGCTTCAGCATTTCAAAAAGACCTCAGGTAGTTTTACAAACTTCAGAAGTATTACAGAAAAATATTTCCATTGATGTTTTAGAATTAAAATGCATACTTTCAACTCATTACTGAGTAACTGAAAACTGTTGTTTTGCTTTTATGACAGATCTTCAGGTGGTCTGCATCCCCAATGCTGCTTATTCATGACAATGTATGGAAACATGTAAAGAACATTTTCTTTCCAAGTTTCTAAAAAGGCTCCAAAAAATGAAAAGTATTTCTAAATTAAGGAAAGTAGAAGGTAGTACTTCCTTACTAAAAAATCAGAAATATGTCATTTAAAGAAAATTAGCATGGATTAAAAACCTGGAAAGCAAAAGTATAGTGGTGCAACTTTTTAAGCTGTAATTCATCACTGCTCTTGAAATAGAACCATGTTATTCTTCCTTCAATTTGACTAATACTGAGATTTAGATTTTAGTTTTATTTTCTCATATTTTGTTCTATTCTTTTAAAATTTTTTATATTGATCTCAATAATTTCCTTTTTTCAACAATGGAAAATATGAATGCTTCACACCATATTCCTGAGAAAGATTTTTATATTTGGTGCTTTGAAGTGATCAATACATTTAAGTACATTTACAGAGAGTTTTGCTAAGCTATTCTTGCTAAGGAAGACTGTGCTACCCTTCTATGTTATAATTGTAGTATACTTTTTCCTGATTAAACAATGTGGATTTTAATATAGGCATAGAGTTAAAAGCATGCATATTCCATTTTAGTGTATCGATCTCTTATACACTAGACACAATATCTGATTATATTTCTGTCCAAAGCATGTATCTCTAAAACAATGATGACTAGTAGAAATATATAGGTAGAGGGAGCACAAATCCGGTTACTTCGTTTGACAATGGGAAGTTTAATCTATCAGTCATCTCATATGTCTTTTCTATATCCAATAATGAGGTCTATGCAGGAAGTGGAAATCTTTTTTAAGATAGACTACTGCAACAGGACAAATGGGACACTGATATAGTGATTACATGGATTATAAATATCTACTTCAGAAACAGGTGATTTCAAAATACAGTGATGTCAGCTGTCTTCCTGACAGTCTTTTCACATATCTTTTATGACTAAGGACTCCCTGCCATGCAACTGTTTGTTGTGTTTTTCATATGTTTGTTTGTTTGACTGTAACACATGACATCAATGCAAAGAAACAAAATTAGTTATTTTTGAAAGCAGTTACAAGTTTTATGTACTTCATAGGATTGTTGAACAGTTTGGATTGGAAGGACCTTAAATGCTGATAATCAAGGCTTAAAGCTTCGGGGCTTTATCTAACCATAAACTTGGAAAAACACTAAACCAGTTCTGTTAGTCAATTCTCAGCTTTAAAAGGGAGTAATACTAAGCAACTTCAAAACCATGATGCAAATTTTAGTTACCTGGTGTTCTAAAGAGCTTTATTTTTGTCAAATGTGACAAAATGTTCTTTTTCCTTTTAAGGTTAAAAATTCATATACTCTTTAAGAATGTATGTCTCTTCAGTAGATTAATTGGTTCCATACGGGAAAAGCCTGTGCAAGAGGCAGTGAAGACAATGACATAAATCAAGATTAATGTTAAGGAACCTTACAAAATATTCCCAAATCCTTAACAAATGTGATTTTTTGCTGTGGGATGTCTCCTGTGGTGTCCTTCAACTTAGTACTAAGATTGTTTACTGCACTCAGGCATATGCAGTTGTGTTGGTGTGCATTTCCTGAGAAGCCTGAAACTGAGAGCAGAGCTTAGTCTAGCTTAGAGACAGCTGCACTAGCAAACACTCTGCTTAACCTCTGCAGTATATTGGTCTAGAAAATGGCTCAGGAATACATCAACATAATTACAGAAGAACTGTCTTGAACTTACAGCTGGAAATTTCACATCACACCATCTAAATTTTATATCTTTGCACCATCAATCTTCAGTGTTTTTAATTCAAGATCACCTAACATTTTTAAAACACAAATACGCACAACGCATAACTCTACTGCTAAGCAGCAGTTAAGAGAGTGAAATGCTGCCATTTTTCATTTCTGTAAATAAAATAAAATAAAATAAAATACTATATAAAATTGTGGATTATCCCCAAATTAGAAGCAACTAAGTACAGAATACATGAAAAAAAGAGGAATGTGCCTCTTGGGCTGGGATGCTAGAAAATAATAACAGCAATCATGAATTAACTCACAACTTTCCTTCAGGGCACTTACTATTTCTCTGATTGCAATATTTTTATGGATTATCTTCTCCTGTCTTATGACTAACTTGTGATTTATCGATAATGGGGAATGAGAGCTCCCAGTGAGAAAAAGAAAATACAGTTATCATCTGGAATTTAGTTGGAGTGGGGAGAGAGAGTTAAGCTTACTAGAGAGAGGAGGACAAGGGAAACAACTACAAACTACATGGAGATGCCTAGAGAGGCCCATACTAGCATAATACAGTCAATGAGATGTTCGGCTGTCAGCACTTAAAGTTGTGCCTCCATATTTAGGATATGATGTTGGCTTATACTTCCACAAAAGGGAAGAACTTGTTTCTCCAGGATAAGTCCTGAGGGTGCACTCTACTAATTGTATTGGTTTGTACAAAATACCATATTCAGTTCTTTGGATCTTTAGGGAACTTGGAGGCATGTCAGCTCTACTGTGACATAAAATATATATCTACCATTGCTAACAGAGAACACAAGACTGAAATCTCTATGGGAAAAGGGAATCCTTTGCAAACATGTTCTGTGTGCCAAATGGTCATGAGACATACTTTGTCTGTATGCATAAAGCCTGCTACTTAACTTGGAAAAGGAAGTAAAATACAAGCCTTTTTAATTGCTCTCTTTCTGCTCAGGAAGGAAAGGAGCCACTGTGCTATCTCTTTGGGAATTTTTTTCTTTTTCTTTTTTTTTTTTTTTTTTTACACATGTGTGGTGATTAGGGAGGATGGTTATTAATTTACAAATTATGAAATATGAATTATGACAATTATATTTGTATTATTAAAAATATTAATAACCTATTGATCACCTTATATATTGATTCTAATGCACAGTTGTGAAAATATATTCCATAACTAGTTTAGTATATACAATTTGACCCAATTAGGGTATTTGCAGAATTAGTTTCTATTAAGGGAACGAAGGGTGCAGTTCCGCTGCTTGTTCACTAGATGGAAACTCGACAAGACTCTTGGCGGCTGTAACTATGTACAGAGAAGTTTCCAATGCTATCAAGAGGCAATTCAAGATGGAATACCACACAGCTAGGCGCAGGTGCTTTGAATTGAATGTTACTGAATGTTGCACATGTGAAAAGATACACTGTGTCTGTCTTTGTAGCGAGGCAAGTCACTGGATCACGCTGGTTGCTTGTTGTCTGTCTGCCTGGGGCTGGTCCATCTGGGCAGGGGAAGGTTCCCAGGGCTGAGGCTGCAGCTGAGTCACTGGTGGGCCATGGGGGTGCTTTCCTCCAGACAGTGACTTTCTTTCTACTTCTGCCTCCACAGAAGGGGTGAGGCTTTCTTTCTCCTCCTGTGGCCATGGGAGGGGCGACTTTCTTCCAATTGGCAGCTTCCCTTGGCAGGGTGATCCTACGGTGCAACTGCAGTGACCGGGAACTGGCAGGATTGGTGCGGCTCCCTGAACAGAGTTGGCCCGGCAGGGCTGGTCCAGGGAAGTGGTCCTACACGGCAGGGCCGAGTCCTTCGGGGACGGTCCTTGCGGTCAGGGTAACGGTTCCTGGTGGGCGGGGTCGGCTGTGTCCGATCTTCAGGGAGGGGGCACGTTATACGGTGATTCCCCCTTGCTAGGCTCGAAGTGAGCTGACAGTGCCAAATCTCTTGGCGACTGCTTCCCATTAAGTTGAAAATGCAGTCCTCAAGGAGAGGATGTCTTCTCTCTCTCTCTCGGGACCCCCCAGGTTACTTTACCCTGATGGCACAGGGCTGTGGTGCGGTGACAGTAGATCCGCTTGTTTCCCACAAACAGTGGGGGTCATGCAAGGCGCGTTACTGCTGATCAGCTAGACTGCCTGGCTTGGGCTAGTCCCTCCTCCTCTGGACTAAAGCTTACCCTCGGGGTTCCAGTCCTCTCGAAGACGCAACTGGGCTTATGACGCTGGCTTTCGTAGCTTCAGCAAAGGGATCTCCTTTGCTGGTTCCTCGAGCAGCTTGGGGAGCTGGCTTCTTTCTGTGTTGCAGAGGCCTCTAGTATGCTTGCATGTGGGAGTGAGAAGACCTAGGCACTGCAAGCTCATGTAGCTCGACCAAAGCGAGACAAAGCAAAAGGAGAGAGCAAATTGATAAACAAGCGGGGTAATACTTATAGATTTCTCGAGGCTGGATCTGGCCAATTGGCACACTTGTCAACAAACTGCTTTAACCTATAGAAAGGGTGAAGCTAGAATTATGCTTTTAGAAAGAGCACGAGCCATGCGATGGGTGCATGTAGTTTACCCCTTCAAGAGACAGGTTGGTGCCTGGGCCTTTGTCCCCCACTCCAGGAAGGAGGGTGGAAAGGGGAGACTTGCCAAAACATGTTGGGACAAGTTTGCTGGTATTTGGGGGCATAATTCTGGGCATATCATGCCTTCACCACACCATGCAATTGTGTGTTCCTTTTCTTGCCATGAGAGGCTGTAATGAAGAATACTTCTAGCTGGACCCTTGAAACAGCAGTTTTAATCCCAGGAAAAAGCATTACCATTATCCATGTGCTTTTTGAAAAGAAAGCAACACAGAGCAGAGTTGATGCTGCGGTATTTATTACACAACTGTATGTGATCTGCAAGTAGAAAATGGGAACATGCTGTGCAAAATGTCCGCTTTTGTCTTCTCTCTCACTAAACCACTCCAGTTCTGTGTAGAAAGAAAAAGGCTTCTAAATGAGTCTAAAATATACAATTACTTCAGCAGATGTAGAACTGCTTTTTTTTTTAAAAAAATCTTTTCTGAAGCTCTGAGGGCAAAGTCCAAGGCTGCACATTCAAAATAAGAAAAAAAAAAATCCCAGTAAAATAACCATGGAAAATTGAATAATCACCCAAGGGGGAATTCTGTAATATGATACAGGTGTTCACACAACTGCAAAGGATGTAACTAATTCTGCTAAGGCTTAACATGCTCTGTACTGGTGACAAACATTAACTTCTAAGCTTCTTGAAAAGAGCTGTAACAGGCTATGCCACACAAATGTTTCCTTTTATTTCTTCATAGATCTGTAATTTATATGGATATACATACTTGGTATATTGTGAGATTACACATTCATTTTTATTAATTAAGTTGGCTTTGTTAATCACTAAACAGTAGTGATTGCTTTTGTCTGGTAAATATTTTGAGATCACTTCAAACTGAAATGGGAGGATTCATCATAATAAATTTATAGAATTTTATTAACATTTCAGTTTAAAAAAAGCTGAAAATACGTTATTACAAGATATTTTTACTCTCCTGTAAACTAGAAACTGAAAACTGAAGCTAGTTATTTTCTGAATGGGACACTCTAAAGGCAAAATAGGAGTCAGGAGGCAAGCAGTGGTAGCAGCTATAACTATCCCTGTTGCAGAAAGCTACCGCCGTTCTGCAACGCTTTGCAAGATATGAATCTGTCATTCAGAGTGAAGTGCTGTGAATACTCCAATGTCTAGTCTCAAATGGCTTGAATCACTGTTACAGTTCATATTCTATTCTTTTAGTAAAGGTACATAAAGGTGAGAACTGAATTATTTTTCCTTAATTGGTGATTAAGGTCAGGAATATAGACAAGTCAACACAATGATGGTTTTTCTAGTACCCTAGTAAGCTTCTAGTAAGCTTCAGGCCAAGGTGTGGCTTTATTAATCTTTGCTTCACACCAGAGAAGTAAACAGTATCACTAACAACAGATAGATGTAACTGGGTAAGGGCAATGTTAGCTGAAACTGCATTAGAGAAAATACCTATATAGGTTTGTACCTATACCTATATATAGGTTTGCACCTATATATAATCAAATTTTTAATATTCACATTTTGTTTCTTGAGCAAATTCAGGTTTAAGTAAGTTCTGCCTTCTTGGCCTTTTTCCTTACTCCATATTGACCTACCATATTGACCTTCCTATAATCTTTATTTAATTGATACACGAGCTGCGGCAAACTGTTGAACTGCATCTATTTGTGACTGAGTGATTGTCGTAAAATAAAGTAAGTAGCATCCACTATAGTTAAGGCTAAATGTTGATTTCCATCCCTCACAGGTAGCCAGTAAACTCATCAGGATCTTAGCTTGCATGAGGTAAGATCTGTGTTGACAAAGGTCAAACACCATCTGCTTTTTTCTGTTTAAATCTCAACCTTGCATTTGAGTTTCTAGTGCTGGCACCAGTAACTGACATGCTCTTGCCAACAAGGATTCTTCACTATTTAAACTTTTTTTTTTTTTTTCTTTTTCCTGGAGGGGTTGGGTGGTATGGAATGCAAAGGGGTAGGGGGTTGTGTGCCTGGTTGTTTTTCTGTTTGCTTGTTTGTTTGCTCTGTTTCTTTTTTTAAAAATCATTCATTTCCATTACTAAACCCCATAGAGAACACAGGTGATATGATGTCTGTTCATAGTAGAGATAATTTTTATATGCAGAACAACAATAATTAAAAGTGTCCCTTATTTGTTGCAACCTGGATCTTACTTGATAAAGTCATACTTTGATAATGTGATAATTTTCACAATAATTTTTTTTAATTACCAATTGGTCCAAAGATGTAAGCATATGCAAAGCCCTAGGACAGTGATAGATATGTGAGTGACTTGGGAATATGGCATCAATGTCAACCTTACTGCATGCCTGAAGCATTGTTGAACATATTATTTCTTTACAGAGTAACTGAAGACACAAGAACCTAGTGAAACTTTCCTCTAATGAATTTCGCCCTAGAAATCAGATAAATGAGTTTCTGGACCTTTAAACAGTGGTTCAAGTGCTTTTAAGCACTGCTTTGGGCCAGCAAGATTTCCCATATTGCCTGTGTATGTATTTTCCTTGACCTTAACATCCCTCTTCAGAATCAAAGAATATACCATTCTGAGTTATGAATAGGTGTCATGTTCTCATTAATACTCCTAACAGATCACTCACTTCTAACCATAACAACAAGCGTACTTTCATTGTTGTCCCACAGACTTGGCAGAGTGTATGTTAAGAAACAACACATTTCTTAGTAATGCTAATATTCGGCTAATCCCTGCATTTTATGTTTATTGAAATGTGATTATGCAGAAAATACCAACTAGTTTAGTTAAACCAATAAAAGGTTGGTTAGGATTCTAGGCCTCCAATTTAAAGACATTTTGTGACTTTTTTTAACTGCATGTGCCTAAAATTAGGCTTTTAGGGTTTATCTACCACAAATACCCTTGTCTCAATGAATCCTGAGCATCTGTCGTACTCACTGGAGTTTACTACGATGAAAGGCATTGACTTTCATTTTCCCCTGGTGATATCAAAGGAAGCTGCTACTCACTCACTAATCTAGCCACTCACTTTAAGGTGATCACTTTTAGATAAAGAGATTTTACAATTTTGGTTTGCACGCTTGCTAATGCAATGTCTTGTACAGTGCATAAACAGCCCTTATTATAAATGCCCTCTGTCTCACCAACTGTATCAGCAAATAATTTCTGATATTTTTAAATCCTCATAATTTTCAAGTATGAATGTAGATATACAGAGCATGACTTTTGTAAAGCAGTTAAGCATCAAAATTCCCTGCTACAGGGCTCCCTTAGGCAAAAAGTACTCCCATACTGTTAGAAATAATTGTAAAAGAACATGAACAAGGAATTGTCAGTTTTGAGTCAGAGGGTTAAAGGTCTTGCAAATTCTACACTGATTAAGAAAAATAATTTTCTTAATTTGTTCTTCTGACAAATCAGTGCATAACTATGAATATTTTCCATGTCTTCTGAAGTAACTGGTGCAAGAGATGGTCCAGTGCTAAATGTGGTTATCCTTAAAAAAAAAAAAATTAAAAGTGAAATTATAAAATAGTCTTGTACAATTTTAGTAGGTCCAATTTGTCTCTTATTATTGTTTTTCCATGATCCCAGTATTCCCAGTTGGAATTTAATTTGTGACTGCATTAAAAAATAAGCATTTTCCACTGTCATATTTAGATTTTGAAGTAAAACAAGAGACTAGGCTAGGTAGGAAGCAGAATTTTCTATTTAAAAGACATTAAAAATGGAGCTCCCTGATCTAATGCATAAATGCTGAATATTGTATGGAATACCTATCAGCCTCACCTCTGTGCCTCTGCTTACTGCAAAGGGGTTGGACTAGATCACCTTTGGAGTTTCGTTTCAACCCAGACCATTCTATGGTTCTATGATTCTACCATAATGTACATGTATGCAGAATTATATGTTATTCTTCTCCTGTCTGTGGTTTTAATGAAGTCTATCCATAACTGCTTTTAATTCCTCTATAATACAGGTTTGTAGAAATATGTCTGTACAGAAAGGATAACACAATAAAACATGGAATGGTCAGTCTTCCACCGCAATGTGCATTTTTGCTCACATATACAAAATATTCCTGAATTTCCACTCCTCTCCTGGATCCCAGCTGGAGGGTTCTCTATTGTTCTTATATTGGTGGACTTTGCAGTCCTAAAGGATAAGGGTCATGTGAAGAGTAAAGTTAGTACCCTGAATTTTAGGAAAGCAACCTTTCAGCTGTTCAAGGGGTCAGTCAATAGGAACCATTGGAAAACTGCCCTCAGGGACAAGGGAGAAGAACAGAGCTGGCAGACCTTTAAGAAAACTTTCAACAGAGCACAAGAGTTTTCAGTCCCCAGGTGTAAGAAATTAGCCAAGAAGGCAATGACTGGCATGGCTGAGTTGAAACCGTATGGTCAAACTAAAGGACAAAAAGGAATCACATGGGGAGCTCAAGCAGGAATCTTGGGAAGAGTATAGGGATGCTATCTGATGGTGCAGGGATGAAATTAGGAAGGCCAAGGCACAGTTGGCGCTCAACTTGCCAAGGGATGCAAATAATAATACTTCTGTAAGTATGTCAACCAGAAAAGGAAAGTCAAAGAAAATATACCCCCTATGATGAATATGACTGCCATCCTGGTAACAACAGACAAGAAGAAAGCTGACATACTCAACAACTCTTTTGCATTAGCCTTCACTGGTGACCTCTCTTCCTACGCCTCCCTGGTGGATGAACTGCAAGGCTGGGGTTGCCGAAACGTGATCATGGCACAAATCCTCCTAGAAGTTATGCTAAGGCACATGGAAGATAGAGTGGTGATTGAAGACAGCCAGTAATGCAATTCAAGATTTGCCACCAAGGGCAAGTACTGTGTCCTGTTCTGGAGTCCTCAGTACAGGAAAGAGAGGAATCTGTTGCAATGGGTCCAGAGGAGGTCCACAAAAATTATTAGAGCAGTGGAACACCTCTTCTGTAACGAAATGCTGAGAGAGCTGGGATTGTTCAGTCTGGAAAAGATAAGGCTCTGGGATGATTTTATTGAGGCCTTTTGGTACTTAAAAGTGGCTTATAAGAAAGATGTGGGCAGATTTTTAATAGAGGCTGTTGCTACAGGACAAGGGGTAATTGATTAAAAGTAAGTGAGGGTAGATTTAGAGTAGATATAGTACAGTAGATATAAGGCAGAAATTTTTTTATGTTGAGGGTGGTGAAACACTGAATAGGTTGCCCAGAGCAGTGGTAGATACCCTATTCCTGGAAATAGTTAAGGACAAGTTAAACTGACCTTTGAAAGACATGATCTAGTTAAAGATGTTCCTGGTCACTGTGGAGAGGTTGGACTAGATGACCTTTAAAGGTCCCTTCCAACCCAAACTATTCTATGATTCTTGCATTTTGAAAGGAGTAGAGATTAGTATCTCTACCAAGTTGATAACAAGACAGTCATGTGTCTCTAATAAACATCAAGCAGAGTTATTGTGCATCCTACATTTTGCAATAGAGGTTGATATTCTGGATATTGATACCAGAATATTAATATAATTTTGAAAATAATCATAAACCAGGCAATGACAAAAAATAATTTTGCCTATTGATCTCAGTTTGTTTTCACTGGATTTGTGTGTATGTATTCTTCCCCCTAGTTACTACTATATTCAGTTAATCCTGAGAATCTCCTTTTAAAACTGGGCAGTAACAAATATCCCCAGAACATAATTATTACTCAGAATCGATGTAATTATATAATATTTGCATTCAGCATAATTTGAATTTAGCTATAGGGAACCCCTGTGCAAACTAATCTTCCTTCATAAAAGTGAATAAACTGATAAAACTCCTGTTCCAAACAGTTCATAGATCATGGCACAAAGGATATTACTAATTCCAAATTGAGATGATTTGTGCCAGAGTTTTTTTCTGAAATTGCTCTATGGTAGTATATAAAATGGTACTGTAGGAATGCAAGGGACAGAGAAGAAAACAACAAGGAAATATGTAACAGATTTTCAGCAGCTGAAATCTATGAACAGTGGTAACACTGTCGCAAATACATCAATAATCTACTGAGATAAAATTATAATAGCTTGTGCTAAATGTAAGAGTGGTCAAATGGAAAAGATAAAGAGAATATGTTCCAATGCACAGACTTACGTAGGCAACTTGAAAAAAGTAAGAAGCAAAAAAATGTTTGTCCTCAAACTAAATTAGAAAATACACTTCCTTTGAAATTATAACCCCATCTAGTGGAACTTCCTTTTAATAGCTGATAGGATTGAATATATTCATTATTCTGACTTGAGTATCTTGTGTTTGAAAAGACTACCAAATAAAAGTTGGAGATTTCCAGGTTTGGCCTACACATGATTTCTTCTTGAAGTATATTGTCTTTGCCACCTTTATGATTAGTTTATCAGCAACACAAGGTTGATGTGTACAGGGAACTATATACTGTATCATTTGGATGATCTCTAAAAACACTTAGAGTAACACCACGGTAAAAAAAGTTAATGTGATGAGATTACTAATTTATTAATATGAAATTTGAAACATGAAAATTAATTTAATAATTACTATTAAAATTATTAATAACCGATTAATTACTATTTTATATACAGATTCTAGTGCACGATTGTGAGATATATCCCATAACTGGTCCCGTATGTACAATTTGAACCCAGTTAGAATATTTACAGAATTAATTTTGATTAAGGAACGAAGGGTTCAATTCCGCCGCTTGTCCACAAGATGGCATCTCGACAAGACTCTCTGAGGCTTAACTACATACAAAGTTCCAATGTGTCAGAGGTTTAAGCTAAGAACTGTAACGCGGCTTGGCGGGCGCTTTAAACTGAATGTTAGTGGGTGCTGCACGTGAAAAGATACACCGTCTTTTGTTCTTAGCGAAGCCAGTTGCAAGGCTCCAGCGAGCTCGCCGCTGCCTGCCCAGCTTGCTCCGGGGCTGGCTCCTGGGCTGGCTCCTGGGCTGGTCTGTTCCGGCGGGGGGCTCCCGGGGCTGAGGCTGTGGCTCAGCTGCTGGCGGACCCACGGGGAGGGCTTGCCTCCTGACGGTGACAGTGGGGGCAGCCTTCTCCTCCCGCGGCGGCGGGGGGGGCGGCGTAGACTTCTGCCGGTCAGCAAGCTCCCTTCTGGAAAGGGTTCGAGCGGCTCCCTCGGAGTGGCGGTGGGTGGTCCCGTGGCGCGGCTGCGGCTGCCAGGGCTGGTCCTTGCTGGAGGCTCAGGGCTTGAAGGGCCGGTGCGGCTCCCGGGGGAGCGGTCCTGCGGGGCAGGGCCGGCTGTCCCTCCTGGAGCTGCTGCTTGAGAGCGGAGGGGGCGGCGCAGAGCGGCTGCGGGGGACTGGGCCCTGTGGGCAGAGGCATGGGCGGTCCTGGCGGGGTCGACATGGAGTGGCTCCGGATGAAGGGGGGGCCGCGGCCGTGGCTGTGGCGGCGGCTTCCCCTTGGCTCGAAGTGAGCTGGCGGGACTCCCTCAGGGTAGTCCCGGCTTTGAGTTACGCTGGGATTTACAGGGCTGCGGAGCGGCGAAGTGGGCGGTTCCCTTTCCCGCGACAGCGGGGTCAGGCAGGATGCGGCTGGGCGCTGTTCCTCCTTTCAGGAGCTGGCACACACGGGGGTGTGGGTCGTCCGCCTGCTGCTCGTACTATAGCAGACGGTTGGACTTGCAAAACTCGGGCTAGTCCTTTCCCCGTCTGAGCTAAAGGCTTACCCTCGGAGGTCCAGTCGTCTTTAAGACACATCGGGCTCTCTTCTGATCCGGCGGGACTGGCAGATATGACTCTGGGGCTTCCAGAGAAGGACCCTCCTTTGCAGATTTCTGGGTAAACTGAGCTTTCCGGATTGCTGGTTTCCCTCCCTACTGCAGAGGCTGCTAGTATGCTTGTAAGTGGAGCTTGACAGAAGTAATAGCAAGGCGTTTAATAGCAAAGTCTATAGTGCTTAGGCAAAGAGGCAAAGAGAGAGATTGAGCAAAGAGAAAGTGACTTGTTTACAACTTGGGGTAATACTTGTAAGTTTCTCGAGGCTGGATTTGGCTAATGGGCAATCCTATCAACACGTAGCTTTAGCCCACAGAATACATGAAGATAGAATTATGCCCTTACTTGGCAGGATCACGAGCATCCCATGTGCATGTAGTCCTTTACCCCTTAGAAGGCAGGTCAGGTCGTTTGTGCCATCTGGTTGGTGCCTGATCTTGTCCCCCTCAGATCTGGGCTGAGTACGCACTCTGGAAAGTGGAAAGTGGAATGTGAGCTGGGCCAAGTTTTACAGTATTTGGGGCATAATTCTGGGTGTATGGTGCCCTCACCACAGTTATCCAGTTTTATGAGGTGTAAGTGATTACAGGTAGCAAAGTACAATGAGAAAGTCTCTGGAGTACATGGCTGAGTGGATTTCCTTCAAAGTTGTCAGTGGTTATAGGAAATTAATAAATTACAAAGGAGAAACTAATAGAAGAAAGTAATCTTCCCATAGTGAATGTTTGGGTCTAGGCTGTAACAAATTTGAGAAGATCAGTAATGATCTTCAGCTACACTGCAGTATGAGCACATTCCACCAGTTTTATTTCTCTCACCTTAAATAACACAAAGAAATTGAAAAGGAAAGCTGGCTCATCAGTTCTAAAATCTTCTCACTAAGAACTGTGATGTATGTGGTAAAGAGAGAGTGGAGGGTGTTTATAGGTCAGTAACACCTGTAGTTGACATTATTTTAACACATAGCTTAGACTGAATGCAGAATGAGCTGGTGCACCTCTTGTACATATTATTTTTCATTGATAAAAGCCTTCAAGTTGCTTTTATTGACAGCTGTGGCAGTTCAGGCTGGGTGCCTCCTGTTACTGCCACGTAAGTTACACCTCTGGTGTTCCGAGTGTCCAACCCAATAAGGTGGACATAGGAAATGGCGTATTTCTACCTATAAATCCTGCACCCTATAAATTCATCTGCAAAGTCATTCTCTTCCTCTTTCTTCTCCCTCTGCTCCCCTGGGAGATGCTCTCTATCAAGTAACAGTGGGGGAGTATCTCAAGGCCTCTTAGGCCTGTCTAGGCCTAATGCCAGGAGGAGGGGGGGAGCAGTCTCAGACCTGGCCAGCCTGAGACTAGCCTAGCAGTGTGGGGGGAAGAAAGAGCCCTGGGGGGTTTGGGTATACCCTCAGGTGGGCAGGAGGGAAAAGTTGGGATGCCTTTGGGTGTTGTGTAAGGGACTCTCTACGTTTTGGGATATCTTTGCCACTATGCTTGTAGTTTTTGCAGTTTCACCAATTGCTTTGCCATTTAAACTTTCCATCATTCTTAAATCTGTTTGTGTGAGTGTCATTCTTTTGTCCCTCTCAGGGCAATAGAGGATCTCTCTGGCCTCAAACCAGGACAACAGCTCACTGAGTAAGAGGATCTCTGTCAGCACCCTGCCAAGGGAGAGAACTCTTATAAGCTGCAGGGATCGTTTTCTCAAGCTGGGCCAAACCAACACCACCTGCCTTCAAACAATTGTGTAATCTTTGGTATTTATTTGATCAGTAATAATTAATATCACCATTGATATATAAATTACCATCAATTTTCTACAGAGTATACAGCTAGTGACAAAAATGGGGCTACTATATTTCCCTTAGACCAGCTGCTGGATACTTGCAAGATCAGTCATACAACACAGTGATTTCTGTCTCAAAAATGCTGAGACTGTAAGACTGAGAAGATTTGAACCTTACATTAAAAAAGCAGTTATATGGACTGTCATGGTTTAGGCCCAGCTGGCAACTGAGCACCATGCAGTTGCTTGGTCATTCTTCCCCACTCCTCCCCTCTCCAGTAGGATGAGAAGGAGAATCAGGAGAAAAAGGCAAAACCTTGTGGGCTGAGATAAGAAGAGTTTAATAGAACAGCAAGAAGGGACAAGAAACAACAGTACCAACAATAATATTAATAAAATAATGTATAAGGCAACTGATGTACAGCACAATGCTTAATGTCTGCCTTGGACTGCTGCACTCAAAACCCATGCCTTTGCCCAGGGTAGCCCTCTCCTTATATAGTGGGCATGACATCAGTATGGTATCAAATATCCTATTTGCTGGCTTGGTGGGCAGTCGTAGGTGTGGCCCTTCAGAATCACAGAATTAACCAGGTTGGAAGAGACCTCCAAGATCATCAAGTTCAACTGATCACCTAACCCTAACTAATCAACTAGAACTAAGTGCTTCATCCAGTCTTTTCTTTAACACTTTCAGGGATGTCAACCCCACCACCTCCCTGGGCAGCCCATTCCAATGGGCAATCACTCTTTCTGTGAAGAACTTCTTTCTAATATCAAGTCTAAACTTCCCCCTACACAGCTTGAGGCAATGTCCTCTTGTTCTGTTGCTGGTTGCTTGGGAGAAGAGACCAACCCCCACCTGGCTACAACAACCCTTCAGGTAGTTGTAGATGGCAGTGAGATCTCCCCTGAGCCTCCTCTTCTCCAGACTAAACACCCCCAGCTCCCTCAGCTGCTCCTCATAGGGCTTATGTGCCAGACCCCTCACCAGCTTTGTTGCCCTTCTCTGGACATGTTCGAGAAATTCAACATCTTTCTTGAACTGAGGGGCCAGAACTGGACACAGTACTCAAGGTGTGGCCTAATCAGTGCTGAGTACAGGGGCAGAATGACTTCCCTGCTACTGCTGGCCACACTGTTCCTGACACAGACCAGGATGCCATTGGCCTTCTTGGCCCCCTGGGCACACTACTGGCTCATGTTCAGCCTACTGTCAACCAGCACCCTCAGGTCCCTTTCTGCCTGGCTGCTCTCCAGCTATTCTGTCCCCAGCCTGTAGCACTGCATGGGGTTGTTGTGGCCAATGTGTAGAACCTTGGCACTTACATGTGTTAAATCTTGTTCCATTGGACTCTGCCCATCTGAGCAGCCTGTCAAGGTCCCTCTGGAGAGCCCTCCTACTCTCTAACAGATCAACACCTGCTCCCAGCTTGGTGTCATCTGCAAATTTATTGATGATAGACTCAATCCCCTCCTCTAGATCATCAATAAAGATATTGAACAGGATAGGGCCCAACACTGATCCCAGGAAGACACCACTAGTGACTGCCCGCCAGATGGAAGTGGCACCATTCGCCACCACTCTATGGGCCTGGCCATCCAGACAGTTCTTAATCTAGCACAGAGTGCACCTGTCCAGGCTGTGGGCTGCCAGCTTTGCCTGGAATTTGCTGAAGTCCAGGTAGACTACATCCCGAGCCTTTGTCCCAGCTTCTCATCAAAATTCACCCTATGCTAGACAAACCCAAGACACACAAGTACACTAATCTTGCACCTGTCCTGGTTCCAAGACAATAGTGTATGCTTATGGAAAGAGTGGAAAATATGAGCAGCAGTAAATTGGTATTCCAACTCACCCACCTTCATTCACCCAGCAGCTTTGAGACTTTCTATCGCTTAATATCCCTTGATGGCATGATTGACACAGGAGCTGACATGACTATTTCAGCAAAAAACTGGCTGAGTTCCTGGCCTTTAGTAAATATTTCTGATGCTCTTGCTGCTATTGGAGGAGCAGCAGCTGTACAGCAAAGTGCCATGTATGTCCAAATTGTGAATCCAGAAGGACAGACTGCCACCACTCGTCCATGTCTCCACAGCACCTATAAATCTGCAGGGACGAGATGTTCTATCAAGCTGGAATGTCACTGTTGGCATCACTACTCCTTTTTTTACAGGAGCCACTGAACTAGAATTTTCTTTTGTTACACTACCAAAGCTAAACTGGCTTACTGAAACCAATGTGGGTGGATCAGTGGCCCCTTACTGAGGAAAAGACCATCGCTCTAAAGGACTTAGTACAGGAACAGCTACAACAGAGACACATTGTACCCTCGACCAGTCCTTGGAACACACCAGTTTTTGTCATAAAAAAGAAAAATGGAACTTGAAGAATGATACAAGACCTTTGAAAGATAAATGAAATCATAGAAGATATGGGACCTTTACAACCAGGAATGCCTTCACCTACCATGATACCAAAGGACTGGGACATTATAGTGATAGATTCAAAAGATTGGTTTTTTACCATTTTTCTTGATCCAAAAGACAGACACAAATTTGCCTTTTCTGTTCCTTCAATTAATCAATCAGAACTTTTACAGAGATTCCAATGGAAGGTTTTACCACAGGGAATGAAAAACAGTCCCAGTATTTGTCAAAAATTTGTTGCCGAGTCTCTTTGTGAAATAAGAAAATTCTTTCCATATTGTTTTTGTCTACACTACATGGATGATATACTTGTTGCAGCTTCAAATAAAAATCAGTTACATCAAATAGCTCTGCAGACAAAAGAAGCTTTGCAAAAAAGAGGCTTTAAAATTGCCTCAGACGAAGTTCAAACAGTGCCTCCATGGAAATTCTTAGGCTGGAAAATTTTGGATCAAACCATTGAACTGCAAAACATTCAATTAAAAATAAATGTAAAAACTTTCAATGATTTACAGGAATTGTTAGGGATCATAAATTGGATACATCCATATTTGGGAATCACTAATACTGAACTTGCCCTACTTTTTGATTTGTTAAAGGTTGACAATACTTTGTTGTCACCCTGGCATTTAACTCCAGAGGCAGAGCAAGCTATTTGTAACATTGAAAAGGCTTTGACACAAAGTAAAGCTCATAGGCGACATATAGATCATCCTATTCTTTTTGGTTTTGTGACTCTTTGCCAAGCCTATGGACTTGTAGGCCAATGGATTGCATTGCTGAGAGATCCTTTGATTATTTTGGAATAGATTTTTTTGCCAAATCAACCCAAAAAGACCATTTATACTCAAATGATACCAGGTGTTATCATGAAAGGCTGTAAAAGAATTTTACAAATTTCAGGACAAGCACCACTGACAATTTATATCCCCATAACTTCAGGTTCTTTAGATTGGTGTCATGCTAACAGTTTCCCTTTACACGTTGCCTTGGAATGTTTTCCAGGAAAAATTGACAACATTTTTCAGCTCATAAATTGATGAATTTTTGTAAAGACATAGTGTTAGTATCCAAACCTTTGTATCGATCAGCACCAGTGAAAGGACCTAAAGTATTTACTGATGGTTCTGGAAAATCAGGCAAGGCTGTCATAGTCTGGCAAGAAAATGGAGAACGGAAAAAATAAACTTTTTCAATTCACAGTTCACCCCAAATTTTGGAGCTATGTGGTGTTATATAGGCTTTTTTTGAAATGGGAAAATTCTCCTCTAAATGCAATAACTGACTAACAATATGTTGCTAACTGATTTCCAAGATTAGAGAAATCCTGACTCAAACATGTTACAAATGAACAATTATTTTTCTTGTTCAAAAGTTTTTGGAATCTTTTGACATATTGAGAACATCCTTTTGATGTCATGCATGTCAGGAGTCATACAAACCTACCAGGATTCATCACAGAAGGAAATGCACTTGCAGATGCACTTACATTTCCTGTGCATCTTTCTCCAACGCCTCAAATTTTATCTCAAGCTAGATTGTCTCATGAATTTTTTCATCAGAGTGCTAAAGCACTGAGGAAACAATTCGCCCTTTCATGGACACAGGCAAAACAAATTGTTCACGCTTGCCCAGACTGTCAAGCCTTTGTCCCCTCTGCTCAAATGGACTAATCCATGTGGGTTATAAGCTCTACAAACAGATGTCACACATTTCAGAATTTGGTCGATTGAAATATACTCATGTTTCTGTTGATACTTTTTCAGGAGCAATCTGGGCCACAGCACATACGGGAGAAAAAAGCAGGGATGTTATTAGACATTGGCTTTCAGCATTTGCTGTGTTGGGAATTCCTCACACTATCAAGTCTGACAATGGTCCTGGATACATCTCTCAAGAAAACCAACAATTTTTAAAACAATGGGGTATAATACATTTGACTGGCATCCCTCATTGCCCTAGAGGTCAAGCAATGGTAGAACATACTCACCGTACATTGAAAGAATTCTTAGAAAAACAAAAAGGGGGAATGATCGGGGAAATGTTTCAATGTCTTCTGTAATAATATTTTCTGTAGCAATTACTATAATATTAAGTCATCCATTAACTGAATACCACCCTTCTAAATTGATACAGTAAATTGAACAGTAAAAATATATGGGTAACCTTAGTTAGGGCCCTGAAACAAACTAGTGTTTTTGCCTCTATGGCACAGCCAGAACAACCATGTCATACATGTCTGATAGCAATTCCATTAGCTAATCCTTCAGAGATAGTAAAGGGAGTAACTTCACAATTGCCCAAAGTGATATGTAAAGATAACATGACAATATGCATTGAAGAAATGGATATATGGGATGATTACCTGGACAGGGTCGATGTAGAACCGCAAGAAATAGAAATATTACATAGTGTGAAAATGCCAGCATACATCTACTTTAATTATACAGAAGAAATAGATCCGACGAACCCTAGAAAGAATACTTGGACAAAAGATGTTACTCCAGCAAATCCTATTTTTAGAAATGAATCCATATCATGTAATGTTACTTTTAGAAAAGAAAAAAGCAAAGGACTGCCAGGTGTTGACTAGCCTAAAAAAGTACCCCCAGGAATTTGTCTTATCTGTGGGGATAGAGCTTGGCTTGGCTTGCCTTCTAGGATGATAGGAGGACCTTGCTCACCTTACTTTGTTAACACCCAAGATTAGCATGGTATTAAACCATACCAGACTGGCCTCTCGCAGACATAGGAGAAGCCTCATCATGAACAGTAAATGTAAAGATGATACAGATCTCTGGAATAAAGGAGAAATAATAGCAGCTAGCATCTTTACTCCTGGAGCAGCTGCTGCGAAAGCGCCTACGCAGTTAGCTAGAATGAGTTGCTGGTTAGCACAACAAAGCAATCTTACATCAGAGATAATAAGTGATTTAGCTACTGAACATCAATCTATCAGACATGCTACATTACAGAATGGGCCACTGGAGATTTTCTGTTACTTGTCCATGACCATGGGTGTGAAGACTTTGATGGACGTGTTGTATGAATCTTACTGACAAATCTAGCTCCATCCACCAGCGAATAAAAGTCTTAATGGATCGAACAGTGAAGATTCAAGGAGACCAAACCTTGGATTAGAGAATATCTTCAATGGATGGGATTTACCTGGATGGATAAAATCTGTCATCAAAACTGGGTTGTTGATTTTACTAATGGTCTTTGTTATACTGCTAAGTTTGCCTTGCTTGCTTTTAAGTATGCAGAAAATGTTAGAGAGATCAATTAATAGTGTATTCGTCTTAGATAAACAGAGAGACGGAGATGTGGAGGGAGGCTGGTCCTTACTCCAGTTTTTGAGTTGAGAAAGAAGGTAAACATCTTGTAACTGAAGAGAAAGACTAGGCAGAATTTGGTTGGATGTGTGAAAAAGGTTGTTTACTAATTATAACCTATTGTATGCTTTGCTTAAACCCATGGCAGTAATTAATAGCCAATTAGGATATGCCAACTCTGCTTAAAGAGAAGTAAATAATCTGTGTAATGTAATAAACGTCTTCACTCGGGAACAATTGGGCCTCACACAGCCTGTCATCATTTCACATATTGTGGTAGTTTGAGCTCTGAGTTTAGGAGCTCAAATGATAATAGATATAAATTCCTCCCCATGCCCCTCTTCCTTTTTTCTCGGCAGGGTGGAGAGAGAGAAGAAAGGAAGAAAAAAAAAGGGGTAGGGGAAAGGAAAGAAAAAAAAAATTCGTGAAAGAAATATTCTGAAGTTGGTTTGGAAGTAGGAGGAGTAAATTTTTTTCTTTTTTCACAAAAGGGAAAGGAAAAAATAATTTTTTACATATATATATATATATATATATATGTCAGTAACGGGGGGGGTTCACACAGGTGAGGGATGAGGGTAAGTGGGAAAAAAAAATATACAAAACCAAGCCTGGACAGCCTTGTGTTCCCCTGGATGTCGGTGGATTCAGTTGAGAGAGAGAAAGGGCCCCAGCCACGTGGTCCGGTGCAGGAGACAGTGACAGCAACAGCAGCAGGAAGTCCTCTCGAGCAGACGAGGCAGGAAAAAAGGGAAGAGCAGCAAGATATCCGCCCTTTTTATAGGCTTGCTGGACAGGAAGGGGAAGTGGAATAGACCACCTCTGAGTCAGGGGACCACCTTCTCCCAGCAGGGGAGGGGCCAAGCCCTCCCCAGATTAAATTTCTTTTGTCCACCTGGGGCTGGGTTCTTCTCAGCCCCATCCAGGATGGGTGTGCCCCAGCACAGTCCACCCCTCTATTTCACTTCCACTTTCCTGTCACAGTTTCTTTATCCAGTCATGAGTTGTGGTATTAGAGTTCATGTTGTGAGTCCCTCTTTATCCCGGCTGTGTGTCTCTCTCTCAGGGCAGTCTCTGTTTATCCCGGGTGTGTCTCTCTCTCTCAGGGCAGTCTCTCTCTCTGGTGCCAGTTGATGCAGGTGGTGCTTGAGCTGGGCAGGAACGTGGAGAAGAATAAGAGAGAACAGGAAACCATCTTCACCTCTGAAGGCGAGTCAGGAACAGTCTATTGCTGTATGGGAAGCAGGAGCAGGTGTAGGCGAGATGATGCAGAAGTCCTTTTGAGCTGATGCTTGTGTGCGGCGGGTTCATGCTGGATCCTGGATGCCAGGTTGTTATCAAACTAGGAGAGAAAACTTACAACGACTTATAACTATTATACAGTGATTACATTACATTAATTGGTGTTACCTTCAGAGGCTATACCTTTTCAGCCAACGTCATGTTTTGTTGTGGAACACACTGAATATCCCCAGTCTCTAGCATGACCCAGTATGTGTGACCAGACCCCTCAGCAGAGACCACCCCTCGGGTTGGTTTGCCCCCACCAACAGCAGGGAAAACCCATACTGATTTTCCTCGTAGGTTTTTCTCATTGATCACAGGAACTCGATCTCCATCCACTGTTTGCAGCAGGTTGGACTGGGCAGGACCAGCTCGGTTTACAGACCCTCTGCTATTGACTAACCAAGTGGCCTGAGCTAGGTGTCTTTCCCAGTTCCTAAAGGTTCCACCCCCCATGGCTTTTAGGGTGGTCTTCAACAAGCCATTGTAGCGTTCAACCTTCCCTGCAGCTGGTGCATGGTATGGGATATGGTAAATCCATTCAATCCCATGTTCCTTTGCCCAGTCCCTTGTGAGATGGTTCTTCAAGTGGGTTCCATTGTTCGACTCGATCCTCTCTGGGGTGCTGTGTCTCCACAGGACGTGTCTCTCCAGGCCCAGGATGGTGTTGCGGACAGTGGCATGAGGTACTGGGTAGGTTTCCAGCCACCCTGTACTTGCCTCCACCATGGTCAGTATGTACTGCTTGCCACTTTGAGATCGAGGAAGGGTGATGTAGTCGATCTGCCAAGCCTCTCCGTACTTATACTTTGACCATCTCCCCCATACCATAAAGGCTTCATGCGCTTAGCCTGCTTTATGGCAGCACAGATGTCACACTCATGAATAACCTGGGAGATGGCTTCCATGGATATGTCCACTGACCTGTCCCGAGCCCACCGGTATGTGGCATCTCTCCCTTGGTGACCTGAAGTGTCATGGGCCCAGCGAGCTAGGAATAGCTCACCCTTGTGTTCCCAGTCCAAGTCTATCTGGGAGATTTTAGCAGCCAGATCTGCTTGGTGGTTGTGCTGGTGTTCCTCAGTGGCTCTGCTTTTGGGAATGTGTGCATCGATGTGCCGTACCTTTATTGGCAGCTTGTCCAAATGGGCAGCAATGTCTTGTCACAGGTCTGCGGCCCAGATAGCCTTTCCTTTCCTCTGCCATCCATTCTTCTTCCATTCCTTCAGCCACTCCCATAAGGCATTTGCCACCATCCAGGAGTCAGTATATAGGTAAAGCACCGGCCAGTTCTCCCGTTTTGCTATATCCAGGGCCAGCTGGACAGCTTTTACCTCTGCATACTGACTGGATTCGCCTTCTCCGTCCCTTGCTTCTGCCACTTGCCTTGTTGGGCTCCAGACAGCTGCTTTCCATCTCCACTTGCTCCCTACAAGACAGCAAGATCCATCTGTGAATAGAGCATAGCCCTTTTCATTATCAGGGAGGTCATTATATGGGGGAGCTTCCTCAGTACGGGTCACTGTCTTCTCTGGTGGCATCCCAAAGTCAGCACCCTCTGGCCAGTTGGTGATCACTTCTACTATGCCAGGGCGTTCAAAGTTCCCCCTTCAAGCTCACTGAGTTATCAGGGCCATCCATTTACTCCAGGTGGCATCTGTGGCATGATGTGGGGTTGAGCCCCTCCCTTTAAACATCCAAGTCAGGACTGGAAGCCTTGGAGCTAAAAGGAGTGGTGACTCGGTCCCAATTACCTCAGAAGCAGCTCGGACTCCCTCATAGGCAGCTAGGATCTCCTTTTCTGTTGCAGTGTAGTTGGCCTCAGAACCTTTGTACCCCTTACTCCAGAAACCTAGGGGCCTGCCCCTTGTCTCACCAGGAGCTTTCTGCCACAAACTCCATGTAGGACCACTCTCACCAGTATACGCGGTATACAGCACATTCTTGATCTCTGGCCCAGTTCGAACAGGTCCCAGAGCCATAGCATGGACCACTTCTCGTTTTATCTGGTCAAATGCTACCTGTTGCTCAGATCCCCACACAAAACTATTTTTCTTCCGTGTTACATGGAAGAGGGGTTTCACTATTTGACTATACTCGGGAATGTGCATTTTCCAGAAGCCCACAAGCCCCAAGAAGGATTGTGTCTCTTTCTTACTAGTGGGTTGCACCATAGTGGCTACCTTATTCACCACATCCTGAGGGATGTGGCGACGGCCATCTTGCCATTGAACTCTCAGAAACTGGATCTCTCTGGCAGGCCCTTTTACCTTGCTTCTCTTTATGGCAAAGCCAGCCTCCAACAGGATATCGATTATCCTCTTACCCTTCTGATAGACCTCCTCTGCTGTCTCACCCCATATAATGATGTCATCAATGAACTGCAGGTGCTCAGGGGCTCCACCCTTCTCCAGTGCAGTTTGGATCACTTCATGGCAGATGGTGGAACTGTGTTTCCACCCCTGGGGGAGACGATTCCATTGATATTGGACACCTTTCCAGGTGAAAGGAAACTGTGGCCTACATTCTTCTGCAATGGGAATGGAGAAGAAAGCATTAGCAATGTCTGTTGTGGCATACCACTTGGCCGCCTTCGATTCCAGTTCGTACTGGAGCTCCAACATGTCTGGCACAGCAGCACTCATCGGAGGAGTCACTTCATTCAGGCCACGGTAGTCCACAGTCAATCTCCATTCCCCGTTTGCCTTCCACATATTGGGCTGTTGAAAGGTGAATGAGCTTTGCTGATTACCTTCTGGCTCTCCAGTCGTCGAATCAGTTGATGTATGGGGTGCAGAGAGTCTCGGTTGGTCCTGTATTGCCTGCAATGCACTATGCGAGAAGCAATTGGTAACTTCAAATCCTGCACCTTATGGCTGCCAGCTACAGAGGAGTCATCTGACAGCTCAGGCATGGCAGACAGCTGTTCCCTGTCTGCAGTCCCTACAGCTGCTACCCCAAATGCCCACTTGTGCCCCTTAGGGTCCTTAAAACATCCCTCCCGCAGAAAGTCAATGCCAAGAATGCAAGGTGCATCTGGACCAGTCACTATGGTGTGTTTTCCCCACTCATTTCCAGTCAGGCTTATCTCAGCCTGCAGTACAGTCAGATCTTGTGAGCCCCCTGTGACCCCTTGAATGGTTATGGGCTCGGTCCCTCTGTAGCTTGATGGTATTAGGGTGCATTGGGCCCCTGTGTACACCAGAGCTCGGTACTTCAGGGCTTCTGAAGTGCCAGGCCATTTCACAAACACATCCCAGTACACTCTGTTGTCCCTGACCTCCACCTGGCTGGAGGCAGGGCACCTCTAATGCTGGTGGCGAAGCCCACATTTGTCACAGGGCCCTGTGTTACTGGGAGAAGGGTCTCTTGAACAGGAGGAACCACCCTGGGAAACTGGGGCTGCCCTTCTCCTGGGCGAGTTATTTCCATTGGGGCCACCTTGCAGTTCCCGTACTCTGGCACCGAGTGCAGAGGTGGGTTGGCCATCCCAGCGGTTCATGTTTTCCCCATGGTCACAGAGAGCTCTCCACAGAGTCACCCTTAACATCCCCTGATTAGCTTGGGGTGATCTCCTAGGGGGAGGAGAATGATATTTATTCCTGATGGCTGAAACATGGATCCATTCTGATGGAGAATGTGAAGGGGGAGAAAAGTTGTCATCCCCTTCCCTCAGTTCAGGCTTGGAGGCCTTAATCTCTTTGATGATGTCTTTAGTCATAGCCTCTATGGCTGAGATTACGGGCCTGTGACTGACACTGTCCTCATATTCCCTCAGGTCACTAGCAAACTCACCCACAGTTTTAGGACTTCCATCCTGTCCAGTCAGAAGCATCCCTCCTAGTGTGTGTGCATATCTTTGAGGGGCACCCTGGGTGAGTTTCTTTACTAAGGACCGTTTCATGGACACCTGATCTGGGTCCAAGGGGAGCTGGCCATTTCCATAGATGATCTCCAGCACAGCCATCTGTCTCAGGTACCAAATGCCCTGTTCCAGAGCCATCCATTTAATTGGGGCCCAAGGCAAATCCTCTCTGGTAGGGTACCTGCGCTTTATAGCATTAGTAATCTGGGCCCAGAGAGTGTGTGTTCCATCGAGTTTTGCTAATTCTTTATCCAGACCGGCATCATGAGACAGGGAGCCTAGAAGCTTCGCCTCCATCTTATCTTATCTAGATCTACAGTTTCTGCACCCTCATCCCAACATTTTAGGGTCCAGTTTAGTATTGTCTCACCCTCTCTCCGTGCGTAGTCCAGACGAGTCCTTAATTCTTTTCTGGGCAGAGATGTGATGGTTATGATCTCCTGATCTGAGTCCTCTCCATCTGCTGGTGGGTTCTGAGATGTGCTGGGTCCTGCTGAGGTGCCTTCTTCACCATCCGTATTTGGAGCTGATTTTTGCATCTTTTTCCTGCGTGTGGTAACTGGTGCTAGGGAAACTACAGGTGGAGGAGCATCAGGGGTTATGTGTGAAGCTGTTGGTGGGGGGTCAAACCCTCGGGGCTGGGCCTCAGGTTTGGCCAGCCTCCATCGGGCTGGACAGCATTCACAGCAGCCAGACCCCTCCCTCCTGTTTTCATAAACATTATCACAGTGCCTGCAGTGCTTACAGCTCTCCGCCTTTGGGCCATTAAGGCTTACAAAGGAATTCCCTAAACCGATTGTCCCTCCAAAGATAGCTCTTAATGGGTTGGGGCACCCCCTTCCCCACATGGCCAGAGCGAGTATGATTATCAAGATTACATTTAAGCCTACAGAGCATATTTTTACATAGACCCATCCTCCTTCAGCAATATTTTTATCCACACGTTTAGTTTCATAATAGGTTTCAGAGAAATTCTTTATGTCAGAAAAGTTTGAGAAGTGCCCACCGCCAGTAAGATTGATGGAATTCAAAAGGTAGATGCAAAACTGCATTGGCAGAGTTTTTATCCAGTCAAGCAGCATCTCTATAATTAACCAAAGCACATGGTAAGTCAGTAGTTTATACACATGCGTCCAAAAGATCCAGCCAACAGCCCATCCAAAAACTTGAACCATAAGAATCTGTAAAATTACCATCTCTACTTCCAAACCCTTCTTTCCCAATCAGGTGTTATTTTCAAGCTAAAGAAAAAAATATTATTTCCCAAGCCTCACGTTGGAAGCACCAAAAGAAATATTGTGGTAGTTTGAGCTCTGAGTTTAGGAGCTCAAATGATAATAGATATAAATTCCTCCCCCTGCCCCTCTCCCTTTTTTCTCGGCAGGGTGGAGAGAGAGAAGAAAGGAAGAAAAAAAAAGGGGTAGGGGAAAGGAAAGAAAAAAAAAAATTGTGAAAGAAATATTCTGAAGTTGGTTTGGAAGTAGAAGGAGTAAATTTTTTTCTTTTTTCACAAAAGGGAAAGGAAAAAAATAATTTTTTACATATATATATATATATATATGTCAGTAACGGGGGGGGTTCACACAGGTGAGGGATGAGGGTAAGTGGGAAAAAAAAATATACAAATCCAAGCCTGGATGGCCTTATGTTCCCCTGGATGTCGGTGGATTCAGTTGAGAGAGAGAGAAAGGG
The DNA here is from genome assembly GCF_027791375.1 of Indicator indicator. Lineage (NCBI taxonomy): Eukaryota > Metazoa > Chordata > Aves > Piciformes > Indicatoridae > Indicator > Indicator indicator. The sequence continues at coordinate 57,041,703 of NC_072053.1, read as the reverse complement.
CCCCAGCCACGTGGTCTGGTGCAGCAGACAGTGACAGCAACAGCAGCAGGAAGTCCTCTCGAGCAGACGAGGCAGGACAAAAGGGGAGAGCAGCAAGATATCCGCCCTTTTTATAGGCTTGCTGGACAGGAAGGGGAAGTGGAATAGACCACCTCTGAGTCAGGGGACCACCTTCTCCCAGCAGAGGAGGGACCAAACCCTCCCCAGATTAAATTTCTTTTGTCCACCTGGGGCTGGGTTCTTCTCAGCCCCATCCAGGATGGGTGTGCCCCAGCACACACATTTATGTAACTGCCTTTTAAATTTGTACTTTTGAACTACAATATCCCGTGGAAATTATCTCCATGATTTAATGACAATATGCCTGGAAAAACACTGGCTTCTCTTTGTTTTAAACTTGATACCTGATAGTTCTATCTACTGTTTTCTCTTCCCGCATTTTAAGAGTATATGAAGCAATAATGGCAGGCACTTTCTCCATATCAGTCTGGATTCTGCAATTCCTGTCATGCTGTTCCCTGCCCTCAGTTCTCCCTCACATACTGAAGCTGGTCCATGACTCTTCACGTCCTGGTCTCCACATTCTACTGCTTTTTGTTCATTTGGCTGGTTAATTACTTTCTTTTTGAGATATAGATGAGAATAGTGTAGAGACGTCACAGATTCATGATATGTTGCCATAATATTTTCAGCTTTTTCCTTGTAATATTTTTAAAATTTATGTTCTCCTTTTTCACTTCTGAGCATTCAGAAAACTACCAATACCATTTCTAATATCTTTCCTGAACAGAAATAGCCAAATCAGAAATCTATAAACCAAATGACTGATAACAAGCCTGTTCCCCTAGATGACCTATTCTCATTTATTAATACTTGCAGCTAAAAATTTAGCATTCACTGATGTTGGTTATATTCTCTATTGTTTTGATGATCCTGAATATCATTACGTAATAAACTTTGTATCCTCATTATTAATCATCTCTCCAGATAGATCAAAAATATTGCTTAGGAATATTTTAAATGCCATAGGCAAATATTCTAAACAGCAGAGAGCACAGAATTGAGAGGAACTGTACTAGTGGCATCTCTTCAGAAATGGAATATATAATTCTTTTGTTTCCAGTTATTTTGTTAACCGTTGCTTAATAAATATTATATACCCACTTCTGCATGTGAACAAGACCCAAATTCTGTACATGACAAGGGCATAATGACCCGAAATTACTAGTAACTGTCTATTGAAACTGAATCAGCAGCCATAGAAGTGGATGGAAGACTTTGTACTGATTTGTGTATGAAATTGATGAAACACTTTGAGTGATATATGTAAATATTTTTAGCACTTAAGTTTTTGAAATACAGTGACCCTGATGTGGTAGCCATAAACCTGTTTTTCTACAAAAGCTGATGTATTTAGTTCATAGTATCCAGTGTTCATCTTAAAATGCTAATGTCTACTTTAAACCCAAAAGAACTTCAAGAAAATGTCATATAGACAAATGGTTTCAAGTCGACACATCCTACTTTGCTGAATGTTAGTTAAATTGATGTGTAATGTAGGGGATAAATTTCACAATGTGCTGTATATAGCTTGTTATACACTGCCAAAATAGATAAACAGCAAACGGCACTTTAATTTATTATTCTAGCAAACCAAAAAGTTCTGGTCCTGTAAACCATTTTTGCTAGCTGGTGGAGAACACCAGAGGTATCATGAAAACAATTGCTTGACCTCAGCAGTAAAGATAGTAGGAAGTGCTTGCAGTACGAGGGGAGACCTCATTGCTCTAGAGAGCAATTACCTGAAGGGACATTGGAGCAAGGAGGAAGCCAGCCTCTTCTTGGTGGCAAGTGACAGGACTAGAGAGAATTTTTTCAATGCACCAGGGGAGGTTCAGGCTGGATGCTAGGAAATACTTCTTCACAGAGTTATCAAACATTGGATGGTCTGCCCAGGGCGGTGGTGGAGTCACCATGGCTGCAGGTGTTTAAGCAGTGTGTGGACCTGATGCCTAGGGATATGGTATAGTATTGACCCTTCACTGCTGCGTGGAAGGTTGGACTGCATGATCTTTGAGATCTCTTCCAACCAGATGTTTTCTGTGATTCTGTGAAAGCCTCTCAGCACTGACCACATGTTGACATTTTGAGCTTTCCGGTGAACAACTTATTCCAGATGGGTGCCTGGTCTGCTGTACTTATTCAACGTGGCCTGCAGTGGTCATGATCTTCACTTTCAGTGTGACATTACCTCAGAGCGTTCAGTTTCTGCACATTTGGTGAATTGAGAAGTAAGCCGTTCTACTTATGGTAAATACTGATAGTACCTGACTGGCCTCATAGTAAAGTGAGAAGAAACTGATCTCGGAAATACACCTGTTCGAGGACAATGAGTCAAGGGGCCCAGCAAGGTTTAACGAAGACAAACAGCACGCTGGTCCGGGACATATTCGCTGTTCTAGAAAGAAAGCGGGAGCCAGCGCCGATCGTACTTCTGCGAGCACGAGCGCGCCGGGGCCGCCGCCAGCCCACGCGCCCCTTTCCGACCCGCTGGAAGGTTGGGCGCGCGCCTTTTTCCGACCCGCTGGAAGGTTGGGCGCGCGCCTTTTTCCGACCCGCTGGAAGGTTGGGCGCGCGCATTCCGCCCGGCTCGGAGCAGTTCTACTGGGGGATGGGGCAGGCTCAGTGATCACGTGGGCCCGGCGGTGGTGCCCCGCCTAGGCGGCGCGGCGGAGGCGGCCGCTGTGGGGGTGGGTTGCTGTCAGTGGTACGCTTTGCTCTTTATTCTCCTTCGCCCTGCCTTTCTGGAAGGATGGTGGAAGCGAGATGAATCCTGAACCGAAGCCGCCGCCAGGCCCGCCCCGGGAAGGAGAGGAGGAAGAAGAGGAGAAGGAGAAGGAGAAGGCGCCGCCGAGTGAGAGCGGCAGCGTTATGCTGATGAAGAGGGTCGGTCTGAAGGCGGGCGGCGGCGCAGTGAGTGCGGGGCGGGCGGCTCCGGTAGCGGCGGCTTGCGAGTGCGCACCACTGGCATTGAGGGTGCCGGTGCGATACGAGTCAGGCAAGGCGGCCACTGACGGCAAGCGGCCAATCCGCCTCCCCGCCCGTTGGGGGCCAGCTGCCCTGTGCGGCGTCGTCCGGGTGCTCTCGCGGTCCTGGAAGCTTTCTGGAAGCTAGGGTGCGCCGGGGTACGGGGCTTCCGCTGGCCGTGGCAGGCGGCATCTCTCTGACTCGGCCTAGGGCGTCCCACTGGCCACGCCGCCTCGTCGCCACCAGCCCCGGGCGTTTTTACTAGTTTATCCCGAGCAGAGGTGGCGCCTGTAAGCAAATGGTTGTAAATAAGATTTCTATATAAATCAGGTCCGAGGACGTAAAGCTTAGGTTTTTTGTGGAGTTCTGGGAGGTGCTCAGTTAGTTGTAAACCAAAATCGTAGAGCTATCAGGTAGTTTCCGTAGCTTAGAGCTCCTTCGATTTTGTCTCTTCCCAGTACATTAACTATTAAGATGTCTTTGTGCAGACAAAAGTATCAGGAAAGAGTGGGCTCTGAGCCGTCACGAAAACGTCTCAAGGAAAGTTGTAAATGTGTCAGTGGGGAATAATTACGTCTCAGAAGAAACACTCTTTGAATGGCTTAGCCCTTTTTCTTCATATGTGCATGCCCAAAGGATGCCTTAGAAACAGACATCTCCTGAGCTTTCTGCATTAGGGGAGAACAGGTGATGTGTTTCAGGCAGGATGTGCCTGGCTAAGATGATGGGGTTCATCCTGTTTTGTTAGCGGTGAGCCCAGAGCCGAAGATGAAAGTAGGGGAATCCAGGGAAACACACGAAGTAAAAACTAGATGATCGTGTCGCTGACAGGCCTCAAAGGGGTACAGGTACAAAACTAGGCAAAATCTTGCCATGATGATTATCTTCTGTCAAGCTGAAGTCACGTAAATGTTGTTTGCAACCTGACTTACTAACTGGTAATACTTCTTTAGACTATGTTTAGGTATTCCTGTAATGCATTAAATGTTAAATATTTACTCACAAAATTAGATATGCTGAAAGCATTGCTTATGCTAGAAATTGTAAAATGTTGTTAGTGTCAGGGAGCCAATATCTGCTATGTGTGCCATCTACCTTCCCACAGAAAAGCATCTCTGCTATTGGAGAGAGGATAGTTTACTGTTTTTTGTTAAAGTGAAGTGAATGCACTTTAAATCTTTAGCTTAGAATTAATCGTGTCAGAATTAATGTGCTATCATAGCTAGAACTCAGGCATATTAAAAAAAAAATCTTGGAACCATCTGTTCACTATCAGTAGGCTCTTTCTCTGATGAATGTGTTAAGGTACTTTTAGTATGTGACTAACCCAGAGAAGATGTAAAAAAAAAAAAAAAAGTTTTATGGAATTCATTAGGTAAATTACATTATTGCATATAAATTAATTCAGAAGTGACTGCCTCACACTCCTTGTAAGCAACCAGTTCTATTTTTGAGTCTTTCAGTTCTCTTTTAGAAATGGTTATGTCTTCAAAAATGTAGGCTGGATTCATGCACAAAGTGCAGCTTATGTCTGCTGTTTGGTGGGTTTGCCATTCTAGGTTTATGTACAGCAGCTGCCATTTAGGACTAAGATGTACTGTAAGATGTACTAACCCAATTTAAAGTAAGAGTAGGAAAGTAACTGTGGAAGAGCCTCTAAGCTTTTATTTTTATCAGCAGGGATAACGTGGTGAAGGAAATAAAGGATAATGTCGTAGGAGAAAAACGGGTGATTTAAATATGACCAGAGGATATGAAGTGGAGGGTACAGGTAGAGAAATAAAAATAAACTCAGATAATTTTTATTTCTTTCTCTAACCTTGAAGGATTTTAAAGCTCAAATGGAAAATAAACCCATAATTGACAAAGGTGTTTACCTGGTGTTTTATTACTGCATGCAATGTTTGTTGAAGTTGGATAAAGAATTAAAATAATGATTTCAAATGCTTAATGTACTCTGTTTTATCACTTTGAAATTTTGGCTTCTAAATTGCATAAATTCTGAATTCATAAAATGATCTTGGGTTTTTCTTCCTGGGTGTTTTTGTTTGGGGTTTTTTGTTTTGTTTTGTTTTTTGCATAACGGACTTTGTGTTCCTGTAATGCATCTTGTACAGGAAAGACAGGCAGCTCAAGCCTTATCTTCTGTGCATTGCTACAGCAGTAATACAGCTATACCTACATCAGCTTAGGGCCTGATTCACAATTCTTTACTGAGCAGTCTGTTTCCTGTTTTGTTATTGCAGTTCCTACACATCCATGGGATGGTCATGTGGCTGTCATATTGCTGGAACTCTCCCTGTCTAAACTTTATTGAAGGAGCTAATTAAGACTAAATTATGAGAGATTGGATCATGACTTTAGAGATTTCTTTGATATGAGTGGGAAAGTATTTGTGGCATTTGAAAGTGGAAGGTTGCCCTTTGGGCTGCTGCTGAAGAAGGAAATGCAAAAATGCAGTGTGGTGAGCTGCTTCTTGGCTTGTGAAAGATGTTTAAATTTAAATTTTTATAATGATTAATTCATCATATCAGATTGGTAAAACAGAGTGGAAGATTATAACATAGTCTGTCAGGCTGCACAACACTTTCTTCTATTATGCCTCAAATTTGGGAGTAAGAAGCTTCTGGTTTTTGATTGTTCTGTGATTAACTTCACCCTGTTGGATGCTTTGCCTTCACTGAGTTAAAAAACTAAAATATAAATACTGAACAAATTACCTTTTAATAAGTTGAGTTACTGTCTCAAAACTTATAAGAACAACGGTATGTTTAAATAAATTCCATTGGAATTAAATCAGTTTCTCTTGGCTGTATTTTCCTGATTTCAGTGAGCCTGAAACTGAAGTAAATGATGACATTGACATTTTGTTACTGGTAACACAGTCTTTTTCCATCTGAATTATGAATGCTGGAAGTATAAAACAACATGACATTCAGAATATTCATACCACACAATTTCTGTGCAACCTAAGTAATGCCAGAAAAGAAGTTTTTAGCAAAATACAGTACTATACTGTCTAAATGAAGTCCTCTTATGGGAGAAACCCTCAGATGGGATAGCTAAGGAGAAAACACACGTATGCACTGCTTTGGGAGTTAATCATACAGTAGTTTCATGTTCTTGGGTGCTATAAAATGCCTCAGCTATTACAAAGCCCCCTGATCTTTGTGCTTTTTAGAAACATAATGAAAGCATTCTGAAGGTTAAATCTCTACATCTTAGAAATTTGCCAGGCTTTATTCATTAAATTGTTTTACCCAGCAAAGCACAGCTGGTATATACCTGAAGAGTGACAGGTTTTTACTCTTTCTGCTGGCATTTTTCTTTTTTATCACTCATAAAAATACATCATGGTAAAAACTGAATTCACATGGTTAAATGTTGGGTGACTTTACTGAAACACCTTTCAGTCTGGAAAGCTGGTTTCTTACCTTTCTGGTAGAATTTAAATTTAATTGCTAGTAGTGAGCACATTGTGCAAATTTGCAGTTTGCATATTTATTAATTTATGGAGTGCTGTTTTCTTCCACAAGAAAATTCCTTTTTTTCTGTTAAATCTGAATAATTAGGGATCATCCGTGTTTCATTCACAAGGTTGCTGATGTCATTCTGAATCTTCTGTCACATTAGAGTCTGAACTCTGAATCATGTGATTAGCTGCTGTCTTTAAAAATTAATCACTCTTATGTTCATGCTGAGAGGGCACTTTTGTTGTTCTGTGTTTACTGTTACTGATACTCCAGGTTCTAGCAGTCTGAAAGAGAACTATGCTAGGCTACACCAAGAGAAACTTAAATGTATAGATAAGACTTGATTTTTTGTGTGTGTGTGTACTGAAGAGCCAAACGTAACCACATGACAATGAACTTAGGTAATTCTCTGTCTTGTGGAGATGCATTTGAATTAACTAAGCAGTCTATGCTTTCTAGATGCATTTTCAGTGTTGTGTATCTTATATTTTAGGAAGAAAACTTAAGCAACAGATCATATTGCAATTCACTGTAATGTATTACACTGATTATATATAATTTGACAATGCCAGTAGTAAAGCTGAACTTTGAAATGGCCTGAACCTCAAAGACTGAACCAGAGATGGTGTATTTGTGTTTTACACTGCTCAGAGTATTTCTGCTTCGTAAATTTGCCCAGTCTGAACTTAAACAGGAATGTGTTCCGAGTAGAAAAGAAGATATGGCAAGGCATTCTAGATCCTAAGAGTAAATTGTGTGAAAGTGCCATGCAATTTAAGCTCTCTGTCTCAGGTCCCGCTTTACTTACTTTCTTATATTTTATTATAGGAAGTCAGTGACAATTGTTTTTTCTTCACAACCTTCATATCATTCCCAGTTCAATAAATTCCAGATGTATCTTTCTGCAAATGTTTTGACTGCAGCTTGGAGGAACCCGCTTCAGCATTCGTCTGTACCTTGGCAGTGTTCTTTGTCCTTCTGTAGGTCTCTTTCACTGTAAAATAGGCTATTCAACAACGTTTTTTGCTTAAAGTTTCTGAACAAAATGAGCAGTAATGGGATTGGAGAAGGATCTCTAGGCAGATTTCATAAGAGTGGTTGAACGCCAGAAGCATAGAGTTAGCAAGGCGGGCACATGACGTGTTTATGTGGCAATAGAATGATGATCCTTTTCCTAACAGGAAAAAAAAATCTTTGAATACAACACTGCTGAATACTAAACTACTATCTTTGGAACTCTTCTCCAGGGTCACATTCCTAAGTAGTAGTAGTCCTATATGCAGAATTATATTTTTTTTTAAATGTTTGAGTTGGCTAAATTTATCTACATTAAAATTAATCTGCCATTTAATTTGTTTTACTCATTTGCTTAAGAGCCTTTCGTGAGGGTCTTAGAGTATATTTACTTGAATTTTCAGAATGCTTTTCAACACCATATCGCTTATCTATTCACGTTCTTTTCAACAATTTTTTTAGTCACAGTTTCTCTTTCCAGGATCTCTGCATCCTTTTCCATTCTGAACAAGTTGTGGTTTTGATACTCTAGACTTGTGAAATATGGTTGCATGCAGATCTACTTCAGGTATTTCTTTTGCAACTGAAATACAAGTTCAGACAACATTCAAGCTGAGTTAGTTATGATTTGTATTCCACCTCAGAAGCACTACTAAAATGCTAAAGGCTGTGCTGGATTGGAAAGTGTTTTCACTTGTGTCCTCTGTGTTTTTGCACTATGTACAGGTTATGCACGTTCGACTGAGGTTTGTGCACATAATCACTTGGTGATTGCTTTATGGGACAGAGGCAGCTAATACCTTCATGGTGCTTTCTGCACTTGAGTGAATTCTTGCTAGTTCAAACAAATGTGACATTTATGGGAAACAGTTGGAGTTAAGGTGGTTCCTAAATACATCTGTTCGAAAATCAAAGATGATAGGCACTAGAATGGGGTAAACATGTAATATGCCTAAAGAGCTGTTGGTAGTATATATGGAGGAAAGAACATCCATGATACAGATGTATTGGTAGCATAATTGTGCTACAGTGAGCTAAAATGATTAAATAATGATGTAGGGAAGCATACTAGAAAAAAATTGTATTTGAATTGATTGAATTTTGGGTGGAAACTTACAAAAGTGCTATAGAGAAAAAGGGATGTGCTTTACAATATGGCATGAACTTTAAGATCTGAATGATTCATACATGAAAATGTGTTTCTCAAAATGTTTTACTGATTCTGTTCCTTGTTTTCTTGAAAATGTGAGAATTGACATAATGGCCTGCACTGCAATAGATTATGTTAAAGAGAAAAAAAAAAGTAGCAGTTCATTTTTGTGGTGGGGGATATTTCTGTAGACAGTTTAAATAAATAAAAGTAAAAAATCTCTTCATACTAATATACTTGAATGTTGTTTTACATTGTACAGGTCAGTGAATGATACTTGAAAAGATGTCTCTCTACTGTAAGTAGAACAAGCAACTAGCAGGCTCTCCCAAAAGACCCTGCTGCTTGATGGTGAAAAGATTTCCTGGAGGAGAGTGGGGGACAGAAACACAAGTTCCTGTGGTTGTCTGTTCAGAGTTCAGTTTGAGCTGTGGGTTGTTATCTGCTTGAAAGTTAACATGATTATCTGACTATTCGATTATTTGATAGGAGTTTCATGAGATGTCTTCCTCCTCAGGGCAGGATCAGCTGTGAGGCCTGAGCAGGTTGCAGTTAGGTATTGAAACCCTTAGAGGACCGGGGCTGTCCATCTCTGTGGGCTCTGGGCTCTGCTGCTTCACCTTTTTGAGAGGAAAAATACATACCATATTTCTCCAGTCGAGTCTTTTTATTGATCTGCCTAGCAGGACTGTATGTTCCTCTGTAAATGTGAAAAGATTGAAAAGGTGCTCTGGAGGACTTCAGAACCTAAACAGTGAGACGTCATTCTGTTTTAAATTAAGCGTGCTGCTTAAGAGTAACTAAGAGTTGAGCATGTACAAAATTGACAGTTAATGTGAATTTACAGCCATTCAAACAACTTTAATTGTTAATTTTGATTTGAATTGGTTAGAATATGAATTAACAGATAGATACCTAAAAGTTTCATGAATAAACATTGAGAGTTCTGCCTTTGCTCAGAAGAAATGTGTGATTTTACAGTGAATTGTACTAGTTTCCCTTCAGAATGTCTAAGATATTCTTACTGATACTATTTTTTTTTCATTATTCTGTGAACAATTCCTTGCCAGCTGGATTTCTGATCTTGAAATATTCTCATGGGTTTAAATCAGCAGCTGTGTTCTTTAAAAAACAAAGACCAAACCAAACCACCAACAATAAAAAGTCTGTGTTGCATCCAATAGTTTTCTAATGTTGCCTTCAAATTAAATTTTGGGTTTATTCTGCCTCAAATAAAGGCTGAAAAGATAATTTTCTATAGAATTGAGTATGGGTGAAAAGAGGCATATAAGTATAAAATTGGAGAAATACTAGATATTTTGTTATATCTTCAGATTTTGTAATTATGGCCTTACATTTCTGGTGTTAAGCATTTGAGATTATGTAATGTTTTGCTCATTATTGGTTATGCAAGAGTAATAATTTGACCAGCAGCTGCATTTAAAGCCAATCCTAATATGCATACAGAGTTTCTCAGTCTACACACAGGACTGTAGATGTAGAAGATCTTTGTGGATAGAAAATAAGCTCCTAAGAGATTTTAAGACTTTCATAATGGCACTTAGTTAGCATTTAAAAATTTGGGGGCAGGGGTTAGTGAAAGCAACGTCTATGTTGTCTGTACCTGTGCTAAATCTGAAACTCTGTTTGAATGTCTTTAATCATAAGGAATTAAAGTTGTTCCCATAATGCCTAGCTCAAGACCCTTTGTGCTTCAAGTTTATAGCCATTTTTTGCATATGTCTTAAGCTCATTCTTCGTGTAAATAGCTTGCAGTTGCATTCTGTAGCATAGTACTTGTTCAAAACAGAAATTAATCACAGACATTATTTCTAGGGTAGCTTCAACTTGAAAGCAAGTGTAAATTGTTACTAGAAAGTTCTTTGATTTCAAAATAAATGAGTTTTTGTTGCATTTTGTCAGTGGTCCTGGCTGTGTACATGATCAGTCATAATCTGTTTCTTTTCTTGCAAATAACTTGATGCTTGATTAAAAATGGAAAGCTTTTGTGCTAAGAGTTTTTAGGACCTACAGAAAAGGATGGGTGTTCAGAAGTTGCCATCTGCACTGGTCCATTTGACAATGTCAGTGAATTTTCCTGTTTGCATGATTGTGGTTTCTTGATACAGCCATTTGCACAAGTGTTCTTGGAGTAATGCAGATGCTTAGGGCTCTCTATTAGAAACCTGAAGACTGCAGGCTGTGTAGATCATAGATTGGTTGCTATTAGCACATTCAATGTGGAATGTTTGACTTACTTTTGACAGATTAATGTTCCTTTCAGGATTTAAATGCTACTTTTCCAGGTTATGTCTTGAACCCAAAAGGCTATGGAGACCTCTGGGTTGCCTTTTTTTTTTTGTAGTTTAGTGCAACTATCTGTAAGCAATATGATATTGCCCAAAATTATTTGCAGACTTTTTAATCTCCAAGAAGTATTCATTTAGACCAAGTAGACAGCAAAAATTCTTTCATTTGAGAAATTTATATTGACTTCTGAGGAGAAAACCGTATGTGTCTGTTAGAGTATGTATATACATCATCTTTCTAGTGAATGATTTAAATCTCACACAAAATTTCTATGTATTAAAGACATCATTAGAAAAAAAGCAGACAGACACTCCAGAACTTTTTAGAGGCACTGGAACCACCTGATGAGTGCAAACCAGAGGGTTATGGACCAACATAATCCTTAGCAATGTAGAAGTGAGGGGATCTTCAGACTTTGTAGTCTGTTCCAAGTGCTAGTCAACTGACATACATCTTGGCAAAAAATACTCTTAAAATTGTTTTCCTGCCATAGTATGTAGAAGTACTTGCAGCCTTATTACACGAAGATTTTCCTTCCCTATCAGCTGGTAATTTTTAGAATCTTGGCTATTTAGAGATCAAAAATCGCATTGTAACCTATGGAGAAATATTAATAATGCTTAAAAAGTTTTCAGCCTCCCAGAGATAATCTTTGCTCTATGATACTATCTTATTATTTCCTGGAAGAAGAAAGTGTTTTCTTCAGATCCTGGAGCTTTGAAGCAGTCTGCAATATAGGAAATAATTTTTATTTTATAAGCTAGCAAAAATGCTGTCTGGGTTACTTTTAGTTTGCTCTTACGGGTTTTGATCATCTCAGATTTAAATATTATTACAAATCTGGGGATTTAGACTCTCCAAGCAGTAGGGATTTCTTTAAAATGTTGACCACAGGTGGTTAGCTTAAATTAATTTTGTCATACGAGTGTTTTCTAAACCTGTAATTCCTACCAATCTAGATGAAAGTTACAGAGCAGGGGAGAAACAAAAATGTGTCTCTGCTTTACCTTCATCATAGGCTGTCTTGTTCTTTTTTTGGGTTCAGTGGGAGACCCCACATTTCATGTCTGCTCGACTCTCCCCCTGCTGAAATTACACAGTCTGATAACATCTCACTATATGATGTCTCTTCAATAGAATTCCACATTATTTGATTGTGCAATGTGCAAGAGAAGTCTCCTTCTGTATTTTGGGTAAACTTCAGGTGTGTGTAGGAGTACCAGTTGGGAGGGCTATACTCCTGCTTTCGAAGAATTGCCAATCCTGTGGGGATGTACTGGCTTTGAATTGGTTAGAAACACTGAAAAACAGTCTTTACAGGACAGATACTAGAAGAAAGGGAAGGAGTAATTTGGGAACCCTAAACTTTGTAGAACATTTACTCTAGCAAATGCCATATAGAAATGACAGAAGGCAGCAGTTCTGGTTAGATCTGTTCTGCCCAAGGATTCTACCTGGCTAATCTAAATAAATGATTCTAGGTAGCTCATCTGGTGTCCAGTCCTTGGCTTTGGGATGGCACTGATTTTACAGCATCATGGACACTTACATAGCTCTCTGATTCTTCATGGGATTACTTGTTGACCAGTACAGTAGCTTCTGGTTCTCTCTGGTCAGGGCAGAAGCATGAAATCAGTTATCAGCAGTCAACAGAAAGTAGTTGTATAGACTATGTAAGCTGCCCCTTTTTTTCCCTCATACTTTGGCAGTTCCAAATACAAAAATTAGTACCCTCTTGCTTAAGTGCATTGCTATAGATTTGTTGTATCAGTGATGTGATTGTCATAAAACAGTTCTGTTTTGTTGTCACCTGTGGATGTAGCAGGGAGAGTTAGACCATTTGTCACACTGCCGTGGAAGATTTGTGAATAGTGCTCAAGGTGGAGAAAACCTAAAGGCACAATGGAGGTGAACAGGGCAGTGTCAGGAACCAGGAAAATAGTTCTCTTTGGTCAGCAAGAGTTTGAGGGAAGAAACTTTCTAAAGTTCTTTGGAGTCTTCAGTCATTTTGTAATACTTCTTGTCTGCCCTTGTTTGGTATTTTATTGTTTGCAAGGGCTTGGTGGTAGTATGTCATCCTGAAAGCAGGTTACTGTATTTGCATGAGACTTTTGCACATGGAATGAACTAGATGTGTACAACCACTGCATGTATTTTTCTCTTTCTTAGCAGCAAGGTATTGGTCGGCCAGGTGTATGCCATGCAGTGGTGGTCATATTTCTGGAATTCTTTGCCTGGGGGCTCTTGACAACTCCAATGCTAACGGTAAGTATCAGTGATCAGCTGTTGTCTTGGCACTAATGACAACAGTTAATTTGCTAATTCGTAAGGATGAGTGGTTTAATTTGTTTTGCACTTCCTGCTTACCATATTGATTGAATTGCAGGAGTGTTTTAACAGTCAATACTGCACAGTTGTAGTGTATACTACAGGTGACATCTAGACTGCTGGAAAACTAAAAGGTAGTAAAAAATAGCAAATCACTGTACTAGTCTTCAGCTTTTATTTGCCTTTTAGAGTAACATCAATTTAGTATATTGATGAAAGTATCTCTGGAAACTGGATATTTTTAGTTTTTCAGAATTCAGTTAATCTTCCAGTCATAACAATTCAAACTATTCATCACATAGTTACTTCGTATGCTACTGTGGGCTCACTGTTTCACCAGCATGTGTCTGAAGCAAAATGTAAAAGCTTCCATGTAGGAGATTGATTTTATAAGTATTTAATCTGTTCTGGAATGCAGTTATTTTCCAGATGAATAGGTAATTTGAGTGTTTGGTAATACGATATGAAACTTTTCATCTGAAGACGTGGATCTTAATCATTGAAATCAGGCAAGAGAGAAGTCTTCAAAAGTCTGCTAGTCAAATTTTTTATCATATAATATCTGAGAGCACTTTGAATACATGATGAGCAAGGTTTTGAGGCATTGGAAGACCTTGAAGTTAATTATTTTCTTTCCACCAACTAAATAAAATCATTTGCATAACTCTTGAAAGATGTTTGTCTGACCATCCTAATAACAATCACTGATCTTTTTAACATAACTGTTTAGATGATATTTTTTATTATTAAGCTAGCAGATTTCCATAAAGTAAATTTCTCAGTAAATGACCATCCTGTAATGCTGTCTTGGCAGTGTCAAATATAAGGACACTTACAGGGGGGTCTTTCTTTTTTCTAATTTTTTTTTATTTCCTCTTTTTCTTAACTAAAATGATCAAGTTGCCCAAACTTGACACTTCTCATTTAAAGGAATAATGTATAAATAGTAATTCTTATGCAATCTTCAAAACACCCTCTACTTTAATAAAACTATATGTTAGGTGGGTTCTTCAGTAGTTCCTAAGTAGTGTTCTCCAATTGAAATAGTTCCATATTATTATTACTGTTAGCCACAAGTAGCTGAAATGTTAATTCTTGAAATTAGTATTAATCATTACACTATATCTAGTGGGAGTGTTACAAAAATCTACGACAAAGCTAAATTCTTATTTTGATTTAAGTATGTGGGATTCCGTAGAGTTGTGGTCTTGAATGACTCATATTTTGAACATTGTGTTCCTCTCTTACATGATCGTGAATACTTTGGGAGGATTTTGCCTTGAATTAAAACATTAATTTAAAACATTGCATTACATATAATGGTGTAACTTACTTTGCAGAGGTGTAAATTATTTCTGTGTTTATGAGGGTGATAATCTTTATTTGTAATCAGCTTTGCACATACTGGAAGCTTGTTCTTTGTTTTACATAATTTCAGATCTGGTTTAATACCTTCTACCCTTCCATCTTGTAATGTACTTGTGATAACATACCTTGACCTGCTGACCAGCCAGCAGTACTAGAACTCCTGTAGAGGTTACTTATATGAGGTTCAACCTTTGAGTTGCCAGCTGCCCACTCTTGCTTAATCAGATTTGTCTAGTAGGAAAAGCAGAAATGCAAATATCTGATGTGGTGATCAAAGCTCATGATCACTCTTAAATTTTTTGTGGTTGTGTTGAGCTTCTCCACCTCATTGTCAGCGTTCAATGAGATTAAAATGTTCTGTTGTGTTATTATAAAAATTAATCACATATATTGTGTGAAAACTAAGATTATTTAAAATTAAATTTTTAGATTACTTTTTCACTTCATTTGACACAATAGCACAGCTGTAGTGTTTGTTACATGACACTGTACATAAAAAGGATCTATAGTCTTGAATGTTCTTACAAAGCACACAAAAGCTATTCTGCTTACACTGTCCAAAGCTTATGATCATTACTCTTACTTATGATTTTATAAACCAATATTAGTAAATCACCATAAGCCATTGTAATAATTATGGTTATTAGTTATGAAATATGAATATTATCAGTAATCTAAATTATTAAATATTAATAATCTTTAACAGTATATATATATGCAGATTCTAGTGTATAATTGTGGATATATTCTCTCATAAACTTGTACAGTTTTAACAATTTTGAACAAATTAGAAAAATACAAAACAGTTTTCAGTAAGAACCAATGATGCAATTCTTCCACGTGTCCACCAGGGGCCAACTTGACAAGATGGCAGTTGGCAGTTTGGCTAGGTGTCAGACACATAAAATTTAAAGGAACCTGTCAAAGAAACTTAAATCAATTTTTAATCATGAATTATGGCTCCAGGCGTTCCAGGAGCAGCTACATTATAAACCACAGATTACAATACCATGCGGGCTGAAGCATGGGGATTTTAAACAGAACCAAAACTGGTGTTAAACGTGTGAACACAGGAGAGACACAGTTTCTTAGTGAGGTCTTGTTGCTATGCTGGTTGCTATGCTGGTCACTGATGAGACTCAGGTGGCTCGGCAGACCCAGTGCTGGCTCCCAAGGGCGGTCTCTTCCAGATGCAGTGGAGGAGGCTCTCTCCCGCTGCTGCAGGGGTGTGCTTGAGGTTGGTTCACCTGGAACGGGCTCTGGCGCTACAGAGTCTGCAGGATGCTGGGGGACGGGG
Source organism: Indicator indicator (assembly GCF_027791375.1). Taxonomy (NCBI): domain Eukaryota; kingdom Metazoa; phylum Chordata; class Aves; order Piciformes; family Indicatoridae; genus Indicator; species Indicator indicator. The sequence continues at coordinate 57,025,736 of NC_072053.1, read as the reverse complement.
TGGGGGGGCAGTTCCTCTCCCGGAGCAGCTGGAGAGTGTGGGGCGGGGGTGCAGTGCAGAGTGTCACAGCTTTCCCCTGGCTCAGCTCAGAAATGAGCGAGCATCCGGGACACTCACAGGCGGTCCCTGCACAGACGGTGCTCTGAATGGTCCTGGCGCTCTGACTTACAGGGCTGTGGTGCGGTGGGCAGCTCCTCTTGCGACTTGGCAGCCAGCACACAGGGCCTGCTAGGCATGGTCCTTGCTTTGCAAGAAGGCACATGAAAGGCTTTGGTTCACAAGTCTGCAGCTTCATGCTCGCAGCAGACACTTAGAACTGCTAAAAGGATTCCGGCAAGTTCTCCCCAACTGGCGAGGCTTTGCCAACGGGGCTCAGTCCCTTCAGGGCACGGTGGCAGGTTCTTCCTATCGGTAGGACTGGGGTTTGACACAAAACTGTCTGAAATTCAGTGCAGCTTATACGAAGGACTCTGCTGGTTTCTGGGTAAACTGAGGCACTCTGGCTCTTCCTGGGTAGCAAGGCTTCTCTCTGGACTGCAGACAAAGGCAGAACACGTGCACGGAGCAGAGCCTGTGCAAGGAGCAAGAGCAGAAGCAGAGCAAGAGCAAAAGAGCGAGTTGTTTACAATTTGGGTAATATTTTTGAATTTGCTCGAGGCTTGAATTTAGCCAGTAGTCAGTCTTGGTCAGCACATCATTAACCAATAGCAAAGCATATAACGGAATATGCCCACATTGGAAGAAGTACAAGCATCCCACAAGGTGGGCGTGTGATCTTGTTTACCCCCAAAAAGGCAGATTGACTTGTTGATACCTGGCCCTTTGTTTACTCAGCTCTGGCTGAGTACCCACTCTAGAAGGGAGGGGGAAGTGGGGTTTGAGCAAAACATGTGGGGACAATATTTGGGGCATAATTCTGGGCATATGTAGCCTTTACCACAGCAGTATTATTCACTTCATGGCATGTGTTGTCTTCAGTAGCATTTTCTTTTGAATATGTAAATATTACTGTCAGTAGAGTTTGAGTAAAGGAGTTCCTGTTAGAAATTTGTCAACTTGCATTTCTCTTGTCTATAAACTAACAAAGTAAAAGTTTGAAACAATATCAGCAGTGGTTGCCTCCCAGGAAATACTGAAAAACATTTTACAAAAGATAGTGAGATATGACTCCATGAGCTTCCTGCTTGATTTTTTTTTTCCCTTGGAAGATGCCTGCTTTTGCTTCTCTAGTTTTTTTTTCCCACTGTTCAGATCACAGGATCAGAGGTCAAAGAGAGAAAAAAATGGTTGTAAATATCTAAACAGAAGATGAGACCAGAAGGAAAAAGGGGTGTAAACCACCTTGATTAAACCTATTAAGCTGAGAATCTTAGTCATCTTTAAAAAATTATACTGATGCTTTTCAGTGACACTGAAGTATTGTGTTTCTTCAGGCCAGTGACTTACTATAAATATAAATAATTTTTGTAGATGTTGGCACTTAGGTAGAAAAGGAATTTGGAGTGTGTGTGCATTCATGCTTTGATCGTTGCAATGATTTTTTTAATTGATGTAGTGGCACCTGTGAGGCCTTTTAACTCTCTTGCATATTTATGGTAAATCTGTTTAGTATAGATTAACATGCTGGCCCTTGAATTAACACTGCTGGTAAAGCACCTTAAATTAATTCATAGTGGTACTTAAAGGACACATGAAACACTCAGAACTGCTACTAGTATATATAAGTGTCTACTTGTTTCTAACTGTATTCCTGTTGGATATCTGCAATTCCTTCAGAAGCAGATTGCACAGTGTATTTTTGGGCAGTTGTGAATAGAGCACCGTGTTTTTCTTGATAGACTTAAGTTAGCTGAATTTCATTTTCACTCTTAATTAGTTGGGAACAATGATGAAGTCAGTCTTTTGAAGGAATTACCGACCTCAAACATTTTGTGATTTGTACCATGGGGAGATACTTTTTGCTTACATTGATACTCTTTCTGAGCAAAGTACCCCAAGCCAAGCTGTCTCTGCAGTGCAGTGTGATCTGTGCCAGCAGAGGAATTTATAATAATAACTAATATTAACTGATATAACTGATGATATATATATAATTGATGATGATATATATAACTGAATAATAACTGATGATAACAATAAACTGATATTAAACCTTGTCAGTATTTTCTCTTATAGACAAGCAGAGTATAATTCTGGAATAACATGCTTCTTTACCAAGTCGTAATAGAGCTATGCTATTTTAAAATAAAATTTAAACTTTGAGTCTGCTTTTTTCTGTCTCTCCCAATTCAAATAATGCTTTTTGTCCCTGTCAGGTCTTACATGAAACGTTTTCCCATCATACATTTTTAATGAATGGTCTTATTCAAGGTGTTAAGGTAAGATTTTTTTTTTAAAAACCTTGACCTAAATAATCTGTGTGTTAGTGTATTGTAATTTGTCTCTCCTGCGTTCACCATAAGAACATACCAAACACTGAGGGTGTAATTACTTCCTAAACTATTTTTCATTGTAATGATTGTGTTCCCCTCAGTCTTAAGTTTTACTGCTAAAAGGTAGCATCTTGAACTAAGTAGAATATTCCTTGGAAGTTCAAATTCCTCTAATTTAAATAGATTCCAGTTGTAGCTATTGTAATCTTGACAAAGGTTTGAGAATGGAGCTATGTTTTTAATGTCAGCTTCTTAATATTAGATGATTCATACCAAAAACAGATTCATGCAGCCATGATGATGCATTCAGATGAAAATTAAAGTACTTAAACACTGATTTTCCCCAAGATGTGGTATCAAAGCTATTTTTCAGTAGAGATGTTTATTATTTTTGTCCTGGTAAGTTTTCAACATTTTTTGAGTGTTCTGGGATGGTCAGGATATTTAGGACAGTTTACATAAACCATTGTGTTCACACAGTGGTCATGGTGGATTGCTGACAGTGGAAAAAAAAACTTCATAATTTTTCCAGCATAACTAAACTTGAAAGACTCTGCCAACTGTCTTACAAAGAGGCTTCAAAACACAGTGTAATTTAGGACTAAGTTAATTTATAGTACCCTGAAAGTATTAGGTTTGTGTTCTATAACAAACCTAAAGGATTGCTTTTAACTGCAAGAATGTGACATCTTTAGGATGGACTTGGAATCTTGGTTTCATAGCGTATTGCTCTGACTAGGGATATTGGGATATCTCAGACTGAAAGAGGAAGTTAATTTCAAGTTATCGTAGGAACATGAAGTCTGTGTTCCTCTTTTTTTTTTTTTTTTCTTTTCCCAAATTTGTTCACACTGCCCTGTAACTACAAGTGTTCCTTGAATGTAGTGAATGAAGGGTACCTCATATATATTCTACAATGCATGTCTGTATAAAAGTGCATTGACACAGTCTAAATGTACATACTGCTCTAAAGTGTAGTAAGTGTGGCTGTAGACCAAAGTAAGCTTGAACTTCAGTGTCCAAAATACTGTTTAGAGAACATTAAAGTGTTTTGAGTGACAGCAAAATATGTTGGTTCATATTCTACTTAAATCTGACCCTAAGAAGCAAACCCATTAATTTCATCTGATTAAAGTATTTAACTTTCATGAGATTCAGTGGCCTGGCTTTATAGTTTTTGCTCTCTAGAAATCACTGGAATCAGAGTTGTTTATTTGGATTTGCCAGAATAGGGTACAGGGGCCTGTATACATATGTTAAACTTGAAGGTGACTGTGTTTGAATTTTAGGAGTTAGCTAAAGCTATCTGGAGTTGATTTCCAGACTATTGAGGTGCTTACAGTATCATGTATTTACTAATGTTTGGATTTGTGTCAGGGTTGGGTTGATGAGAAATCAATACACTAATTGGAAGAAAATGTGTCTTTTCTGGAGATTTTGCAATTAATAAATGTGTGAAAGCCTTAACTTGTTTTAATTCATCTATATAATAAAGAACAAAATCGAGGCCTAAATTCTAGGACTTTGTGAAACGCTGAAAAATCTAGGCTTTTATCCTCAGTAATTTTTTTCCATGACAGCTGTTTGTGTAAATCTGACTTTTGCCACTGGAATGTACACTGTCTCTTGCTCAAATGGTCCTCATAGTTCTTTCAATGTCCATATTCTGTGTACATGATAAATGCAGTAAGTATAAAGCAATAAGGATTCTGTTTAGTGTTTTTTAAGAGAACATTTAGGTTACCTAAAACTCCCCCTTGTGACAGCATCACAGTACCACAGTGCATTCGAGGTTGGAAGGGACCTCAAGAGATCAAGTCCAACCCCCATGCCATAGCAGGACAGTGCAAATTAAAGGGGAGTTTGAATTTAGGATCTGGCACCAAGTCTCATGATGGAGGCCAAGAAGATGTCCTTTGTAAAACTAGACTAGGATTTGGAGATTTTTAAGAAGCTTTTGCAGTCTGTCGTACTTCTATATTGAAATGGATTGATCTTGGAAAAAGTACCTGTTTTTTCTAATGCACTCATGTTTAATAAACGTGAAACATAAAATTCCAGAATCACAGCAAAGTAGACTGTAGAAGAAATTGTGTACGTTTTCAGTTGTCTGTTCATAATTTTAGGCCTTTTTCACATTGTGATTCAAGTGGAACTTTGAAATGTAAGTATAGACATACTAATTGCCTTTCTTCTGTCACAGGGTTTTTTGTCCTTTCTCAGTGCTCCTGTAATAGGTGCTCTATCAGATGCATGGGGAAGAAAACCATTTCTTCTTCTTACAGTTTTTTTCACCTGTGCTCCAATTCCATTAATGAGAATAAGTCCATGGTAAGTCATAAGTTCCTCTTGTTCTAACCAGCAACAGAACAAGAGGACACACTCTCAAGTTGTGCAAGGGAAAGTTTAGGCTTGATCTTGAAAAAATGTTCTTCACAGAAAGAGTGATTGCCCATTAGAATGGGCTGCCCAGGAAGGTCATGGGGTCACCGTCCCTGGAGGTGTTTAAGAAAAGACTGGATGAGGCACTTAGTGCCATGGATTAGTTGATTAGATAGGGTTGGGTGATCAGTTTGACTTGATGATCTTGGAGGTCTCTTCCAACCTGGTTGATTCTGTGATATAGATTTGTGGTAGTGAGCTTGTCAGTACAGCAGAAATTCAGTCAGAGGAGTAGTTTGGGGAAGTGGGAGAGAAACAGTAAGAAAAGAGGAAAGTCACTTTGCTTTCAAAACATGATTACGTTATTCTGGAGCGTTTCTGTTTAAGAGGTGTTAAAACTGCATCTCTGAAAAGTAGAAATAATGGAATATGATTTAGTTACTGTATTCACATAAGTAAAACAGCAGTGGAAATGGTTTGATAGCCCTGTCCATTTCAGTTTTAAACTCAGCTGTTTTTTTTCCCCCTTCAGGACTGACAATGCTCTTATAAGTGTATTTTTAAAGGTAAATGTACCTTAGCATTTGTAGTAGAATTGCTGCAAATGACATCTTTCAAGTCTTTGATTAGGCAATGTTGAAGTCATAGCTGAGTGGAATTGACTTGTTTTCTTTTTAATTTTTGTTGTGAAACTTAGGAGGATTACAAAAGAACTTTATGTACACTCACTGCAATCAAAGTTCATCTTTGAAAGCATGTTATGTGATACTTTATTTCTTAACTAGTTGAGAAACTGAGTTCTAAAATAGTTTCTTTTTTGTAACTAAACTTAAGCTTTGAAACACAGAGGCACTCAGACCTGAAGAGGCTACTACTACTTCTAGGCTGATGTGAAGTAAACAGTACAATATAAAAAAACCTAAAATACTCTTTTCCATTATTTAAGACTGCACAATTAATCATTTCCAGTGAAGTTTAATGAAATTTAATGTTAGTTCTTGAGGAACAATTTTCATAGCTTAAGTACAGACTTGTTTGATTAGTAAGAGAACAGCAAGAAGTCTTAAACTTTCTAACCATTGCTTTTAAATCATTAGGTGGTACTTTGCTGTGATTTCGGTATCTGGAATCTTTTCTGTTACCTTTTCGGTAATATTTGCTTATGTAGCTGATGTAACACAAGAAGACGAAAGAATCACAGCCTACGGACTGGTAAGATATGCTAAACTTGGAAAAAAGATCAGATGATGACCTTCACATTGAACTTGTGTTTTGATGCACAGATTGTTTCCTGATTAAGGTTGATAGAGAAAGAAATGAACCGTGCATCAAGGCACTGCATTAAGGTTTGGGAAATGTAATTTACTTTTTTATTGCTGCACAGGCTGCTCAGTGCTCAGAATACCGAAACAAGAATTTGCCAACTTTAGCTGCACATAGGGCATCTGTAAGAAAATGTGTTTTAAGTTTCACAGGCAGAACAGCAAATGTTGTTAAAGGCAGTGCATGTTATTTAATACTTCATCTGACAATATCTGTCTGGCACTTGTAAATTGCAGTTTATGTGATTTCTTTTTGATATAGAATGTCTTTTTTCTATAGCGGAAACAGGCTGGAATGCATAGTGCAGTATTTTTAGTAACTTAGCCACGAACTTTATTTAGCAGTTCAGTACAAACTAACCATTCCAGTAATAAAATTCTGACTTAGTTTGTGTTCCTGAGTACCTATATTGGTTTAGGTTTTGTAGGCCCATTGGTAGATGCCCAAAGCCTTTAAATGGCATTTATCCCTTCATCCTCTTTACATGTGTTTTCACTATACAGATACTAGTGGACTTGGTTTTTGGCTGACTGTACTGTATTTCAAGTTGTTAAGGCTTCCCTTTATTTTTTCAGTCATGTGAATCCTCAAATGTTAATTTAACAGTTAAGAAAAAAACAAGGACTTCATTTTCTTGAACAGAACTTGTGTGTATTACTGTATCACAGCACAAAACAAATGTTAAAGTTCTGAAATTTGCACTTTAGTTTTCATATCTGTAAAGGAGGCCATAAGTGTATTGGAACATCTATTTGCCTACCTTCAAGCAGTTTTTTGTTAACAAAACTATCTTGATCTGAAATTCTATAAAGGCATAAATGAAAGTGCAGTTGTTTCTAATTTTGCTTGTTATACTTAAGATTTTTTTTCCTAGCTTGGTATAAGCTAAATGTTTAGCATGGATTTTACTTATTTTATAGAACAGTAATACATGGTGGTTTTATTTTTGAGGATTGGAAAAGAGTAGTAATTAAAAAAAAACAAGCTAGCTTTTTCTGATAGTAAAATTTAACTACAACAGTTGATTTTCATGATGTGAAAACAGTAGGTAGATCTCTCAGTAGCTGCATGTGACTGCAACATAATATAAAACAATACTATCGTTGGAAGTCTATTGGCTATTGATTTCTTAGTTTGCTGTGCTACCCAGCGGTAGCTATATATTTAAAATGCAGACTGTTCAGACAGGTATTATGTATTGCTCTCTGTATTACCCAACATGCTGAGGCTCAGGTTCACTTAAGCAGGCATTTGAATGTGCTGATAACACATTTGATAAATGTGAAATTTCATCAAATTCATAATTGGAAAACAAAAACTGTTTTCCTTAAGCCAGATTGGCCCTTTGACTGCAGATCCTATCTCCTATGGTGAGCTGTGGTGGGGGTTGGAGAAACTTTATTTGAATATGCATTTTACCGTCATAAGTGATATTTTGTGGGTTGTTTTATTGTTGCTTTTTTTGTGGGTTTTTGCTTGTTTGTTTTAGTTTGTTTTTTATTTGCTTGGGTGTTTTTTGTTACTTTGGATTTTTTTAATTTTAATTTTTTTAAACTGCACTTCTGGGGAGGGGTGGTGGTGTTGATCAAGTTACTTCATTTTTCTGCAATGGCAAAATAATCACTTCAACAAGTTTGTAAACTCTTCTTGTGCATAGGTTTCTGCCACCTTTGCAGCAAGTTTGGTGACGAGTCCTGCCATTGGTGCATACCTGTCTGCCAGCTACGGAGATAACCTTGTCGTACTAGTGGCAACATTGGTGGCAGTTGTGGACATCTGCTTCGTTGTGCTAGCTGTACCAGAATCTTTGCCAGAAAAAATGAGACCTACTTCATGGGGAGCTTCTCTATCATGGGAACAAGCAGACCCTTTTGCAGTAAGATGCGTGTCAATAAGTATTTAATAAATAATTGATGATTAGTTAATAACAATTAACTGCGTTTTGTAGGTTTGACAAATCTTTAATTGTATTGGTAGCCTGACTTCAGTATTCCATACTCTCTGTACTCTTCACTTGCACAGAGCAACCTAGCTACATTTAAAAACCAGAGCCTCACCAAACTTTGTGGATTAAATGATCTTGAACTGGAAATATCGTTTGGTGTGAATTCAAAAGTGAAGACGTTTTACTTTTCTAACTTAATTTTGTTGTAAGAGAAATGCATAATTCTTACACTATTACAGACCTCAAAACATAAAATTTTTCCATATTCATTTTATGCTCTGTACTTTTGGTTGACAATGTATGTCCCCCACTCTTGAATTCCACTTTTACTTTTATGTGATTTCTGTTTAATACAAAGTGGATCTATAAACTGATTTTTCTACAGGCATATTTAGGAAGTCTTTCTAGTGACTTTTTCACTTATTCATGCTTACTAATCTAATTTGTTCTCCTCTCCCTCTACTCTGCACTTGTGAGGCGATATCTGAAGTATTGTGTCATGTCTGGGCTCCCCAGAGAAGTATTGGAGGGAGTCCAATGAAGGACCATGATGTGGGAACTGTTACGAAAGGAGACTGAGAGACCTGGGGCTTTTTAGCTGGAAAAGAGGAGACTGAGAGAGGATCTTAGCAATATGTATAAATATCTGAAGGGTGAAGGTCAGGAGGATGGTGATGGGCTCTTTTCAGTGACAGAACAAGGGGCAACAGGTTCTAGAACACAAGAGGTTTCACTTAAACACAAGGAAAAACTTCTTTACTTTGAGGGTGATGGAGCGCTGGAGAAGGCTGCTTGAAAGAGTCCAGCACAAAGTCACAAAGATGAGGAAAGGCTGAGAGAGGTGGGTCTCATTAGTCTGGAGGAGACTGAGGGGTGACCTCGTTAATGTTTATCAATATGTGAAGGGCAAGTGTCAGGAGGACAGAGCCAGACTCCTCTCAGTGATGACCAGTGATAGGACAAGAGGCAGTGGGTGCAAGCTGGCGCATAGGTTCCATGTAAATGTAAGGAAAAACTTTTTCACTGTGAGCATGATGGAGCACTGGAAAAGGCTGCCTGGAGGGATTGTGGAGTCTCCTTCTCTGGAGCCATTCAAAATCTGCCCGGATGGATTCTTGTGTGACCTACTCTAGGTGATTCAGCTCTGGCAGGAAGGTGGGGTTAGATGATCTTTGAAGTTCCGTTCCATCCCCTACATTCTGTGGTTCTGTGAGAGGTTGTGGAGTCTCCCTCTATGGAGACTTTAAAACCTGGCCTGGATGTGTTCCTGTGTAATCTGATACAGATAAACATGCTTTTGTAGGGGGTTGGATTAGGTGGTCTCTGGAGGTCCCTTTAAACCTCTGTTGTGGTGTGATTCTTTAAAGAATTTGTTTTCCACAATTTATTTGTTACTCAAAAGCGATTCATATGATGGTGAACAAGTGTAAGAAATGTACAAATTAAAAAATCAAAATTTGTGAAGTGCTGGTAATGAGGCGTATTTTTTGCTAGTATCTTTCAGAGCAATTTATAATGGATATCTAATGAAGTATGTATTTCCCTAAATACTTTACAATGATGTTGTCAGTGAATACTTAAAGTTCAGCAGTGAACAGTAGCTTCAAAAATCAAATGGAAACTTTGCAGATAGCACAATCCTTATGTAACAGGGAGATACTTCTATCTTAATCTTCAGCTTCACTTGTTCCATGTGTGATACTTTTTCCTTTTTTTGACTTGTGTGGGTAAAAATGGGTTTTAATAAAAAATAATCCACCTTCTAGTTTCTTTGTTTCCATTAGACTTTGTGTAAATGTTCCAATGCTTCTTCTGTTTCTTTGTTTTACAGTCTCTGAAGAAAGTCAGAAAAGATACTACGGTCCTTCCAATCTGCATTACAGTTTTTCTCTCCTATCTGCCTGAGGCTGGCCAGTATTCTAGCTTTTTTTTGTACTTGAGACAGGTAACTGTTGGTGTCTTCATGTCTTACTAAGGATATCTAAATAAATACTCTCTAAGGCCTGTTTCTTCTTGAAGGCTTCAGTCAGAAAGCTCTTTTCTGGCATAATGTAGCTTTAAAAAATAAAGGCGGGATACTTTGATAAGCCAAGAACTGAGTAACATTTGACTCCTGGTGCATAAACCCTGCCATAGGTTAAGCACGTACAAAGTTAAGCAGACCTTTGCTCCCATTCAGTGTAAGCAGTGTTTATATATGTTGAGGTGGGATATCACCTGTTGAAGAGTTGTTGTGTCTGTGAGAGGGATCAGAGAATTACAGTGTCCAGATACACTACTTTCTCTGTGTTTTTTTTTTTTTTTTTTGTTTGGTTTGGTTTTTGTGTGTGTGTGGTTTGGTTTTTTTTTAAGGCAGTCTTTGCAAGCAGTTGAGTTAAGGATTATTCTTGAAACTGGATGCTTCTTGTATGGTTTTAGATTATAAGCAGGAATCAATGTTTTGTTTGAAGAAGTTCTCTCTTTCCTAGTCTTCATCCTGGATCATGTTTGGCATTTGTTTTATGCATTTTCTGCCTCTCTTCAGATTATAGGTTTTGGATCTGCTAGCATTGCGGCCTTTATAGCTGTGGTAGGCATTCTGTCTATAATTGCTCAGGTAAGCTTTATTCTTTTTGTTGTTTTATTAAACAGTATAAACTGAAATGCCAAGGCAAACTTTTCTGATTCTTGAGCTTGTATAAATTTCTTATATGCTCTAAAATACCATTGTATGTTGCATTCACTAACGATTACATTATTACAGTGTTGTAGGAAATTGGTTAATGAATGCAAGGCCTTGTGAAAGGGAATTGTGGTATCTGTTTTAAGCAAAAGTCATGCTGTTTGCATCTCTTCAATTGGCTCATGGTATCAAACTTGCATACAAGCAGGGCAGGTGTTGACCTTGTAAGAAATCAAAGTTTTTATGATGATCTTTCGTATCCTTATGTGTACCGTTTTGTGGCAGTTTAGGCTGGGTGCCTCCTGTTACTGCCACATATGTTACACCTCTGGTGTCCCGAGGAAACAGCATATTTCTACCCATAAATCCTGCACCCTATAAATCCATCTGCAGAGTCATTCTCTTCCTCTTTCTTCCCTCTCTGCCTCTGTGGGAGATGCTCTCTTATCGGGTAACGGTGGGGGAGTATCTCGAGGCCTCTTAGGCCTGTCTAGGCCTAATGCTAGGAGAAAGAATGGAGGGGGGGGCAGTCTCAGACCTGTCCAGCCTGAAGCTCGCCTAGCAGTGGGGGGGGGGGAAGAAAGAGCCCTGGGGGTTTTGGGTATACCCTCAGGTGGGGGGAGGGAAGGATTGGGAAGCCTCTACATGTTATGTAAGGGGCTCTGTATGCTTTGGGATGTTCTTGGCACTATGCTTTGTAGTGTTTTGTAGTTTCACCAATTGCTTTTCCATTTAAACTTTCCCTCACTCTCCAACCTGTTTGTGTGAGTGTCATTCTTTTGTCCCTCTCGGGGCAAGAGAGGATCTGTCTGGCCTCAAACCAGCACAAGTTTATCTTCCTGTTGGGATAATGTAACAAGGAATGGCACTCGTTGCCATCCTTAGCAGAATGTAACAACACATTCTTCGGTATTTATCAGTTTTACTAGTGTCAGTTGTGTCCTTCATTGTCAATTCCAAGTCGTTATCTTAATCCTTGGTCTGTGGTTTTTTCTCATGCTCTTATGTGCACTCATATTTACCAATCATAATTATTCACAGTGTTTTTGCTAAAAATCTTTAAAGTGGCTGCCCTTCTAGTTCCTAATTTTCAGTGTTAAAATGAGGAAGCTCTGCAATGATATTTTTAAGTCTTTGAAGAGTGCAGTTTATTGAAATAAGCTTTGCTTCATAAATATAGATGTGTGTTGGCATGTTGAGTATCTGCAGAAAGAGCTCGTCACATGGGTAGAATTGTTGCTATTTATTTTTCAAGCCAGCTTTGTCTAAGAATGAGAAACAAGAAATCTAGTTCCTTTTCTCTGGCTTACTGATGCATTGCTGAGTATCTCACGTTAAAGAAAAAATATATGCTCTGTTAACTGAGTGAAGTTGTCTGTAATAGACTTTACCTTAGTAGGAACAGTCTGCTTCTTCTCATGACTGTATTGCTGTTCAATCTGAATTGGGAGCTCTTTCCCTCTGAGCAGTTACATATTAAGAGATGGAGAACAGTGGTCTTTCTTTAGGATTGGATTCTAGTTGCAAATAAAAGGGTCATGTGGTGAAACTGAAAGAACAGCAAGATTTACATGGCTTTAATTGTAAATTTGGATATATAGGTCATCTGACTAAAGAGAGGACTTCTTTTCTGAGCTAACAATCTTTTTTTTTCCTCTGGTATTAGTAGGTACTGTTAAATTTAACCCATATCCAGCCTACACAGTACAAACAGAGATAAAATGTCCATAGAGAAAGCAATGCATTCTCTTCTCAATGTCCTGAAGTAGCAACTGTTTAATAGTTTAAGAATATGTCTATGTCAAATATTGATAGGATTGTTTTACATATTGGATTTAATACAGGGGAGGTAAGAGCACAAATGGTTCCTCACAGTTGAAAGATGTTCGGAGTTATTTTTTGTAGGAAGAGAAATTATTTTAGCAATCCATCTTTTTGAAATAACTTTTGTATAAAGCAATTTCTCTTTCAGACTGTGTTTCTCAGTATCTTGATGAAGTCTATAGGGAATAAAAATACAGTTCTCCTTGGCCTTGGCTTTCAAATCCTTCAGTTGGCTTGGTATGGTTTTGGATATCAGTCTTGGTAAGTACACATTTTCATAGGTACATTCTTTTAAGGAACGGAAAATGTTTTTTCCAATATTTTTTACCATTTAGTTCTGTTGCCATGAGTGTTTAAACATCTGTGAATTAAGTGTTCTCATTTGTATTACACTACTAAACTTTGATCTGTGTTTTGCACATGTAGGAATGATAGAATTTTCCAGGTATACAGTCAAAGTTGCAGGCTAACTTCTTTTGAAAAAGGAGTCTTTGCGCCGTTTTGTAAATAGAATGTCTAAATAAAGTGAACGAGAACCATAAGCTGAAACTGCTTTTTCTTGGCAAACTTAGTCCCATCAACAGTGACGAATGCTTGTTTTTTATCAGAATGCTTCCTTGTGAGTTATGTAAGTTAAGAAACTGCCTCATTGGGACACCCTAGAAATTGTTCCTTAGTACAGCCTTTGGAGAGGGAAACCCCTTATGTCACTTTACTCCCACTTTCCTGTTTTTCTCTGCTGTAATCTAATGTGCTTCTGTTCTAGCAAGCACAGGGTAGTTTGTGAGATGGGGGCAGGAAGAAGGCTCAGACTATGCAATTTCCTGTCTTCAGGTATTTAATAGGAATTGTTTTAAAAGGGCCTTAAGCCTTAAATGAGGATATACTTGTGGCCCTTTTTGGAGTATTGGGGAATAATTATATGGGTAGTGTCATTTTAAAATCAACTTATGTATTTCATATAGGATGATGTGGGCAGCAGGAGCTATAGCAGCAATGTCAAGCATTACGTTCCCAGCAATCAGTGCTCTGGTTTCACGAAATGCAGAGTCAGATCAACAAGGTCAGTACCAAACAAATTTCTCTTTCAGCATCAGCCTGCTTTCTTGAATGACTCGTCTGTCTAAGAAGAGGAATACTTTTCTCGGTGTACTTTTCAAATATATTGATCAGTAATGGATTTCTTTGATGGTAGCTGTGGAAGTCTGCCAATCTGTATAGAGAGGAAAGAGGTATACAAATTAGTCAAATTTGCATTGCAAGTCATTGATTTTGCAAAGGACATTGAACAATCCAAAATAACTATTTAAAATGAAGTTAGGGAAAGAGTAATCCCAAAGTACAACAGTGACGTATGATAACTGACTTTAGTGTTCTCATAAGAAAAATGATTGTGCATGTAAATCATAAGTACCAGTCTTGCTATAAGGTTGTACAACTTTAAGTCAGATACGTGCAGTTAACATGGTGGGTATAAATGAGGTGCAGTTCTAGAAGGTGGATTTCTGTGAGTTTCAAAATGCAAAAGGCATCATTTTACTTCACTTTTTATCATTCCCCTCTATCCCATTTTTGTTTTTAACACACATTTAAAGGAGTTTTAGAATAATTGTTTTCTATTTATGTCATGAAATGAATAGTTCTGCTAAGCTGACAAAATTCTTTGATCTTTCCTTTTACATAGAGGAAACTGCTCTTAATAGCTCAGACATAAAATTGTTTCTCGAGTCAAGTTTGGCCACCTAGTGGCATGAAGTTTGGAAGTTTCCATGTCAAGCTGTAAACAAAAAGTGTGGACAGCTTTCCTTTTCTTTCCTTTCATTTTATAAGTTACTGCATAAGAGAGAAGGGAATGTGCAGACCACTAATCATGTAAAAAATACCATTCTGTAGAATCTTAAGCTGTAAGTTTGTCAGACTGTTGTCCCAGTCACTCGATGATGTTGAAACAGAACAGCCAATCCACTATTGTTAATTTATTGCAGTTCTGATGGGTTTACTGCCCTGAGTAATTTAATTTGTACTTAAGTAAATCCTGGTAAGTAAATACTTAAGTAAAGACTGGTAAGGAAAAAAATCTTACAGTTTGTGGGTGTTTTTCCAATAACAACACTTAACACAGATATATTACTCTGAATTTCACTTGAAAGTAAACTGAGCAGGTGCCACACTTAATGTCTGCTTTCTTCATTGTAGGCTTTGGGTGAGGGTACACCCTTACAGAAAATCAGACGTGCATGCAAATTTAGTTGCTTATATCCAAAACCTCTATCACTTCCAGTAGCATGCTACTACAGTGACAGAACTATGGTCATGTGGTCATGCAGATTATTTTAATCCAGTGAAGCTGTCTTCAGTGTAATTTTAAAAATCACAGTAGTTAATGTGAGATGTGTTACTTTTGAACAGCCATTAGAATTCACCCAGAGAGACCTGTTGGCTATAAGTGTTTGATTCTTGATTAAAAAAAATCCTAATTTTTTTTTTTTTCTTCATTAGGTGTTGTCCAAGGAATAATAACTGGAGTAAGAGGTCTGTGCAATGGCTTGGGACCAGCACTCTATGGCTTCATTTTCTTTCTCTTTCATGTGGAGCTCAATGAATTGCCACCTGATCAGACTTCTGGAAAAAAAACAATGCAAGATCCCAGTGATGAGGTAAGTTTAGACTTTGGTGTGAGGTTCACAGTGTAGAACTAATAGAGGTAAAACTCAGTCTCGATATCTAATCTGTGAATGACTTAATTCTCACTTGTCAGCTTTACTGAATTATTAAGATAATAATTATTTCGATTTACAGTAATGGCAGCATTAGTTTCAATATTGTAATGGAACCAGTTAACTTCTTGTGATGTAAATCTGCTCAAAACACAGCTGTAATTCTGAATTACAGCAAAACATGACATTTTGATAGTAAGAAGGTAATTTCTGTTAACTTAGTAAATCTTAACCTGTTTATCTTTGATAGCTTAATTATTCATCTAGGCAGTTAATCAATAAACAGTTGAGATACATTTTTTGTTTGTTTTCAATCACAGAAACAATGGTATTATTTGCCTTTCCTTACCTCTATGAAAATTTAGAAGGAGCAGTGAAGTCATAGAAGGGGTTGGGTTGGAAGAGACCTTAATGATCATCTAGTTCCAATCCCCCTGCCATGGGCAGGGACACCTCTGACTAGACCAGGCTGATCAAAGCTTCATCCAGCCTGGTCTTAAACACTTCCAGGGATAAGGTGTCCACAACTTCTGTGGGCATCCTGTTTCAGTAAAGAACTGGGCATCCCATTTCCCTCATAGTAAAAAAGTTCTTCTTGATATGTAAATGTAACCTGATCTAGTTTAAAACCATTGCCCATTGTCCTATCACCACCTGCCCGTATGAAAAAGGCCGCTATAATGTCTTCCCCAAGCCTTCTCTTCTCCAGGCTGAACAAACCCAGCTCCCTTAGGCAGTCCTCATAGGTGTTAAACAACAGCAGACCCAGTACTGATCACTGAGGGACTCCACTTGTCACAGCTCTCCCTCTGAACACCGCGCCATTGATCACAGCTCTTTGAGTGCATCAATCTATACAACATTTCTTTGGATCTCCCTTCTGTCTTTTCTTTATCCTTTCTATCTTTGTTTCAGATCTGCATTTTTGTGTGCTGTGTTCTTTCTTACTTGGCTTCCAGAACATCAAATACTGGCCTACTGGAGTTTGGAAAATCTTACAGACTCTTTTTTTTTTTGTTTTAGCTTGATTGTTCTGACCTGTTCAGCTACAATTCCATGGCTTTTTCAATATGCTAAGAAAGAACTTTTCAGAGAGACTATCATCTCTTCATCTTCTGATTTTTGTTTAGTTTTAGTTGACAAATGTACAGAAAAGTTAGTTTTAGATTAAAAAAAAAAAGAAAATAACTAGATTCCTTGGTAGCATTTTGTTTCAAACTTAACTGGTTTAAAATCAGGCTTACAATCTTTCTAGTTCTTGTTTTAATTGTTGGTATAAAATGTAGGTAAGTTAAGTTGTAAAATAAACCACTTAGAAACAAGAGAGAATAACTCCAATTATAAAGCTGTCATACATGCCAGCAATCTCTCTCTGCAATGAGAAGTGGATGTACTGCATATTGTGCTATTGCTTTCATCACTCATGTATTAGTTTTCATGGATGCTTGTTTATTCAGCTAAAGATTCTAAAGTATGTCAGCTGTGGAAGCAAGTGGAAAAAGTGCAGTTAAAGATTTACTGAATATTTGTACTTCTGGATTTTGAAATCATATCCTATTAAATTTTCAGAAGAGTCTTAAAAGGCAGCATTAATCAGCATGTCTCATCTGCTAGGCAGTCTTTTTGTCCACTGAGAGTTTTGTGCATGTTTCTGTTGCTTGGATCAGTGTCTTGATCAAGTGAGGAATTCTCAGGGACTTAAGATGTGGAAAAGGCATGTTGCAGTGCACATGTGCAGTTTTCATAAACTTAACGGAATTTACAATTAATGGTACAGTTCTCCATGTTTACAACTTCACGAATCCTTTCATGTGCTTGTTTCCCCACAGAGAGCAATCATTCCTGGTCCACCCTTCCTGGCTGGAGCATGCATTGTTCTTCTGGCTTTTCTAGTTGCCTTATTTATTCCAGAGCACAGCAAAGCCAGCAGTATCAGAAGATGCAGCAACAATATCAGCAATACTCTGAGTAACAATCTAGACCAAAGTAATGAAGAGGACATAGAACCATTGCTGCAAGATAGCAGTGTATGAAGGCTAACTTCTGAGGAGACTATGGAACAAATTCATGCACTAAACTGCATCTCTGGAAGCTCAGTGGGCTGTACAGAGTACCTGGCTTCTGAAAGGAAGGCAGCTATGTACAAGAGAAGGTCACATGCTGTACAGTACTTGAGGCTGATACTATACTTGCAGGAGGGTTCATTTAACAGGGCAGGTCACAGGTGTGATTCTACCCAATATTGGACTGCAAATACTAACTCAAATCCTAGTATTGAATAGCAGCCCAAATAGGCAGACATCATGGATTTATTTTTAAAAAGTTTGATGGTTTAGTTCCCAAAGTTGTATGCAAAATAATCAGGTTTGAGGCAGGAGTTTCTGCCACCACTGTTTTGCATTTTGTATGCCTTTTGTCTGCATATATGCCACGTGTAGTTCTCACAATGTGAGAGGGACCCATCTATATTGTCCTAGTATCTGAAATAGTGATTATCAGTAAAAGTAATTAAATTTCATAAAGATACCTTCTCAGTATATAATAATGGGAAGTCCAGTAGTTGCCAGAAAGCAATGATGAAACAGAAGTGACTTCTGAGGGTATGTGATCACACATGACAGTCATTATCCATAAATGAAGGTCATAGTGAAGTCTTAAACCCACATTTCAGAACCATCAGTTCTCAGTAGTTTACGCAAATCCAGGTGGCACCTGAAAGCACTGGTCACATTAAGGTTTTGCTGATAAAAAGTAGAATTTTAATTATAATATCAGCAGTGTCAGAAATGTGATACTTCTGAAGCAAGAAAAACTGGGTGCCAGAGTATTTTACATCAAAAATTATGTATATTTATTGCATTTTGTGACTTTATCTGCCATATGAAATAATCTCTCCTATTAATTGTTTTCACTCCTGCCTTAACTGCTACTTAGTGTCCAATTTTTAATCATATTTAGCCTTCCTAGCCACTGTCTTGCCTGCTGAGTCTCATGGATGTATTCGTAACAAATTTCCTTTGTGGGGGATGCTTTAAAGACATTATGAATGGCTACAAATGTGCTGATTTTTAAAGACATTTTATGAAAAATACAGTTTTATATGTATTTTACTGCAGTGTAAATGAACCATGAAACCCAATTTTAATGAAATATCCCTATTGAATGTTTTATATGTATGCAATATATGTAGATATTTGTAAGGAGTTCTAATTTTTCCAAATGGGATGCTGTATAAATCATGTATTTATAAATATAATGAAGGTACTGACAGATATACAATTTTTTAAAAGGATTGTGTATTAACTGAACAAATTTTTAAAAATATATATTTTGAAACTTGTTCCACATTGGGCAGAGATAACAAACCTTTTGTACTATGCAGTTTGGTTTTTAAGTTAATAAGCTTCCTAATGCATAATAAACCTACATCTTAAGTTTTCCAGGTTTCATGTGTAAGTGTGTGTTCTTCCAAGTTCATTATTACAGAATCACAGAATTAACCAGGTTGGAAAAAACCTTCAAGATATCTAGTCCAACCTATCACCCAACACCATCTAATCAACTAAATCATGGCACTAAGTGCCTCATCCAGTCTTATTTTAAACACTTCCAGGGATGATGATTCTACCACCTCCCTGGGCAGCCCATTCCAATGGCCAATCACTCTTTCTGTGAAGAATTTCTTCCTACCATTCAGTCTAAACTTCCCCTGGCACAGCTTGAGACTGTGTCCCCTCGTTCTGTCAACTTGTCTTCTCAAAGCTGAACAAACCCAGTTCTCTCAGTCTTCCTTCCTGTGACCGGCCTTCCAGTCTTCTGATCATTCTTGTGGCTGTTCTCTGAACCTTTTCCAACCTGTCCACATCCTTGTATAGCAGGGACCAAAACTGTACACAGTACTCAAGGTACAGCCTGACCAGCGCTGAGTAGAGTGGGAGAGTGACATCTTTGTCCCTGCTTGTGATAGTCTTATTAATACAACTCAACATGCTGTTGGCTTTCTCTGCCACTGTTCACTCATATTTAGCCTCTTGTCTGCCAAGACCCCCAGGTCTGTCTCCACAGTGCTCCTCTCAAGCCAAGTGGCTCCCAATCTGAGCTGTGTTCCTGGGTTATGTGTTCCCAGGTGCAAGACTCTACACTTCATCATAAAAGTTTTCATCCTCATGTCTGAATTGAACTTATGTTTTTCAGTTTAAAACTGTTGTTCCTTGTCCTGTTATTATTATGGGCCCTGTATTATAAGACCCCCCCTCTCCAGGCTGCACAAAACCAGCTTTCTCAGCCTGACTTCATATGGGAGAGGTGTTCCATATCTCTGGTCATCTTTGTGACACTTCCTTGAACCTGCTCCAATAGGTCCGTATCTTGTTCTGGGGAATCCAGTTAGATACAATGTCTATCAGTAATTCTTGCAAGTTAACTGGAATGTCTTGAATTTTTTCCTTTTTTTCTTTTTCCCCAAGAAATGGATTGAATAGCTACTAAAACACTTTATTTGGAAGTTTTTAAAACAGGTCAGAAAATTGTTATATTTTTTCCAAGTTTCAATATACAGGTACGATAATTTTTATAGATTACACCTTTGCACTGTTTTTTGCAACAAGATCACATGATGTTGCAGACATTTCCATTTCTGAACTTCAGTCCTGAAAATGCTCTGTCTATAAGAGTTTCTTTTAAAAAGCAGTTACTTTCTCACCCCCTGTTAAAATGTCACCTTTACCTTGAAGAGACAGATTAAATGTTTTTATTTTTCTAAAATATCGGCCTAGGTAGCATAGTACTGACAGGCCCTTTTCATCACAGAAAAGGTCAGTCCATTTGGAACACTTGTTTGTCTTTTTGTGAGAGAAAAATGCACTCACCTTCTACAACTCTTCTAAACTCTGAACTTCTGTGGTACAGAAGACTTTCATGTTCAGTCCCCATCTCTTTCCAAAGTATTGAGAAGATTCTGATCCAGAAAGATCTTTTCAAATAAAATTAATCACATGGATGACATCTTGTAGCACTTTGTGCATGTCTGGCTCAAATGTATTTGTTGCATTCATGTGACCCAGTAAATGAACTTCACTATTGCTTATCATAGAATCCTTTTTTTTAAAATTTTTTTCCAGTCAAAGCAGCTTATACAGTTTTTCAATAAAGCATTATTTTAATTAAATGAACTGTTTCCTGTTGAGAATATATCTTGTTGAGTACATATTTTCTATAGTGACTGACAAAAAAGTTGTTTTTCATGTATTTTATAATTTTTAAAAGTCTGGCAAAAACCACAAACTGAGACAAGTTAGGAACTGTACTTTCATCAAACCTCCCACACCCCATAAATTGTTCTAAACTGTTTTTTTTTTGTCTTTTTCCCCAAATATTTAACAATATTTTCTATTAAATTTTGTAAAGTCCTCCATTAAATATAACATAATTTTAAATATTGCTGAAAAAACTTGTAAAGGTTTGTCTTTGTGTCCTGGATACTTAGTTTTAAAACCTTCTAATCCTGATGGCTTCATACTGTTCTTAGCTGATGCCTGAAGGCACAATATGCACTTAAACCACTGTTTGCACTTAAACCACTGTTAGTGGTAGTGGATGTAAATTAATATTTCAAGTACTTATCAAGTACTTATGATAGTTTTACATTTTTCTCTCCAAATTTTTGTCAAATGTGATTAGATTGTCATTGATATTACCATGCAATGTGGTTGACTAAGGCCTCTTACTAAGAGCAGAAGTGTCAGCTCTGCAACCTCTGTGTGCTTGTATTATTAGTATTATCCAGGTTCGATTTTCAGTAATCTTTTTAAGCCGCTAATTTCCTTACAACTAGATAATATAGTCCATAGATCACTTAACTGGGCCCATGTAATCTGCAGTATGTCACAATACACAGTAAGTGAATGAGTGATTAAGACAACCAGTGTCAACTTCCCTCTGCCCTGGGAAGTGCCAACTCTTCCCCAGGGATACCTGTTGTACTGTTTACAGGACACATGTAAATCTGACATACAGTCCAAATGATGGTGCCTGTGTCAAGACAAATGCTAATTAACCTTGATTTCTACTTTTTTAGACAAAAAGAAAACAGAAGTTCTAGAATTTTCTTCCTGTGCTCCAGCACATTGCCTTGCACACTCCCAGTATGTTTACCCCCTGATGTGGACACCACTGCTCCAAAGCATGTTTTATTGTCACATAAGTACATGTAATAACAGCTACACAGTGCCTCACTTCCTCAAGGAGGTAGGTAATGAATGTTTCTTTATGGCATATCTTGGTTTTCATTTTTGTTGAGCTGTGATTCCCTGATTCACAGAAACAAAGTTCTAGTTGTTCTGGTGCTATGTATCTTCTTTTTTCTTGGGAGAAATCAGATACAGTCTTGCCCCCACTAAAGTAGGGGAGGTGAGGAGGAAAAGGAGATGAAAGATCTGGAAAACTATGTTTAGGATACTAATTTCCTTTTCCTCTTCCTCTGTGCAGACATTTTGTGCTGATATATATATGCATTTATCACAAGAATATGATGCTACTCTTTTTTTACAGTATATCTCCCAGCATACTGGGAGATTATAATAAAAGCTTGATCTAAGATTTAGATTGTTCAAATAAGTGTGTTAATGAATGTCTCATATATACTGGCAGCAGAGTGTCTTCTAATGAGAAGAAAATAAATTTTAATGTTGCCCCCAAAATTATGCTACTCAGACTTTCTTATTGATGTGGTCCAAAAGCCTATACTTACAGGATCTTCCACGCTTAATTCACTAAACTTAGACACTTCCTATCAGAAAATATTTGGGAACTAGGATGAACACAAGACAAGCATAACACACTGATTTTTATATGATTGAGGGAAGAAGCATGATTTCTAGTCCTCTATTTGTGTGCTGTTTTTTTCTGGTGTTTTGGGAGCTTGGTGTTGCAGAGTTTGATCTAAAGGTAGAGGTAAAGACCTAAGTCTCATGTATTTAAGATTATATTAAAACATTTTATTTTCTGGACACTTTTTCTTGAGTAAATGTTGCATATAGGAGATGATCTGTCTTCTCTCTACCTCAAAAGAAGAACAGCCTTAATTTGTTCTTGAAAAGAACACTTAATAGATGGAATACAAGGTTCAAGATCCCAAACCTAGCATTCCTACTCTTTGGCCCTTGCAGACTATCTATTCTGCATTGGTAGAAAAGTGCCTTATCTTACACATTGTTCAGCTTAAGAAAGTTAAAGCAAAAGTATTAAAATCTTTCCTGAATTTTAAATTGCTGGATCAGTTGATGAATCCCTGGGAAGTATGGAGCTGGGTAATGTAAATGCAACTGATTGGTCTAGGTGCTAACAATTTTGAAGACGTAGTATTTCTTCGAGCCTGTGATAGTGCTGGCAGGAAACAATGGCCACTTCTGATTACATACCCAAGTGAGAATTTAGGCTGATAGATTTCAGAGAGTTGCTTGTATCTGAAGTGTCTGTTAATTACTACCTTATGTGTCCCTTAATGCTTATATATCAATATAATTGTGTAAGATAAAGACTCGAAAGGAAAATGCTGCTAACTCTGCTCCATCTGAACAAAGCAAAAATCAGGTCAGAATCAGAATCACAGAATGGCTTGAGCTGGAATAGAATAGAATCAAGAAGGTTGGAAGAGACCTCAACGATCATCGAGTCCAACCTGTCACCCTACCCCTCATGCCTATCTAAACCATGGCACCAAGTGCCACGTCCAATCCCCGGTTGAACACCTTCAGGGATGGTGACTCCACCACCTCCCTGGGCAGCACATTCCAATGGCCAACCACTCTCTCTGTGAAGAACTTTCTCCTCACCTCCAGCCTAAACCTCCCCTGGTGCAGCTTGAGACTGTGTCCTCTTGTTCTGCTGCTGGTTGCCTGGGAGAAGAGACTAAACCCCTCCTGGCTACAACCTCCCTTCAGGTAGTTGTAGACAGCAATGAGGTCTCCCCTGAGCCTTCTCTTCTCCAGGCTAAACAGTCCCAGCTCCCTCAGCCTCTCCTCATAGGGCTTGTGCTCAAGGCCTCTCACCAGCCTCATTGCCCTTCTCTGGACATGCTCCAGCAATTCAACATCTTTCCTAAACTGAGGGGCCCAGAACTGGACACAGTACTCAAGGTGTGGCCTAACCAGTGCTGTGTACAGGGGTACAATGACCTCCCTGCTCCTGCTGGTCAAACTATGCCTGATGCAGGCCAGGATCACCTAGCTCCAACCCTGCTGCCATGAGCAGGGACATCTCCCACTACACCAGGTTGTGCAAAGCCTCGTCCAACCTGGTCTTAAATACTTCCAGGGATGAGATGTCCTCAACTTCTCTGTGAAAACAGTTTCACCACCCTCACAGTAAAGAAATTCTTCCAAATGGCTAATCTAAATCTACTCTGCTCCGGTTTAAAACCTTATTTAGTGATAATGCAACAAAAACTGACAGTGAACAACAAGTAATCAACATCAGCTAGGTCAAATGACTTTTCTATGTATGTCCAAAACATTGATGTTCTTAAAAGCTGTGCTGTGATTGGTACTGTTTCTTCCTAAAATCTGTTGTAGAAACAGATTTGGTCTTACAGGTGAGTATTTTTCTTTCCCTTCTCCTCCCAGTTTTGATAAAGAGTATTTTTAAGCACATTTTTATGCTTTGAAGCAAAATCCTGCAGTCTTTTCTAAAAGTGATGAGTTCCATTTTGTTAGATACTTAATCATATATGGAGGTCTCTATTGCATGGTATGCAGACACTAGTTTGGTAACTAGTTGCCTTCTCTCAGAAGTGATTCAAACATTGCTGTGAAAAATGGTGAAAGAAAAAAACATGACAGCATTGTTCTAGCAACAGTGAGGTTTAAGCATCCTTCCATGTTGCTTGAAGCCCCAAAGGGGTTTGTTCTTGACATCTTACTTTTCATTACACCTGCATAATAATTGAAATGTATTTTTTAATCATTATCTTCATCTGTGACTTTAAGTAGCTGAAACATCACACTTCTATAGGCTTATCCAGCTAGCGCTCTAGCCTGTATGCTTTGTGCTCATGCATAAATGCAATGGGAGTTCTAATTCAATGCAGTTAGTGATCCAAGGAAGTTTTAAACATGAATTTAAGTGCTAGTATAATACTTCAAATACCTTATTTTTAAAAGTATATAAAAGCTGTACTTTTAATATTTTAGTTAATATTGAGAGAGAAATAACTGGGAAAAAAAAAAGAGATGGAGAAATAAGTATTCACTTGGCTATGCAACCTAAAGCAAGTTACATTCTGTATGTTCTTGTTCTGCTTGTTCTCTGAGAAAGAAGCGTCAGGCCTCCGCGCATTCCTTAGGTGAAAAAGCTGTTTTTGCAGAGCTGCTCATTTTTTAATCTTAGCTGACTGGTTAAGGATTTAATGTGTTTGGACAACAGGTTTCCATTTCCCCTCAAGTAACTGTCTTTCCCTGCCAGTGAGTTAAACTTTTCAAACATGAAGGCATGTTGGAGCAAAGACCCTGAAAACTCCTAATGATTATGGAACTGAGTAATTAAAAATCCAGATTAAAAAAAAAAAAACAAACAACCAAATTCTATGGAAACAAATGTCAAGATCAAAACAAAGAGTTCAATTTTTAGTGTTTCAGAATAATTCTGAAACTACTTATCTGTATATCAAATCAATCAGCAGCACCCCAGCTGCCCTTGAAAATGAAAGAAAAGGAAAATGTGATGAAGGTCAAATTGTCAGAGGGCATATTATGAGCAAAACATTTTCATAAGATAGAGTCTTATCAACAGTGGGCTGGTGGTACCTTGACATTATAGTATCTGTCAAAAGGAAAAAAAACTCATGACTCTAGGCAATAACTGAAGGTAGTAAAAACAACCCATTTGCCCTATTTTTCTCATTTCTTAGGGGGGGATAAAACTGTCAAGCTACCATGTAGCAATAATATTAAAAAGTTCTGCACAGGTGCCTCAAGCATCTGGTTGAGGTCTTGGTCTTTTATTTTATTAAGAAATACACAAAGGTAAAAGCTTATCTCTAAGTTTGTGGAAGGAGCCCAGGGCAAATATCTTTGAATTTGTTTGCTTTTATTCAGTGTTGAATGTAGTTATATTTTGAAAAGAGACTGTAAAAGCAGAACAGGAAAGATTCCATGTGTGCCTTTTGAAGTAAATTTTTTAAATATTACTTTTAAAATGGATTTTAAAAAATATTATTATTAATTACAAAGACTCCAAACTCAACTAGAGATTTTCAACTTGTGCTGTTGTATTTCTAACATGATTAACAGAAACGTAGAGTAAATGTAATAAAAGTGCATTTGAGATAGCTGATTTACTGATGAAAGAGAAGGATAGAAAGCTGCTTGCCTTCTTTAACCTACTGAGTTTTTAAAGCTGGTAAAAATCTCATATGAGCAGGCTTAACCTGGAGGTTGACACAATAAAGATTAGTACTGATTGCAAGAAGGTTTTCTTAAAATAATTTACTTTAGAAGTTCCTTGCTTGTAGTAAGACTTATCTTTGAAATTAATTATTTTTGGCATCCCATTGATCAATGTCTTTGGCCAAGGTTATATATGAAACATATCTAGATTTCTTAAAATCAATCCAGTGAATCAAAAACTAGTAGGAAAACTTGCATACCAAACTTTATCTCTGAAAAGTGAAAAATTTGGCTTTCAAAGAAGAGATTTCAGCCTCATCTCAGAGAGCCATTTTCCCATTATATGCTTGGTTCCACAAGCTTTTCCATCCCCTTGGATGAAAACTTACAGCTTCAGGTATCTTGTTCTTTATATCTGGGAGACATCAACTGCTGAAATCTCAGACATCCATTTTGCAGCTGATTCCAGTAGGACACACTTCCTTAGCTTCAGTGCTGTCATAATGTCCATTGCTTATTTGTTCATGCTCCAGTATGTTTCCTTCTAGAGATGACAATTCTTTTCTCACCACACAACTTTTGAGAAGATTTCTAGTACTTGGCACATGACAGTACTTAGTGGCAAATGCTTGAATCAGTGTTTGGAGACTTTTTATCAGAGGAAAGCTAGCTTAATGCTTTCTTGTGCACCTCTGTCCTGCATAAAAAAGAATAGTCTAAGGAAAGGATGACACAGCACTGCTGTTGAGAGGATTGTATGTGCCAGTCACTCAAGCCTTGACTGCATAATTCTTGGCTAAAACATCACACATACCTCTTAGATGTTAGTCTGAGACCTTCTTATTCTTTTAGAAAATATAATTTTCTACATTATAACAAAAAGCCATCAAAGTAGCTAAAAAAAATTGTATCTGGTATCACACTTCAACTCAGAGGGACACAAAGAACTTTAGAAACTTCATATGAACTGTTTCTACATAAACCAATGCCCAGGAAAGGACAGACTGAGAAACTGAAGGCTTCTTGTTGTATCCATCTCTTTGGAAGTGCCAGCTATGAAATCTGAGATCAGTTTCATGAAAGCATTCTGTGCTTAACTGAAAATCCTCATCTACTCATGCACAATGCAGCATAGTCTGTTAAGATCTTGCAAAAGTTTTGGTAAGCTTAAATAGATGCCTTCTGTGTACATATTAGTCCATATTTCACTAAAATGAATTGTATATATATATTAATGCTCACCTTCTCTGCAGTAGAAATGTGTTTGCAGAAGCAGCTGATGGAAAGTAGAACATGTTCCTCTATTGTAATTAAATGTGCAAATAACGGGATACCTTTGGCAAGTCAGCTGTTGTTAAATGAACTTGTGAATGAAAGTAGCCAGACACAAAAGGAACTGCACTTCCTTGATGTGTTGTGGTTTAAGCTTGGTTGCCTCTCCCCTAATCAAATTAGGCAGGAGGAGAAAATACAGGTAAAATTACAAAAGAACAGTCTTGAATCAATTTGGAAGTAAAAATGTAAGTTTAACAAAACATAAAATGCATTTGAGTAAAGGGAAGGTTACAAAGGTATAAGGAAAAAGGGTAAATAAAATATAGACAAATGCAGCTGGCAAAGAATTCTCTGAATTTAAGATGGACTCTCTTTAGATGCAGTTCCTTAGAAGTCTGGAAGAGCGTAGAACAGGCCCAACCACGTGTCTAACAGCAGCAGTATGTCAGAGAGACAAGGGCAGGAGGAGAGAGCAAGGCAGGAAATGGATTCCTCTTAAATATTCTTTTGGATAGGAAGTGAGAGTGGAATAGACTTTGACCTTGGGACCCCTTCCCCTGGGAGGGGGCCAAATCTCTGTCCACCTGGGACTAGGTTCTTTTCAGCCCATCCCCTTCCTGGGCTGGCCTTAACCTAGCACGGGGGTTAGATGGCTAAATTACTGAAAAACAGATGGAAATATACTAAGCTAATTAATCTAAAGAACATATAGTGATTTGCACCAAAAATATTAAACCTCCCTGGAGAGTTTCAGAACCTGCCTGGACACATTCCTGTGCAACCTGATCTAGGCAAACCTGTGTGTTAAAGCCTTAGAAACAGCCAAGTAAGGGTCTGGCATGTGTATGGCATGTGTTAATTGATATAGAATGCTGTACATATAGCAAGTAAAAAAAAAAAGAAATATTGCTGTTGTCAAGGTGAGAGGTCTGAAGTCATCGATCACCCATATACGAAAAGACAAAAAACAAGTCTTGTGCATTTTGCTTGAGGTTTACAAGCTGCGAGACAAGTTTACGAGATGAGAGATCCCAAGTTCTGTCCACACTGAAGGATTATAAAAAGCACCTCCCTCAATCAGTGGATCATAGTCTACCAAAGATACGAACTTGAACACAGAAGATTTCACCTCAACATGAGGAGAAACTTCTTTCCGGTGAGGTTGATGAGGCACTGGACTAGGCTGCCCAGGGGGGTTGTGGAGTCTCCTTCTCTTGGAGACGTTCAAAACCCAACTGGATGCATTCCTATGTGGACTACCCTAAGTGATCCTGCTTGGTGGGAGAGGGGAAAGGGAGGGGATTGGACTTGATGATCTCTGGAGGTCCCTTCCAACTGCAGACATTCTGTGATTCTATGTAGATGTTGAACAAAAGTGATCCCAGCCAGGCTGCTTAGTTGCATCCCTTGGGGCTTGTTAGTACATAGTGCAGGCACAGTGCATCCAAGATAATTTTATTAAAAGAAATCACCCTCCTCTTCTATAACACCTTGCATTGACTTTTGCTACTTTAACTTCACACAAACAGAGCAATGAATTAAAAACCCTGCTCTAACAGTGGATAGTCACGGGAAAGTGCTTTGCTCTGTGTTTGCCACCAAGCAGGAAGACTGTCAGAAGGAAATTTCTATGGTGGCAGTGCTAGTCCTCTAATGGTTTGGTTTCAGGGTTTTCCATTATTTCAGGCAGAAGAACTAATTATGCAACTACAGGAAAACTTAAGAATGCTGTTATCTATGAATAAGTGAAGCCTACATTAAAAAGAGCTCCAAGTATAAAACAAAAATAAAAAAGGAAGCATATGCATGCCTGACAGAAGAGGGAAGCTGGAACTACAGAGTATTCTTGGGCTGGAGGATAATTTATCTGGGGCACTGATACCACTGCCTGGATACGTTGCAAATGTTTAAGGAGATTCTGAGAAGCCTGAATGAGGTGATCTTCCAAGTGCGCTGTGATGGTTAGTCCAGTCATCCCTGGGCATTTGTGGGGATGGCAATGTCTCATCTGGAATTACTGGCCTCACTGCTTGACAGCAAATCTGCTTGTGCCTTTGGAGGCTTAGCAATGCCATCCACAGTACCAGACACTGTTGAAGCTAATCAAATAATCTGCTAAGAAACAATGTTTTTGTCTATTTGAAGATCTACATTTTTTAGTGGTTACTAGCAGTGTAACATGGTTTTGGACTTGTGTTTACTCAAAACTTTTAGAAGATCATTTGCACAATAGAAGGGGATCAGCAGCCCAAGGCTGAACCTGGACTTCTGTGTCCCTTTACAGTGATGGTTCAGGGAATTTACTTTGAATCACACCTGGGTGGTTCCCTGTACCAGAAGTCTTCACCACACATTTGTTTTGGAGATACCCAAAGGACAAAGGTTTAAGGGCTGACTGGATGTTCTTGTGGCAGAGAGACCTCCTACAAGGCCTAAGGGATCTGTTCAGTGCACAGGAAAACCACTCTGAGAAAAAAGACTGCTAAATAGAGACAATTAAGGGAAGTGCTTCAAAACTACTCTGAAGCAAGTTGCTAGTGCATATGAAGCATGAAGGAAACAAATTTTCCTGTTCTTGCTTTAATTTTCTTGGATGGTAAAAAGTGAAATCTGGCTTCTCTCCCCTTTTCAAAGACACTTCATAATTAAGGGTTTCCATTACAGGTAGTGGATGACTTTAAAGGATTCTGAGTTTAGGAGGAGTTCTCAGTTGTAGCTCTGTGCCTTTATTGACAGATACATCCTTGAGGGATAATCCTTATAATAATGATGAGTAGTCCTGCTGAAGTCAGAATGTAAGTAAATGAGTAGGGAAAGCTTTGCACAGTGAGGCTGGAAGGACCTTAAACAGTTGTGGTGATTAGGGATGAAGGTTGATTGTTAATTATGAAATACGAATTATGAAAATTGTCATTTATTAATTATTAAAATCATTAATAATGGATTAATCACCTTTATATATATTGATCCTGATGCATGGTTGTAAAAATATATTCCGTAACTGGTTTAGTATATACAATTTGACCCAATTATAATATTTACAGAATCAATTTCTAATTAAGGGAACGAAGGGTGCAGTTCTGCTGCTTGTCCACTAGATAGAGACTTGACAAGATGCTTGGCGGCTGTTAACTATGTACAGAGATATATATATAATGTTATCAAGAGGCAAGTTAATCTGAAATATCACGCGGCTATGCGCAGGCACTTTGAATAGAATGTTACTGAATGTTGCACACATGGAAAGATACATTCAGTCTGTCTTTGTAGCAAAGCAACTTGCTGGGTTACGCTGGCTGCTCTCTGTCTGTCAGTTGTCTGTCGGCTGTCTGCCCATGGCTGGTCCATCCAGGTGGTGGCTTTCTTTCTCCTCCTGCCTCCGCAGGTGGGGTGACGCTTGCTTTCCCTTCCCATGGGAGCGGTGACTTTCCGCCGATTGGTGGCTTCCCTGAACAGGGTGGGCCCAGCAGGGCCAGTCCGGGGGAGTGGTCCTTTGTGATGGGGCTGGGTCCGGGGCCAGGTCCTTTGGGGTCAGCCCTGTCGTGGAGAGGGGGAATAGGGATGGAGGATGGTGATTATTAATTATGAATTATGAAAATATGAGTTATGAAAATTGTTATTTATTATTATGAATATTCAATTAATTACTTTATATATATTGATTCGGATGCATGGTTGTAGTAATATAGACCATAACTGATTTAATATTTACAATTATACCCAATTATAATATTTACAGTCAATTTCTAATTAAGGGAACAAAAGGGTGCAGTTCCGCCGCTTGTCCACTAGATGGAGACTCGACAAGTCACTTGCGGCTGCTAGCTAGGTATAGAGATATTTATAATGTTGTCACGAGGCAGGTTAAGCTGGAAATATCATGCGGCTATGCGCGGGCGCTTTGAATAGAATGTTACTGAATGTTATACACATGAAAGAGACATTCTTTCTATGCAGCGAGACAAATTGCTGGATCACGTGGGCTCGCTGGGTATCTGCTTTCTGCCTGAGGCTGGCCCCGTTCGGGCGGCAACTTTCTTTCTGCCTCCCAGCTCTGTGTGGGGGGGCAAGGCTCGCTTTCTCCTTCCACGGTCTGCAGGAAGGGGTAGTTGGCTTCTTTGTCCTCCCATGGTCTGCAGGGAGGGGCTGGCTCCCTGACTGGAGGATCGGCTCAGCAGGGCCAGGTCCTTTTGGTAGTTGGCCCTTGCGATCGAGGGCCTTTCCCGTAGGCAGGTTTCGGTGGGGGTGCGGTGACGCAATGCTTCCCCCCTCGTCTCGGCTCGAAGTGAGCTGACTGCCACTTCTTTCGGCGACTGCTTTCCATTTAAATTATAATGGTACAGTCATTGCCTTAACTTCGATGGAGAGGCTACCCTTTGCTCTCTCTTTCCCTCGGGGAAATCCTGGGTGCTTTGCCCTAATACAGGCTGCGGAGCGGCTACAGTGGGCGGCTCCCTTTCTCTCCCATGGACGGCGGGGCTACGCAAGATGCATTTCTGCTTATGGCTGCTTATGGCTACTTAGTTAGCTTGCAGCAAATGTGGACTGCTGGGTTCAGGCTAGTCCTTCCCCCTTTGGGCCTTCTTACCCTCTCTCAGGTACGAGATATTCTCTACCAGCGAAGGGATCATCCTTTGTGGGTTCCTCGAGGTGAGCGTGATGGGCTGGCTCCCATGTTTGCAGAGGCTTCCAGTACGCTTGCGTGTGCGGAGACTTAACAGTGGACGCATTGCGAGTCACATGATGAGTGAAAGCAAAAGGAGAGAGCGATGTGGTAACAAATGGAGCAATACTTATAGATACTCGAGGCTGGAACTAGCCAATGGGCACACTTGCCAACAACCTGCTTCCACTATAGAAAAGGTGAAGCTAGAATTATGCCCTTAGGTGGACAGAGCATAGGCATGCCATTGAGTGGGGTGCCTGCAGTTGTTTATTCCCTTAGGAGACAGGCTGGTGCCTGAGCCTTTTGTTCCTCCTCTCCTGAAAGGAGGGTGGAAGGGGGGACTTCCCAGAACATGTTGGGACAAATTAGCTGGTATGTGGGGGCATAATTCTGGGCATGTGATGCCTTCACTACAGCCCTCACAATCGAGGTGATGGTTCCCGGTAGGCGGGGTCGGGGAAGGGGTGTGGTGAAGTGGCACTTCCCCCCCTTGGCTCAAAGTGAGCTGACAATCTCTTGGTGACTGCTTCCCATTTAAGGTTATGATGCAGTCCTTGGCTTGATCTCAAAGGAGAGAATGTCTCTCTTTCTCTCTTTTTCAGGAAATCCCAGTTGCTTTACCCTGCTGGCACAGGGCTGAGGAGCAGCAACAGTGGGCAGCTCCTCTTATCTTCTGCAAAACAGCGGGGGTCACACAAGATGCATTGCTGCTTGATTAGCTGCTCATGGCTGCAGCTGTACTGGACTGCCAGGCTTGGGCTAGTCCCTCCCCTTCTGGAATAGAGCTTACCCTCAGGGTGTCCTCAGTCCTCTTGATTGGGCTTATGATGCTGGTTCAGCGAAGGGATCATCCTATTTGCTGGTTCTTCGAGCAGCTCAGGGAGCTGGCTGCTTTCTGTGTTGCAGAGGCCTCTAGTATGGTTGCATGTGGGAGTGAGAAGACTTAGGAGTTGCAAGGTTCCTTAGCTTGATCAAAGTGAGAGAAAGCGAAAGGAAAGAGCAAAGTAGTAAATGGAGTAGTACTTATAGATTTCTTGAGGCTGGATCTGGCCAGCGGGCACACTTGTCAACAACCTGCTTTAGTCTATAGAAAGGGTGAAGCTAGAATTATGCCCTCAGATGGAAAGAGCACGAGCGTGCCATGCGATGGGTGCATGGAGTTGTTTACTCCTTAGGAAACAGGTTGGCGCCTGGGCCTTTGTCCTTCCTGAAAGGAGGGTGGAAAGGGGGGACTTACCAAAACATGTTGGGATAAGTTTGCTGGTATTTGGGGGCATAATTCTGGGCATATGGTGCCTTCACCACAACAGGTAGGCTTTTAGGGTACATTTACCTTGTCCTTTACAGGCAAAACCAGCTTGGTTCTGCTGATGCTCCCTGCCAATATGAGCTTGGTGTGCTCCCATTCTGAGTCAGCCAGACCCCACAACCTCAACTAGCTCAGAAATTGAGTACACAATAAATCTGATGGCAAGACAAGAAGAAATAACACAGATTTGTTGCAAGGTCCTGCTTAATCTGAATGTGAACAGAACAAGTTTAAATCTACTTGCCAGCTGTGGCATAGATATATCCTTGAGGATATTAAAGCAGTATTAATCCCAACAAAAGGATTGTTTGACGATAACTCTAGCATCATGGATTTGCCCTTAAAATTTTGTATTAATTATAATTTCTTATATAATTTCCTGCAAATGGCAATTTCTGCTTCCAAAAATGTATATTCTCCTCTATGACCTTTAAATCCTGAACTGAAAATACTGACTGACTGAATTTTTACAAAGGTAACTTGGCTAGTGAAGCTATCCATAGAAACAGCATTAAGTTTTCACAGGATGTGGAATTTACCTTGAGATTCATTCTTTAATTTCCTTTCCTCTCTTATTATGTATTTTGCATTACTTAGTGTTCATGCTCCTTTATGCTCTACCTTACAAAACACTCTGTTTAAGCTGTTTGCAACCCTAGATTACAGAGAGAATTCAGAAAGATGCATCATTAATATTGTAAGTATAATTATTGTAAATTCATGCATTATTATAAATGCATAATCCTGCATTCTCTTTGCCTCTTTTGCAGCCATTTCATGTTTGTTTTCTGATGTCTGTGCCTTTGTGAGAGTATTTATCAGCAGCAATCATAATAAAAATATATCTTGTACCCAGGCATCAGAATGCATAGCTCAGGGATGGTACAAACAGTAAAATTAAACAACATTAATTAAGCTATAATGCAATTTCCTGCAGTGTAGGAATCACTGGTGTTGTGATCTTAAAATATCCATGTGCTCTTGAACTTAAAAACTAACATTAATATGTTAGTCCTATATTTATTGCATGCAGGCTTTTAGGTTCTGGTAAATAAAATACTGAAATATGTTTGCTGTTTATTTGTCTTCTTCTTAAACTACAACTATAAAAAAGTTATACGACATTTCAAAAATATGGAAACTGTGCTAGAACTGAGTTACTGTGCTCTGAATTCAAGTGACCACTAGCTGGCATTATTATACAGCTCTTCCTGTGGCAGATTCATTGCATAATATATCATGGTTTGACTCAAGACCTTTAATTTTAAAAATAGAAAAATCAATTGGATTTCAGTGGGCCTGGGCACTTTTGAATATTTCACTGCTAAGGATCCAGTGTAGTTTAGAAAGAAAATATTAAAGACAGTGGACAGAAATAGTTTCTGAAGTAATAACTGTTGCTAACAGGATTTCTTTTGTTCCTTCAGTTCTGTGTGTTTAGTTTTGATTTTAAGTGCCTTCTACTTACCTCAAACCATCCAGTGTGTTCAAAATGAAGCTTATGTAATAATTTTATCTTCCAATAGCCTGGACTATACTAGCACCTCTTTGAAACTCCAGTATAAGTGTCCTTCACTGCACTCATTTCAAGTACCTTTCCTCACCTTCAAATGTTTTAAAACTGCATCCCTTCCTGTCTATCTCATGACTCACGACTTCTTCAGCCAAGGGAGACAAACAACGGGAACTACACTGATGTTTAAGGCAATGAGGATGAATATCAACGGCAGAACATTTTTATCCTCATGTACCAGATGCTTCAAGTGCTATTATTCACTGTACTCTTATTGCCAAGTCTCTTACTTGCAGGTAGGTGGAGACTCATACGTGTGTAAAACTTAGTGGTTAGAGTCAATTATTTCATAATATCAGGAAAAATGTAAGAGAACAAAACACAGAGACAAATGATTTTTTAAAATTGTTTACATTATTTTGTAAAGTCATGTTTTATCCTGGAAAAGACCAGTGTAGAGGATAAAAGCTGGGATAAACCTCTGCTTTTAATTCTAAAGGTATTCTGCAACAAAATCATGCTCATGACTGTAAACATTTTATTTGCAGATATTATATGAAACATTTAGACATTCTACTGTCTATAACATTTTTGCAAGCACATTGCTTCCCATTTGTTCACTTAGCAAATATGCTTGTGTACACTCAGTTCTCAGTGTTCATATTTCTTTTTCCAGTCAATGCTTTCATTTTGTCTCTTTAGAAATAAACAGGAGAATAAAAAGGCCCTGGTGGTGAGAAAATTGTTATAAAGAAAATAAGAAAATATAAACAGAGTCATTTAGGAGGCAGATGTAATGTGGGGAGATACCTTGAAGTCATCTTTATCATGGAATAAGTTCAACATACAGAGCTATTAATATTCATTGCTGGTCTAGTGGTGGCCAAGCAGCCTTTAAATGCAGTAGGAAATCTGAGCTGCAGTGGCTGAAGTCAGCTACTAAAGGGCTCCTCTATGCGTGAAGAATCCCCTGCTTTGAGAAAATCTTTGGAATGAATGGATTTTTGAACAGCATAATATATCTTAGATGTAGCATACATTTATCTAAAGAGTGACTTCCAGCCATCTGTTTGCCTAGTATAGTTTGGTTATGATTGGGATGCTAGCAAAAAGATGGTGGTTTTGGTGTATAATGATCTGCTTCTATATCTCTTAGATTTTTGCTGTATTGATATCTGCCAGCCAGTTTTTTAATATGAAAGATCTTTTTATCACATGTCCTGCTTGTTCTTTTATCTTTTATCTGAAACATGCTTTCCCTCTTGGGAGAAACTATTCACTTTAGAAAGGTTAATTAAATGTTTACTTCAGGAAATGTTTAGTTGGCAGATGTCTTCTTGTGCTGGATACATTTTCAGATGGTGCTCTCTGGTAAACAAAGGAAGCAAGCTAGAGCTCAAGACATATGAAAACTAATCTTGTTTTTCCTTCATAAGAATTTACTGAGGACAAATGTTTTTTAGTGCAGAAATAGAAAGGATTGCTTACTAATGGAGTAGAATTCTATTCATCATATTAAAAAGAGGCTTAATTTATAGTAATTACAAAGATTATTCTGACACTAAGATACCTGAGGGAAAAATCCTCTCTTCATTCCTCAGGTGCTGGGATATGTCTTATTTTGTTGTTTGTTTTTTTTTTTTTTTCTGAATGTGTCTAAGAAGATCTACAATAGTGATTTGAAATTGTAGCAATACTTAAAAATGAGGTGCTTTCCTCAGGCTTCGTGAGGTTAAAAATTTCTCTTCTCATGTAACAGGCTAGAAACAGATCAGACCTAAACAAGACTTTGCTAAACTGCACTCTTAAAGTGAAGCACCACACAGAAATTGGTAGTGCAGGCTACAGTTTTGTATCATCCGAAAACAGCACATCAG
Source organism: Indicator indicator (assembly GCF_027791375.1). Classification (NCBI taxonomy): domain Eukaryota; kingdom Metazoa; phylum Chordata; class Aves; order Piciformes; family Indicatoridae; genus Indicator; species Indicator indicator. Next base: position 56,989,429 of record NC_072053.1, on the reverse strand, counting down.
TGAAACCTTTCATATGTATATTCTAACACATGCCTTCTAACTGGCTTCTCCTCAGACCACTGCAGCTGCAAAGAAAAGAACTATCTGTAAATTAGTATATTGTATTGTTATTTTGACTCCTGAACAGAAGCATGCTGGATTTTGATGTGTTGTGCAGCTATATAACTTGACGGGTTCCAACAGGAACCATGCCATTTGCACATTTGCTTTGTTGAGGTACAGACCTTAACAGTAGGTAGAAGTTACATAAGCAAACTGGTTAAAATGTACCAAATGATGTAATGATTATCAGTTCTGTGAAATATAATTTGTTCAGATGATCTTGGCATTTCCACATGCAGCTTGACCATGCCTGATCACTTTCTAAGTAGATTTCAGTAACATAAAATCTTATTTTAAAAATATCCTTTGCATTTTCTCTGCAGTTAAAGACTTAACTATATCTGGTAAGGAGACAAGATTTTTTTGTTTTCTGTTTTGAATGTGAAAATACGATAATTAGAAAGTATGATTTCCTTGGTTGGAGGATAATAAACTACTGTAATTTTAAATTAATTTCTTCAGGTATGACTACCTAGTTTCTATTAAAAAAATATTATTATTAGTCTATAAATCATCTCAGATTATACAGTCTTTCCTTTGTCCAAGTGCATTTCTGAGGAATGTTTTGATTCCCACTTGCAGCTAACCACCCTGCACAGTATAACAGCTTTTCCTTTACTCTATATAATGCATCAGATTATCTTGTAAAGGTCGTATCATGCTAACAAAAGAAGTGTTTTGAGAATAGCAAATTCGTTATTTTCTTAGTAAGATTATTGCCACAAAACCCAAGTCTCCATAGTACTAGGCCTCTGAAAAACATTTTTTAACCTATTATCTTTCCACTGTTATCTGTGAGAGTTGAAATGAACAAGTTATTAGATAATTAGAGTGTAAAGCATCATTTTAATGGTACCTGTGCAGTACAATTCATCCTGATTCTCTGTCAGATTAGTACTGACATCTTTAATTGTATTCCCCTGATTATTTGAACTAAAATATAGTGGATATCAGGGATTTATGAGGAGAAAAGCAAAAGATATGTTACATTTTAATTTGATTCTAAAATATCTTTTCTCAGAATACTAGGTAACTTTTAATTGATCAAAATTCAAGATAGAAGTTGATAAATCTGAGAAGATTGAGGGAAGAGTCAAAAGAGTGAAGTATTTTCTGTAAATTGAAAGACTACAAAAAAAATCTGACTTATTAAAGAGAAAAGAAAGGAATTATGATTTCCAGGCATCTGAGAAGGGACAGATAGCTGCTAATAAAGCTGTGAGAAGCAGAGATTGAAGTTATAAAAGAAGACACAAAGTTTGGAATTTAAAATTCGCATTTGAAAGTAAGACCTTTACCAATGAAAAAAAAGTGCTGGAATAATATAGTAGGTGTTACAGTGAGTTTTCTGCTCTGTTTGGTGTGGACCTTGTGCCTAGGGACATGGTTTAGTGTTGACTCTTCAGTGCTGACAGGACAGCTAGGCTGGATGAAGTTTGAGGTCTCTTCCAACCAGATATATTCTGTGATTCTGTAAAAATGTGGGTGTTTTAATGCTCTTTAATTCAGGCAAGATTTCAGCTTTATGGACTGTGCTATGATGCACAGTTAGATCAGTAGTTCCTTCTGTCCCTCTACTCTATATTTCTCATGAATAAAACCACTACTCCACTCCAAGATTAAACATGCCATAATCTTCTGATTTTTTTTGGCTATAATAATGCCTTTTTAGTGCCCAATTTTAAAGAGTTGATATTAAGTGCACTTTCAAAAATACATTTCCAAATAGTTTAAAAAGGACCTATAATGTGGTCTGTGTGGGGACAGGATGTATTTTACTGAGCTGTGTAACCTTTTTGCAGCTCAATTAAAAAGTCTATGTCAGCAATCTGAGAGTGTAGAGAGTAAATTATATAAACCCAGAAGAACTTACTTCATTATCAGGTCTCCAGGGAGACCTAATAGCGGCCTTCCAGGGCCTGCAAGAAGAATGAAGAGAGACTGTTTACAAAGGCCTGTAGTGATAGGATGAGGGGAAATGGCTTTTAACTAGAGAAGAGTAGATTTAGATTGGACATAAGGAACAAGTTTTTTGCCATGAGGGTAGTTGAATACTGGAACAGGTTGCCCAGGGAGGTGGTTGGGGCCCCATCCTTGGAGATATTCAAGATGAGGCTCAACAGGACTCTGAGTAACCTGATCTAGTTAGGGATGCCTCTGCTTACTGCAGAGGGGGTTGGACTAGACAACTTTTGGAGGTCCCTTCCAACCCAGACCATTCTATGATTCTATGACTATTAAGTGTAAAAGATAGATGAGGAAGCAATGACCAGAGACCTGCAGTATGCAGGAGCAGCCTTACTTGAAACCATATCCATCCAGTGTTTGTGAAGCTGTGGAAGAACTTTCCCTTAGGTATCATTGACTTGACTGATGGGTCTTATGTGTGACACTGTTGCAGCTTCTAAGCAGATGAGTTCTCCCTCTGTGATCTCTGTCATGGCTAGAACATTGCTGAATCTGTAAGACCTTTTGCACTAATTGAAGTCCAGACCCTGGGTTGAATTTTGTGGCAAAGTCATCTTATCTTGGTACCAATATTCTTATATAACACAAATTCGTAGTTAATAAAACATCAGTTTATTCATAGCTTTCCTATTATGACAAGCAAAATCTGAAAATCTTGGCTTTCTGATACCTCAGAATTTTTCTGAGGCAAAATTCTGAAAGAACAGGGATTGGGGGAGATCTCAGAAGTTTTTCATGTAGGCAAAGATGCAATTTTACTTTATAATGATAAGCAGGGTAAACCCCCATTTATTTGCTTCTGGAAATGTTGTCTTTGGTGGCAAACTTTTTTAAAGGTCCGGAAGGGCTTTGATTGCTTCAGATTTATTAATTGCTTTCATATATACTACTGCTTAATTTTTGTTTGCTGAATTTACTGAAGGGTTCTAAATACATTTAATTTATGACTGAAATCAGGTCAATGCTGTTACTTGTAAAATAGATATTTCTTTTTGATGTTGCTGTTGTTTTGTATTTTTCTTTCGCTATTAGTTTGCCAAGGACTTCCTGTAATTATTTAAGGGTTATTACTTGTGGAAATTGAATTTTCAAAAGCACTCATTTTAAATTCATGCTTTTTCTGTGAAAGACAATGGTGAAGATAGCATTGATTTATTTAGGAGCATCTGGGGAGATATTCTGTACTTTTAATAATTCTAATTAGGTTTGTAACTGGGAAACCCTAGGATATGTGAAACTGAGGTTTACAAAGTACTTGGTATCCTTCATGGCTTGCTTTAGAAAGCTGGTTCTTTACTGTTCTTGGAAAAATGCAAGCATGTATTCACAATTGAAATCAAATGCAAGAGGTCAAATCTGTTTTTGTAACTACTTACTTAGATTTAAATTTTGTGCAAACAATGTTTTATTGAACTCTTAAACTCTCAGAGTCATTAACTTGAGTGAAAATATGAATATTTTAGGACTCTTGTCTCTCAGTGCACTTCTTTAACTGTTCAAGAGAAAAGTTTCATGTTGTTCTGTCTAGTGCAACAGATATACTAAAATGAGGATAAGCCTGAATTAATCTTGAAATTAACTAGTAAGTAACTTTGTACATATTGATGTATTTGGATTTTTATTGTAACTCTGAATATTAATTATCCTATTTCATATTGTAGAAGTGCCAACATCTTTGCTTTTGATCTTGTTTTAGGTATTTAACACACTATTTTTTTGACATCTGTATATGGACACAGCTTTATAAACTGCTACAGTCACTGTATTCAACCTTCATGAGATTTTAGTTAAATCGGGAATGAGTTTGGCCATTCTGATTTTTTTTTTTTTTTAAATCAAAATACAGGGAATAGTATGTCTCTTTTTCCCTAGTAGTTTTCTCTCGTAATTCAGGAAAACCAGTTTTTTCTTCCCTTTAGTGAAGAAAGATTTTCTGTTGAATTTAGAACTGCACTTCTAGAAATTGTGTTCCATCGTCTGCAGGATAGATTTTCTAATAATATTGCCATCACATCTGTGAGAGATTATTTTCAGCTTTTAGGATCATAGAAGCTGCAAAATAACTCATTTTGACTATGTAAGGTCTAATTTGATCATCCAAGAAGACATGAAAGTTTAGGAAACCCAGTTATTCTTTGAGTTTTTCTCTTCCACGTGGCATCCGTGAAAGACTGTGAGGCAAGTTGGCTTAAAAAAAAAAAAAAAAAAAAAAAAAAGAGGAAATTTTGTCATGTTTCTAATAATAAAAAGTAAATTTAGCGTAACTATTATATTGGAAGAGTATGTTTTAATAAACTCATGAAATAACTACCCAGTGCAAATTCATATGAAATATTTTTACCATCTGGTTTACAAATGATAACTTTTCTGAAAGCTGTTCTTTGTATAATATTAACTGAACTGAACAACGGTACAAAACAGAGAAAAATATTCTTGTTTCTGTGTGTACTGGAGTATATGGTGAAGTGGCAGTAAGTATGACACAGGAATTGTTCAGATTTTTCTGTATCCAAACAGACTGTCTTCCAAAGTGATTAATGCATTTACAGGAGTATCAACAGTACTGCTTTACTTCCTGTTTTATTCTTGATCAAGAGAGAATACACTTGTGAATAAATCTCACCCAAACCATCGATCTCTGCAGTCTTTCCCAGTCTCTTATATTGATTACTTTGTGTCTGATTTCTACAGGAATAAGCTTTTTCTGTGGCTGTGGGAAACATCAAAATTGATGTGAATTCCTGTTCTGCGTTGAGTGAATTTTATGATATTTTTCTTTTTTTTTTCTAGAACACAGGCAAATCTAGAGGGAGATTTTATTATGTGTCCAGAGGATGAGAACCCTTGTTTTAGAGCAATTTAAGCCACAAGTGAATTTTGATCAGTGTGCTCTTAGGGTGCTGACTTTGGAAAGGAGTTAGAGCTGGTTTGGGAAGTCATTAATAAAATCTTTGAAGTTTGGGTTTCATGTAGATATTCCCTCTGGAGCAGCTGGAGCTTAGGAGATGGAATGTTGGTTTCACTAATTGTTAAGTGGCCAACATCCCCAGCTGCGCCCCAACTTTCTCCTCCAGGGACACAGCAGCAGCCAGACTGACTTTCCTAAACAGGGAGGCTACACCCATTTAGCTTTCTGGAGAGACCTGTTTCAAGCAGCTGTTGACTTTATGTATGGGCACAGCCTGCTCTGTTATCTGTAATCAGATTAGTTCTTTGCATGAATTCCACTTCTGGCAGGTAAGGAAGAACTTAAAGAAAGTGGTCAGCATGTTTTTCTCATCAGAAAGAAAAAATTGAAGTTATTCTTAATATAAGTGATTTCTAATTAGTGTAGTAAGGAAATAAATTAGTTTTAAAATTAAATGTTTATCCTTGGGAATTGTAATAAAATGCATATTATATATTTTTAATAATTTAATATCTTGGGTAGTGGTATTTTCAAACACCAGTGTAACTTATTTACAAAATGCATTCACAGGTTCAATTATTTGATTGTGGGTTTTACATTTCTCATAAAAAGACAATTAGATGATTTAAGCACAGATCTAACCTTTCCAATACAGCAATTCAAACTGGAAATACAGGTGATGTGATCTGTGGTTTTCCCACAAATGGGATTCTGTGGCAGATTAGCCAGGTACTCACAACTTGCTCCTCTGTCTGGTATCTTCCCAGATGCTGTGGCTGTAATTTGAGCAGTCCCTGGCTCGGAGATGGCTAAGGGGCCTTTCTCTTGTCACGCCCAATTCATGGTATGGAGCTTGCCCTTGGCTCAGAGAGGGATAGGGGGACTCTCTCTTGTGTGCCGAGTGTAGTGAAGGCATCACATGTGCAGAATCATGCCCCCAGGTACCAGATAACTTGTTCCAACATGTTCTGGGAAATCCCCCCTTCCACCCTCCTTTCAGGAGAGGAGGACAAAAGGCTCAGGTGCCAGCATGTCTCCTAAAGGGGTAAACAAGTGCATGTACCCATCTCATGGCATGCCTATGCTCTTGCCATCTAAGGGCATAATCTAGCTTCACCTTTTCTATAGGTGGAAGCAGGTTGTTGGTGAGTGTGCCCATTGGCCAGCTCCAGCCTCGAGAATCTATAAGTACTACTCCATTTGTTTACTACCTTGCTCTCTTCTTTTGCCTTCACTTGCTATGTAACTCGGGCTGCGTAAGCTGTGAGTCTTCTCACACGCAAGCATAGTGGAAGCCTCTGTGAATACAGAAGCCAGCCCACCGAGACACTTGAGGACCAACAAAGGAGATCCCTTCACTGATAGCAGAATCTCAGCGTCGTATGCCCCAGAGAGGGTGAAATTAAGCCCAGTCGAAAGGACTGAGGAAGCCCTGAGAGAAGGTAAGCTTTAAACCCAGTTGAAAGGACTGAGGAAGCCCCGAGAGAGGGTAAGCATAAACCCAGAAGGGGAAGGACCAAGCCTAAGCCGGCGGCCCAGAATCTGCTGCAGCAATAAGCAGCCAAATAAGCAGAAACGCATCTTGCGTAGCCCCTGCTGTTTGCGGGAGAGAAAGGGAGCCGACCACTGTAGCTGCTCCGCAGCCCCGTGTCAGGGCAAAGCACCCAGGATTTCCTCGAGGGAGAGAGCAAAAGATAGCCTCTCCATTGAAGTCAAAGGCAACGACTGCAGCATTATAATTTAAACGGAAAGCAGTCGCCGAGAGAATTGGCAGCGACAGCTCACTTCGAGCCGAGCCGAGGGGGAAAGCATTGCTTTGCTGCACCCCCACCGAAACCCACCTACCGGGAGCTGCCACTCGATCGTGAGGGCCGACCCCTGAGAAACCGGCCCTGCCACGCGGAGAGCTGATCCTCCGTTCTGGGAGCCGCTCCGACCGCGCAGACCCCGGGAAGACAAAGAAAGCCAACTGCCCCTACCCGCAGAGCCGGGGGGAGAAAGAAAGCAAGCCCCCACCCGCAGAGGCAGGAGGGAGAAAGAAAGCTGCTGCCCAGATATGAGCAGCCCTGGGCAGAAAACAGATAACCAGCGAGCCAGCGTAACCAAGCAACTTGCCTCGCTAGAAAGACAGAATGTATCTTTCATGTATATAACATTCAGTAACCTACTATTCAAAGCGCCCACGTGTAGCCATGTGATATTTCTAGCTTAACTTGCCTCTTGATAACATTATAAATATCTCTATACATAGCTAGCAGCCGCAAGAGCCTTGTCGAGTCTCCATCTAGTGGACAAGCGGCGGAACTGCACCCTTTTGTTCCCTTAATTAGAAATTGACTGTAAATATCATAATTGGGCATGACTGTAAATATTATAATTGTGTATAACTGTAAATACTAAATCAGTTATGGTCTATATTATTACAACCGTGCATCCGAATCAATATATATAAAGTGATTGATCGAATAGTCATAATTATAATAATTAAATAATAATTTTCATAATTCATATTTTCATGATTCATAATTAATAATCACCATCCTCCATCCCTAATCCCCCTCTCCATGGCACCCAGTCACTGCGCTCTATCCTCTTCTGGGATTCAGTTCTATTGGAGCTTTTCCCCTTTCTGCCTTGGTCCAGGTGCAAGGACTGGGTGAAGCTATTGGTCTGCTAGAGCATATTCTTCAGCTGCTACTCAGGCAGCATTTAGCTCTTGTCTCTTTGTGGTAAGCAGGCCCTCAGCTGGTACCTGGGCAGCATTTGGCTCTTGCTGTCTGGGCGAGAACAAGGCAAGTTGCCTGACTTCTTGACTGTCTCAAGAAAATGAATGCCCTTCGGTAATACAGAACACTAATAACTGGACCTATGGGATGGGGCATATCCAAACATGGCCAGGGGCACACCCAGTTCACAGCTGTGTCACAAAGTTAATTATACGTGGTATATGTTTATGTGGGCCCCAGGGAATGTCCAGGTTTGCACATTCACAGGTGCTTATAAGGTTAATCACACATGCTATATGTTTGCCTTGACCATCTGGACCCCAGGAACTGTCCAGGTGAGCACATTTGTAGGTGCTTAGCCTGGGCTAGGGCATGTTTTGGGATTTGAGCCTTCAGGACAGGAATTTTCCTACGCACATTGTTGTGGCATATTTCCCTTTATTTGTAAACAACATTGGTTCAAATGGGTCTCACATCACCTTTGTGGAAGACTTTCAGTCTGATAGCCTAGAACTGGGTTTTGATGATACCAAAACAACCCCACATGCAATCAAGAAGGATTTCCACCCCCTCACCTCAGTTTCTTCTATGTTTTGTGGCCAGAATCATTCATGGAGTGTGGGAACAGTTGTCTCCCAGCTGAAACAGCCTTTATAGAAACTGTCTTGAAATGTAATTTTAAAAAAGGTACTGGAACTTTGAAAAGTTAAATGAAGAAATTTTAATCTGCTCCCAAGGAGGAAAGAATGGAGGAACATTTTCCACGCATTACTTTTTTCTGTACGCCTCAGATTTCTCAGTCTTACTGGAAAGTACCAAATCACAGGGACCCTTAATGAATTAAGAACTCTTTTCCTGACCTTTTATGACAGTATTTCTCATAGTCAGATAAAAGCAACTCCTTCATTCTTCAAACTTTTTGGTGTTCACAGAGTTGGCTTCAGAGTGTACGTTCCAATATAGTTGTGTTTCCTGCCGTGATGGAGAGACGGGATGCTGCTTGTTACAAGCAAGATGTCGATTTATTGTACAAAGCTTTTTCTTTATATAGGTTAACATAATATCAGAAGGCAGCTTGTAATTGGTCATTGGTATGTCTAAGCTACAGTTGTAAATTCATGATTGGCTACAGAGAGAAAGTATCACGCGAACACATGTATTTTTTCCAAGGCTTAAGCAAGTGTCAAGCAAGAGATAAGGGATTCCATAATTCTGTCCTAAGTTTTGCTTTGTTCTTGTTATCAGGTAACGACGTAATCCCCACAGGTCACAGTGGCCACTAGGGAGCCGACCTGTCTGTGTTTTCCTTTTACACAGCTGCACTTTGTTCCCAGGGTTTGCTGCCTATCAAAGATACAATATCTCCAGTGTCTGGGGTGCTCATCCCTAAATCAATTCCTTCAGTTTCCCACTTGTGTCTGGTATAGGCTGTTTGACACCTGCTTAAAGTTCCCTCTTTTAAAACTTCCAGTTTTATTCTAAGGTGGCTTTATTCTTGCAAAAGTTGTTATATTTAGAGCCTGAAGAACACTGGAGGGAATGAGCATGGACCATTTGTAAGGAAATCATCTGTGCCTCAGCAGTATGTGGAAGAAGTGAAGATAATTAAATTGTTTCTAAGGTTTTGCCCCTAATCAGAAAATAATTCTAGGAATCCCTTTTTCCTTCTGCTCTTGGGCTGCAGGGGTCTAATATCACATGGATTATTACTCCATTGCATGACTTTCCAAAATCAGCGTGAAATACCTTATATAAGTTTCTCTTTCAGTGGAAAGCTTCATAAAGTTATCTTTGGTGAGGGAATAGAGAGAATCATTCCCAGAGGTCTCTTCCATATTTCTTTAGCTCTCTATGAAGAAGCAATCAGCGATACCTAAGTATGTCTGTAAGGCACTAAAGGAAGAAAAATCTTCACATTTTTGAGCCCATTTTTAAGTAGAAAATAGAGAAGATGGAATTGCTTAAAAGGAATCAGAGAACACCATGCTGGATATTTCTGTCAGTCTCTTTTTGCTTCAGTATTTTTTCTTCATGTCAAGTTTTGCTCCCACCATGCACTTTAGACACCTTAAGAGGCATAGATTAATTGAAGTGCTTGTTGGTTAGGAGTATTTTTTCACAAAGTAAGTATTTCTGTGGCACTTTACCACGTACGACTGAATTTTCAGAAAGTTCAGTCTGGCAAATACAGTTTCATATCAAAATCACAGATTAAAAAAAAAGAAAGGAGAGGCAAAGATATTTACTTCATATACAGGGTTCAAGCTCAAATCTCACTTCAGTTAAACAGAAAGTAGAAAGTTAGATTTCTGTAACAAGATAAAAAAATAAACTAAATAAACTCACTCCAGGATAGACAACATATAAGAGGATGGGAAAACCAAACTTGAATGGGAGTGTCCTAAAGGCCACCTGTTTGTTCTAACTGTTGGCATGTGGGCTGTTCTTGCTTTCATTGTAAGAAAAGATTTGAAAAGTCTGTTTATTTCACTACTGGACAGAGCAGAAACATTTCTGAAATCCCACGTTTTAGAGTGGACATGTGGATTGTTGTCAAGTCAGAGACTACCAAGACAACTGATTTCCTAGCCCGGTTTATTGATTAAGGACTTTACAGATTAAGTATAAGAGATAAATCCCTTGAGAGTACTAGAGAGTCCCAGGGGGACAGACAGGGACGCAAAGGGGGGTCACATGATTAGGTGTTGGGGTTTGTCCATGCTCCTATTACCGGGTCTACCATATAAGGACAGTTCACACTGGCGGGGCGGGCTGCGCGGCCGCAGTGCGCGCGTTCGTCGGGCTCTGGGCTGCTCTTGAGCGCGGCGTATTCTCGCGTGCTCAGCTACTCTTCTTCTCTCTTTCTCCCGGGCCCTGGCACCGTGCCCTTTCCCTTTCCCTTTTCCCTTTCCCTTTCCCTTTCCCCCCTTTCCCTTTTCCCTTCCCTTCTTCCCTTTCTCTTTCTCTTTCTTCTTTCTCTTTCTCTTTCTCTTTCTCTTTCTTTCTTTCTTTCTCTTTCTCTCTCTCTCTTCTCTCTCTCTCTCCTCTCTCTCTTTCCCTTTCCCTTTCCCTTTGCCTTTCTCTTTCCCTTTCCCTTTCCCTTTGCCTTTCCTTTTTCCTTTCCTTTTCCCTTTCCCTTTCCCTTTCCCTTTCCCTTTCCCTTTCCCTTTCCCTTTCCCTTTCCCTTTCCCTTTCCCTTTCCCTTTCCCTTTCCCTTTCCCTTTCCCTTTCCCTTTCCCTTTCCCTTTCCCTTTCCCTTTCCCTTTCCCTTTCCCTTTCCCTTTCCCTTTCCCTTTCCCTTTCCCTTTCTCTTTCCCTTTCTCTTTCCCTTTCTCTTTCTCTTTCTCTTTCTCTTTCCCTTTCTCTTTCTCTTTCTCTTTCTCTTTCTCTTTCTCTTTCTCTTTCTCTTTCTCTTTCTCTTTCTCTTTCTCTTTCTCTTTCTCTTTCTCTTTCTCTTTCTCTTTCTCTTTTTCTCTTTCTCTTTCTCTTTCTCTTTCTCTTTCTCTTTCTCTTTCTCTTTCTCTTTCTCCTTCCTCTCTGCTCCTGGCATGTGTGGCTGCCCTCTCTGGTTTGTGAGGGAGTGTGGCCCCATGGGTGAGCTATTTTCCTGCTGTGTAGCTGGGCCTAGTGCACCAGCTAGTGTCAGGGGTCAGAGAGGCTTGGTGGGGGGGAGCATTGAGGCCTGGTAGGCCTGTCTTGGTGGTGGTGGAGGCCAGTTTGGCCTACTCTGGGCCTACTGAGGCCTACCCTCGGGAACTAGGTCTTGGCCTAGTTGAGGTCTGGTGGGCCCAGTTGGAGAGCTAGGCCTGACCTGATTTGGATTGTGTAAAAAATCCTTTTGTGTTTGTACCTTTTGCATTTGATTTACTTCTGTAAATAGTGTTTCTATTTAACCTCCAGTTCTGTGAGAGTGTGTTTATTTACTCCCTTGGGGTAAACTCATTCTGTCCTCAGTCCAGAGCTGTTTTCAGCTCAAACCACAACACCTGGTCTTCGATATGTAGCCCATTCAGCTATTTTGTTCAGATAATGTTTTATCCTGCTTGATATTATTGATCATGGAACAATTACAATAAGCAGTGGAGAGTTGCATCTGTTCCACCTCTTGTCATTGTGTGCAGCTATCACCCTTGGTTTTATCTATGTCAGTTTTCATTTCTTGTACTTTACTGAAGCTTAGAAGAAATGTACGCTGCAGAATATGTTGACACAGTTCGGTCCAAACCAAATTTTTCTTGTACCCAGTACTCGTGAATTGAGGTCACAGCTTATAAGTCTTGCACCTATGAAGCACAGCTCTTTGCTAGAGCCCACAATGTTTATCACTGACAGGTAGGATCAAAACTGCTTATGGAGTGGTTCTTATTCTTCTGCATCCAAAGCTGTGATTGTGCATAGAAAACTGATACAGAGCTAATGCAGCTCTAATAAATTTTAAATCAAATTATTTTTTGTAACTTTAGTATTTGTAGTTGCATGCTATCCCTGGAATTTGTACTGTCAGCTAAAGTTATGCACATATAAATAATGTATTTACTTTCTGCATATAAAATTATGGGTATGCACAAGTTTGGACATCTGGAGTGCTTGAAGTTGAGCAGGATTTTCTTGAATAATTCAGGTTATTTTATTTTCAATGAATTCACAACTGTATCATTATTGGGAGATTTGCTAGCCTCAATGGAAATATGAAAAACTGTAGGAGCTCAAGTCGTGTTCTCCTCCGTCCCTCTGACATCAGCAATGGATGAGGGAACATTTAGGAAGAGCCAAAGGGTCAATTCATGGCTCTGGGACCGGTGTCATCAACAGGGGTTTGGATTTTATGATCACAGCACAGTTTACAGGGCACCAGAGCTGCAAGCAACCAATGGATGCACCTGTCCCAGTGGGGGAAAAGGATTCTAGGGCAGGAGTTGGCAGGGCTCATTGATAGGGCTTTAAACTAGATTTGAAGGGGGAAGGGGTTGTTAATCTCATGCTTGCCTGTGACAAACATTGGGGCATCTCACCAGAGGCAGAGGGATGGAGTGGTAGCAAGGGCTCTCAACTTGTTGCCCTGAAGCAAGCCAAGGATGAAGCACTGGGACACCCCAAGGGAACCAAGGGGGATTCACCTAAGAGGGTGTCACAGCCAGCCCAGCTGAAGTGCCTCTATGCTAATGCACACAGCTTGGGCAACAAACAGGACGAATTAAGGGCCACTGTGCTGCTGGAATGCCATGACATAGTGGCTATTACTGAAGTCTGGTGGGATGATTCCCATGACTGGAGTGCAGGGATAGATGGGTACAAGTTCTTTAGGAAAGACAGGCAGGGTAGGAAGGGAGGAGGTATTGCTCTCTATATCAGTGACCAGCTGGAATCAGTGGAACTCCACCTGGGGAGGGATGACAAGCTGTTTGAGATCATATGGGTGAAAATTAAAGGGAAGACAGGGGAAGGTGATGTTACTGTAGGGGTCTGCTACAAGCCGCCTGACCAGCAGAACCAAGCAGATGAGGCCCTCCACAGGCAAATAGAAGTGACTTCATGTTAACAAGCCCTGGTCCTTGTGGGTGATTTCAACCACCCTGACATCAGCTGGAGGGACAACATAGCTAGGTACCAGCATACCAGGACGTTCCTGGAATGCATAGATGACAACTTCCTCTTCCAAATGGTAGAGGAACCAACCAAGAAAGGTGCTATGCTGGAGCTTGTTCTCACCAAAAGAGAAGGGAAGGTGAACAATGTGAGGCTCAGGTATAACCTTGGCTGCAGTGACCATGAAGCAATAGAATTTAAGATCTTCAGGGCAACTAGGAGGACATATCCCAAGCTTACAACCCTGGACTTTAGGCATGCAGAGTTTGATTGCTTCAGGGAACTGCTGGCCAAAGGATCATGGTACAAAGCCCTAGAGGAAAGAGGGGCCCAGGACAGCTGGTCAGTATTCAAGGATCACCTCCTCTGTGCCCAGGAGAAAAGTATCCCCACAAAGAGGAAAGCAGGAAAGAATGCTAGAAGTCCTGCCTGGATGAGCAAGGAATTCCTGGACAGGCTATCACACAAAAAGAAACTGTAAAAGGAGTGGAAGAAAAGACAGCTAGAATGGGAGGCATACCAGGAAGCTGCCTGAGCAGCAAAAGACCTGGTAAGAAAAGCTAAAGCTCCGTTAGAATTAAATCTAGCCAGGGAGATCAAGGGGAAGAGTAAAAATTTCTATAGGTATTTTAAAAAGAAGACTAGGGAAGGTTTGGGCCCCCTCAGAAAGGAAAGAGGGGAGCTGGTGACAAGTGACATGGAAAAGGCTGAGGTTCTCAATGACTTCTTTACCTCAGCCTTCACTGGCAAGGGCTCCAACCACACTCCCAGAATAATGGAAGATAATGGCAGGGACTGGAAGAAGGAACTGTCCATTGTGAGTGAAGATCAGATTTGTGACCATCTGAAGAACCTGAAAGTGCTCAAGTCCATGGGACCCAATGAGATACACCCATGGGTGCTGAGGGAACTGGCAGATGAGGTTGCTAAACTTCTCTCTAATATATTCCAAAAGTCATGGCAATCAAGGGAAGTCCCCACTGACTGGAAAAGGGGAAACATAACCCTCATTTTCAAATAGGAAAAGAATGATGACCCAGGGAACTACAGGCCAGTCAGTCTCACCGATGTGCCCGGTAAGATCATGGAGCAGATCCTTCTGGAGACACTGCGTAGACAGAAGAATAATGAAGAGGTGATTTGGTACAATCAGCACAGCTTCACCAAGGGCAAATCCTGCCTGACAAACCTGGTGGCCTTCTATGATAAGGTCACAACATTAATAGATGAAGGCAAAGTAACTGATATAATTTACCTGGACATGAGGAAAGCCTTTGATACTGTCCCACACTACATCCTGGTCTCCAAGATGGTGCAGTCTGGGATTGATGGATGGACCATTCAGTGGATAAAGAACTGGCTTGATTGCTGCACCCAAAGAGTGGCTGTGTGATGGGTTTAGGACAGTCTTTAATTTTTCTTCTCACAAATTTTGAGCAGAGAAGAGTGAAAGAACGTAAATAAATCACTATTGGGTGTAAGCAAAATAATGATTGGTCTAAACACTTCCACTGGAGAGGTAGAAATGTTTAAGAATCACTACTCAAAAGAAGATACAGGACAGTGGGGCAGTCAGGCACTCTCACACTCCGTTTTCTCTCAGTCTGCCTGCTTCTTCTCTCTCTTGACTGAAGATAGCACACATACTGACTATGTCAAGAAGCTAAGTCAAGAAGCCTCTCTGCTTCTTGACTCTCTGCCTTCGGCCAGGGGGTTCTGGGGGGTGTCCTTCTGGCTGGGGGGATGTCCCTTGGGGGAGGTCCCTTAGGGGGAAGCCAGGGGGGATTGGTTGTGTTTTTCTGTTGATTGTACACATTTGTAAATGATGTGAATAGTGTATATTTGTACATGTTCATTGCATTTCATCATAGATTGTAGTTTTGCCTGTAAAATACAGCTTCATTTCCTTCCAGACTGAGCTAGCCTGGTTATTGTCTGTGTGGGAAGGGGATTTCAGCTCTCACACTGTTACAAGCTGTCAATGGGTCTATGTCCAAGTGGAGGCCAGTGACAAGTGGAGTCCCTCAGGGATCAGTACTGGGACCAGTCTTGTTCAACATCTTTGTTGGTGACGTGGACAGTGGCATTGAGTGCACCCTCAGCAAGTTTGTTGACAACACCAAGCTGTACGGTGCAGCAGACACACTGGAGGGAATTGATGGCTTCCATAGGGACCTTGACAGGCTGCAGAGGTGGGCCCATGACAATCTGATAAGGTTCAACAAGACCAAATGCAAGGTCCTGCATCTGGGTTGGGGCAATCATAAGCACTGATATAGGCTGGGCAGTGACTGGCTTGAGAACAATCCTGGAGAAAAGGACTTGGGGGTGCTAGTGGATGAGTAGCTCAACATGAGCCACCAGTGAGCAGTTGCAGCCGGGAAAGCCAATCACATCCTGGGCTGCATCAAGAGAAGCATAGCCATCAGGTCGAGGGAGGTGATTCTCCCCCTCTACTGTGCTCTGGTGAGACCCCACCGGGCAGTACTGCATCCAGTTCTGGATCCCCTATTACAGGAAAGATCTGGAGGTGCTGGAACATGTCCAGAGAAGGGTCATGATGAGAGGCTGGAGCATCTTTCCTATGAGGACAGACTGAAAGAGTTGGGGCTATTTAGTCTGGAGAAAAGAAGGCTCTGAGGAGACCTTATTGTGGACATCTAGTATCTGAAGGAGGCTTACAGGGAAGCTTGTGAGGGACTTTTTAGGGTGTCAGGGTAAGGCGTGTCAGGACTAGGGGGAATGGAGCAAAAATAGGGCTAGATTCAGATTGGATGTTCGGAATAAATTCACCATGAGGGTGGTGAGTCACTGGAACAGGCTGCCCAGGGAGGTGTTAGAAGGATTCTACTTCCAGGTAGAATCCCTGGATGTTTTTAAGGCCAGGCTGGATGTGGCTCTGAGTACACACCTGATCTAGTGTGAGGTGTCCCTGCCCATGGCAAGGGGGTTGGAACTAGATGATCCTCAAGGTCCCTTCCAATCCTAACAATTCTGTGATTCTATGAGAAACACCAGTTTTGGGATGAAGCATTGAAATCTAATTCATAGAATCATAGAATTGTTAAAATCGTAGCTAAAAGAGTTTCCAACTGTAACAGTGTGAGAGACGAAATCCCCCCACACCAACAATAACCAGGTTAGCTCAGTTTGGAAGCAAATGAAAGCTGTATTTACAAACAAATTTACAATCTATGATGAAATGCAATGAATATGTACAACATTTACAAATATGTACAATCAACAGAAAAGCACAACCAAGCTTCCCCCAAGGGGCCTTCCCCAAAGGCCCTCTCTCCCAACAAGAAGGACACCCCCCAGAACCCTCTGGCAGAAGGCAGAGAGTCAAGAAGCAGAGAGGCTGTTAGACTTAGCCTGTCAAGGTCTGTGTGTTACCTCCAGCCAGAAAAGAAGCAGATAGACAGAAGTTGAGCAAGCTGAGAACCGAGACTGCCTAACTCTCCAACCTTGTTTTGAGTAGTAGTTCTTAAACATTTCTATCTCTGCAATGGAAGTCTTTAGAATAATCATTATTTTGCTTTCTTACACCCAATAGTGATTTATTTACATTCTTTCACTTTCTCTGCTCAAACTTTGTGAAGAAAAATTGAAAAGACAGTCTTAAAACCATCACACCAGCCAGCTCCATGACTGCAATGCTATTTCAGCAAAGAACTTCATGTGCAAAATTTAGAAGTCAGCAGGCCTGGAGTTTTACAACTCATGGGGAATAATTGTACTGTCATGTATAATGCCGAGACTACAGAGTGTGTTGTATATTTCACGAATAATGCTAGTTTAGTATAGTGTAGTTTAGATTAGGTTAGTTTAGGTACTAAAACAATTTTACAAGCTCCAAAAACCTGGATTGTTGATGTTGAATCCTAAAGAACATGAAGGAAAGGAGGGGTGCGCAGTGCCAGGAAACTGCTCAGGAGAGGTCAGCTTTCCTCATTTTGTCACAACACAAGTTATAATCAAAAACACTGCTGAACGTTACGGTGCTCTTCTTTTTTTGATGCTCATTCTGTGAAAAATATGGTAACTACTCTTGGGACCTGGAGACTTCAGCTACCAAAGTTTAATTTTGTAATTTGTTAGCTAGCATACTAAGGGAGTAATGACCATGTTGTCATTACAATAGCAAATGTATTTAGTAATGTCATGGGGAAGTTGGCTGCCAAAGAGTAGTGCAGAGCTACCACATTAATTGCCTGCCTGTCTGAGGACTGGGCAGGTGCTGGATGCTTGGCATAGGCTTGTTGTTCCTGACCATGTTGCTGACAGCAATAACTGGAAAAAAAATAATTAGAAGGCTTGGTGCTTAAAACTGCTAAAAGGTCAGATTGTCAGATTGACTCAGTTCATGGCTTGTTTTGTTCCTGATGCTCCTAACTGAATCTTATGAGAAAAGAAAACAACGTGCTTAGTGACCTATGTCCTTATGCTTAAATGATGTTACAGAAGGAAAATGTTCAGGGCCAGGTTTCTGACACTAGTGAAAGGTGACAGAATATGTCCATAGGGGAGTATAAGCTGTTTAGCCCTTCTCCATGTTATGTAAACTCTGGGTTTATTAGATATTGTAACAAGCTGTTTTGACAAGATTGTAATTCTTTTCTTAGAATGATTTGTCAAGACAGGTCCTGGAGGCAAGCGTGAACCATCCAAATTAAGTGTTGGCATCAACATTGATAGCCATGCTGATGCAGTGACTATATATGCCACGGGTGACACTGGCCTTTCAACTCTGTCAAGCCTACTTCTTGACTTAACCCAAAATATCTGGACATCGTCTGGAAAATTTGCTATAGGAGGAGAATAAATTCTGAATTAATATAGCTGTGAATAAAATCTAGGAAGATTTTATCTTAACAGACAAAGCCCTTTAATTTTCTCTTGTGACAGAACAGAAGAGAAAGATAAAAATCATCTGAGAAATATTCCAAACATTCCTATTTTAGATGTTAAACTGAATGTAGAAAGTTTTACTGTTCTCATTTTTCTTGCCAAAATATCTCTTTTCTCAGGATGACTTGAACATTATGGACTGGGGAAAAAAATATCAAATGCAAAGTGAGATCAGCTATCTGAAATTCTCATGCAGGTATTTTTTTTCTTTTTATGTGTATTTAAGACAGACAAGATGTGTGGGAGAAGATATTTAAATAAATAAAAGCAAAGAGGAATTATACTCTGAAAAGTGACAGTAATCAGTATTTCTTATTTCTCCTTAATTTCCATATCTAATTCTTCCCATTTACAAGTAAAAAGACATAAATTTATTTTCCTTCAGGGCAGCACGACATGCTTATCCTGAATGCCAAGTTAATTTCTTCATACAACACCCATCACTGCCACGTATATCCTGCAGTTAATATAATTAATGGCAACTTCACTAGACAGTTACTGAATTGTAGCTGGGGTCTTTGATATGCTCCTGATGGCACTTGTTCAGCCCTTTACTGAGCTTAAGTAAAAGTCACCGGATTTAATAATGCTCAGAGAGGAATGAATGCCAATGCATATAGAGAGGCTGACCCTCTGGGGCTTGAATGAAATGCTTGGTGCTAAAGACAGTACAAGTGATTGCCCCAGTAGTACATAATGTTGAAAAACATTACATAACATGATTTACTGTGTTGTCCAACCTATTCACCAACAGCTGAAATGCAAATTAAATGTACTCTCTGAGATATGTCTCTTTTTAAAATTTTTGACTTTTAGTTAAACTTTCCTAGCCAGTTGCTGAGTTTGTTTTTCAGAGTTCGTCTGTCTTTGTGCAGCTTTGATGCCAGGCAGCTGTAAAGGCCTGGTGGATGCAACCACTCATTTACTTCCTGCTTTTGATGCCCAGCTGGTGCTGGCAATGTGTTGGTGAGCTGCTATCTGAACTCCTTATGTTACACAAACCAGTGGTGTTTTAACAGCTGAACTTCTAGTGCACCATGTCTTGTCTGAAAACCTTGTGCTCACTGCAGGGAGAGACTGAACAGATGCATTTAAACTGTTTCCATGATTCTTCATATTCTCATTTTCTGCCTCAAATATTATCTCCTTCCAAATGCTCTTCTCAATCATTGCTTCAAAACCTCCAAACGCAGCTTCACATACTAAGTTGGTTATCCCCACTGGCAGGTGACAAATTCTCTTGCAATCACACAGTCTCCATTCCTTCTCCCACAAATGATTTATTTGCCTTTTTGCACCTAGGAAAAAATGGCTACGGTAAAAAATACCACATATCTCCAAATTTTAAAACACAATGTAGATCCTTTTCCTATGAATTATAGTGAGTTTGGTGGTTTTTTTTTTTTCTTTTGTGAACATGGTTTGTGAAATGGATCACTGCCATATGATCTTTAATTTCTTTCTCAAAGGGAGTGCAGCTTGTCATTGAAGGGTTGTCATGTACTTCTTCACTAGTTTCCTATGCAAGCTGAATATAAACTGCTATCAGGACAAAAATGGACAAACCTTTGAGTGTTTAGTGTTGTGAAAATTCCTACTCCGATGTACAAGCAGGTGAATATTTGAATCCGCAATCTATAGTTTTAACTGTGCAATTTGGAAAATAGCTTCATGTGGAATTTGCTCATTTCTACCTTTAACTCATGATGTAAATTAAAATATACTTATCTGCAAATCGTTGCTTAAAATCCTGTTTGTAAACGTGCATCTCATCACAGAGGATTTGCAGTCACTAGTGTTGCATGATATTTTGGTTATGATCAACTATATAAATTAAATTATCACTTTTATTAAATTGGGTTTAATGGTTAATTGCTGCTTTTTTAGAAACATTGAGTGCAGTTGCTTATTTGGACAGAACTACACAAAAATACTGTCTTCTGTCATATTTACTCTTCCTTGACTGGATTTTAGATCAAGTTCTTTGATATCAAACTGAAATATATTTGAAATACAAATATTTTCCAGTGAAAAATATTCAGAAATTAAATGAATTGTTTGAAGTGGTATGACACTGATGTGACACCTTATTTAGGCACATTTTCTGTTTCCGGGGCAGTTCTTCAGCACTGCAGACTATTCCAGAAATGTCTGTATGTCTTTGTTACCATCAGACTTATTTTGAACAGTAACTGGCTTCTCTAGTGAAGCCTTGAGAATTTGGTACCAAGCAGAGCATTCAGCAGATCCTGCAATCTGAGCAAAGAACTATCTATCTTATCTAAGCACTAGAGAATGCCAAGGAGAGAAATAAAACCATAATTCATGTTCTCCACAGATAATTTGAAAGCTAAGCTTAAATAGAAAGAAACATCTAACAGCTCTCCTAAAGCTGTGTTCAACTCTGTGTGATAAGAAAAATCAAATACAAAGGTCATCTCCATTGAACTAGTTGCTAGGATATTCAGTGGGGTAGTCTCCAAAATGTCATTATTATCTAATTTGGAGAAAAGATCCAATGAAACACCCTGTTATTAGATAATCGAACACCCTGTTATTAGATAATCCAGGCTTGTGTTTTTCCTCCTGCAAAGTTATTTCATTTGCTATGAACAGTTTACGGAGCTGGCATTTAGACTAGCTAGGTGAATGCTCTAAGTGCTGATTATCTCTTCCACATCTTACTACCTGTTGTCCTGGCATATATGAGATGTATAATAAACAGAATTACCTTGGTAGGAGAAATATAGAAACAGTAATTTCATTATACTCCACCGTTCAGCCTTTACCCAAGGGTGTGGAAAATTCATACAAGATCTTGATCTGAATCAGTCTGAGTGGAGGATCAGCTTAACACTCTGTGCTACTGGATATGCTATAGAGTATAGATTTACAGAAAGTCTTTCCGATCACTGTCTTTTTCAGTTTCATGCCCTAAAAATACCTTTGTTATAAAAATAAAAATGGTGGAGGAAAGCCTACTAATATTATTGGCACTAGGCATGATTTAAGACTCCTAGTAGATCAATGACATTAGGCCGCAGACAATATCATGCACAGCCTCTTATTTTGGCATGCTGAAATTTGATTAGACATGAATGTTGTTAAGCAGGAGTAGTAAGGTTTGCAAACAGTGGACTTCTGCTGATGTATCCTTGTTACAAATAAAGGGTGATAAGGCGACAAATTAATAAAAACATAACTTATTAATTTTGCTCCACCTCCCACATAACTATATACAAAAGTTATTAAAGATTATAAAGGCTTGGTATTCTGTTGAGAATATCTCCACAATATAGGAATGGTTACAAATAATTTGAGAAACAGTATTTGGAAAAGATAGATCCAGAAGTGGTAAATTACCCCACTAACAAATGGCAGGAATTTCCTGGAGACTTAGGGAATATATCACTCACAATACTGCTCATGGATTGTGGGAATTCCTCTTTTGTCTTTTTTTATTGGAAAATCAGAGAATCACAGAATGTTAGATGTTGGAAGGGAACTCCAGAGATCGAGTCCAGACCCCCCCCTGCTAGGATCACCTAGGGTAGTCCATACAGATATGCAACCACATGGGTTTTGAAACTCTCCAGAGATGGACACACTACAACCCCCCTGGGCAGTCTGTTCCAGTGTTCCATCACCCTCACTGTAAAGAAGTTTCTCCTCATGTTGAGGTGAAACTTTCTATGTACAAGTTTTTGTCCATTGTTCCTTGTTGTATAACTGTGCACCACCAAAAAGAAATTGGCCCCTCCACTTGACATTCACCCCTCAGATATTTATAGACATTGATGAGATCTCCTCTCAGTCTTCTCTTCTCAAGTCTAAACAATCCCAAGTCTCTTCATAGGGGAGATGCTTGAGTCCCTTAAACGTTCTCATGGCTCTCCATTGGACTCTCTCCAGCAGATCCCTCTCTTTCTTGACTTAGGGAATCCAAAACTGCACACAATACTCCATGTGTGGTCTCACTAGGGCAGAATAGAGGGGGAGAAGAACCTCCTTAGACCTGCTGGACACACTTTTCTTGATGCAACAGGATACCATTTGCTCTCTGCCACAAGAGCACATTGCTGTCCCATGGAGAACTTGCTGTCCACTAGAACTCCGAGGTCTTTCTCTCTGGAGCTGCTCTCCAGTAGGGTAACCCTGCTCTGTACTGCTTTGCTGCTTATAATCCATGTGTGTGTGGTCAGCTAAAACGCAAGAGAGAGGAGCCTCATGCTCTCTACAGCTCTGATGTGAGGAAAAAGACAAACTTGACAAATAAGTTGTGAAGTTAATACACTTTATTGCAGCTCTGGGTACAGGTAGGATTCCTCCTAAAGATCCTGTATCATGAGCAGAGCTCAACAAGCTCATTTTATTTTCATAAAAGGCAAACTGGGAATGTTTAGTAAAATGAGTTCTCAGAAATCTGTTACATATTCTATGAGTTCCCCAAAGCCATTTTAATACCACAAAGCATGTTAGTGAGCCTGTACAAGCTCTTTGGAGGTTGTACTTGGTGGCTGATGGGAGGCAGGCTTCAAGTCTTACTTGCTTTTGTCCTTTTGACCCCCTGGGCTGGCACATGCTCTTTTCTTGTATTCTGTGGTTTCTTGCTGAAATGGACACCAGATCTCTCGATGCAGACACAAGTTTCCTCCTGATATTTCCCTTTTTTTTTTCTAACAGCCAATCAGCTCTCTAGTGTGGTTATTGTGGCTAGCTAAGCTCAAACAGGTTGTAAGACAGGAAATTTCACAGACAGTTTAAATTTCTTATTTTATACAAAAAGGCTAATTTTCCCCATATCAGCTCACTTATTTTTTACAGTCAGCTAATTATCACTGGAATTGCAACCAGACAAAGGCTAGAACTAATAACCATCAGTTTGCTGTGTAAACATGCTCAAACATGCCCAAAACATGCCTAGACTTGACTCTGCATGGGGTCTGTGGCTGGCAGACACATGGTTTGGGTGAAGGACCCATCTGAATTCCACTGATCAACAGGCCTGAAAGGGGGAGGTATCACAGAATCACAGAATGTTAGGGGCTGGAACCCCCCTGCCAGAGCAGGATCACCTATACCAGGTCACACAGGAACATATACAGGTGGGTTTTGAGTATCTCCAGAGAGAGAGACTCCACAAGCCCCCTGGGCAGCCTGTTCCAGTGTTCCAACACCCTCACAGTGAAAAAAAAATTTCCTCATGTTTACATGAGACTTTCTATGCCTCAACTTCCACCCATCGCCCCTTGTCCTGTCATTGGGCATGACTGAGAAGAACCTAACTCCATCCTCTTGGCACTCACCCTTTAAGTATTTAGAAACATTAATGAAGTCAACCCTTAGTCTTCTCCAAACCAAAGAGACCCCACTTCCTCAGTCTCTCCTTTTAAGGAAGATGTTCTACTCCATTAACCATTTTTGTGGCTTTGCACTGGAGTCTTTCAAGCAGTCTCCTGTTCTTCTTGAACTGAGGGGCCCAAAACTCGACACAATATTCCAGATGTGGCTTCACCAGCACAGAGTAGAGGAGAAGAACCTCTCTCAACCTACTAACGACATTGGAGTTCTTGGCTGCTAGAGGAAATTGCTGGCTCATGGTCAACTTTCCATCCACTAGGATCCCTAGGTCCTTTCCCCCTTCACTGTTCTCCTACAGGTCACTTCCCAACCTATACCAATCCATGGGATTGTTCTTTCCCAGGTGCAAGACTCTACGATTGCCCTTGCTGAATTTAATCAAATTTCTCCTTGCCCAACTCTCCAGCCTAAGTCTCACTGAATGGCAGCACAACCTTCTGGTGTGCCAGACACTCTGCCCAGTTTTGTGTCATCAGCAAACTTGCTGACAGTGCACTCTGTCCCCTCATCCAGGTCGCTGATTAATATATTGAACAGTACTGTTTCCAGTACTGACCCTTGAGGGACTCCACTAGATACAGGCCTCCGACTAGACTCCAGCCCATTGAGCACAGCTCTCTGACTTCTTTCCTTCAACCAGCTCACAATCCACCTCACCACCTGATCTTCCAGACCACACTTCCTTAGTTTAGCTACAAGGATGCTGTGGAAGACAGTGTCAAATGCTTTACTGAAACTGAAATAAACCACATCCACTGCTCTACCATTATCTATCCACCTGGTTATGTCCTCAAGAAAGGCTGTCAGGTTGGTCAAACATGATTTCCCCTTGGTAAAACCATGTTTACTGCTCCTAATGACCCTCTTGTCTTTGGTATGCCTAAGGACAGCACTAAGAATAAGTTGTTCCATTACGTTTCCAGGGATGGAGGTGAGACTGACCAGTCTATAATTACCTGGGCCCTCCTTCTTACCCTTTTTGAAGATTGAAGTGATGTTTGCCTTCCTCCAGTCCCCAGGCACATTTCCTGTCCACCATGACTTACCAAGGATGATGGAGAGTGGTCTGGCAATGACTCCTCTGGTATGTCTCCTCTGGCTCCCTTCATCTCAGCCTCTCTTTTTCCCCCCTATCCCATTTTCGTGGTAGGGGGAAGGGAGGAGGGAGGGAGAAGGGTTTTGAGTTCACTGCCACAAGCCTCTACAATACTGACAATTGTTTAGCTTTTTTATACTGCTAATTGCATTTGCCAGTTGAGATGATCTGGTGTTGTGATTTTTTTCTGAAGATGAAAAATGTACTTGAAGGTTGCAAAATTTTGTAACTTTTGTAACTGGAACTTTTGTAAAATAAATTTCTTTAAAATGGAATTTAATCCCTCCCCTGAAAATTACTTTCTGTACTCATACTGCAAGATCAAAATCCTTGTCTTCATCTGTCTCAAGTCTTTCTTATATCTCTCTTTCATTGCTTTACCTTTTCTAACTTACCACTAAGAAGGTACTTAATCACATGCATAGCAGATGATAAAGGGAGCTACAGATGATAATGCAAAAATCCCAGTGAAAGTAACTAATATGTTTGAAGACCAGACAGAATCATGTTTTCCTAAACAGTGGTCACAGATGCTCAGCTGATGGAGCCATCACTTATAGTTCATGACATCCAGAAAAGAAATTATGTTAAAGAACCTCAAAGCAATGCTGCTTCATATTGTCTTATGCATATGCTTTGAAAATAATTTCCACAACTTTTGGGTAAAGATAAATGCATAGGAGTTATTAAAAATGTCCAGACGATTATTCTCCTTGATTTTAGGGATTTCATGAGAGCAGTCTGTTTTTCTATTGAATTCCTATTGTGTCTATCTATAGATCTAGGTACCAGAATATCTTCAAAACACAAGATCTTCAGCCCATCGACATACTAGTGAAATACGTGTCACTTTTATTATTTTCAGATTTATTTGATTTTTTCACTTCACATAGACCTTGCAATACTGTAAATTATTTGCATAAAAAGTCTGGAGTTGTGACAGTACAGGTAGTGAAAATGTGTTCTCTACTAAAAAGAAAAAAGCTTTTGTCTTATTTCAGGTTGCCTGCAATCCTTATTTTGCTCTGCTTGGCCTCTAGCAAAGGTTTTTGGTGCAGTTTTGAGTATGATCGGATTGAAGTGTAACATTGCAGTCAACAGTTCAATGTCCAAAAGAAGATTGGTGATGAGTGGTGTCCTTCAGGGGTCAGTACTGGGACCAGTGTTATTTAGCATCTTTGTCACCAATATGGACAGTGGAATCAAGGACACCTTGAGCAAGCTTGTGTATTACACCAATCTGTGTGGCCCAGTTGATATGCTGGAGGGAAGAGATACTATCCAGAGGGACCTTGATAGGATGGAGAGGTGGGCCCATGCCAATCTCATGAGGTTCAACAAGTCCAAGTGAAAGGTTCTACACCTGTGTTGGTGCAATCCCGAGCAAAAATACAGGCTGGGTGCCTATAATGGCTCAAGAGCAGTCTTGAGAAGGACTTGGGGGTGTTAGCTGATGAAAAACTCAGTATGAATAGGCAATGTGCTCTTGCAGCCCAGAAGGCCAATCGTGTCCTGAGCTGCATCAAAAGAAGTGTGACCAACAGGACAAGGGGGGCTGATTCTTCCCCTTCCACTCTGCTCTCATGGGATCCCACCTGGAGTACTGCATCCAGTTTTGGTACCCCCAGCATAAGAAGGATGTGGAACTGCTGCAGTGGATACAGAGGAGAGCCACAAAGATGATCAGGGGGCTGGAGCACCTCTCTGATGAGGACAGGCTGCAAGAGTTGGGGCTGTTCAGTCTGGAGTAAAGAAGGATCACCAGGGAGACCTTATATTAGGCTGAAAGGGGCCTACAAGAAAGCCAGGAAGGGGCTTTCTACAAGGTCTTGTATTGAAAGGATGAGAACTGATGATTTAAACTTGAGGAGGGCAGATTTAGTCTGCATACTAGGAAGAAATTCTTTACACCGGAACAGATTGTCCAGGGACATTGTGGACACCCCCTACAAGTATCCTCTGATATTTCTGAAACTGTGAGCACTGATAATACTTTTTGCATAAAATTATGAACTCTTTAGATTGTCAGTTTTCTGTAAATTAAAGGAGTTTCCCCAGTATCTAGAATCACGTGTCCTGGCCTCATTGGGAATTTTAAGTACTTCCATTACTAACACAGTATATGATTATATCAGTAAAGCAGAAATGTATTTATCATCTTGTCGTGGAGAGGGGGAATAGGGATAGAGGATAGTGATTTTTAATGATGAATTATGAAAATATGAGTTATGAAAATTATTGTTTATTATTATGAAGAATATTCGATTAACTACTTTATATATATTGATTCGGATGCACGGTTGTAATAATATAGACCATAACGGATTTAGTATTTATGATCATACTCAATTATAATATTTACAGTCAATTTCTAATTAAGGGAACGAAAGGGTGAAGTTCTGCTGTTTGTCCACCAGATGGAGACTCGACAAGGCGCTTGCAGCTGCTAGCTAGGTATAGAGATATTCATAATGTCATCAGGAGGCAGGTTAAGCTGGAAATATCACGCGGCTATGTGCGGGCGCTTTGAATAGAATGTTACTAAATGTTATACACATGAAAGATACATGCAGTGAGACAAATTGCCGGATCACACGGGCTCACTGGGTATCTGCTTTCTGCCTGAGGCTGGCCCCGTTCGGGTGGTGATTTTTCTTTCTCCCTCCTGGCTCTGTGTTGGGGGGCAAGGTTGGCTTTCTTCTCCCCTGGTCTGCGGGAAGGGGCAGTTCACTTCTTTGTCCTCCTGCGGTCTGCGGGGAGGGGCTTGGCTCCCTGACCGGAGGATCGGCTCAGGAGGACCAGGTCCTTTTGGTGGTTTGCCCTACGATTGAGGGCCGTTCCCGTAGGCAGGTTTCAGTGGGGGTGCGGTGACGCGATGCTTCCCCCCCTTGGCTCGGCTTGAGGTGAGCTGACTGCCGCTTTTCTCGGTGACTGCTTCCATTTAAATTATAATGGTACAGCCGTTGTCTTGACTTCAGTGGAGAGGCTAATCTTTTGCTCTCTCTTTTCCCTCGGGGAAATCCCGGGTGTTTCGCCCTCATATGGGCTGCAGAGCAGCTACAGGGGGCGGCTCCCTTTCTCTCCCGTGGACAGCTTATTCTGCTTATGGCTGCTTATGGCTACTTAATTAGCTTGCAGCAAAGCTGGACTAGCTGGCTAGGCTTAGTCCTTCCCCTTCTGGGTTACAGCTTACCCTCTTTCGGGGCTTCCCTCAGTCCCTTTTGACTGGGTCTACGGCGCCTTTGGCAATGGGATCGTCCTTTGCTTGTTCCTCGCGTGTCCCAGTGGTGCTGGCTTCTATATTCGCAGAGGCTTCCAGTATGCTTGCTTGTGAAGGCTTACAGCTAACGCATCGTGAGTCACATAACGAGTGAAAGCAAAAGGAGAGAGCGTCGTGGCACCAAATGGAGCAATACTTATAGACACTTGAGGCTGGAACTAGCCAATGGGCACTTGCCAACAACCTGCTTCCACCTATAGAAAGGTGAAGCTAGAATTATGCCCTTAGATGGACAGAGCATAGGCATCCCATTGAGATGGGGTGCCTGCAGTTGTTTATTCCCTTAGGAGACAGACTGGTGCCTGAACCTTTTACTCCCCCTCTCCTGAAAGGAGGGTGGAAGGGGGGACTTCCCAGAACATGTTGGGACAAGTTAGCTGGTATGTGGGGGCATAATTCTGGGCATGTGATGCCTTCACTACACATCTACTCAAGGTTAAGGTTTGTTTGTGAAATAAAATGTACACACTGGATATACACTAAAAAATGCTTTCTCTTGCTTGGACCATGATACTTGAGTTTCTCTTCTTCTGTTGCCCTGAGCCCAATGCTCTAATAACCTCTTTCTGAAAGTCTTGTACCTCTCTGGAATTGGAATGATTCTGAGAAGCCAAAACAATTGTTTCATGTCAGTATTTCTGATGTTGTTACCGCAAACTCTCAGCAAGTACTTCATGTTAACTTCTCACTAAGGTATCAAATAAGCTGCTTTATTCTCATTCCTCTCAGCACATCTTCTTCGAAACACTTAAGAAATGAATTACTCTGACTACAGGTGAAGGCTGAAAGATGTTTGAAACTACAAAGTTTTACTGGGTTCCTCCTCACTCATTTTATCTTTTCTTGACCTGGCCTGCTGCTTGCTGGGACTGAATCTCATTCGAGCAAAAGCTCAAGCAAAGACTTTCAAAAGCACTGAGTGGATCATAACTGTGATTTCTTGTTGCAGAATCAGAGCTGCTGCATAGTCTTTCCTTATGATTATCATCAGATATGTCAAGCTATCCAAAAGTAATTTAGATAGTTGGAAAACTTTTGTAGTCAAAGATGTAATATAAAATGCTGTCAGTATCTTCTCCACTAGCTTTTAGCATCTTTGTGTTCAGTCCTTTATTTTCTACAGCGAAGTTCTGACTCAGAGATGTATCTCCAGGCCTCAACACAGCAAAATAGGATACCACGGTTCACAGAATAAAGGGCGCCACTTTTTAATTTAGTGTCTTGAAGCTGCAGTTGAGCCAGACATTGTGTGCAATCCGGCAGCATGGTGTATATTGGCTGGCTGGCTGTGGGAAGTAGACACTTTTTACAATGCAAGCAATGACTTTGGACACTGTTGTTTGCACCTCTCTATCTATTGCATCAATACTCTTATCCCTATATCTTCAAGATGGTTTCTACAGAAAGAAAGAGAAATTAAATGGGCAAAGTGCAAAGATTGTAATGCTTATGTACTTTTCTAAAGGCTTGGAAGCAGGCAGTATGAAAAGACGGCTTGTTCTTCCTGTAAGCCAACAGATAGGCTATGATCTGCTTGCTCCCTGGCACAGCTGGCTAGATTGGTGTGACTTTAAAACAGATTCCAAGCTAGGCTTTGTTCTGAGTAAACCACCTGTCCGATAACCAAGCTACACCCATCTTTTAATGTCTATTTATAGTTCCACCTCTTTTTTTTTTTTTTTTTTTTTTTGGTTTGCAAATCACAGAGGAATATTTAGCTCTTAATTAGCCATAGAACCTATTAAGAAGATGGGTTGCAGGGAAGTCATTAGGCCAACATGGGATGTGTATATTGTTTGCCACTATGAAGCTAACCAGCAGAGGGTACTAATAACTTTCATTGTCGACTCCTGTTTATGTAAATGCTAATCTATTCAGTGTTGAAATGTGCATTTGAAAACAACAGTGTACTACCAGTTGTAAGCAAAAAGGCCAGTTGGTCATCCAGTCTGTGTTTTGGTGCCTGCATTTTATTGGCATCTATTCAGTGGCTATTTCAGAGTGTGTGGGATCAGTTAGCCAAAAATTCTGTATAGAAAGTTACCACACTGGCACAGATGAACTGGAAGATTACAATCTGAAGAAGCATACAATCTGAATATTATATATGTAATGTTATTATTATATAGGCAGGTGTGTATTTAACTGTTTCAAAAAGCTGTTTGATATTCACTAATTATGATTACCAGTTTATAAGGTCTAGGCAACATTTTCTAAACACACAGGTGTATTAGAAATTAGGGAAGATTAATAAATCTAAGCTTTATTAGCAGTTTCCTTTTGAGCTTGGCTTCCTGGGCATGGGATTGGAGGAACTTGCCTGCTGAAGTGATCTACTGAGAGCGTGCAGGCTCTAGCCTGCAAGAGAGAGCAAGGAAGACAGGCTGGGCTGACGGCAGGTTTCACTACACCATGTGTCAGGCTGGGCTGTGGAACAGGACATACTGGAAAGCTTGACCCTGGTTGGTGTATTCTAGATAGGCTTTTCTGGCCATCAGGGCCTGCTAGAGGCTATCACACCAGAACCTGGGGGCCTTCTGAGTACTGAATTCTTAGGTCTGGCCATATCAGCAGCAATGAGCAGCTTTGTACTACTGACTGGATAATCAGAGGGCTGGAACACCTGTCCCATGGAAACTGGCTAAAATAGTTGGGATTGTTCAATCTGGAGAAAAGAAGGCTCCAAGAAGACTCTCCAAGAAGAGTGTTCCCTCTGGCTTGGCTTCCACTTGATATTCAAGTGGCTTCTTGCTATAAAAAATGCCATATATACCCCTCTTCTGGGTGCAAAGTGGGCTAGGTAGCAACAGACAATCAGGAGAAAGCACACTTTAGTAAATTAAATAGCATCAGTAAGGCAAGGAACATAGAGGTACTACTTGGTGAGTTAAATCTATGAGTTGGCTTATTGTCTGCTATCAGAACCCATGGTTGTCTCAGCAAGAGGCTGTTTCAGCTTCTCATTGCTGGCAGCGCACATATTTGTGCTGTCAATGATTTTTTTTTTTTTTTTTTTGGAGACAGATCACTGTGAAGATCCATGTGTTTAAAAATCCAGAATCTGGACTGTTAACATGCATAAAACATCTGCTAAATGATGGCCTACAACTTAAAGACAGATGGAGATCATTCCTGTCTGCATCTCTGAGACAGCAGCGCAACACTACTATGCTGTTTTGAAGATGATGTTTTCTGGGAGGATCCAAGCACCATTTGTCTTCCCATGTTTTTCTGGAAATGCATGAAACACAACATGTTTGTGTACAGGCATAGGCTCTGCCTACCTGAAACATTTTGGGAGTGTGTTAGTTACAGTAAGTATTACCAGTGATGTCAGAAACTGTGAATCAATCAGTGTCAGATACTTAAAATTAATAAAGAAGTTTAGAAAAAAACAGAGTTTATCCAAAGGATTTTGCAGATATGTTCCAAAATTACCTTTTAGTATGAACTCTAGAGCTTTTATCTGAGCATCTAGGCTAACTAGAGTTGCTGAGGAAGTGGAACCTTAAGCCCTCCCAACACTACTACTTTGAGGACAGTGCCAGCAGCAGATGCCTAAAGCCTGGAGAAGAACTGCAGACCAGCGAACACTATGATGTTATTTGCATCATTGAGACATGTGGGATGACTCTTATGACTGCAGTCCTGGGATGAGGGGTTACAAGCTCTTTAGGAAAGACAGGCAGGGGAGATGAGGAGGAAGCGGCATCTACTATGTTAATAATCAGCTAGAGTCCATGGAGCTCCACTTGGGTATGGATGAGATGACTGACAACTTGCATGTCAGGGTTAAAGGCTGGGCAGGGACAGTTGATATTATAGTGGTGTTCTGCTACAGACCACCTGACCAGGGATAGTGAGAGGATGAGGCCCTCTATAAACAAGCAGAAGCAGTCTTGTGTTTGCCTGCCCTTGTCCTCATGGTGGACTTAATCTGATGTCTGTTGGAGGGACAGAACAGCAGAGCACAAGGAGTCCAGAATGTTCCTGGAATGTGTTGACAAATTCCTTCTTTAACTGATTAAGGAGCTAACGAGGAAAGGTGCTATGCTGTACTTTGTTTTCACCAACAAGGATGGGCTGGTGGGCAGGCTGGGCTGCAGTGACTGTGAGATGGTGGAGCTCAGCATCTTCTTTTCTCCCAAAAGGGAGAAAAGGAAGACCTGGAGAACTATAGCAAAGTCACTCTCACCTCTATGCCTCTGCCAGGCTTCACCATACTTGTACTTGGACCATCGGTCACCGTACCACAAGGGCTTGATCCGCTTTGCCTGCTTAATAGCAGCACAAATGTCACAGTCATGGATGACTTGTGTGATAGCATCCATGGAAATGTCAATGGATCTGTCACGAGCCCATCGGTAAGTTGCATGCCTGCCTTGATGTCCTGACGAGTCATGGGCCCACCGGGCTAAGAACAGCTCACCTCGGTGTTTCCAGTCAAGATCAGGATTAGAGTTTGTGTCCACTTGGAAAACTCTTGCAGCTAGATCTGCCTGATGGTTGTGTTGTTGTTCCTCAGTAGCTTTGCTCTTAGGAATGTGAGCATCGATGTGTCTCACTTTCACTGGGATTCTCTCAATGCGAGCAGCAATGTCTTGCCACAGATCTGCAGCCCAGAGTGGCTTTCCTTTCCTCTGCCAGCCATTCTTCTTCCAGTCTTTCAGCCAACCCCACAAGGCATTGGCTACCATCCACGAGTCGGTGTAGAGATAAAGCTTTGGCCATCTCTCACGTTCAGCTATGTTAAGAGCTAGCTGGACAGCTTTTACCTCTGCAAATTGACTGGATTCTCCTTCTCCATCTCTCGCTCCTGCAACTCTCCATGTTGGACTCCACACTGCAGACTTCCATCTCCACTTGTTTCCAACCAGACGACAGGAACCGTCTGTGACAGACAGATCACTGTAAGGAGGAGCTTCCTCAGCACGAGTTACTCTCTCCTCTGGAGGTTTAGCACAGCTTGTGCCTTCTGGCCAGTTTGTGATCACCTCCACCAAACCAGGCCTTTCGAGATTTCCCATTCGAGCTCTCTGTGTTATCAGAGCCATCCACTTAGACCAGGTAGCATCTGTTGCATGATGTGGTGAAGAACCTTTGCCTTTGAACATCCAATTCAGAACTGGCAATCTAGGAGCTAGAAGAAGTTGTGACTCAGTTCCGATCACTTCAGAAGCAGCTTTCACTCCTTCATAAGCAGCTAAAATCTCTTTCTCTGTTGGAGTGTAGTTTGCCTCTGAGCCTCTGTAGCCACGACCCCAGAAACCAAGAGGACGTCCTCGTGTCTCCCCTGGAGCTCTTTGCCATAAGCACCAGGTTGGACCATTGTCACTCGCGGCCGTGTACAGAATGTTCTTAATGTCTGGACCAGTTCGGACAGGTCCCAGACCCATCGCTTGGACTACCTCTCGCTTGATCTGGTCAAAGGCTGCTTGTTGCTCAGGACCCCATTGGAAACTGTTTCTCTTTCGAGTCACATCATAGAGAGGTTTCACAATCTGACTGTATCCAGGAATGTGCAGTCTCCAAAATCCCACTATGCCTAAGAAACGCAGAGTTTCTTTCTTGTTGATGGGATTTGCCATGGTGGAGACTCTGTTTATCACATCCATTGGGATGTGACGGCGACCATCTTGCCACCGCACTCCCAGAAACTGGATTTCTCTGGCAGGTCCTTTCACCTTGTCTCGCTTGATAGCGAAACCAGCTTGCAAGAGAATGTCAATGATTTTGTTACCTTTCTCGAAGACTTCTTCAGCAGTCTCACCCCAGACGATGATGTCATCGATGAACTGAATGTGTTCTGGAGCTCCACCTTTCTCCAAAGCATCATGGATCACTGCATGGCAGATGGTTGAACTGTGAATCCACCCCTGGGGCAAACGATTGAATGTGTACTGAATGCCTCTCCAGGTGAAAGCAAACTGAGGCCTGCATTCCTCTGCTATGGGAATAGAGAAGAAAGCATTAGCAATGTCTATGGTAGCATACCATTTGGCCTGCTTGGATTCCAGCTCATATTGGAGTTCCATCATGTCTGGTACAGCTGCACTCATGGGTGGAGTTACTTCATTCAAGGCACGGAAATCAACTGTCAGACGCCACTCTCCATTCTGCTTTCTCACAGGCCAGATTGGACTGTTGAAAGGTGAATGAGTTTTGCTGATGACCTTCTGACTCTCCAACTGACGAATCAAGTTTTGAATGGGCACCAAAGAGTCACGGTTGGTTCTGTATTGTCTGTGATGCACAGTTTGAGAAGCAACCGGCAGCTTTACATCCTCTATCTCATGTTGTCCCACAACTGCAGATTCATCTGAAAGCTCAGGTCTAATGGACAACTTCAATTTTCCTCCATCAATTTCTACAGTTGCTATTCCAAAAGCCCATTTGTAACCCTTAGGGTCTTTAAAACGCCCTTCTCTCAGAAAGTCAATTCCCAAAATACAAGGTGCATTAGGACCTGTTACAATAGTATGTTTCTTCCACTGCTTCCCAGTTAAACTTATGTCAACCTCTATCTTAAACAACTCTTGAGATCCACCAGTGACTCCCTGAATAGTTATAGATTCTCCCCCTTGATAATTTGATGGTATTATGGTGCACTGAGCTCCTGTGTCAACCAAGGCCCTGTACTTCTGAAATTTTGAAGTGCCAGGCCACTGGATGTACACATCCCAATAGATTCTGTTATCTCCATTATCCCTTACCTCCCCCTGGCGGAAGGCAGGGCACCCCTAATGGTGGGGATTACCTCCACATGTACAGCTGGCACAACGTCCAGCACCAGAATTAGGATCACTGTTGGAGCTATCAGAGTTGTTCTGGGAAACTGAGGAAGCGACAGCTACCCTCCTGGTATTGCTACCTCGGGATCTGCCCCTCTGCAGCTCCCGTAACCTCTTGAAAAGATCAGAAGTTGGTTGACCATCCCATCTGTTCATGTTCTCACCAAACTGATCACGCAGAGTTATCCAGATACTGCCATGTGATTGCCTCTGCTGTCTGTTTTGGTTTGACCTATTCTGGAATGGCCTCTTGGAGCACGTCTGTTCCTAACAGCTGAAACTTGTATCCATCTGGAGGAAGAGGAATCAGAATCATCCCCCTTCATCAAGTTGGATATGGAGGTTTTAAGTTCCTCCTTCAACTCTTTCATGCAATTCTTTATTTCTCCAGACAGAGTTTCAATGGCTGAAACCAAAGAAGTACGTGCAAGACTATCCTCCAATTGCCTCATTTGGTCAGTGAAATGGCCAACAGTGGGAGGCACTCCACCATAATTTCTTGCCACAATCCTGCTTGCCAGAATAGTAGCATAATTAGGAGGAGCAAGCTTAATGAGCTTTTTGGCAAGGCCTGTTCCAACAGGAATTTCATCAGGATTCAGGGTCTTATGATCTCCATACATTACTTCTCTCACAGCAAATTCTCTCAGACGCTTGATTCCCTCAGCTATTGTGGTCCAAGGCTTAGGGTTCCATGGTAAATCATCTCTGCTGGGGTACCTCAGCGAGACTGCCAGTAGGAGGCGTGCCCACAGAGAAACTTTACCAATGCACTTGCCTAGGTGCCTGTCTATGCCTGTATCCTTTGAGAGCATTCCCAACTGAGAGGCCGACTTGTCGCCTACCACCAATGCTGGGGCTCCCATATCAAAACACCTGGCTAGCCAAGACAGGACTGGCTCATTATCTCCTCTGATGTAATCCTTTCTCACATGTCTAATTTCCTGTCTGGGTGCATTAGCTGACTGTATGTCATCCTCATCCTCATCATCATCATCCTGAGGTCGCTGTCCCCATAATCCTATTGTAATCCTCCGTTGAATTTCCTTGAGTTCAGATGCTCTGCCAGCAGTTGCTAATCTACCAGGGTCTACATCCTGACCTACATCTCCATCATCCATGTGGGGTCTTAAGAGGTCTGCCAGAGTTTTAAGGCTAACCCTCTCTTCCTCACCAGAAGGACCTTTCTTAACAGAGGGACCCTGAGTGGAAGGACCCTCATCTCCATCTGCACCATCTCCTGCAGCATCTGCATCTCCTCCTGCAGCTCCTTTACGCTTTCTGGTGATAGTGGCAACCAAATTTACTGGACTGGTTTTCACATTCACAGCAGAGTTGGAAGAGCAAGTAGCCTTATGTCTTTCTTGACACAGTGCTATCAGTAGCCATATGATTATTCCAAGAAGCAACAAAATTAAGGCTAGCACAAGATATCTAGGGTACCACTGGTTCCAAAGACCCTCTGTAGTTGTAAGAGGAGTAACAAACTCATATGTGTCTGCTAGCAGATCCATAGTTGAGTTACCATAGCTTCTTAGCCCAATAAGACCACAACAGAATTCACCAACATTCAGTAACTTGTTCTTAATCCCAAAGAAATGACTTATATGCCACATATCTCACAATCTTGTCTATCATGCAAGAAATAGCCCATCTGTAGACAATTGCACCGATAATAGATGAAATAGAATGACTCAGAATCCAAAACAGCTTCATTTTGCTTCCTAATCTGAGCAGAAATAAATCATACAAGCAATCGAGCCCCGAGTTGGAGCGCCAAAAATAAAAAGTGTGTCGGTGTGAGCTGAAATTCCCTCCCCACCAACAATAACCAGGCTAGCTCAGTCTGGAAGCAAATGAAGGCTGTATTTACAAGCAGAGTCTAAAATCTACGATGAAATGCAAAGTGTATGTGCAAATATACAAAATTCACAACATTCACAAATATATACAATCAACAGAAAAGCACAACCGATCTCCCTTTGCTTCCCCCCAAGGGGACCCTCCCAAAGGGGCCTCCCTCTCCCAGGAGCTTCCCCCCAGGCCCCCCTGGACAGAGAAGCAGAGTTAGTTAAGCAGAAAGTTGTTAACTTAGCTGCCAAGGTCAGGGTGTGTTATCTTCAGCCAGAAGAGAGGAAGAAAACAGCAGCCAGACAGCCCAGCAACTGCCCCCGCTGCCGAACGCAGAATGTGCAGAATGCCCACTTTGTTTTGGGTAATAGTTCTTAAACATTTCTATCTATCCAATGGAAGTGTTTAGAACAATCGTTATTTTGCTTTCTTACACCCAATAGTGACTTATTTACATTCTTTCACTTTCTCTGTTCTGAACTTTGCAAGGAAAAATTAAAAAGACAGTTTCAAACCTTCACAATGCCCAGCAAGATCACAGAGTAGATCCTCCTGGAAACTTTGTTAAGGCACATGAAAAATGGGGACATGATTTGCAGCAGTCAAGGAAAATCATGCCTGACAAATCTGGTGGCCTTTTATGACAGAGTCACAGCCTTAGATGATAAGGGAAGAGCAACTAAAGTAATTTATCCAGACTTGTGCAACACATTTGACACTGTTCCCCAAGGGTTCTGGGAGAGCTGGCAGTGCTCTCAAAACTTTCCATCACTTCTGTTGGTCTGTTCAACCAAGTGACAAGTGATAGAACAAGAGGATGTGGTCTCAAGTTTCTTCAAGAGAAGTTTTGTATTGCATATTAGGAAGAATTTCTTCACTGAAAGAGTTACCAGGCAGTGGAACAGCTGTGATTCTGTAACATCCTGGAAAGCCATGAATTTAATGACTGAACCACTATGTGAATAAGAAATTGGCTTGATCACACTCAAAGAGTAGGGGTCAATGGCTTCCTGTCTAAGGGAAAATCACTGAACAGTAGTGTAGGAACAGTAGGGGTCAGTATTGGGACTGGTGCTATTTAACATCTTTGTCAGTGATATGGATAGTGGGATTGAGCACACATTCAGGAAGTTTGCTGTCAACACCAAACTGTGAAGTGCAGTTGACACGTTTGAGGGAAGGGATGCCATCCATGGGGACCTTAGGCTTGAGAGCTTACCCAATGCTCAACCTCTTCAACCTCACAAAGTTCAACAAAGCCAAATCTTGGGTCAGGGCAATCTCAAGCACAAATACAAGCTGTGCAGAGTGTGGATAGAGAGCAATCCTGAGGAAAAGGACTTGGGAGTGCTGCTTGTTGAAAAGCTTAGCATGAATTGGCAATGTGTACTCGCAGCTCAGAAAGCCAACAGTATCCTGGGCTCCATCAAAATAAGTGTGGCCAGCAGGTCAAAGGAGGTGATTCTTCCCCTCTACTTCACATTTGAGAGCCCACCTGGAGTAGTATGTCCAGCTATCAAGCTTTCAACACAAGAATAACATGGAACTATTAGTGTGGGTCACAAGGATGGCCACACAGATGATCAGAGAGCTGGAGCACCTGTCCCATGAAAACATGCTGAGAGAAAGGGGGTTGTTAAACCTGGAGAACAGAATGCTCCATGAAGACCTTATAGCAGTCTTCCAGTATTTGAAAGGGACCTACACGGTAACTGGCAAGGGACTTAATACAAAGTCATGAAGTGATAGGATGAGGAGTAATGGCATCAAACTGCAAGAACCTAGAGTTAGTTTTGACATACAACAAGAAATTCTTCAGCATGAGGGTGGTCTAGTAGGAGGTGTCCCTGCCTATAGGAAGGAACTTTGAGGTTCCTTCTGACCCAAACCATTCTATGATTCTATGACTCAGAAGTGTTTGGGAATATCACCTTGGACCCTTATGTTAATTGTTTCCTAACACTAGTTATTATAATAGTACATATTTTTTTTCTATAGTGAAAGTTTTAAGAAACCTGATTTAAAGTTTTTACTTTTTCCATATGAGAGATTTTTTTCTTTACCTACAAGTATATTTGCGTCACTTGTGGTAGTCAGAAATACAAAAGCTTCAAACTGAAGCACAAGCAGAGAACACAATCCTTTTGAAAAGTACTTGGACCTGGAAACCTTATTTTATTCTTTGCTACATGCATTCTGTCAGTCAGATGTGCCAGGAAGCTCAAGATATATTTGTTCAATGTTTTTCATCCAGTAATGGCATGGTTTTAGTCAAACATACTTACAGTTACACATAGTTGCAGATCAGACGTTAGAAGTCTTGCAGTGCCTGCAAAAGAGAAGGTGTTTTTGGTCTGAACAGCTGCAGCAGTGTTGTATTTTTTTGTGTATTGTCACAAGGAAAGGTCATGATTTTGAAACAAAACATATTTTACAGCAAGTTAACCATTTAATGCCTTGTAAAACTGCTACTTGGGTATAC
The DNA here is from genome assembly GCF_027791375.1 of Indicator indicator. Taxonomy (NCBI): domain Eukaryota; kingdom Metazoa; phylum Chordata; class Aves; order Piciformes; family Indicatoridae; genus Indicator; species Indicator indicator. The sequence continues at coordinate 56,950,367 of NC_072053.1, read as the reverse complement.
AAAATAATCACAGTTAAGGAAGGAAATACACTACAGTTTGTGGTCAACTCATAAAAATATGATTTGTTTGCATTACTCATCCTGGTAAGAGAGACCATGAGACTTTCTAAAGAACTTCAAATTTACTGTTCAGTTTTCTCTCCAGACATGTGAGTCTGCTCTCTGAATATTACAACTCTCTTGAGACAATGCCTTTATTTAAAACTTTATTAAATTAAATTGCAGTGTAGAGAAATATTTACTAGTCTGTATGGACTAGCCCACAGAAAACTAGATTCCCTGATGCTGTTGCAAAGTGTACATTGTACCTTCACATGTCAGTGTGTGAGTACATATGTCCTGTGGGATTTATAATTCAGAAAGGAAAGGCAGAGAAACAGTAGCTTTAAACCATGTCAAGCACTCCACAGCTTTCCCAGACAAGACACTGAATCACCTTATCTCCTGTTTCTGAACTAATGCCTCTTTTTCAGGATGAATCTCACAGGAGTGCATTGCTCTACCTTTGTGCTGAAGTCTCTTTCATGTCTGAACTTCCCACTGGGAGCATGGAGTTGTGGGCTATGGACCTTCAGCTTGATTCCCATAGTAAAATAACCACATCAGTTTTTGAAGGAGTATAAAAAAATCACAGAAATTTGCTGAATGCATGTATCTCAGCTGATTCAGACTGGCTTTTTCTGTCTGTATTAAGCAACCTCCATGAGCTTTCTGGAAAAATAAAAGTATTTGTTGACATGTCCTATCAGAGTGTATTAGCCAGCAGGTGTTTCCAAAGGAATCACTGGCTGAGAATCTGACCAGCTCAGTGCCTACAGTAAGCACATGTTCTGGATGCACAAGGCAAAAGATGATTCCCTATTTTCCTTGCCTCAGTTTTGCTTGGAGGCATTTTTAAGCACAGAATCTTGGTGTGATGGTTTGAATCAGAACAAAACAGGTTAAAGCAAACCAGTGGGTTAACCTGGCTATTTTCCCAACACAGAAATGAGGGAAAAATAACACACAAAACACTTGGGATTGAGATTAAAAAAAGTGAGAGAATAGAATTTACATACTAAAAATCAAATAAATGTGGTACAAAACACATAATTACCCCAGCCTGTTTGCAGAAGAAGCATAGCACAAAGCAGCAACAAGCAGAAGCAAGTGAGCCAAAAGCCCAAGCTAGAAAACTACTACCCCATCCCTCTTTGTCCTGCCACCATCCCAGTGAAGAAAACAAACACCCCAGAACCCAGAAGCAGCAACCAGAATACAAAGCCTCCCATATTGCAGTCTGAACTTCAAGTCTCAGAATATTTTGCTCCAGTCAGCATGTTCATTTTTGAAGCTGGCATGACTGCAGCATGGTATGAATAACAGCAGCAGGTTCAAATCAATCCATGACACTAGGAAAAGCTGGATTTTCCCTCGGAGCAGTGATGTTTTTCTGCAGACAAGCATTTAATGAAAGAAAAATAAAACTAATGATAACCCTGGAGTATGCCAAAGGACTGCCTTGTCCTGCTTTGGTGTTGATGAAGTACTGAACGCTACTTTCAGGTAATCTAAGCTCGGGCTTTATCAAGATTTTCAAGTTTGTCTTGGACAAGATATTAAAAACCCAGACAGGTTATTGAATTCCTAGAGAAAACTTGGGACATTCTGGATATTGTTTGCTTTTTAATCTATGCATTTCTTTTTGAATCCTCTCTCCACTTGTAGCCAACCTCAAGCAGCCTTTGAGACTTCTAGAGGCCAATGTCTTGAATTTGTCTTGTTTTCAAAGACAACAATATAATTTTAAATAGTCTACATAACCTTATAAAACCTCCTTTCTTAAGAAACTCTTAAAAAATTACTGGCTATGGATGTGATTTCATTCTTTCATTTTAAATTACTTAACTTTCCAGTGATTTGTAAGTTTTTTCTGGTTTCCTAGAAGGTTATTTCACAAAGCTTAAACATTAATATTTATAGGTACATAATGAAGCTAAACAGCCAGATTTGTTGCAATTTGTAAGCCTTTTTTTCCCCTGACACTTCAGGTGTTCACATAGCAGTAGGCAGTTCAGCTGGAGTAGTTATTTTTTTGGCATCAGAAAAGATATATCTATCCAGCACAATTTAACATGCAAAATGTATAGAATGGTAGATTCATACCCCCAGCATGTGTTCAAGTAAACTCATGATAAAGTGATGTGGTGAAGGCACTATATGCCCAGAATTATGCCCCCAGATACCAGCAAACTTGTCCCAACATGTTTTGGCAAGTCCCCCTTCCACTCTCCTTTCAGGTGAGGAGGACAAAGGCCCAGGCAGCAACCCGTCTCCTGAGGGGTAAACAACTCCATGCACCCATCGCATGGCATGCTTATGCTCTTTCCATCTAAGGGCATAATTCCAGTTTCAGCTTTTCTATAGGTCAAAGCAGGTTGTTGACGAGTGTGCCCATTGGCCAGATCCAGCCTCGAGAAATCTGTAAGTACTACTCCATTTGTTTACTACTTTGCTCTCTCCTTTTGCTTTCTCTCACTTTGGTCGAGCTACGTAAGCTCGCAAGCCCTAAGTCTTCTCACTCCCACATGCAAGCATACTAGAAGCCTCTGCAATACGGAAAGAAGCCAGCTCCCCGAGCTAATTGAGGAACCAGCAAATAGGATGATCCCTTTGCTTGAGCTACAGGAAGCCGAAGTCGAGAGGACTGGACACCCCAAGGGTAAGCTTTAGCTCAGAAGGGGAGGGACTAGCCCAAACCTGGCAGCCCAGCACAGCTGCAGCCATAAGCAGCTAATCAAGCAGCAACACATCTTGCGTGACCCCCATTGTTTGCGGGAGATAAGAGGAGCTGCCCACTGTCACCGCTCCACAGCCCTGTGCCATCAGGGTAAAGCAACCCAGGATTTCCTGAGAGAAAGAAAGAGAAAGACATCCTCTCCATTGAGATCAAGCCAAGGACTGCATCATAACCTTAAATGGGAAGCAGTTGCTGAGAGATTCGGCATAGTCAGCTCACTTCGAGCCGAGGGGGAGATGACCGACCCTGTCTATCAGGAACCATCACCTCAATCGCCAACAGCAAAGGGCCTGGCTCCGTCATGTAGGCCACTTCCCTGGACCAGCTGTGCCAGGCCGACCCTGTTAAGGGAAACCACTGATCGGCGGAAAGTCGCCCCTCCTGTGTGAGAAGAAAGCAAGCCTTACCCCATCTGCAGAGGCGGGAGGAGAAAGAAAGGCACTGCCCAGATGGACCAGCCCCAGTCAGACAGCCAGGAGCAGTGAGCAGCCAGTGTAACCCAGCAATTTGCCTCGCTACAAAGACAGACGGAATGTATCTTTTCATGTGTGCAACATTCAGTAACATTCTATTCAAAGCGCCCATGCGTAGTCATGCGATATCCCAGATTAACTTGCCTCAGGATAACATTATAAATATCTCTTTACATAGTTGTAGCCGCCAAGTGTGTTGTCGAGTCTCCGTCTAGTGGACAAGCGGCAGAACTGCACCCTTTGTTCCCTTAATTCGAAATTGATTCTGTAAATATTCTAATCGGGCCAAATTGTATATACTAAACCAGTTATGGAATATATTTTTACAACTATGCACTTGAATCAGTATATAAATGTGATTAATTGGTAATTAATAATTTTAATAATAAAATATAATTTTCATAATTCATATTTCATAATTCATAATTAATAACCATCATCCTTCATCCTTAATCACCACCACAAGTGAAAACTGACAGTTTGTATGTTTTTCATACATGCGGTCTATAGACCTTCTAGTTACAGGTATTTATACATAGTAGAATGAGAAAATAGAAAACACTATCATTGAGCTTAACTGTAGTGGGAAATAGCTGTTTTGCCTCTCTGCCTTCATATAGGGCTGTTATATCATGCCAAAATGTCATATGGTATGTCCTTGATCACCTCCACCTGGAATTTTCTCTCTATATATTTATATAAATGAAAAAAAAAAGATTTTAGATTAAGAATTTATTTTCTGAGCTTTCTGTTCTTCACTGGTAGCATCTCTTTATCTCATCCAAAGTTCTAACACAAACTCTGGCAGGTTGGAAGAACTAGTTTGCTTTGCAGGATTGTATCCTTACATTTAAAAAAAATAAAAAAAGGACTATTTAGTCAAAACATACCTTATTATTGTGATTGATAAATTCTCCTTTGTGGAAATCGAAATTCTGGGTACTTCATTAGAAACTTTTTGCTTCCCTGTTGAATGTGAGAGGCCCAAGCTCCCTCTGTGCTGTGAATAAATCGTATCAGAAAACTGAAATAAGAATGACTGGATTACTGGATGATTAGATACTTCTGAAAAACAGAAGCAGTAAAATTGTCTATTCTGATTAAAGCAAAACTGTGCAGTTTGGTTGATCATTGGTTCAACATCTTTTTGTTTTCAGTTGCCAAATCTTTCCTTGATACCGTGTTTCTGCATAAACTTGTAATGATTGCTCTAGATAGAATTTATTAAATATTATGTGATGCAGTCCTTGTCTTGGAAGGTCTGAAAGTGTTTTACACTTACCTTGATAAACTTTAAAAATATCATTCATATGTAATGGCTTTTAGTAGATTTATGTGTGCTGAAGACAAATGTTTTATGCCAGTCACCCTGCTCAGGAGGTCTCTGAGGTTCCACCACCAAGAACTCAGAAGAACGTGAAACAGAACTGATATTTTTATTTACTTTGGGTAGTAGTGGAAGTTAATATAATCCCAAACTAAGTGAAAATGTATTTCTTCTTCCCTTGAATTTTGGCATTACTATTCCTTCTTCTGGACTTCTAATTATGATTGTGGACAGCAATTAACAGAATTGTGTGGCACTGTGGAGTTAAAAACTGGCCAGGCAAAACTATCTGTTAATTTATACAGATTGTAGGGGATCCATAAACTAAGCAGCAGGATAGAGATAGATAAATTATTACAGTTTTGCACAAATGAAGTCCTAAATACCTGAATAATCCTTTACTTCTTAAGGAGATTTTTTTATCTTTCATAAGGGCAAATTCATTCCTCAAGCTTCCAGGCAAGGCTTGCTTGATTGGCGGTAGTATCTGGGGAAATATTAGCAAGCATTTTTCTTGCACAACTATATCGTGAGAATTACAAATCCTCCTCTCTTTCCAGCTTCAGAACTCAATTAATTAATTGCAAGATGGGAATACTATATGATCAGAAAACATGATTGCAAGAAGAAGCCTTAATGTAGAGCGCATATGTCAAATTATACAAGTTAATATATGTTACCTTTATTAAAATAAGCATGTTTATTTGAGTCACAAGAAGGCTTGTAGGAATGCATTTATTCCCCTCAAATAATAAAGCACTTATTACAAATGTTTATCTTGTTAAAAAAAAAGTAAAGGAGTAGGAAATATGCCATGGGACAACAAAGCAGACAACATAACAAGAGATTAACTCATGTTGGTAGGTAACATGAGTACATCTGACATTTACAGAAATAACAGACTTTTCACTGTCTTGTTCTTGGTTAAGTAGTATAAAGATTGATCTTCCATACTCAGAATGAAGGGTATATTTTAAACACAGAAAATTTTCAATGTAAAACAACGTTATAAATGTGATTATGACATCAGTGTTTCCCAAACCCATTATTTGTTCTACATTAAAAAAAATGCAAAATATAGTAGAATAGTATTAGCAATAGTAATAGTAGAATTGCATTTGTACCTTTATCAAGATACACGTGTTACAGTAGTGTTAATATATGAAAATGAAAAAAGTGTCAGGCATCTAATTCAGTTCAACAAAGCAAAAAGGTCTTCCTTTGGCCCTGAAGCAGAGCATTTTCCAAGAGAGCTGGCTGCAAGATACCTCTTCCTTTATGCATAGTGTATGGAAATACAACATGGATCAGGATGCAAATCAAGGCTGCATTTTTCATCACCGCTTATAGAGGTCTCAACAGAGAATCTGTATTTCCTGCATTTATGATTTTGAATTATTGGCAAGCTAGAATGCCAGGAGCAGTGTACAGGGATTCATTACTTTTGTTCTCTTGATCCTGTGTGCTCTGGACCAAACCCAAGAACTGCTATAGCTTTGTTTGCTGTAGTCATAAAACCATAGAATCATACAATGTTAGGGGCTGAAAGGGACCTTTAGAGATTGAATTCAACTGCCCTGCAGAAACAGGAATCACATATGGCAGGCCATACAGGACTGCCTCCAGGTGGGTTTTGAAAGTCTCCAGAGAAGGAGACTCCACACCCTGGGTAGAGTGTTCCAGTGCTCTCTGTCACTCACACAGTAAAGAAGCATTTCCTCGTGTTGAGGTGGAATTTCCTGTGTTCCAGCTTGTACCCATTGTTCCTTGTCCTATTACTGGGCACCATGGAAAAGAAGCTGACACCTTCCCCTTGACACCCAATCCTCAGATATTCATAGACATTAATAAGCTAATAAGCTCCACTCTCAACCTTCTCTTCTCAAGTCTAAGCAGCCCCAGTTCTCTTAGCCTTTCATCGCAGGAGAAATGTTCAAGTCCCACAATCATCCTTGTAGCTCTCTGTTGGACTCTCTTCAGTAGATCCCTCTCTTCCTTTGATTGGGCAGCCCAAAACTGTATTTCAGGTATTTCAGATATGGTCTCACCAGGGCAAAGTAGAGGAATAGAAGAACCTTCCTAGACCTGCTTGATGCATTTTTCTTGATGCATCCCAGAATAAAATTGGCCCTCTTGGCTACACAGGCACATTGCTGTCCCATGACTGACTTACTGCCCATTATGACTCCAATGTCCTAGTTCTCCATGGAGCTGCTTTCCAGCAGGACAACTCTTAGTCCGTATGGTGCTTGGTATTATTCCTCCCTAGATGCGTGACTCTACACTTGTCCATATTGACCTTCATGAGGTTCACCTTTGCCCAGATCTCCACATTGTCCAGATGTTGTTGAATGGCAGCACAGCCTGTCAGGGCGTCAGTCACCTCCCTGCCTTGCCATTTAGTATCATCAGAGAACATGCTGAGGGTTCACTCTAGCCCCTCATCCAAGTCATTAATGAAGATATCGAATCAAACTGGCAGTGATCTCTGGGGAACACCACTGGCCATAGGCCTTCAACTTGACTCTGCACTGCTGGTCTCAACTATCTGAACTCTGTTGTTGCATCAGTTTCCAAACTAGCTCACTGTCCTGTCATCTAATCCACTTTTCTTGAGTTTACATACAAGGATATTACAGGAGACAGTAATCAAAAGCCTCACTGAAGTCAAGACAGATGATATCCACTGCTCACCTTTCATCTACCCATCAGATCAGTTTGGCAAGATTTCCCCTTAGTAAACCCATGTGTGCTACTCTGAAAACCTTTTTTTTTTTTTTTTTTTTTTTCATGTGGTTAGAGATGACCTCCAAAATGAGCTGCTCCATCACCTTTCCAGAGATGGAGGTGAGGCTGGCCAACCTTTGTTCCAGTTCTCGGACACTTCTCCCATTCTCCACAATCATTCAAATATGATAGAGAGTGGTACAGCAACAAGTTCAGCCAGCTCTCTCAGTACTCATGGATGCACCCTATCAGAGCCCACAGATGTGTGCATTTTCACTTTATCCAAGAGATCTCTAACCCACTGATCTCCTCACTGACCAGTGGAGAGTATTCCTCCCTCCAGTTTTGCTCCCTTACATCCAGTCTCTGAGATTCCTGATGACTGGTCTTAGATGTAAAGACTGAGGCAAAGAAGGCATTCAGTAATTCTGCCATCTCTGCATCCTGTTACCACGTCTCCTACCTCATTTAACAGTGGAACCACTTTTTACCTATTCTTTGGGTTGCCTTTTTTTTGGTTTGTTGTTTTTTTGTTTGTTTGTTTGTTTTTAATGTATTTAAAGAAGCTCTTCTCATTTCCTTTTGCCTCCTTAGTCTGACATTGCTAATACCCTAATGTAACTCAGCTTAGAGCCATGTCTAGAAAATTCCTTTAAAATAATAGAAGGTATCCATTCCTGTACACATTACTGTTTATCTGACACATGGTAGCCAGTTGTGAAACTCTTTAGCTAAGGTGAAATGAAACCTCACTTCAGAAATATTTTACAACATCATTCTGTTTCAGATTCCAAGTGTGACTACAGTATCTGGGGGGCTCAATCATGCTTTTAGATGTTGAAAACAGCAATGATGACACTTAACCCGCAGTTAAAATAAGTTCAGAACTCAAGCATATATCAAAACAGTTCACCATCTAACGTCTGTTTCCTTCAACTCCTATTGTAGATTGTGTAAATCTGGCAGTGTAAAAAAATATTTAGAGACAAGGATCATCATTTCAAAGGACAGCAGAGATATCTGGGATTCAGGATCACAAGACCTGTGAATAATGCCAATATTGACCGAACATCCATGAGAAATGAAGTGCTTTGACATTCTTGAACTGTATTTCACTGCACTTCTTCTGCAGATAAAATAAGCTAAGGTAATTATGACTAGATTAATTAGATTATTAGCTAAAATAATTACACATTGTAATTAAGATATCTTATATTAAACTCTTATCTCTTTATTCCAACACTGAGTTTTCATGTGTTACTTTTTACCCTCACTTTTGTTTTGAAGGAGCAGGCAGGTTAGTCCTTGTACCAAACCATTATAGTAGCCTACGTGAATTAAAATTTGACAGAGATTATAAACTTTGGAGACTTTGAGACAGTATTCACCTATCACACGTATTGAGCACCATGAAGTGTATGTTCCTGAATGGCCTTATCCTGGGATTCTTTGGACTTTTGAAAGAGAAGAATGCTTGAAAACATATCAAACATCAAAGAGAAAAAAAGTTGTAAGAAACACTGTATCCTCTGAAGAACAGGCCTTATCTAGAAACGTTTTGTCTCAACTTGAAAGATAGTTCATTTTGTGAATACTGAGAGCAGACACTGCAATATTTTCACAAAGTATGAGATATGTGTTTATAAGGTGTGTGATATTCAATGCAGTTATTCTGTGGAGACTGAGAGTGTTTAACAATTGTGTGAAGGATTTTTTTTTGGTGAAGACACGTCATATATAGGGACTTGATCGGTTGAGACACATTCATGGAGAACTTACCTACACTCTTTTTACATGACCTTTATTTGAATTTGTTTCTGACATTGTTAATACCCTAATGTAACTCAGCAGATTTCAGTAGAATTAATTTTCAGCTATGCAAATGTAGTGGCAGAGTGACCATTTTCACAGGTAGTGCTGTTTAATTTATGAAAGATACAAATCCAATGTCAGCTGCCTAGATGGAAAGTCTGTAGTTAAGGGTGAATTTGGTGTTGCAAGTGCCTCCACCCACGAAATTTATAACAGGCAGACAGATACCTGTGCATTATCTAAGATGGTATTAGTTCTTCTGACCCAGGCTGAAAATAGAGCTTCACATCTGAGGAAGTTTTCTCAACTACCTCTTCAGTCCATATTGTAAATTGGACCCTACTCTGAGGGCAGTTCATCTCATCTCCTTCAGAAAACCATTTAAAAATGGTATAAATTGTCTGCTGGATGAATGTGGACTAGACACTAAAATTTTAGGTGATTAATAGTGTGACAAATCTTACCCTAGGTAGCCACAGGCTCTTATTTAACATTAGAGGCAGATATAAACTGAGCATAGGAAAGATTAGGGGGAGTTTAAGAATTAGGGATGGTCACTGGTTGTCTCTTTTTTTGTTTTCTAAATGAATCTCAGTAGAAGAAAGAATTTACCTCTCTTTGTGATAAACTTGCTATTCTATATAACATATTAATTTAGTGGGTAGTCTGAGTAAACAATTCCTTGTCACCAGGCAGCACATTTCTTAAATTCAGTAGATGAACTAAGGTAGTTAACCAACTTGCAGTTAAAATAAGCCTCAGAACTGCCCATATATCAAAACATTTCCAGTACTATTCTCATTATATTTACTCTGGTTTATGTGGTGTAAGGATCATTTACATTGTGCTGTTTGTCTAAATTACTTTAATAGGCTGCAAGTCCACAACATTCATAGTGGTATTCAGTACTATGTGATAGGTGCATTAAACCTCAAAAGGAAAAAAAAAGGCTACTTAAGATTAGAGTGGAAAGTATGTTATACTATTTGAGAAATAATGTGTTGTCTGGCAATTATGGTGAGTATCCTATTATGTCTGTAAAGGGCAGGAATAATTTCATACCATGCAGTTAAACTTTACGTACCCTTGCTTTAGAACATATCTGAGAGACGATTTTTTTTTTTCCTATTCATGGTTACACAAACAATAATTGGTTTAAAATAAGCAAGCCAACTATGAATTTGTCTTTCCAGATAAGTGAGATGTGTTCTGGTACAGACTGCAGTGGTCTCTGCCCACATCCAGGAAAGTCTTCGTACTTTCTCATTTTCCTTTTCATTACCTCACCTCTCATTTTTCCTCCTACTTAGATAATTTTACATCCTGCCTCCCTGAAGGAATTGATGAATTCAACTGGATGGAATAAAGCCACTGAGAGAGGGCTAGGGAGCACATACATCTTTATGAAATTTTGATGAGACCAAGGAGAGATTTAGAACTGGAGCAGGGAAAATACATGTTCTTTTTAAAGAAAATGAAAGCTTGAAACAAGTAATCACCTTTTAAACCCTTCTCCCCCCTCCCCCCCTTTTTTTAACCTTATTGTACTGAAATTGTGACTATGAGTTGAAGATTACAACTTCAGGTGTTTTGATACATTCTCTTCTTGAACTACAAAGCTAATGTGGAAAAGAACTCTTGATAAGACAGTTATATATTTGACCTTGAAGACCAACATGATGTTTCATTATTGTAAATGTTTCAAATTATTTAACTTACTTGCTTAGATGATGTTATTGGAGTATTATCATCAAGTGTCTTAAGGGATATTTTAATTTAGTTTCTCTCGGGAATGATGCATTTTGGAAGTTCCCTTCTTTCTCACTTCAGAGAAAACATGGAAGAGATGGAGGCAGAGAGCTCCGCTGCTCCCTTTAGGTTTAGATAATGTAAGGAAAAAATAATCTGATTTAGAAGTTCCTGTTCACAACAGAGACAAAGGAGTCTTGTAAAACTTTATTCGAATAAAGGGAGAGTCCACAGGACAATTCCTTGTGGGGTCTCTCAAATTGCTGGAAGGTGCAACTTCCCTTGTGTCCTAAATTCCCAGATGCAAATTTCCCTCTCCCTTTCCCCATTGGTTAAGGTACCCAGGATTTACAGTCTTTCCCGAAACGCCTACTACATGTACCCCTTCACGTGTAATCCCCCTGAATCATACATCGTGTGTTTATTTAAATTAGGTTCTTCTCTGGGTGGAGAAGTTAATATTCAGTAGTCTATTAAGCCTGCACTCTGTCCTGCTGAACTGTTCAGCAGCTCAGGCTGTGTTCAGTGTCTTCTATCTTCAGACAGACCCCTACTGATTTACAGCAAGATTCAAGGTAAGGTACTTAGCAGAGGCCCTTTGTGATTTACATACACATAGATAAGGTGAACTGCTTGGTTCTTCCCTTTCCATTCCAACTCCCTCTTAGCCAATTCTTCCTTTGTAAGGACACTACCTACTTTTAATCCCATCAATAATAAGTAGGTCTGTTTTTTCAGTAACAAAGTGAAGTATAGCAGTTAAAGTAGATTCACAAGGGAGAGTGTAGCACCAGGAAGACTGAAATGCAGAATGCCTTGTTTTAGTATTTCTAGTATACAAGGAATATGTGAAAGACAACTTTTCCAGTAGGGATAAGAAACATTCTTAGAAGTACAAGAAGATACATTCTTAAAAGTGCCTACCTGAGATCTGATCAATGTGTTCACTGGATTTGGCTCTATAGTTTTCTGATGTAATTCAAATTAAGTTCTATGAAGTGGTTATTCTTACTCTATGTCATGCATTTCTAGCCTGCCCTTGCAAGATTTTTTATCCTTAAAAAAGCATGGGCTTCTAATGCTACGTATAATTACAATTATAACTGACACCTGAAGCAGGACAATTTCCTGTCAGAGTTCTGAAACAGCAATCATTCCTATACTAAAAAGCCATTCCTCATAGAAAAACCCACATTCATTATCAGCCTCTCTCCAAACTCCTGTTATTTGTCAAAGTATTTTGAAAAGGTCATGGCTAAACATATTTTTTTACCTTGTAAATTTTACCTTGTAAAATCCACTTGTATAAAAAATTTCAGTCAGTTCTTAGACTGTATCAAGACATTCTGATTACTTTGTCTGATGCTTGGTTTGAACTAAGTGTAGATAAGAAAAATAAGAAGATTATGAATGATCATCCAAATAGTCACTTCTGTTCTCCTTCAGTTTAATTTCTAAAACTGCACTTTAGGCTTTTCAGTGTTGAAAAACAAATGTGGCATGATTCAGGGTAGTGTGGGAAAGACCAAAATAAAATAATTTTCTATCAAAAATTCTCCAACTATATCAGAATTTTGAACTTCTATTCTAGACTTCAAATTTGACACTCAGCTTGGCCTCAGAATTTGCTTGCATTTTTTATCTTAAAGAAAGTTCTCTTCTTGCTTTTTGCAGTTTGAGAGAATGAACTGCTTTCCTGGGGTAATCCTTGAAGCCACCCATCCTAATCCTGTATTTCATTTTTAGTTCCTTTGAAAAGAGGAAATTGTTCCTTTTCATTGTCATACAAGCAGCAGCTGAGAAATCTGGATCATTTAGTTTGGAGAAAACTAAGGGGAGATCTTGTTGCTCTCTACAGCTACCTGAAATTGATTAAGAACTGGGGACACTTACAATCCAACTGTGATTTTAGATAGGAGGAAGAAGGATGCTAAATTTAAAAGATCTAATACTTTATAAAGACCAATACTGAATCTTTTCAGATGTCTCAGACTGAGCACTTATCAAAAAAGTATCTCCATTTGCTTTGATTAACATCTGTTGCTTTGGGAAAGATGCTAAATAAAAGGTCAGCCTCACTTTGGCAGAAAATCAAGCAGGTGAAAGGTATGCTCAATATAATTTGCAGTAGGCAACAGATTATAAGTGATAATTGCTGGTGAACAGTGATGTCATTCTGTTATAACTCTCTATAAGCACTGGAAACTCTTGAGTTGCCCACACTCAATCATATCTCAGAGTGAGGTACTTAATCACTAAGGTCCAGGACACTGTTGTGGGACTGCAGGGTTTTTCATCTCTCACAATGTAAAATTTTAAAACCTCAGTAGGATAAAAACAAAAGTATTTATTTCTTACCTGGATCTTACAGACTGACTGTGATCCAGAAGGATTTAATAGGGTTTTCCTGTCTCTAGCACTGGCTTCTGCTGGACAAGCCTCAGGGTAAAGGATGTTGTCTTTAAAATATTGGTGAATGTAAATTTGTGACAGTATGTGGGAAAGGGGAAAGAAATATTATAAAGAAAAAGACAAGTTTCAACTTATATGGCTTTTTAAAAATAAGTACATAATTATATGTCCAGCAGGTCTAGGGAAGTTCTTCCACCAATCTGCTCTGCCCTGATGAGACCACACCTGGAATACTGTATCCAGTTTTGGGCTCCCCAGTTCAAGAGAGACAGAGACCTGCTGGAGAGAGTCCAACAGAGAGCCATGAGGATGATTAGGGGACTTGAGCATCTCCCCTATGAAGAGAGATTGAGATCCCCGGCACTGTTTAGTCTTGAGAAGACTGAGAGGGGATCTCATCAATGTGTATAAATATGTGAGGGGTGGGTGTCAAGTGGAGGGGGCCAGGCTCTTTTTGGTGGTTCACAGTGATAAGACAAGGAACAGTGGGTTCAAACTAGAACACAGAAGATGTCACCTCAACATGAGGAGAAACTTCTTTACAGTGACGGTGATGGAGCTCTGGAACAGGCTCCCCAGGGGGATTGTGGAGTCTCCTTCTCTGGAGACTTTCAAAACACACCTGGATGCATTCCTGTGCGTACTACCCTAAGTGATCCTGCTCTCACAGGGGGCTTGGACCTGATGATCCCTTGAGGTCCCTTCCAACCTCTGATATACTGTGATACTGTGATACTGTGAAATGAGGTTGTAGTGAACATCTTCGCCCTAGTATCAAGTGCTAGAGCAAGAAGAAATGGGAAGACTTAGATTGCATACTGGGTAAAATTTCTTTGCTGAAACAGAGTGGTAAGGCCCTGGAACAGACTTCCCACTTGGAGGCAATCAAGAAACATATAGATGTGTTGCTTCAGGATATATTTTAGTGGTCATTGTAGCTGGACTGCAGGTGGACTCGACCATCTTAAAGGTCTTTTCCAACTTTAATGATTCACAGGAGAGGAGAGAAAACAGTTTATTATATTAGGCTGAAGGTAAGACTGATAAATGCTTATTTAAATAAGAAAATGTAGTTTTATTTCAAAAAGTGTTGTCAGGCTTGACGACAACAAGCTGTGTGTGGGAAACAGGGTGGTAGTTATTGTTAGAACACTTTTATACCTGACAAGGCAATCCCTGCCTCTACCCCTGCTGTTAATGTGATTGTATAATTAATATTATCCATTTTCTTGATGATAAAGTCCTTTTTCAGACATGTGAAAGAAGGAAAATAAACTCTGATGGAAGATCTTTTCTTCACACAATTAGGATTGGTGTAATTAACCTTGTAGGTCGTAAGTGTCTTGAGGTGTCAGGGGCATGTGGAAACATAAAAAAGAGAGCCAGGGAGCTGCAAGAACTTGTAAAAACATGTAATAACGTGCTAAAAAAAAAAAAAAAAAGGACTCTAACCCTCTGCTTTAAGTGATAATTTAATGTGAGATTTACTTTAAGTGCCTTAAAGTGAATTTGAGATTATATGAGAAAATTTCTGCTCAGCAGATGCTAACTTTGGAGATTAAAATGCTTGATTTTGCTGATATGGAATTGTGTGGAAGAAATTAATTAGTGTAGGAACTAGAGAACTGGTCAAGGACTTGTTTATTCTTGAAGTCTATTTAAGCCCAAGCAGTGGTTCAGTTAACTGGTAAAGCTTGTGGAGCTCTTTTGGTTCTACATTAAGTCTTCCCTGAGAACAGAAATGAAAGTTTAAAGAGGAGAACCCACCATCCCCAAAACAGCTGGCATGAACAATTTCTCCATGGGCCATTCTAGTCTGTTATATTGAGACAGGAGCACTGCAGAAGGTTAAAGAAGCAGTGATCTTGTCTTGAGGGAAATTACATTCTTCCATTTCCATGTCATGTGACACAAGGAGATCAATCAAAATGTAATAGCTGGCAGCTAGTAAGACAGGTACTGCCTTTATTAATGATGTTGGAAGTGAATGGGTAGTCCTCCCAGTTCACATAACCAAAAATGCTTTCTACATACTTTATATACACTTGCAGTAATACATATTCATTAAATTTCTGGGAAATTGTTTACATAGGCATGGAATAATTTAAATAAAGTCCTTTTACTTCTTGGTCTTTGCCATCACTTTCTGACCTTCCACAGCATTGCAGTCTCTTGTTGATGTTCTGAACAACTTCTTAGTGTGTGAATCATTGTTGCTTTTGCTCCTATGAAGCTTTAGCCATTGCTGTGTCTTATCTTTTTCACTCTAGCCATCTCAAAACCTCACCATAATTTATGTCTACGTGGTGGTTCGAAATTTCTCTCTCACATTAACGCCACTAGACTAACTCAGTTTGTAAGCAAATGAGTCTGTATTTGCAAGAAAAAACTACAATCTACAATGAAATACAATGAATATATACAAAATATACAGTATTTACAGTATTTACAAATATGTACAGCACAAAACCCTCCTGGCCAAAGCCAGGAAAGCTGTCCCTCTGCCTCCTCCTACCCTGCCTTCTCCAGACCCCCCTGGCAAAAGGAAGAAAGGACAAGAAGCAGAGAGGTTGTTAGAACTTAGCTTTCAAGGTTAGTATGTGGGTGTGTTATCTCCGAAACAAAGCCAGAAAAGAAACACAAAAGCACCCTGCCCAGTAGAAAAGCACCAGACAGACTGAACAGACTGACTTTGTTTTGAAAACTGAATCTTAAAGGTTTCTATCTCCCCAGTGGAAGTGTTTAGAATAATGATTATTTTTCTCTCTTACATCCAATTGTGATTTATTTACATTCTTTTACTTTTCTGCTTGAACTCTGTGAAAAGAAATTAAAGGCATAGCCTTAAAACCACCACAGTCTAGAGGCTAATCTCTCTTAAATAATTAGTAACTCTCCCTGCTTCACATGGCAATACAGGCCAGAATTGTGTACTGTAATTGTAATGAAAATTCTATAGCACTTATTTCTTCCTCTTTTTAAAACACCTTACCCAAGGTGTCAGAATAATAATACATCATAACTCATAAAAATGCATTCATCAACTGTCTCTGGCTGGTTTAAAGGGATATAAATACAGATAGAACAGATAGGATAGATGAAAATCTGCCAACATGTTTCTGAGCAACAGATGAAACATAATCATCTTTCTTGTGACTTTCTATCTCTAAATTAATGGAGGGATTTTAATTTAATTGTGTTTTAGATTTAAACCCAGCAAAACCTTATGTCTAAATGAGAGGGTTCATAAATTCTGACTAATGATAGTTCTGAATTTAGAACAAAGTTCATATCACAAAGAACACGAACTTGACTGCAACTAATTTAATCAAAGGAACAGCTTTTAGAACTTGTAGATAATCCCTACAGATCTTGTAAATAATAAAAAGTTGCAGGAGCTAAAAATTAAGAGATAACTATTGGTGATCAGAAAGCAGTCTTGCCAAGTTTATTTCCTTAATCCCAGATAAGACACTTCTGTGCAAGGGTCTTTAGGGACTGTGAACCATTTTCAGAAGTTCTAGCTAAAAGCTGATAAGAATAATTTCTGGAAAGGGGATGGAAGTTATGACATCTGCCATGCCGCTTAGAGGCACACAAGTCCATGGGGCCAGATGGGCTGTACCCAAGGGTGCTGAAGGAGTTGGCAGATGTGCTCGCCAGTCCACTTACCATCATTTACCTGAGGTTCTGGCTAACTGGGGAGGTCCCAATGGATTGAAGAGTAGCAAATGTAACACCTATCTACAAGAAAGGAAGAAAGGAGGATCTGGGAAACTATCGACCTGTCAGTCTGACCTTGGCAACGGGGAAGGTCATGGAACAGATCATCTCAAAAAACATTACACAACATATAAAGAACAACCAGAGGATCAGGCCCAGTGAGCATGGGTTTATGAAGGGCAGGTCCTGCCTGACCAACCTGATCTCCTTCTATGAAAAGATGACTCGACTATTGGATGAGGGAAAGGCTGTGCATATTGTCTACCTAAACTTTCAAAAAGCCTTTGACACTTGTTCCCCACAGAATTCTCGTGGACAAACTGGCTGCTCATGGCTTGGATGAGCACACACTCTGCTGGATAAAGCACTGGCTGGATGAACAGGCCCAAAGAGTGGTGATCAATGGAGTTAAATCCAGCTGGCAGCCAGTCACAAGTGGTGTTCCTCAGGGCTCAGTGTTGGGACCACTTCTGTTTAAGTTCTTTACTGATAACCTTGATGAAGACATAGAGTGTGTCATCAGTGAGTTGGCAGATGACACCAAGTTGGGTGGGAGTGTTGATCTACATGACTGTAGAGAAACTCTACAGAGGGACTTGGATAGATTGGATTGATGGGCCAATGTTAATGGGATGAGCTTCAACAAGGCCAAATGTCAGGTCATGCACTTAGGTCAAAACAACCCCAAGCAACACTGCAGGCTTGGGGAAGCATAGCTGGAAAGCTGTCTGGCAGAAAGGGACCTGGAGGTTCTAACTGACAAGCATCTGAATATGAACAAGCAGTGTGCCCAGGTGGCCAAGAAAGCCAATGGCATCCTGGCTTGCATCAGAAATCCTGTGTCCAGCAGAAGTAGGGATGTGATTGTCCCTTTTTACTCAGCTCTGGTGAGGCTACACCTTGAGTATTGTGTCCAATTTTAGGCACCTCAGTGCAAGAGAGATGTGGAGGTACTGGAGCAAGTGCAGAGGAGGGCAACAAAGCTGGTGAAGGAGAATAAATCTTCTGAGGAGCAACTGAGGGAGCTGGTGCTGTTTAATTTGTAAAAAAAGGAGGCTGAGGGGAGACCTCATCACTCTCTACAACTACCTGAAAAGACATTGCAGAGAGGCTGGTGCTGGTCTCTTCTCACAGGTAATTAGTGATAGAACAAGAGGGAGTGGCCTCCAGCTACAACTGGGTATGTTTAGACTGGACATTAGGAAAAAAAACTGCACAGAAAGAGTGGTGAGACATTCAAATGGGCTGCCCAGGGAGGTGGTTGAGTCAGCAACCCCAGATGTGTTTAAAAGACCTTTAGATGTGGTTCTTCAGCACATGGTTTCGGGGTGAACTTCATAGAGTAGGGTTATCTATTGGACTTGGTGATCCTGAGGGTCTTTTCCAACCTGAATGTTTCTGTGGTTCTGTGATTCTGAGAACAATCTGTGTTACTTGTAGAACTAGCAGAACATTACTCTGTTGAAAAATATGTTGCACTGAGATTAAACCATTTCCTTGGAACATATGTATCTGACTGAATTTCCAGCAGGATAAAAGACACAGAACAAGTAATTTCAGTGAAGTTTACTGTGAATTTATTGAATTGTTTTTCAGTTGACTAAGTGTTAACGTTTGTTCATGTTAATCAAAATGCTAATATTAATTTGCTATAGCCTTTTTGTAGTTAAAATAGTGACTAAATTCCAAGATTATTTAAATTAAAAATATTTTAAATAAAACTAAATCAGACTTAGTGCAATATTTCTGGGGGAAACATTGTCTCTTCATTCCATTCAAGATTAAGTCAGCAGCAAAAATCATGCTAAACATTTCTTAAAATTAGAAAAAAATTAAAAGTGTGCTATTTAAATAAAGGGAAGTAATACTTAAAATACTTCTGGCTAAGTACGAGATATATCTCAAATGTTAGTTAACAATTTGTAAACAGTCTTAACACTTTTCAGATTGCAAACACACGGATGTATACGCAAAGACCCCTATTCTAATTTACAGTTGGTGAAGTGATCTGATGTAGTCATAGAGATAGGACACTCCCAGTTAAATAAAAAAATATTTAAACAGAGCATTTAAGAGATGATGATAACTTTATGCCAATATTTTCTGTGGCCTTGAGGCTGAGTGCCAGTCTGTGATTCTTGGAACATTAGAGAGAGGCCCTGGAGAAAACCTGAGTACAACTGCAGTGACAAGTGCGTGGTTCAACATAACAGTTATATCCTTCAGATATGTCTATGTTAGAGTTGTGGTTTAAGTTCACCCAGTCAGCAAAAGAGTACCATACACAGACTCACTCAGTCCCACCCTGCTTTGGTGGGGAGGACAAAATACAGCAAAAGGCTCAAGGGTCAAGACAGGAAGGATTCAACTGATCCTTATCACAGACAAAAGACAGACTCAACTTGAGGAAAAAAATCAATTTAATTTAACACCCCCCCCCCCCAATTCACCAATTGAATCAGAGTAGGACAGTAATATATGTGCAACCAGATCTTAAAAACACCTTCCCTCACCCCTCCCCTTTTCCCAGGCTCAGCTCTGTTCCTGATGCTCTACCTCCTTCCCTGCAGTGGTGAGGATTGGTAGGGAATGGGGGTTTCAATTAGTTTGTTTTCTGCCACTCCTTTTTCCTGAGGGGACAAAAGTCCCCACAGTCCCCTCCTGCTGCAACATGGCAAGGACAACCTCCACTACTTATTGGATGTGGAGGGGAATATAGTAACAAAAGATGAGGATAAGGCAAAGGTACTTAACACATTCTTTGCCTCAGTCTTCAACAGTGGGACAAGCTCTCTTCAGGACAACTGGCCTCCTGAACTGGCAGATGGAGTCGGGGACCAGTGTAGTCCCCCTGCAATGCAGGAGGAATCAGTAAGGGACCTGCTGACCCACTTGGATCCTCACAAGTCCATGGGATCTGATGGGATCCATCCTAGGGTGCTGAGAGAGCTGGCAGATGAGCTGGCCAAGTCACTCTCCATCATTTATCAGCAGTCCTGGCTCACAGATGAGGTCCCTGATGACTGGAAGCTGGCCAATGTGATGCCCATCCGCAGAAAGGGCCTGAAAGAGGAATCAGGAAATTACAGACCTGTCAGCCTGACCTTGGTGCCAGGCAAAGTTATGGAACAACTCATCCTGAGTACAATCACACAGAACCTCCAAGATGGTCAGGGAATCAGGCACAGCCAGCATAGATTCAGGAGGGGCAGGTCCTGCCTGACCAACCTGATTTGCTTTTATGATCAGGTTACCCTGTCTGGTGAACGCGGGGAAGGCTGTGGATGTAGTCTACCTGGACTTCAGCAAAGCCTTTGACACTGTCTACCACAACAAGTGCCTGAAAAAGCTGGCAGCTCATGGTTTGGACAGATTCATTCTGAAATGGGTCAAGAACTGGCTGGAGGGCTGGGCCCAGAGAGTGATGGTGAATGGTGCCACATCCAGTTGGCAGCTAGTCACTAGTGGTGTCCCCCAGGGATCAGTGCTGGGCCCCGTCCTGTTCAATATCTTTATTGATGATGTAGATGAAGGAATTCAGTCCATCATCAGTAAGTTTGCAGATGACATGAAGTTAGGAGCTGGTGTTAATCTGTTGGAGGGTAGAAGAGCCCTGCAGAGGGACCTGGACAGGCTGGATGGGTGGGCAGAGGCCAATGGGATGAGATTTAACAAGGCTAAGTACAGGGTTATACACTCTGGCCACAACTACCCCATGCAGTGATACAGGCTGGGGATAGAGTGGCTGGAGAGCAGCCAGGCAGAAAGGAACCTGGGAGTGCTGGTCAATAGTAGGCTGAACATGAGCCAGCAGTGTGCCCAGGTGGCCAGGAAGACCAATGGCATCCTAGCCTGTATCAGGAATAGTGTGGCCAGCAGGACAAGGGAGGTTATTCTTCCCCTGTACTCAGCTCTGGTCAGGCCACATCTTGAGTACTGTGTCCAGTTCTGGGCTCCTCAATTCAAGAGAGATGTTGAGGTACTGGAACGTGTCCAGAGAAGGGCAACGAAGCTGGTGAGGGGCCTGGAACACAAACCCTATGAGGAGAGGCTGAGGGAGCTGGGGTTGTTTAGCCTGGTGAAGAGAGGGCTCAGGGGTGACCTCATTGCTATCTACAACTACCTGAAGGGAGATTGTAGGCAGGTGGGGGTTGGTCTCTTCTCCCAGGTAACCAGCAGCAGAACAAGAGGACACAGTCTCAAGTTGTGCCAGGGGAGGTATAGGCTGGATATTAGGAGGAAGTTCTTCACAGAGAGGGTGATTGCCATTGGGAATGGGCTGCCCAGCAAGGTGGTGGAGTTGCCATCGCTGGAGACGTTCAAGAGAAGACTGGATGAGGTACTTAGTGCCATGGTCTAGTTGATTGCTTGGGGCTGGGTGATAGGTTGGACTGGATGATCTTGGAGGTATCTTACAAGCTGGTTGATTCTATGATTCTATGATCAATTTTGTGTAAAAGATCTTACTGTACAATAAATACGTCCTATTTACAGATGTTTGCTGATGACAGCTCACAAAGAAAAAGTGGCTGAGGATTACCTGAGAAGTGCTTAGTCTTGATGGATTTTATTGTAGGAATATTAAAAAAATAAATTTTCTTGATTTTTTTTTATTCATATTGTTAATTCTTTTCACAGCTTGATGACACAACTTGCATGATTTTAAACGCCTTCTGAAAATGAAGTTTTCTGTAAGTTACCACATACAAACAGATATTGAAGAGACTACTAAAAGTGTAGAGAACTGTTTTAATTATTAGGTAGCTATATTTATATGGCATATCTGATACTATATCGACATCATGCCTGCTATGTAAGAGGAGAGGTGGGGGAAGCATGTGCAGTTTGAGCAGCTGCCAGGCTTGGCAGTGGCAGTGTGTTCTAGGTTGCAAGTAGTTACATTGTACCTCACTCAATTTTTTTTTAATAATTTCATTGTATTATTATCATTACTATTGTTTCTTCTGTGTTTATATTGTTCCATTAAATTCTCCTTATCTCAACCCATAAGATTGTACCTTTTTCTCCTGATTTTCCTTCCCATTTTATGGTGTGTGTGGGGAGGAGCGGTGAGCAAGTGGCCATACGGTGCTTAGTTGCTTGAAGGGCCTAAATCACCACAGCACATCTAGTTGTATGCATCTTTCTTTCAAGGATATTTATTTCAAGAATACTTTGTAATCCCAGTACATGTGTTTTTCTAATATCCTTCTCCCATCCTCTGCTTAAGTACTATCCCTAAGATATTCAGAATTTACTGAATTACTTCCAGATACAAAACATTATATGAGCTATCTTACTGTCTTTAAAGCAAAAGAAAATAACTGCACTGTGAGCAGGGTATTTGTTTAAAAGAAGTGAAATAACCCTTCCATAGGAAAAAAAATGATTCATCCAAGTGTAACAGAGTGGCAAGAAACTTCATCATCTACTTACTAAACATGGTGACGGAATGCATATTATTCACTGTCTTTTATTTTGTCTATCTTTGTCTGAAAGAAAGATATCTATAGCTCAATGGAATATTTCTGCTTACTTCTTGTACATGAAGAATAAAGGAAGGTTTGCCTGAAGTTTCTTTTCTCATTAGTGATTTTTGCACATTTGGGGGTTGTTTGGTATCCTCGCAGATACTTTGCCTTTGGGCTCCAACCCAGCTGGACCCAGAATGAGAGTCAGTGATGAAAGAAGAAAGTCTTTCTTTCCTGAAGGCTTAGAAAATAAATGAGGTGAAGTGAGCTCAAGAACTACAGCCATTTCATGTCCCCTCTACAAATGCTACTAATTGGCTCCTCTGTCACACTTTTCTCCAAGTGCAGGCCAAGAATTCGATGGGGATCTTTTCATCTACAGAAAGGATTAATCCCAGCTCAGACTGAGACCATGTTGCTACCTCCTAAAGATGGAATTTATTCAGTTGTGTCAATCTTATACAGGAAATGCATTTTCTTTTTCTCCCTCTTCAGATAGGAGTTTACCATTTACTGCTTCAAGATATTATAATCTTGTCTTATTGATTTAATAAAGATTGTAATAACAAATTTGGTCCTGTACATACATCAGTATGTACACTTCATGTTTAAAATAAAATCATCATCATCTTTAAAATAAAAATATCACAGGAGTGTTTCTAGGGAACAGAAAATATTAAGAGAAAAGTTTCACTACCATTTGTTTTCTTTTATGAATATATCTATGTCAGGAGATGATTTCTTTTTTGTAGGCTTAAAATTGTTCATTACACGTGTATGTTATATTTATATTTATACAAAGATATACTTATTATATTGTATTTATATATAACATATTTTAATAATTAACTTCTAAATTGGAAAAACTTAGATTAAATATTGTATGTTCTCATTAGACTGTTTTGTTCTGTCACGGCATGTTTTGGGATTGTGTTCTGAGCCGGGTTTGATTCAAGCTTGTCTAATCTATCTTAACACAAATAATAGGCTACTAAAAAGTTGAAGATCTATGACAAGTTTACCAGAGAATTTAAAATAAACTAAAATTGTAATTTCATTTTACAAGTGATTGTTTAGTACTTGTTAAATTAAAATGCATAACTACTCTGACATTGTGCAAGGAGAACATTTTGCGTAATGGAAATCCTGAGTTACATGGACTCTTATACAGGAGTTAATCAGATTGTTAAGCAGTTGTGATTTCATTGTACTATTTGCACTAGCTTCAGCCAGGACATGACAATTCATATGGTGAAAAATAGAAACTGCAGAATGCTTTATGTCCTTGTTCATTCCTGCTGTTTTCCAGTGTCAGTGATGTTCCAAGAGATGAAAATGAATCTGCTTTCCTCTCTGGCACTTGCTGCTATTTCCACTTTATGTTGTGGAGATCAAATATGCCATTCTCCATGTTAAGGTCTATAATGATTTTTAAATGAATATCCACATTCCTGTAGAAGTTTCTTTTTTTACATACTTCTGTGGGATTTAGAATATACACTGGAATACCTGTCCCACACACATGCAATATTTCCTTTTGATAGTGATGGAAACCGAAGATTTTCATATGTAGCGGAGTGTTTTCACCACATGTCCATAATTTTTTACTAACTTGTTTTCAAAAGTCCACTTTTTTTTCTCTTTTTTTTTCCCACTAGCATAACTTTTTGAGAACTGTTGTATTGTTTTCTTTCCTAAACACTGGTGAAGCCTTGAAGTTGTGAGGCACCTCTGGTCTTTGCTATTATAGACTTAGGTCAATTAGCATAACTTCCTGATGATTTTCTAAAACAACATAATCCTTGGATTTTAAGAATATTTGTCTTCTTGTGTCTGAGTTTGAGCCAGGTGTGGCAGGCTATTCTTACAGGTTATTTGAGGACTTGTGAAATTATTGCTTGCTATTACAGCATTTAGCTATTCTAGATTTATTACCTAGAATATCTAGATACCTCATCTCTGGGATACCATCAAGTTTTGTTTTGTGGATTTTTTTTTTTTGTGTGTTATCATTTAAATTAGGGGACTAAAAAAGAGGAGAAAGAACATGTTGTAGCTTTTCAGATCCTGCATACACATCCACCCTGGGTTTATGTTCAGCCTTACAAAACTCTTTCTCTAGCTTTAGGTGGCATTAGTAATATTTTCTAATTTCTGTGATTTTTTTCTTCATTTTTGGCAGTTGTGGTTTTTTTTTTTTCTTCTTTTTTTTCTTCTTTTTTTTCCCCCCATATATTGTCATCACAAGTATTGTGACCTCCTGGTGTAAGTTTCTTCATGTATGTGAGATTTTCAGAAACTTCTCAGGTTTGTTTTTTTAATATTTTTAATTTATTTTTTTCCCAGAGATTGGGTGGGATCCATGTCCTTCTGTACAAATTTTGCAGGTCATTTGTGAAAAAGCTTCTTCAGACCACAGGCATATTTCTATGGGTCTTCCATAACTGTGATAATATCTTCAAGTTATTTCTTGTCTTTCCATTCATAAGTCATCATGTTTTGGTTTGTATTCTTTGCTCTTAAAAATCAGACGTTTAGCTTTTCCTTGTCACTATGTTATTTTATTTGATCAAAGCACTATGTGACTGTTGTACGTCGTTAACAGTTCATTTTGGAATCTGGTTATACAATACATCTGTTGAAACAGATGTTCAGTCACTAGAATGAATTTACAGGGAGTGTGCTATGGTGAGGGCTTTTTACCCTATATACTATTGTCACAAAAGTCAGAGCAGACCTTTTTAAGCTTGAAACAAACATATTTCAGATTACTCTTATTGATGTTAAAGTGGGTAACTGTCTTCTTCCATCATAATTTCTCATTAACTGTTATAGTCCAAGTACAAAAGTTAGAATAGATTATTTCTATTAGTGCTCTATTGTTTCGGAAGTCAGCTTACAACAAACTTTAACACAGAATGAAGTTCAAAGAATGTTCTCTGCAAAACATTAATTTATACTGGAAATTTAGCTTTATCTTGTTTCACTAGCTACTAATTCTACGAGGCTAAGCAGTTCTGCTCTTACATGACTGGTCTTGGTATGGGCAACTATAGTAAAACAGATACTGTAGGGAGCTGCAGTTCAGTCAATAAGTGAAATGTACCTGTTGTATTAGAAAGAATCAATATTTGATGGATGATAGAGGACTAAAAGGAAAAAGATAATCAAGAGCCTAAACTGTGGTCTCTTAGGATATTTTTCTAGCAGGGAGCTGAGGGCCAGGTGTTGGCTTAAAATACATTGTAGAAGCAAGTAGATAAATTTAATCTTCTTCACTGTGAGATTGAAAGTAGTGGAGGATAGTTTTCTAATTTAGAACGTTTTTTGTCCTTCATATAGAAAAATCAAGGTTCTTCTATTTCTGATGTAGGTGGAGAAACATTAAAAAATGAGAGACACTCGTCATCATGCTCTCTTTAAATCAGTTTCTAAAACATAGCTGTTTCCTATGATGAAGATAATAATGAGGTACTGACATACTTCCTAGTTTCTAGCACAGCTGGAACAAAGTCATGCTCCTTTTTATTTCTGCAAAAAATTATTTTCCAAATTCATTTTAATCTCAAGTGGAAATGGATTGGTATTTAGGTGAAGTTCAATCAGTGTTAAGAGTGTAGTGTTAATAACTTTGATGTGTATTATTGGATTACAGAATGTAATAACTTTTTCTTTAATTATTCAAATTATTTTCCCTCATAGTTCAGAGTATTTCCAATTAGACTTTTACAGATGGTGAGGGCTTGGGTCAGCTACTTACAATACTTACATGAAAGAGGAGTATTACTTATGACCTCTCATAATTCAATGCATGAAAAAACCTCATGTTAAAAAACTTCCTAATTTCTTCCTTTAATTACATTGATATTTTTTCCCTAGTTATCATTTCTATTACATGACTCAATCCGTTCCACTCTTGAATGTTTCTGGGAGGCCTGATGAATGATTTATCTATCTTCACAAGAACAGGCTGAAGTACTGGTTAAAAAAAAAAAGCAATGCTAAGTTTATGATAAAACCCTTTCTACTTTCGCAACATTATCAATCACAGGATTTACTTGAAGAGAACAAACTAGATAGAGTAAATTAGATTGTCAAGAGGTCAGAGGCGAGCAGTTGGGTAATTATAAAAGGGAGTTTTTTTTTTTTTTTTTTGGTGAGCACACAATGGGGAAGCAAATATCTAAAGAAGAAAAATCTATGAAAAGATACTTACGGCTTTGCTTGCATGGCTTAGAGAAAATGCAAAAAGTTGCATGGTGCAAAATGCTGTTGAACCTACAACCTGGGAGAGGGGAAAGAAAAGTTTTGACTGATGCCGCTAAAGTTGCCGCTGCTACTGCTTCAGATCAAAACTCTGCCTTTATGCCTTCCCCCCCTCCTCCTCCTCAAAGCTGCCGCCATTGCAGCTTGGACTTTGTTGCAGCCTTCTGCCCACCTCACCACCACCCCAGCCAGACTCCGCTGCCTCCTCCGTTGCTGCCACTGCAACCCTCTGCCCCCCCACTGCTAGCTTCTGAAGCTAATGCCCTTTCACCCTCCCCTGTGGCTATAAAGGAAATGAGACCATTATGTGACCAAATAGAAAACTGGAAGAAAATTAGACAACAATTGATGGAAGAAATCATCATCAAGAAGTTAGAGAAAAAGCAACTTTGGACCTGAAAGCACTATTCATCCATTCAGAACTTTCTTTTGGAGCTTCAAAATCTTCACATTTCTGAAGGCAACACCTACAACCCCCTCTTTTCTCCCCTCCCCCCCCCCCCCCTCCACCCACTCCTCCTACTGTGTTTCCTTTTTTTTTTCCCAGGCTCCGGCAGAGCCTGCTTTATCTTTTTCTGGAATGCAGCAGTTATAGTAGTTAAGCTTTCACTGTAAACAGAGTGCTTTAGGTATTGTAACATTTTTTTTTTTAGGCAGTGATTTGATAGTTTAATTTTAAAATAGTTCTTTAAGTTTTTCTAGGGATTGCCCATGAAGCTAAAAAATCATCTCATCTGAGGCTCATCACAGTGACTGATATTTTAAGCTGACATCCAAAGCATCAATCTGAAGTTAACTGCACAAGAATATCACCAGAAAATATCTGAATTAGGACTAACTATCATAATTGCTTAATTGTCGTGTAATAAAGAAATAGGTTCTCATGGATTTGTATGCTAACTCACTAGAATGTCAAAGGTAAGTAATAATGTCAAATGGTTAAAGGGAACATCAAAATCGATTATAGCACAAAAGATATTTTAATTTTTAAATCAGAAAAACAAAAAAGTGGGAATTGTAGGTATTATAGCACAAGAAAGCACAGTTAAAGCATATTATGTTTTCAAATTCTAATTTTTGATGTGGTTTAACCGACTTTATGAAAGATAAAAATTTTAGAAGCTTTTAGTTGGAAGGACTTAGTAACTTTCCTTAGTAGAAACAGAGAAGCAACTATCTTATTTGTGTCTTGACCTTGTGAAATAAGATAAAGGACTGTGTGTTATTGTAGCTGCAGAACTTTTTAATCTTCACCCACATATTGTGCCAATTGCGTTAGAATGAGACCTACTTTAATTTAATTAGAAGGGAATACAGAAACTACGGTGCATGATGTAATCAAATTTAATTTACATCAGCAAAGATGCATTTTTACCTTGCTGTCTGCCTACAGGAATTTTCCTCATCTGCGGTATAGGGCCTGGCCAGCCCTACCTTCGTGGATCAAGGAAGGACCTTGTAGTCTTGGTTGATTAACCATGCTGACACCAAACAATTCTATGATTTTTAACTATCTTAGGAAAAAGCAGAGAGGTAACATTCATGCCTTTGAAGCAGACTGTAAAGACAATGCTGCAGATTGGACGTGATGCAATTGTAGGTCTTTGTATCTAAACCTCTGTGTACAATATATGTTTTTAGAAAAAACATCATGTGGTGTAAGGCCAC
Source organism: Indicator indicator (assembly GCF_027791375.1). Lineage (NCBI taxonomy): Eukaryota > Metazoa > Chordata > Aves > Piciformes > Indicatoridae > Indicator > Indicator indicator. The sequence continues at coordinate 56,921,960 of NC_072053.1, read as the reverse complement.
TTTTAGGAAAGGAAAGGGAAAAGGACTGCCAGGTATTATTTGGCCTAGAAGATTACCCCTAGTAATTTTTCTTACTGTGAGGATGATGTAGATTTGTGGAACAAAAGAGAAATAGTAGTTCACTCAGTTAAATATAATGAGTTGCTGATTGGCAAAACAAAGCAATCTCACATCAGAGGTATTAAGTGAATTGGCTACTGAACATCAATTTATTAGACATGCTACATTACAGAATAGGGCTGTTACAAATTTCTTGTTACTTATCTGTGGATATGGGTGTGAAGATTTTGATGGGATATGTTGTTACCAGGATGGATGAAATCTCTTATCAAAACTGGATTGTTGATACTATTGATTGTTTTCATTATATTGTTAGTTTTGCTTTGCTTGCTTTTATGTATGCAAAAAATGTTATCGATCAATACTGGGCTTTTTATAAAAAGAAAAAAAAAGGGTCAGATGTAGGAAGATAACAACCTTTAACAACTTTTGAGAAGGCTATGTTTTGTCTTTGAGCTTCCTTGAGAGGAAAGAATGTAAACACCTTGTAACTAAAGGGAAAGACTAGGCATAAGTTGACTGGATATGTTGAGAGGCTTGTCTGACAGTATTAACCTATTGTATGCTTTGCTTGGACCCATGTCAATGAAAGGATAGCCAATTGGAATCTGACAGCTCTCTATTAGAAAAGTATGTATGTTGACTATGTAACACAGTAGTTAGCTTATGCTTAGGCTTTTGCTTTTGGTTTGCTTGTGCTTAGTGCTTTGCTTAGTTGCTTAGGCAATAAATGCTTTTGCCTTTTGCAATAAGAGTCTTCTCATCTTATCTTCACCTGGAAACATCTTAATATACAGCCAAAGAATAGTGCCTACTGGACCTAGTACTGACAAACAAAGAGAACAGGAGGAACAGGGCAAGGACAGAAATTGTGGGTGGTCTGCTCTCCATCATCTTTGGAAGGTCATGGAGAACAGATGAGGTGCCTGAGGACTGGAGGAAATCCTGGGAAGACTGAGAAAAATACAGGCCAGTCAGTCTCACTTCTATCGCTGCAAAGATGATGGAACAGTTTGTTTTGGGCATCATGTAAAGGTAAAGAAGGTTATCAGAAGTAGTCAGCATGGATTTATCAAGGGGAAGTCATGTCTGACTAATCTGATAGCCTTCTATAAGGGCATATTGAGATGGATTGGTGAGGGGAAGCCAGTGGACATTGTTTACCTTGATTACAGTAAGGCTTTCAACACCATCTCCCATGGCAGCTTCATAGACAAACTTAGGAAGTGTGGGTTAGAAAAGCAGACAGTGGGGAGAATTGAAAAATAGACTGAAAAATACAGCTGAGAGTGTTGTGGTCAGTGTCACAGTCTAGTTGGAAGTCTGTAACAAGTGGTGTCCCTCAGGGGTCAGTACTGGGTCCAGTCCTGCTCGATATATTCATCAATGACCTGGATGAAGGGTTAGTGTAACCCTCCGCAAGTTTGCTGATGGTAGAAAACTAGGAGAGGGGTGGCTGGTACACCAGAAGACTCTGCTGCTATCCAATGTGACCTGGCTGGGCTGGAGAGATGGGTGGGTGGGAACTTGATGAAGTGCAAACATCACAGTTGTAGGGTAGTGCACCTAGGAAAGAATAATCCCATGTATCATTTGGAGTCTGACTTTCTGGAAAGCAGCTCTGTGAAAAAAGACCTTGGAGTCCTAATGGGCAACAGAATTATCATGAGCCAGTAATGTGCTCTTGTGGCTGAGGATGCATCCTGGGATACATCAAGATGAGTGTGCCAAGCAGGCTGAGGGAGGTTCTTCTCTGTTCTGGTGAGGCTCCATCTGGAATACTGTGTCCAGTTCTCGGCTCCCCTGTTCAAGAAGGACAGGGAACTAATTGAAAGGGTACACCAAAGGGCCACAAAGATGGTTATAGGACTCTCTGGTTTGACAATTCTGAACAACTATGTGTTTTTATTGGGAATAAATTAACAAGGTGGGAATTATAAAAATATAGTTATCTTTATTTTTCCCCAAAACCCCTGCCCCTAAATTATGTACAAAACGGGTTATATTTTATTTACAGGTTCTATTTGGTTGGGAATTCTACAAGGATGCTTATGGGCAACTTTAGTTCAATTTAGAGAATTCAGAAAATGGAAAAAGCTAAGCCACGAAATAACTTCACTCCACTTATAAAATCAGAGTCAAGCCAGGACTCTAGGGAAAGCTGACAGTGCTGAATTTTTCTCATGCTAATGGAGTAGGAATTTGGACATGGTCCTTCGATTTCTCCTTGGCAGCAGCCTCCAGAACCACGAGCTTTATAATCCAATTTGAGGATCATGTGGCTTAAATCCAAGGGAAAAGGGCCCACCCAAAGTTAAAGTGTCTCCAGACATAGCTCTTACGAGGCAAATCTTGTGGAGCAGCACTGCCTTAGCAGTGCAAGAGAAACAGTACTGCTTGTGTGTTTTCAGTGAACAGCCACAGTTTACGGCAGGCAAGGTTGTTCCACCATGAGGTGGGGAGCAGGAACCTAGGGTATGCAGGTCTGGGGAGAAGTCAGGTCTGGGTGCTGCAGGCTAATCTTTCCAGTTTTGCTGCAAATCTAGTGAATCCAAAATGAGTCCCAAAACTAAGTCCCAGAATGAGGCCCTGACCACTCTCTGGTCACTCTATTTAATATTTCACTAGACAATGTGTTCAGTGTCAATATACACTGGGTGCAAAAACCCAGCCAATCACAATTCCGGATCCCAGCACGGGCCTTCCCACGACTGAATACATGTGAGGGACTTTATGTCCTGGCGGAAGAAAAGGCACCTTTTTTACCTTTCCCCACACAGCGGAAGGAGAAAGGAATTTCATGCCATTGTCTTTCCCCATTCAAACCTCTGCAGATGGAGGTGGGGGGAAGGGGGTTTTGGAGCACCCTACAATACTAAGCTGAAAGAAATCAAACGTGGGAAGTCTTTTACAATGATGTTGCATAGTGTATCTAATTTTTCTTGGAAACCATAAACATTATGTGAAGACACTAAATCTCTTTTTCTACCTTCTCAGAGAAAAAAAAGTGAGAGCAAATGAATTCACAGCTCTAGCACTCACTGAAGTAAATCTGTGGTAAGTTGGGCAGAGGTATAAAAAATGAAACCTGGACTTCAAATATTTTACAAGAAGCTCTGACACAGGTTGAATTCTTTTCCAGTACCTAAACAGACAGTCTAAAAAATATGAAAAGATATGATCCATCAGGATACATCTCTAATGACTTGCAGATCTGCTTAAAGACTTGAACAGACAGTTGAATCAAACGATAGGAAGGTGTAGTGAAGGCACCATATGCCCAGAATTATGCCCCCAAATACCAGCAAACTTGTCCCAACATGTTTTGATAAGTCCCCCCTTCCACCCTGCTTTCAGGAGACTCCTCTCCTGAAAGGCCCAGGTGCCAACCTGTCTGTTGAAGGGGTAAACAACTGCATGCACCCATCACATGCCATGCTCATACTCTTTTCATCTAAGGGCATAATTCTAGTTTCACCCTTTCTATAGGTGGAAGCAGGTTGTTGACAAGTGTGCTCATTGGCCAGACCCAGCCTCAAGAAATCTATAAGTACTACTCCATTTGTTTACTACTTTGCTCTCTCCTTTTGCTTTCTCTCACTTTGGCTGAGCCACAGAAGTTCGCAACCCCCAAGTCTTCTCAATCCCACATGCAAGCGCACTAGAAGCCTCTGCGTACAGACAGAAACCAGCTCACTGAACTGTGCGAGGAACCAGCAAACAGGATGATCCCTTCACTGATGCAGATACCAGCGTCGTAAGCCCAGTCAAAAGGACTGAGGAAGCCCTGAGAGAGGGTAAGCTCTAGCCCAGAAAGGGGAAGCCTGGCAGTCCAGATCTGCTGCAGCAATAAGCAGCCAAATAAGCAGAAACTCATCTTGAGTGACTCCTGCTGTCTGCAAAAGAAAAGGAGCTGCCTACTGTTGCCGCTCTGCAACCCTATGCTAGAGTAATGCAACCCGGGATTTCCCCAAGGGAAAGAGGGAGAGAAAACATCCCCTCCTTTGAAGTCAAAGCCCAAGACTGCAGCATCATAATTTAAATGGAAGGCAGTCGCCGATGTTTGGCAGAGTCAGCTCACTTCGAGCCGTGCCGAGGGGGAAAGCGTCGCTTACACTGCACCCTCCACTGAAACCCGCCTACTGGGAACTGCCATCTCGATCACGAAGGCTGACCCCTGAATGAACCAGCCCTGCCGAGCCGATCCTCTGTTCAGGGAGCCGCTCCAACCCCGCTAAGGGAAACCGCCGATCAGCGGAAAGCAAACCGCCCCTCGCTGCGACTGCGGGAGGAGAAAGAAAGCCTTGCCCCACCCGTGGGGGAGGGAGAGGGGGGGGAAAGAAAGTCGCCTCCTGAATGGGACCAGCCCTGAGGGCAGACAAGCAGCCTGCGTAATTGTTGTGAAATGCAAATTCCCGCCAAAAATAAGCAACGGAGATATTTATAAAGGTTTAATAAATATTTATTAACACTATGTTACAAGTGATATACAATTGGTATTTACAGGTTCTACTATTCAGTCAGAAAGAATCGATTTTGCAGAATGTATATATACAGGCACTTTAAATAGTTGAGGAAATCTATATGTTTAGAAAGCGAAACTAAATTGGAGTGAGGTAGAGAGAGAGAGAGAGGAGGGGAGGTGAGCGCTTGTCAGGAATCGGCAAGCCCACAAACAGGTGGTTTGCACAAACTGCCACAGAAACTCTATGAAGAAATGTTGTTTACTCACTAACTGAAGAAATTTCTCGAAGTTCTTTTCTTGATACTGTTTTATGTTCCCAGAAATTGTAGCACAGATGTATCGTAATAACGTGATACAAATGGCGCCGACCGCATGGTGCCGTGCCGCGTGATAGCAGTTTCTTTCGGAATAAAGGGTCCCGGAAGATTACCGGTGATTCCTGGAGGCTTTGCAAGTCAGTTCATGGGGTGCACTGTGTAAACAAGCTTGCCGCTCCAGGGGAAAACCCTTGTTGCTGCAGTCGCAGGATATGGCCAAAGCGGCTCCTCTGTGAAGCTGGAGTGACCCTTTCCACGGTCTGTGGAGATCAGCTGGGACGGTGCCGGTCCTTTTGGGCAGAAGCGGCGATTTGCGGCAACGCACTTGAACGCTGCTGGTTCGAGTCCCAGGCAAGGCGGATCTCTCGGTGGCAGAAGGCACGAGGCAAACACAGGCACGCACATGGGAACAGGCGCGGGTATTAACACAGAGCACTGAACACGGATACCGGGCAGAGAACACGGAACACGAGTTTACCAAAACAACCCCTATTTAACATTTGCCTCATGGACACTGGTCCAGTGAGCATCCTTGTTAAACAGAGCAATTGACCAATGAACTGGTGTTTCACCAAGTACAATGTGAGCGTAACTTTTGAACAAAGCCGGCATGGGCATGTCGCCTGAGCACCAATGTCCCAAATGACCCAGGAGATTGTCTACTCAGACAAAGTGGCGCCCAGGCTTCCCCCCCGACTCCAGATGGAAGAGGGGGGTTCCAGATGGACACGTAGGCAGACGTCCTGTCACTTTAAGGACATCGCCTTGGGCATAGGCATCATTCACCACATTCCACCCCCTGCTTATGGACAAGTGTATGTGGGCAAATGTTGCTCCATGAGTAAACTTGTTTCAAATAAGTTATCCTTATTCATATGAACATTGCAAGAACATTATACATATAACTTTGCAAACCGTGTAACTGTACCTTAACCAGAGTATACTGCAAAAGCAGTATAGGGTAGCACCTGTTCTGAGCTGTGTATTTGTACTCTCAGTGTTTCAGTTTCCACCCCCTGACCGGTGATTGACTTCTGGTCCTTATGGGGGCGGTTTTCATTTTCAGTGCAGGATTTCTGCTGGAACAGCTTCATTCTGTGGGGAAAACAAAACTCGCTGTGGCATATAGAAGCCAGACTTGACAGTTAGTAATTTGGAATAATCCATCGAGCACTTATTCGATGTGTTTTCCCATTGCTGTCTGTTGCTTCCCAGGCATATGAACCTCTGGTCTAGCCAATGTTGTAAGCACAGTTCCAATCAAAGGTAGCTTCACTAATACAGGTTGACCCACCTGCAACTGTGTTAGTGAGTGTGGGGGTTTGTCCTCTGGACCCCCTGGTATGCAATTAGCATCCCTTGCTGGTTCAGTGGGGCAAAATGCCTTCACTTTGGGGCTACCATAATTCCCCCAACGTTTGTTCACAGTAAAGACTGCAGAAGGCAGACGCTTATCCCAATTACCCTTCGAGACATTGGTGTGTTTTTTAATGAGACTGTTTGCCCTTTCTACCATGCCATTAGCCTGAGGGTAATATGGAGTATGGAGTACCCATTTGACCCCTTCCCCTCTAGCCCAGTTTTGTACTAAGGCTGAGGTGAAATGTGACCCATTGTCACGTTGTATACATTCAGACATAGGCAGGATGCCGAACCAACTTTTCAGAGTCTCAATGGTTTGAGCTCCTGAGGCAGCAGTAGTGGCTGTAGCCAAAAGTAGGCCTGAGACCACTTCCACTCCTACCAGTATGTACCTCTTCCCATGTGAGGGTCTGAGTGGACCAACATAATCAATTTGCCATGTGCTCCATAGCATTTTATCCCTTTTGATATGTTGGGCTGGAGCCAAATCAGGATGGTCACCTTTTAGCCTGATCTGACACTGAGGACAGGCTGAGACAATAGTCTCACCTGTGGTCAGAGGAACTGGCCACCCTCTGGATCTACATTTGTAATAGAGGTCTGACTTGCCTGAGTGACCTCTCTTAATATGTAGCCACTCAGCTAGTCGTTCCCAGTCCTTTCCCTCGTGACTGATCATATTGATTTTTGCTAAATCATCTGCTTGCTGATTCCAAGCAGCAGCAGGGGTTTGCTCTCTGGAGTGTCTCTTTACCCAGCCCACTTTAATAGGTCTGGATCGGCTTATTTCCAGTAGCATTTGCCAGTCAGTTGCTCTCCAAACTTCGGTGTTACTAACTATCCACTGATTTGCTTCCCACTGACAAATCCATTCAGTGGCACATTTAAATGTAGCACACGAATCATTCCTATGTGACCTGTGTTAGATTCTATGGTCATGCTCTGGCAGGGGGGTTGGACTCTGATGATCTCCAGAGGTCCCTTCCAACCCCTAACATCCTGTGATCCTGTGATCTCTTCCAGCTTCTGAGCTGGAAGTAGTATGAAGTTGCCAGTCACAGGCAAAGCTGTGATAGAAAAGCCAACAATTAAGGGTAACATAAATTAACTCATCTCAAAGCTGCACATAAAAGAAGATGATCAGGGAAATGAGCCCAGGAGACCAGAAATAAATTATAGAAGACACAGAGAACACAGGAGACAAATAGAAGTGATCTTTACAAGGAACAGAACATGAAGATTGATCAGAGGAAAAGACTAGACAGCTACTGAAGAACAGAATGAAAGAGCTCATTCAAGTAGTTTTAAAGCCTGGGATATAAAATGTATCTCTGGAACTATCAGGAAAGAAATATTTTAGAGGATTCAGTTGTGGTGAAGGTACCATATGCCCAGAATTATGCCCCCAAATACCAGCAAACTTGTCCCAACGTGTTTTGGCAAGCCCCCCCTTCCACTCTCCTTCCTGGAGTGAGGGACAAAGGCCCAGGTACCAACCTGTCTCTTGAAGGGGTAAACAACTACATGTACCCATTGCATGACATGCTCGTGCTCTTTCCATCTAAGGGCATAATTCTAGCTTCACCCTTTCTATAGAGTAAAGCAGGCTGTTGACAAGTGTGCTCATTGGCCAGATCCAGCCTCAAGGAATCTATAAGTATTCCCCTCTTGTTTACCAATTTGCTCTCTCCTTTTGTTTTCTCTCGCTTTGCTTGAGCTACATAAGCTCGCGGTGCCGCTAAGTCTTCTCACTCCCACTTGCAAGCATACTAGAGGCTTCTGCAACGCAGAAAGAAGCTAGCTCCCCAAGCTGCTTGAGGAACCAGCAAAGGAGATCCTTTCGCTGAAGCTACGAAAGCCAGCATCATAAGCCCAGTCATGTCTTCGAGAGGACTGGAACCCCGAGGGTGAGCTTTAGCCCAGAGGAGGAAGGACTAGCTCAAACCTGGCAGTCCAACATTGCTACAGCTATTAAGCAGCTGACCAAGCAACAACGCGCCTTGCATGACCCCCGCCATTTGCGGGAGATAAGTGGAGCTACCGTTACCACTCCACAACCTTGTGTTGTCAGGGTAAAGTAATCTGGGATTTCTCGAGACAGAGAGACATGCTCTCCTTTGAGACCAAGCAAAGGACTGCATTGTCACTGTAATGCAAAGCAGCTGCCGAGAGATTTGGCATTGTCAGCTCCACTTTGAGCCGAGGGGAAGCTCCGCACCCCTTCCAGAAGCCTGTCTCCAGGATAGAAGACGGTCAACTATACCCACCAGGAACCGTCACCCCGACCCTGAGGGCTGACTCCAAAAGACCTGGCCCTGCCGCACAGGACCACTCCCCTGGACCGGCCCTGCCAGGCCAACTCTCTTCAGGAAGCCGCACCATTCCTGCCAGCCCTCGGGTGCCGCAGTTGTGCTGTGGGACCACCCTGCCAAGGGAAGCCGCTGATTGGCAGAAAGTCACCTCTTCTGCAGCTGTGGGAGGAGAAAGAAAGCCTCACACTTCCCGTGGAGGCAGGAGGAGGAAGAAAGTCACCGTCCAGAGGAAAGCCCCCCCCCCCGTGGCCCACCAGCGACTCAGCTGCAGCCTCAGCAGCTTCCCCCACCAGGAACCTTCCCCCACCCAGATGGACCAGCCCAGAGCAGACAGACAGCGAGCAGCCAGCATGATCCAGCAACTTGCCTTGCTACAAAGACAGACACAGTGTATCTTTTCACATGTGCAACATTCAGTAACATTCAATTCAAAGCACCCGCGCCTAGCTGCGTGATATTCCAGCTTGACTTGCCTCTTGTCGAGTCACCATCTAGTGGATAAGTGGCAAAACTGCACCCTTCATTCCCTTAATTAGAAATTGATTCTAATTCAGTCAAATTATATATACTAAACCAGTTATATATGTGAATATATATGTGAATATATATTCACAACCGTGCATTAGAATCAACAGTGATTAATTACTTGTTAATAATTTTAATAACTAATAAACAATATTTTCATAATTCATATTTCATAATTCATAAATTAATATACATCGTCCTTCTTATTCACGAAATCAGTAGAAACAGTTTCAAAATAACCTGAATTTTTGGAACTTATTAGGCTATTATTAAAAAGAAATTCTGGTCTCCGCTATTGGCATATTTACCAGCAGAGCCAGAGCACTTTCAATTATGAATCTTAGTTTGGTTGTGTAGTAACTATTGTACACCAAGTGTATTCGTACCAGATATATTTCATATGTTGAAATACCAGGGTGAATGAGAGAGATGCCCAAATATTATGGTAGGGTCTGTCATGGTAGGGCCATGACATGGCCAAGTACAAACCCAGACAGGCCTTAAGATGTTTAGACAGGGTCTCTTTCTCTCCTCTTCTTCCTGCAGAAAAACAGGGCAACAGGGGAAAAAGAACAAAGGAGACAGAACTCCTGCCTGTCTGGTAAACAAGATGTTTATCTGGGATAAGAGCACGTAAGCTGACCACTGCTGCCCCAGATACAAGGCCCTTGTTTCTGCCTTTTATGGCTATAGCCTGGCAGAATTCCTTTTCATTGGGCAGCTACAGGTTAGCTTCAGTGCTCCATTGGATCAATCAATCTCTGGAAATTTGTATATATACAAGTGACTTGGTAGTCACCTTTGCCTTGCTCAAGCCTGCTGAAGCCTTGCTTCAAGCCATGCTCAAACCTTGCTTCAAACATACTTGGGCCCATCTCGTAGAAGCTGACCCGAGTTGCCCAGCCCTGCCTCAAGTGCCTGGTCCAGAGCCTGGGATAAAGCCACGAGCCATACACATGCAAGCCGGAGAACCCACAAGCCTAGAAGCCGGAAGGAGAGGAGAGAAAGGGACCCTGTCTAGGCCTGTATGGGTTTGTACTCGGCCATGTCATGGCTCTACCATGACAGTTCCTTGCCTTTTACTGCTTTTATTTATTTATTTATAATATTCTTAAGTGATAGGGACAACTCAAATCTTGGTCTAAGTTTTAAGCTAATTTCTTATAGACCTTTACATTATTGCCAGCTTAGGGAAGCCTTTGAAAACTCTTCATCACAGGTTGAAGTTTGTAATTAACCACTATATGTACTATTCTTTGTAACTACATGTTTCTTTTGTACAGATTAGATAACTGTTAGGTGCAAGAAGTGCAAATTATTCAAATCTTTAAATAAGAATATCTAGATAATTCAGAGATCAATCACAATGCTGAAAAACTGCCTCAGTCTGCCAAAGGAAAGTTTTATAGATAAAATTACTTTGTCATAGACAATATCAGAAAAGAGTATTAATGACAAAAAACCCACCCTACATAGAGGGTGTTTTGTTTGTATGACTTTTTTATGGGACTACTACTTAATTACCTCGTCTTTCTATACACAACTTAGAAAATTACATCAAATAGCACTTAGTGTTTAGATATTGACTGCAATAATCTTTTGCTCACTATCAAATGAATATGAAAAAGGGCTGTCGTTTTGGTGGCTTTTATCTGGATCAGTTTATAGCTTAAAAACACCCTGCACCAGTTCCATTTCTTACAGTGTTCACTTCATGGAAAATATATCACTTTCAACTGCATGGAAAATAATGTGAAATAGTTTGCTGACCTTTTTTCCCCTCAACAAAAGCATCCTTTAAATTGAGAAGTTTTACACTTCTACAATGAAAATAGGACAAATGAGACGTAAAACACATATGACCAGCTCACTGACTTCTTCTTATATTTTCTTAAGGGATTAATTGAATACACTTCATACTCAGAAATTACAAAGGACAGAATGCAAATAAACCGTATTTTCTTTTTTTTCAGGAGCTTCAGGCCTTGAAGTACATCACAAGGGACAGGATGAGATGGGCTATTTTTAGAGTATGATCAGCCTTGTAGAACAATGTTTGATTGATTGAGGAGAGTACACACAGTTCCAGGAAGTAGGGTGTCTGTAATAGATTTTGTAGAACAATAGTCAGTGACAGCCTTTGGAATTTTTTATGAATGTCTTTCAAACAGCAAATTCCCTTCATCAAGGCTGTTTGATTAAAAGTAATCCTGGTATTGGAAATACCATTTTTGTGTGGAATGGAAGTGGACAGGCTATAGTGACTAGCTAACTTTTAGAATTTATTCTAGAAGTTTCTTCCTTTATTGTCTAGTTTAAGATATGAAATGATTGGAAAGGGAGGAGTAGTACGGTAGTAACTTGAAGATATACAAGTGTGCATGTCATTCTGCCTGCCTATATTCAGATAATCCTGAAAATTTTGCAATTACGTTACTAAGAAAAGTTCCTAATTCTGCGATATTTATGCTTCTGAAATGGAAATATTTAAAGGTTCTGTGAAATATTAATGAGAAAATTTCCATAGAGTTGGGAAATACAGCTTCATGCATATAAAGGGATGCATCCTTTAACAAGTGAACATTCTACCATGTGGAGCAGAGAAAAATCTACTCAGTAAATGTCAAAAATCTTTGTATATTGACATATATCAAAGATATATTGAAGCATGTGGTATAAGCAGACACCTCAATAGTACAAGTCATACGGAAAGCAATTGATATACATTAAGTTAATAATGTTATCTACTTTCGAGTGCTAAAGAAGTATCTCCTATCTCTTATTTTCTTTAAGACTGGCCATTTAACATGAATTTAGACTCAATTTAACATACTCTATACTGCACCTTTCTCATTAGAAGAGCATTTTAACTGTTATATTGATTCTATAGATATGTCAGTCATAAAAAGCTGCCTGTGAAAAATGTAAGTCCTCTCAAGAAAGAAATGGGAGGCAGGCACTGGCAGAATGAAGAAGCACCCACTGTAGGAGAAGATAAGGTTTGAGACCATCTAATGAACAAGGTGCACATCTAATGAGATGCATGTGCAGGTTATGAAGAAATTGGTGGCAAAAGTGGCTAAGACACTATCTATCAAATTTAGAGGCTGCAATATTCCAGCAAACTTCCCACTAACTGGAAAAGGGGAAACATAACCTTCATTTTCAGAAATGGAAAAAAGGAAGTCCTGGAAAACTACAGGCCAATGAGTTTCACTTCTGTGCACAGCGAGATCATGGAGTGGATCCTGATGGATATTATGACAGGGCATATGACAAATTTGGTGGCCTTCTATAACAGGGTTACTGTGTTAGTGGATATGGTGAGAGCAACTGACATGTACCTAGACCTGCACAAAGAATTTGACACAGTACTGCATGACATCCTTGTCTCTAAATTGAAAAGATCCATATGGACCACTTAGTAAATAAGGAATTGGCTAGAACGTCACACTCGAAGAGTCTCAGTCCACAGTTTCATGTCCAAGTGGAGACCAGCCATAAGCGGCATGCCTCAGAGGTCAGTATTGGGACTGGTGTTGTTCAGCAACTTTGAGAAACTACTGATAACAACTACTCTATTTAATCAAAGGAAATGGAAAGTGTAAACCTTGCTACACATGTTAAGGAAAGACTAAGGATTTTTTTGTTTGTTTTGTTTTGTTTTTAAACAAAGTAGAATTTTTATATCCAAGTGTCAGTTCATTTGTGCAAGAACTTTTATGTCAAATTCTGCTAATAGCAAACCTTTAAAGAAACATTGACTATGTAAAGGAAGTGGTCCTTCGTTGTGAGCTGGCCCACAAAGAGTTGAGGCTTGCCAGTCTGCAGCTCATGGCTGTATCAGACATTTGGACTTGCTGAGATTCAAGCTAGACCCCCACCCCTCGACTGGGTTAAAGCTTACCCTTGAGAGTTCAGTCCCTTTTAAGAAGTGGTGGGACTGCAGATATGATGCAAAGCTGGCTGTAGCTTCAGAGTGGCTTGCAAAGGACTCTTTGTGGTCTTCCAGATAAACTGAGACACGGTGGCACTTCCCAGGTTGCTGGTTTCTCTCTGAACTGCAGAAGCTGGTAGTATGCGTGAGAGTGAGTGAAGCTTGATAGAAGCAATAGCAAGGAGTTTAGTAGAAAGAGCTTAAGCAAAGAGCGAAGAGCTCAGACAAAGAGCTTGGTAGCACAAAGCAAAGAGTGACTTGTTTACTATTTGGGGGTACACTTATACATTACTTGGGCCTTGAATTTGACCTATGGTCAACCGTGATTAATGCCTTTTCAGACTATGATCAAGCATGTAGCTAGTATTATGCCACACATTTGGAAGGAGCACAGGCTAATCATGAGTGTCCTATATGCACATGGTGTTGTTTTCCCTAAACAAGGCAAGTTGGGTTATTTACTGCATCTGACTGGTGCCTTGGGCATTGTTTCATCATTTCTGGGCTGAGTACCCACTCCAGAGAGGAGGGGAAGGGGGGATGTGGCCAAGACATATTCGGACAAGTTTTGGTAATATTTGGATGTAATTCTGGGCATAGGGTGCCTTCACAACAGAGATGGTCCCTGGATCTCTCCTTAGCGGTAGCTTCCAGACTGAAAGTTTATAATCCAGTTTGTGGATCATGTGGCATAAATCCAAAGAACATGGGACCTGCCAAAGTTAAAGCATCTCCAGATATGGCTCCCACGAGACAAATCTCATGGAGCAGAGCTGCCTTAGCATTACAAGAAAAGCTGTACTGCTGGTGAGTTTTCAGCGAACAGACAAGGTTTACAGCAGAGGTAGGGTTGCTCCAGCATGGGATAGGGAGCAGGAACCCAGGGTATGCAGGTCTGGGGAAAAGCCAGGTCCAGGTCCTGCAGGCAAATCTCTCCAATCTCAAATCAAATGCCATGAACCTAGTGAATCCTAAAATGAGTCTGAGTCCCTGTTCACTTTCTGGATACTCTATTTAAGATTTTCACTAGACAATGTGTCCAGTACAAAGAACACAGACAATCACAATTTCAGATCCCAGTGTGGGCTTTCTCACAAGTGAATACACCTGTGGAATGTTAGCTACCAGTGGGAGGAAAAAAATGCCTTTTTACCTTTCCTTGTTCAAGCTTGCAGTGGGAGGGGAAAGGAGTTTCACACCTTTGTCTTCCCCCATTCAAACTGCTGCGGATGGAGGTGGAGGATAGGGGTTTTGGATCACCCTACAACATTCCCCCAAGATGGAAGTGAGGGGAAACTAACACACACACACAAAACCACGAAACCCCACAAACTCTGAGTTCAGGTAAAGAAAATGATATAACAGTTTCAAATAAATGAGACACCATAAAAGCACAATTACCTTAGCCAATACTACAATGCACTGCACAATTACCTTAGCTTAGCCTATTTGCAGAAAAATTGCAGCAAAATACAGGAAAAAAAAACAGCATGAAAGGAAAGCAGCAAGCTACCCAACTCCCACACATATCACTGCCATTCCTGTGGAAAAGAGCCAGCACCCAAACACTGGAATCCAAAAGCAGCAACTGGAACAACAAGTATCTCGTATTGAAATCTGAACTTCAAGCCCCATAATACTTTGCTCCAGCCAGCACTTTCTTTTTGAAACTGGCATGACAGCAGCATGGTATGAATAACAGCAGCAAATATTCAACTTAACTGTGAGAAACAAGCTCACCCTCCTAAAAAATTTGTTGAGGGACAAAGTCTGTTAAAGAAAGTTTATTTACAACATTGGGTACATGCCTTCCTGCATTTATACCTTTCTTCCTGTTGTAGTATGTTGGGCTGAAATTTCCCTGCCACATTAACAGCAACAGATTAGCTCTGTTCGGAAGAAAATGCATCTGTATTTACAGGCAAGAACTACAGTCTACAATGGAATGCAAAGAATATGTAAAAATATACAGTATTTACAGTATTTACAAATATGTACAGCACAAAACCCTCCTGGCCAAAGCCAGGAAAGCTGTCCCTCTGCCTCCCCCTTCCCTGCCTTCCCCAGATCCCCCTGGCAAAAGGAAGAAAAACAAGAAGCAGAGAGGTTGTTAAAATTTAGCTTTCAAGGTCAGTAAGCGGGTGTGTTGTCTCTGAAACAAAGCCAGAGAAGAAATGCAGATTGCCCAACAGAAAAGCACCAGACAGACTGAACTTTGTTTTGAGCACTGACTCTTAAACATTTCCATCTCCCCAATGGAAGTGTTTAGAATAATCATTATTTTTCTCTCTTAGACCCAGTTGTGATTTATTTACATTCTTTTACGTTTCTGCTCGACCTCTGTGAAAAGAAATTAAAGGCATAGCCTTAAAACCACCACAGTATGCTAGAAACATAATGAATAATGCACAGACATTCCTGTCCTGATCAAGCAGTAGAGGACACATTGCTGGAAATCTGTTCATTTGATGCCATGCTTATATACCTGCAATACTTTTCTTTACCATGAAAGTTAGAATACATTATGTCAGTATGACCTTGTTTCAATGGTGTCATGAATATGTGGAAGCATAGTTTACATACTGATGCAACAAACTATACTTGAATTTAAAACTACAAACTGTATTAAAAGTACAAACAGAAATGGGGAGACCGAAATTATTCCAAATATATAACTCCTCTTTCTTAAATTGATTTAGGTAGAATCACAGAATTGTCAGGGTTGGAGGGGACCTCAAGGATCATCTACTTCCAACTCCCCTGCCATAGGCAGGGACTCTTCACACTAGATCATGTTGCTCAGAGCTCTATTCAACCTGGCCTTAAATACCTCCAGGGATGGGGCTTCTACCACCTCACTGGTTCCAGTGTCTCACAGTAGCCACAATGCATAATGTCAGAACTTTTAAGAAGATAAAGCTTGGCATCTTGCTCTTGGCATCTCAAAGTTAATTCTAAATATTTTAAGTGGTTTAAGATATTCACTTGAGAATATCTATAAGCAAGTTATATAGTGTTTTTGGGGTTTTGTTTGTTTGTTTTTGTTAATAGAAATGGATATGGGGACTTGGAAACATTTCAGCTCTTCAGGATTTTTATTGGTGTACATGATAGCTTCTAGTGAACAGATGTCCTTTCGCCTATTTAAATCAGATGAGTGTGCACCGCTTTGTGCATGTGATAGTGCCTTATACTGTATAGCAGCCTGTGGTGCAGACTATTCATAGGCTAGGGAAGAGACATTTCAACTAATTTTCATGAGTTTCTTTCTCAAGACTGCAGAATTATATCTGCTAAGGAAAAAATATTATTGTAGATAAAATTAATGGTATTTCTTATTATGTACACTGTTACTATTTTAAAAAAGACAAACCTTTTATTTTTTCATGTCTATTTTCATTATTTTATGATCAATGATACTTCCTGTATTCAGATTTTTTCTTTAAAACAAAAAAGACAATCAGTATATAAATTACTTTATATGAAATATTATTTTCATAACAAAAGATTAAAAAATTTCAGTGGAAGATCCTAGAGGGTAATTGACCCCTGAACATGTCTCGTGTTCATTAATCTTTCAAACAACATCTGTTCTGTCACAGTATCAGCTCAGGATATTCTACTTGAAGAAGAGTTCTGAAGTACATTAAAGCTGTAGAGCTTTGAAGTTTGAGCCAACATGGTTAAAAAAAATTTTGCTGCCTGTAGACTGAATGGACTCCCTCCAAATGCTGTAATCAGCATTAATTGAAAAGGAGCAAGAATTGCTTACCCTCCAATGCTGGTCCTATGACAGAAGCACCCGGTCTTTGTGTTTAGAGGTAAACAAGATACGGTTACTTAACAGGAGAAGCTATTAAGAGGCTTGCTATTAGAAAATTTCCCTGCAAAACAAAACATGTGTTTTTTTCCCCAAATAGACATTTTTTTATGTTGGCCAATTTATGTGATTCCTGATCAATGAACTAACTGTTGCGAACAGACAGTTCAGGCTATACTATAGATCAACAAATGTGTTGCTGCCCTGTGTTGTGTAAATCATATCACTAATCAGTTCTGGTTAATGATTCCTCTATGGCAATTTTGTGCCTAAGTTCACTTATGTATTAAGAAGTTTTTGACAAGAAAGAATGACTGGAATATTTTTTACAGGTCAATTACTATAGTAATAAATAAATATTTAGTGACAAGGTATTTGGGTAATAGTTAAAAAATATATTATTTATAAATAGGTGAAGGCCAAGTGTAAGGAGGATGGAACCAGGCTCTTCTCAGTGATTTCCAATGACAGGACAAGGAGTAATGAGTACAAGCTGGAGCGTAGGAGGTTCCACATAAACATAAGGGAAAAGCTTTTTTTGTGACAGAACACTGGAACAGGATGCCCAGAGAGGTTGTGGATTCTCCTCTGGAGACATTCAAAACCTGTGTGACCTACTTGTGGTGAATGACGCTTATGTCCAAGACTATGTCCCAAATAGTGCCAAGACATGTCCCTACATGTTCAGCTCGAACCACCTCTTCCCTCTCTGATATGGTTTATGGTCAAATTTATAAGCTGGAAATCTGATAAAATGTGAATATGATTTATTAGATATAAAATCTTGTTTTTCTAAGCTAATTTGATCCAGGTTCATTTTCCCAGTCGATGATAGATTGATTACACACAATAGGACATTAATGAGCAATGGAATAACAGTCTAGAAAAATCAGAAACCTGGAATACAGAGGAACAAACTGGAAACTCTTATAACACAAAAACAAACAGCAATACTGCCTCCCTCAGCCTCACTGTGGAGTTAAGCCACAGAGAAACAGTCTGTGAACTTTAGAAATAAACAAGTAAATTAGCTTTAGTTACTCACAAAAGGCTGAGCTTCTAGTCACCAAAACTTTGCGAAATGAAGTGATACACGGAGCTGCAACTTGTAATTCAAAGGGCAGGGATAATCCAAAGACAAATCCCAAACTGGAAGAAGTGAGGGAGAGAAAGAGAGCACACTGCTGTGGTATGGCCGGGACTCAACATGCTGCTACGAGGACAATAGCAGGTAATCGCCCTGAAGACAGGCACGAAGTGGGTACTTGTTGCTGTCTCGTATCCCACTAACGAACAGGGTGTGGGCTTTCGAATCATCCCCTATAAATACCCTTTTTGAAAACTGAAGAGCCCAATGCCAGATTACTTTTTCAAATATTGCCAATCAGTTCAAAATGTTGTGTGGCAGGCAAACAGTACACGCCTTCTCGACTAGCCTCTGACACGTGCAGTTGTCTATGTGAAACATGAGGCACAGGGTCAAGCTTCCACCACCCCCAGGCAGCCTCAACAGCGCCTGCCTATTGGCTCCTTGACCTCAAACCTGGACCCTGTAACAGGGAGGGAGGAGAAAGGTCAGTGGCCAAACAGGTTTAGCTGGTTCGTTAATGCCACTTCCAGGACACTCTCTCTTCTGGAGTGGGGGAGGAAGTCTTGGTGCCACTTAGTCCAGGTAAACATCCTCCCTGGGCCCGTTGTGGTAAACAAAGCTCAGGCAATATGTTTGTGCTTGCTTTGTTCAAGGTGTATGCTTATACTACATTTGGTAAAACATCACTTCATTCATTAATTACTCTCTTTACAAAGGATGCTCATTGGAATAATATTCGTGTAGCAAATGTTAAATAGGAGTTGTTTTGGTAAACAAGTACTCCGTGCTTGTGCCTGTGCTTGTTCCTCTGTGTGTGTGCCTGTACTCGCCTCACTCATTGTGTTGTCAAAGGGTCTGCTTTACCCAAGACTCAAACAAGCATTTCCAAGTGCTTTGCTGCAGACTGCCACCGTTGCCCAACCAATCGCCAAGTGAGGGAACCAATTGCTGAGCGAGGGAACCCTGGTAACCCATGTGCACTGTCCGTCCCAGACCGCTACAGGACCCCACCCGAGTGGGGACACCACTTCGGCCAGACCGGCAGTTCTCCAGCTGATCCCCACAGATTGCGGAAGGAGTCACCCCAGCCTTGCAGAGAAGCCACCTAGCCATGACCTGCGACCCTGATCACAAAGCTTTTCCCCTGGAGCGGGAAGCTCTTCTCATGCAACGCACTCCATGAACTGAGCTGCAAAAGCCTCCGAGGTTCCCCGGAAACTCCAGAACTTTTTGTTCCAGGAGAAATGGCAACCATGCAGCACAGCTCCACGTAGTCAGTGCCATTTTCGATTTCTTCATTATGGCATATCCATGCCACAATTTCTGGAATATAAATGCAGCATCACGGAAAGATCTCACAAAGTTCTTAGTTTGTGAGTAAGCCAAATATTTCTTTATGGAGTTTCTGTTGAGGTTTGTGCCAAACCACGTGTTTGTGAGCTTGCTGGTCCCCAGCAAGCACACCCCACCCCCTCACCTCTTTCTGAATTGTTTTCTAAATTCCTAGATCCCCTAAAGCTGTTAAAAGCAGCTGTATATATACATTCTGCAGAGATGGTTCTTCCAACTGAACACTAGTACCTGTAAATTTCAACTGTAAAAAACTTGTTGCATAGTGTGTAAATAAATAAATTATAAAACCACTTTAAATATCTCCGCTGTTCATTTTTCGGTGAGAATTAGCGTTTTATGCCTCTACTCTAGGTGATTCTGCTCTGGCAGCAGGGTTGGACCAAATGGTCTTTTGAGGTCCCTTCCAACCCCTAACATTCTGTGACTGAAATTCTATGTAATAACAAAATTGATCAAGGAATAATGTGGCTGTTGAATTCCCTTGGAGTATATTGCCAAAATACTGAGAAACAACCTGTGTTTTATCTCCTTACATCTTTGGCAAGCAGAATTATTTACCACTGTGACCTATGGGTTGGATTTGTAGAAAACCATAACTAGTAAGAATTTTGAGAGAAATAAAAATAAGTTAGTGACTAGCTAGAGACATTTAATAGAAAATGAAATGTAGAAACTGAGCAAGTCTGAGCCACTGCAGCACTGAAGGTAGATTCCATTTTGTCTGCCTTCAAATTTCTCCATCAGTTTAACATAATATGGCAACACTGAGTTCTGATTAGTGTGTACTAAGAAGTGGCAGGTTGTGTTTTAGAGCTAATGTTCCTCAGCAGGAGCCACCCTTAACAGCAAGAAGTTCTGGAAAAGTGTTAATAAAGTTTGATGGCCTTTTACACCAGCAATTCACTCTTTATTATTCGTCTAATTTATCTGAAATTGCATTTCATCTCCTTGGTGTACAAAGACAAAGCTCTCATTTCCCTGACAGCCTGCCCTAGGATGTAAAAGTGACAGTAGAGAAGAAAGAACAGTCTGCTTTGACCTCCTGTAAATTAGCTACATTTCTAACAGAAGCAAATAACAGCACAAACTACTATATTAAAATAGTTTCTTTGTATGGTTCTAATTCAGATTTGCCAAGTGATAACTGTAAAATGAAGTTTAATAAAGGGATCCTGTTATCATAGAAGTTTTCTCCTTGATGTGCTCATCTGTGCTTTGTTTGCTGGACAATGGTATGGATAATTGCTAGCATGTAAAAAATGAGTTGGGAAATTATGTCTAGAAATTCTCCATACATGATGTTGGTGTTTGGAAAAGCTTTTCTCAAGTGTAAGTAGCTAAATATAGTGTTCTCCTGCTTGGAACCTACTTAACCTGATGGAAAAAAAGAAGGACATTGAGATACTTGAATATATCCAGAGAAGGGCAACAAGGCTGGTGAGAGGTCACAAGCACAAGCCCTGTGAAGAGAGGTGGAGGGAGCTGGGGTTGTTTCGCCTGGAGAGTAGGAAGCTCAGGGGAGACTTTATTGCTCTCTACAACTACCTGAAAGGAGGTTGTAGACAGGCGG
Organism: Indicator indicator; assembly: GCF_027791375.1. NCBI lineage: Eukaryota > Metazoa > Chordata > Aves > Piciformes > Indicatoridae > Indicator > Indicator indicator. The sequence continues at coordinate 56,901,149 of NC_072053.1, read as the reverse complement.
GGATTGGTCTCTTCTTCCAGGCAACGAGTGACGGAACAAGAAGACAGCCTCAAGCTGCTCCGTGGAAATTCAGGCTGCAGGTGAGGAGAAGCTTCTTCACAGAAAGAGTAATTTGCCCTTGGAATGGGCTGCCCGGGGAGGTGGTGGAATCACTGTCCCTGAAGGTGTTCAAAAACAGATTGGATGTGGCACTTGGAACCATGGTTTAGTTTTCAGGTCGTGTTGGGTAATAGGTTGGACTTGATGAGATGTTGAGGTACTGGAACGTGTCCAGAGAAGGGCAACGAAGCTGGTGAGGGGCCTGGAACACAAACCCTATGAGGAGAGGCTGAGGGAGCTGGGGTTGTTTAGCCTGGTGAAGAGGAGGCTCAGGGGTGACCTCATTGCTGTCTACAACTACCTGAAGGGAGATTGTAGGCAGGTGGGAGCTGGTCTCTTCTCCCAGGCAACCAGCAGCAGAACGAAGGGGACTGTCTCAAGTTGTGCCAGGGGAGGTATAGGCTGGATATTAGGAGGAAGTTCTTCACTGAGAGGGTGAATGTCCATTGGAATGGGCTGCCCAGGAAGGTGGTGCGGTTGCCATCACTGGAGACATTCAAGAGAAGACTGGATGAGGCACTTAGTGCCATGGTCTAGTTGATTGCTTAGGGCTGGCGATAGGTTGGACTGGATGATCTTGGAGGTCTCTTCCACCCTGGCTGACTCTATGATTCTATGATTGTATTATCTCTGTGGTCTTTTCCAATCTGGCTGATTCTGTGACTCTGTGATTCCATGAAATGGGCAGGCTCCTTGGGAAGAGAGAATTGTTTGATGAGCCGTGCTAGCCTTGATAACTGGTACATGAGGGAATATATGCTTGTTTGAATAAGAAGTCATCATATACTATGATGTAACAGTGATTGTATATTTGAAGTACACAGGCATGTGCTTTGCATTTGACTTGGTTGTACGCAGCAGTGTTGCTGGTTGCTACAGAGATCATTCAAGAAAACCTTTAAATACTATTCATTGACCTTTCTCACTATGTTTGTGGGTTTTCCAGACAGGCTTATTATCTTAGTGTGATAAATAGGATCCAGAATGGTTTTTGTCTGATTGCTTTTCTTTCTGGAGGATTTTCTGGGGGGAAGTTTTGGGGTTCACTGAAGCTTTTGGCACAGTGATTCACAAAAGTGAGTGTATGATTTAAGGGAAGGGTTTCTTGAGGAGCAGATGGTATTTAGAGGATTGTGAAGCCTGCCCAGATACAAATATTCCTATTAATATTTCCGCCCCTTATCAACCTTAAGCAGCAGCCACAATTTTCCAAATCAATCAAAAATAATGTAATTAAATTGGAGATGAATTTGAAATCAGAGTGATCTATCAGCCTGCCCTAAACACAGTGTCTGATTAGTATATGTGTGTCTCCCCTTTTCCTCTTGGAGTTTGGCTCTAAGAACAAACACACAGCCTGCATCCCTTTTATTATCAACCAGTCTGTACCTTAGACTGTGTATCATTTTGACTGGAAAGCATCTTTCCTGTAGTGCATTTCAATGACAGAATGAATTGCACCTTCTCAACAAGTCAGCAGGAGGTGAATGGGGGTGATTGCTGGATCTTGGCATCTGCTATTGGGAGGGATTCAGAAAGCTTGCACATGCTTAGTACTCACCTCTTTGAGAATAGTGCTCTGTGGCTGGCTACCAATGTAGAGGTTACTGTGGCTATTGTTTATATATATATTGTTGTGATACTATTTTATTTTCTTATATCCAGCACTTAGCAAAACCCTGCATTATTTATGCCCAAAATACTAGAGATTGAACACCTTATTTGAAAGTGAAAATGAAATTATACTGCTTAATTGTTTTAGTTATCATCATACATGTTTCTTGATGGATCTTTCATTTTGTCAAGACAAAAAAGACAGGCAAGCAGTGTACAGATACTGATAAAATTACTAAGGCCAGCCATTAGGTGCTACCAGAACAGTATGATGTTTGCAGTGTGTGTAAATTCCAGCTGACTTTGAAAATCCCTTGTTCTGTTTCAAACGTGGAACAAGGAAGAGGAAAGAAAAAAAAGAAAGTTGCTTTTACTTAATAAAAATTAAATATTTTATTTTTTGCCTCTCCTTGGGTTTTTAGATCTACTTTCTCTGATATGGTTATATGCCAAAGATGTTGATGCAAATCCTGTTACTGGTTTATGATGCAATTCAGCATTTGCTACTCAAAATATTCAGACATAGAGCGAATTTTGATGCATGGTGGGGCCCTTCTATCATCAGCTTGTGAAATGGAAGCAGTATTTCATTCAGCTCTACATTGTAGGGGTCTAAGTGGGAAGATCATTTATTTCATCAAAGATTTAATATAGTGAGTAACTGAGGGAAAATAGGTCATTGCTTGGGGATTTTGGTGTGCAGTCCAGAATATATTTTTTTGTGTATATGTTACCTTCCTATTTGTTTTTAAGTTTCTAACATTGGCAAGTAATTAAAAAAGGTGATTCTGATAGAAAAAGTGCCAAAGACAATCAGTATCTTTGGCAGTAATAGACTCTAACAAATGAATAACCTCATGCTCTAGCAGAGGATGGAGGAGAGGAGATCTAGAGATGATTTCAAGCTTTGCAATTCACACAATCACTGTCACTGACATAGTAATAAACTTCTACTTGCCTTCCTTGTGAAGGGGCAAAATATTTCTAATGAGCTGCTACAAATTCACTATGATAACAATTTCTGTGATTCTTTTCATCCTCAAAAGCATCTGTAATGGGATTCTTTCTCAGAAAGCAGTAAAGCAGCTTTAATATATTCTTAGAAAGGTGCATTACAGGTCTGCAAGTGACATTGAATTATTGCTAGTTATCCCCCCTTTTTTTTTTATATTCCTAACGTAGATCTGTCTGCCAGTCCTCTAGTTATGGGATTCCTTTAAGTTATTGCTGTCAAAGACCACACACTTTGTTGTGATGGGTTTCAGTGAACGTGTTTCCAGGCTGCTGTCATGCTTCTAACAGAGCAGAACAAGACTGTTCAGGGTGTACCTCAGTAATCTTGTCACTAGAGATTGCAGGATACAGATGCTCTATCCTTATTTTTTTCTTCCTTTTTATGCTTCAGAAAGGACAGGCAAGTTGAATTTTTCTCAGCTGGTGAACTACATAGATTAGGCCAATATTCTTTAAATTACACTCAGTGTATGCTTTTTTTGTGGCTGGGTGATGCAGGGTATGAAGAGGAGTGTTTACTAAGACAAATGTCATTGAATAGATTCATCAGCTCAATATGGCACTGTTCTTGTTGAACTGCATGTTATAGAGAGCAGCTCTTGCACGGTCTCTTGACTGTTCATCTCCCTTTCCTCATCTTTTACAATTTGTTGCAGTTTATGCTTACATGAAGAGATTTCTAGATATTTGTTGCAGTTACAATAACTTCATTTGAAATGTCTGTGGAAATGTTGCAGATGGCACAAAAAATTGTAACACACATTTCTTCTACCCAACAACTTCCTTACATACAGTCAAGATTTTATACTGTGACTGTCATTGCAGCATTTTATTTTTCCTTTATGCTCACTGACACATGGAATGAATGACTTCTATATGACTCATATGGCCTATAAGCGGTATCCTTTATTTCATACATGGGACACGCATTGGATCTTTCCAAAAGCTGCTTGCGCTAAACAAGGCTAATTGTACCTCTTATATTTGCCTTAGTAATACATATGCATTAGAATTCTAAAAACTTATTTAAATAGATAATGTCCTTCTGCTTCTTGGTCTTCACTGTCAACTCCTGCTTTCTAACAACATTGCAGTCATGATCCTTCTCGTTAATTTTTTGTCACTTGTTGACCTTCTGCCAGTTCCGTGGGAGGCTGTAGTGGAGAGGGGAATAGGGATGGAGGATGGTGATTATTAATTATGAATTATGAAAATATGAGCTATGACATTATTGTTTATTATTATTAATATTAGATTAATTGCTTTATATATATTGATTTGGATGCACGGTTGTAATAATATAGACCATAACTGATTTAGTATTTACAATTATACCCAATTATAATATTTACAGTCAATTTCTAATTAAGGGGACGAAAGGGTGCAGTTCTGCCACTTGTCCACTAGATGAAGACTCGACAAGACGCTTGCAGCTGCTAGCTATGTATAGAGATATTTATAATGTTATCACGAGGCAGGTTAAGCTGGAAATATCACGCGGCTATGCGTGGGTGCTTTGAATAGAACGTTACTAAATGTTACACACATGAAAGATACATGTAGTGAGACAAATTGCTGGATCACACGGGCTTGCTGTGTATCTGCTTCTGCCCGAGGTTGGCTCCCGTTTGGGCAGCGCTTTCTTTCTCCCTCCCAGCTCTGTGGGGGGGGGGCAAGGTTGATTTTCTGTTTTCCACTGTCTGCAGGAAGGGCAGTTTGCTTCTTTGTCCTCCTGCAGTCTGTGGGGAGGGGCTGGCTCCCTGACCGGAGGACGGCTCAGGAGGGCCAGGTCTTTTCGGTGCTCAGCCCTACAATCGAAGGCGATTCCCGTAGGCAGGTTTCGGTGGGGGTGCGGTGAAATGATGCTTCCCCCCCTTGGCTCGGCTTGAGGTGAGCTGACTGCCGCTTCTCTGGGCGACTGCTTCCATTTAAATTATAATGGTACAGTCATTGCCTTGACTTCAATGAAGAGGCTAATCTTTTGCTCTCTCTTTTCCCTCGGGGAAAATCCCGGGTGTTTCTCCCTCATATGGGCTGCGGAACAGCTACAGGGGGCGGCTCCCTTTAACTCTCCTGTGGTCTGCGGGGTCCACGCAAGATGTGTTTCTGCTTATTTGGCTGCTTATCGCTACTTAATTAGCTTGCAGCATTTCTGGACTGCCAAGCTTGGGCTAGTCCTTCCCCCTTTGGGTTACAGCTTACCCTCTCTGGGGGCTTCCCTCAGTCCCTTTCGACTGGGTCTATGGCACCTCTGGTGACAAGATCATCCTTTGCGGGTCCTCAATGCACACTCGATGGGCCGGCTTCCATGTTTGCAGAGGTTTCCAAGTATGCTTGCGTGTGGAAAAGCTCAGTTTACACAATCGCGAGTTGCATGATGAGTGAAAGCAAAAGGAGAGAGCAACGTGGCACCGAAATGGAGCAATACTTATAGACACTCGAGACTGGACTTAGCCAATGGGCACACTTGCCAACAACCTGCTTCCATCTATAGAAAGGTGAAGCTAGAATTATGCCCTTAGATGGACAGAGCATAGGCATCCCATTGAGATGGGTGCCTGCAGTTGTTTATTCCCTTAGGAGACAGGCTGGCTCCTGAACCTTTTGTCTTCCCCTCCTGAAAGGAGGACGGAAGGGGGGACTTCCCAGAACATGTTGGGACAAGTTAGCTGGTATCTGGGGGCATAATTCTGGGCATGTGATGCCTTCACAACAGAGGCCCAGGCATGTGAGAATCCATCCTGTTTTCACAACTCCATCTTATCTTTCTCTTTAGCTGTACTGCCAGCAGCTGCATCTTTATCTTCCCCTTTTCTGCTCAAGGCTTTACTGTTATTTATGTCTGGGAAAGATTCCAATAGTAAGAAAAACTAGTAAGTCTCCTTCCCTCATTACCAACCAGAGGTGTTAAAAACCTTTGAAAATGCTGAGGTAGAACTCCTCAGATCATGACTGCAGCTGACTCTAACATGGAATTTCTTGTTTGTGGGAATCTTTGGATTTTGAACTCTGACCTGGAGTAATATGGGTCTTGGTGTAGGAAGAGCTCTGAATACGTTTTCTGGTACAGCTGGTTAGCAGAATTATAGTAACTTGTTTGTGGGGAGATCACACAATGGGATGGGACTTCTGTGGGATAAGTGACCAGCAGATTAATTTAGTATGATTCAGGAGCAAGGTAGAGATGTTTATGTTATCACTGGGAATGGTGGTCTACAAAACTGGCCTGCCAAAGAGCTGAAGGAAGGAGTCTTGTGAAGAGAAGATAACCCTATTTCAGGTAAAACCAATGAAGCAAGGCTAAAACAACAGGCAGGTGGGTTTAGGATATAAAAGCTACAAGAAGAACACCACCCCGAGGGTGAAGACTGTGGATTTAGCAAAGATAAGAGTGGTTGACAATCTGTGCTCCTTTTCCTCCTCCCAAGACAGGGACAGCATCTTGGTAAGAACTGCATATTCAATATACAGCTTAATTTTTTTGCTAGCATTTCTATTATTCATTATCACTACTGCAAAGTCTTACATCTTGACTCTGCTGGATTTTACCCTGGATTTATTAACTCAAGCATGATCACTTGTGTTAATGTATTTATCAAGGGCAATACTGAATCTGCTGTATCTGCTGCTTTAATAAATTAAATTTATCAATTTTTTTCACAAAGAATCACAGAATCACGGAATGGCAGATTGGAAGGGACCCCAAGGATCATCCGGTCCAAACTTTCTGGGTGATAGTGTAGTTTAAATGAGATGGCTCAGCACCCTGTCAAGCTGAGTCTTAAAACAGGTCAGTACAGGGGAATTCACTATGCCTCTTATCATAGAATCATAGAATCAACCAGGTTGGAAGAGAATATTATTACAATGCCTAACTGTTTTCATGTTAAAAATTTTCTTCCAAATTCCAGTCAGAATCTCCCCAAGAGTAAGTTGTACCCATTACCCCTCGTCTTTTCCATGCAACTCCTTGTGAAAATGTAGTCTCCATTGTCTTGTTAGCCACCCTTGATGTGCTGGTATGTGGTAATAAGGTATCCCCTCAGTCTTTTCAGGGCTGAACAAACCCAATTCTTTCACGTATTAACTTTCTGAACCTGTTTCAGCGCAAGTCCTTATTGGGGCATTGGAAAAAAGGCAAATGTAAATTTTGCTTAACAGTTTCACTGAGAGTCCTGGGGCTCTGAGACAGGCAGATATTGTTATCTTACCTGTAATGTGACTTCTTCTTCCTGTTGCAGTTTATATAAGAGCTGAATATTATTCTGTATCTATTATGCAATAGATACAGAAGAGACACATCATTCACTGTGAAAAATCATAATCCTTCATTTTTTTAATAAGGTACTTAAAAATAAGGAATTGATCATTCTAGATCTACCACTGAATTATTTGCTGAAACCACCTGTGCTGTGCTTTGGCTTTTACAGTGGAATTTGATTTCACAAACATCAAGCATTGTAAAAATTCTCTGTGAGTACTGGACTGATGTGTCTCTTTGGCCTGTGGAAAATGCAGTGCCTAACAGCAATTAAGTGATCCTAACCTTAAAATGAAGTGTGAACTTAGTGAGAGTATTTCATTGGAATGGTAGGGCTGAGGGCTGCTTAGAGTAGATTCAGAAATGCGGAAGATAACAGCAGTTATTGCAACCATCCTAAAATGAGGTTAGGGTGTGAAAGGGTACAAGAAGATGGCATATTGCCTGATAAAGCCTTGGAATAAAAATGTCTGTTGGTAAAAGATTTTATGATGAAAGACACATGAATTCTCTTTTAAAATACTGGGGTGAAACTGTGGGTGGGATAAGCACTGTTACAAAAAAGTGCCATTAAGTCAGAAGAATATCTTCTGATTCATCCCAGGCTTTGGTAGACTTACCTGCTTTGTATCCCAAGTGGGAATGCAAATAGCAACATATCTAGCCTCACTTTAGCTTAATCTCCTGCCTTCAGATTGTCCATTTTGCTGTGACTTTCTTTACAGCTGAAACTTATCAGGTCTTCTTGTACTACTGCAACACTACATGTTGCCAGAGTACTCTTTTGCTTGGGAAAAGAAATAAGCTCCAGATCCTTTATTAGATCTGCTTGATAAGAGGATAGTTTTGACTCTCACTGTCTTCAACTTTTAGATTTTTTTAAACTGTCCAGTTCTTAATGTGTAACATATTTTAGAAAGAGATGCAGGGAAGAACAAACAAGGTTCCATTTGTGCTCCAATTCATATTTGGAGCAGCGTAACAATCCCTAAGTAATGGTTATGCACAGATCAACCTATGAACAATAAATTTACTGATGATGGAAAAGAAAGATGTATTTAAAAATAATAAAGTATGTAACGATAACTGTTGGAGGGCCACTTAGTGTGGACAAATAACATTTTGGAACTGGAAACTAGGATTCCTGAGGAGACTATTTAAGAATCTAAATTATTACATTGATATTCACCTGGTTTGTAAGAAGCAACAGAGCTACGAATGCCAAAAAGTCAATTTTTGGCTGACATATTTGTCAAAATCCAGGCTGCTTAAACATTGAATTAGTATAGTGATCATCCTTGCATTTGTACAAGTGTGATTTCTGCTCTGCTGCCTTGCACGTGCAAAGTTTATTGTTAATACAAGCATTGTGATTGTGCTCCATTTTCTAGTGGAATATGGCCACAAAAACATGCAAAAAAGAGGGAGAAGTGGCTAATGCCTCCAAAACAAATTCCATGGCATTTCTGCTAAAGTGGCAGTTCTGTCCTTTCATACCAGTATCAGCTCAATTATATTTCACAGAAACAGGAAGTGCTTTCAGGTTCACTGGGCCAATTACAGAGTCCTACTGTCTTCCACAGAATGATTTGTATATCTGAGATGATCAGGTTTACACTCAAAATATTGGAACAACTCTATGTTGTTTCTAATATTCTTCTAGGAGTATGGTCAATTTTTTAAAAAATGTGTGATTATTTGTAATAAATTACTGAGTGTATAAACATACAGATGAAGTAGGTTATAAATTTAAAATCACAGAATATAAGAAAGATATTGAAAGTTCAATACTGTGTACAGTATTTTTGAAGAACTTACATGAATTCCTACAAAAGTGTTGTAACTGAAATTGAAATAAAATTGTTCATAAGATGAAAGGAAAACTATTTTTCTGGATTGCTAAGTGAATTAAGTATTCATTGCAGGGGAGACAGAAACAGCAAGAGGTACTATGCATTTGAACATGCATATGCTATACACATGTCTTTGTAGCTATATCTGAATCAGAATGAAGATTAGAGATGGTCTGTAAAGGGGACAGATAATTGTTAATGAAGACAGGATGAACGGGACAAGCCTGCTGATGGACTGAGGTGAGAATAAAGCAGATCAAAGGAATACCATATTTTCTTGATTTTGACATTTTCTTTCCATAAATAATATACTTTCTGATCTCTTCATTTTCAGTATTTGTTGACAACGCTTTGCATTTTACTGGCACCCTTCTTTCTCATAAACTTTGCAGAAATGTTAGTTTCTCTAGTAGGTGTTTGTTTATTTCTCTGACATCCTGACTGTAGCAAAATATGGTGAACTTGGGCCTGTGTGCAAAATGTGTCATGATACCTTTTGTGCAGTTGATTGTCAGCATTTCCCAATGTTTTGCCTATTCTTTAGCTCAAAGTCTTGGCTTGTCCAGCCTACTTCCTGAGAGCAGCTGTTTCCTGTTCAGGAGCTGTGACAAGCCTGACAGGGTCTCTGTTCAGTTGTGAGTATTCCTTTACATGTAAATGATGAAAGTTTATTTAGGTTTCTCTGTGTATATAACACAGAGTTCCTCGGAGAACTTCAATAAATTTATGAGATTATTGACAATTTCAAACTCTAATATTGACAGGAAAGGTTAATACAGGTAATAAAGGTAATTTGCATCAGCTAATGCCCTGCTTTATGCTTTCCAGAAAATTACTATTACAAAATTACTACCAGTTTAAAAAAAAAAAAAAAAGCTAGAATTTTCAATGTCATTTCCTTGCTGTATTTTTATTCCCAAATGAAATATGCCATAAATATAAACCATATGATTTTCATCTTATCACAATCTCATAAGTGACTCAGCAAGAAGCTATTAACTCTTCCAGTGTACCTTATGCATAAAAGTAATTTGTGGACTTAATATGGTACTCCCGGGGAACTGCAGTATTTCTTGTTATTTCATGTATCTTACATTAAGAGTTTCTCACCAGTCAGATATTTAGAAACTACTTAATGCACATGCGGTAAAGAATGGAATTACCAAAGTTGAAAAATCAAGCCTTTCTGTGGGTATTTCCAGATTTCCAACTCTGTGCTAGTGTGTTTCTATGCTTTTTCACCATTTAAACTGTTGGTAGAAAAAAATAATATTGTAGATGTCAGTATCTGTGTTATGCATATTGGCAAATAGTAGTTTACTTTATATGTTACAATAATTGGATTCTTTGACTCATATGGTTATACAACAACATAAAAAATAGTAATAAGGGGCAATATTTTTTAGTAATTATGAAATGTTTGATCCCTTGAGTAGGAGGCATTTTATGTCTTACAAGAGCTGGTTATCTAGTTTCATCATGCATCTTAAGAAATTTTACCATTATTTAAAAACACCTTGAGACCTGTTTAAATTCAGAAGCTGTAACATAAATCCTCCAAAGGATTATCAGCTGGGCAAGAAGGAAAATGAGACATTTCAATACCAAACAAAAAAAAAATAATTTCTGAGTTATTAAACCTTGGCATGATAGTTTGGAGAGTATGCTTGGGCAACTTTCTGTCATTAACTTTATGCGATGAACTCAAAGCTCATTTAAATAGAATTTTGCTTTTCTTATTTTTCAATGTGTTCCAAGCAGAACCAGGTAAAAAGGCAGGAAGAGAACAGAAGGAACTGATTCAAAGTGAATCAAACCACATAAAAAACTTGACAATGCCTGTGGGATTTGGAGCAGGTTATTGAAAAGCAAACTGTAGAGAATCTATGTGTCTGTTTTTTTGTGGAGACCCAGGTGAGCCTGCTAACCTTTCCCAAGCAATTTTCTTGTATCCAATATCTGCATTCTTTTCCTGGAATTTATTAATCAATGAAACTGAGTACCTTTTATTCATGGTCAAACTCATTGAGTTTTTGCTGACAGATTTATTTTTTGAGCTTGTTTCTCAAATACATATTTAAGGTCTGTCTTCCTTTTTTGTGTTTACTGACTTGTTTTACATTTAAGTTACATTTCTTTTTAATTCACAAGGGTTACAAAGTGACATTCAAGATGCCTTTCAATATCCTTGTTGCTAATCGCACAGCGTCTTATTAACTTTATTTGAGATTTTCAAGTGTGGTGGATATTTTGATGCATTTGTCCTCAAAAATGAATTAATATTATTATTTAATACTGAGTTTATTTCCTGGAAAGTCTTTTTGTTCCTCGTCTTATTCTGAGTAGAAGACATAAAGTGTTAAATATTGACAAGAACATTATTTCTTTGGTTATTCAACTTTGATTTCAGTTGTAGAGCAGGGTAGAGAAGCAATGATTTTGAGCTCATTGAAAAATCACTTAATTGTTCAGCTTTCCCAGTGCAGAGGCAAAGACAGTAAAACAGCACTGAAATAGTCCTGTCATGTGGTATAGGGTCATTTGTTAATTAATTCTTATTACAGAGTAGAGGACAAAACCTCTCATCTGTCCACAAAACCAAATACCTGTCACTTGTTCAGGTCCCTAATTATTTTTTTTTTTCCCAATTACACTACGGTGTCTGTGGAAGTGAGTTTTATTAAAAAAAAAAATAACAAAAGTAAGGAACAACTAAATAAAGACACACTATTACTTACATGGTGCTTAAAGAGTGCCTCATTCTTCTGGGTTTTAGAAAGTCCTGAACTATTTTTCTGCTGGATTAATTTTCCTTATGTGTAACATAAAATGCAAGAGTGGAATTTATAGGTTAAGTCTTAACCTCCTGAGGAATTCATCCCAGTTATGGGCAAAATACTGAATCAAATCTTGACCCCTTGACAGTTTTGTTGTTCTTTAGGTTCTGCTCCCAGAGATACGAATTTAGAGATCATTGTGCCATGCAGGTTTCTGTCAGGTGAGAAAGGAAGTCTCAAGTGATGGTTTTCTTCCAAGTATTTTCTCCAATGCTCTGTTGAGTTAAAAATGAAGTTAACATTGCCCTGAATGAGCTTATCTTTTTACTCCCCACTGACGCTTTTAATCATATTTAAGATCTTGTACACAATTTCTGCTTGTTGGCTCATGTGCTGTTTCTTTACCACATAATAGGATTTGCCGCCTTTTTGTGCAACCCTTTCATGTTATCTTGAAAAATTCTCATTTTCTTCTGCTTAAATGATTGGTCTCTGATGCTTTCAGATTTGACTCCACTTTTGCCAATCCTCTTCTTTCATTTGAAGAAGTATTTATGATAGTTTTGGGAAAAATTTAATTTATTTCAAGTATAAAAGCCAGTGCTGTGTTACCATGGTGACTGAGTCCTCTTTATTGGAAATTAATGAGATTCTTGGTCATCTGGCCCTGCAGGAACATTGTTTATTTCATCTGTTTTCAAATACCAGTGATCTTGTTCTTATCCTATGTGCGTGCTCAGTGACTCAGCCAGATTTCAGCTGACTTTCCTGTAGTTTACACTGGTGAAAGGAAACTATGTTAAAATGGAGGGAAAAAAAGGAAAAATGTCAAAATGTTCAAATATGCACACTCTGTATTACTTTGCTGGTGGTTGTTGATGCTGGATTTAGTGATGGGGCCAAGTCACATACAAATCTTGCACCATAGAAGAGACAGATGTCTTATTTAATCTAAAATATTTAATTTTGTAACCCTTAAACAGATTATTTCCTATAAAGACTTGGGATATTTTCTTTACTTTTTTTTGCAGCTGAGTGTCAACCATGAGTTGGAAAGACCGAGAACAGGTGAAGAAAAATACTGTTTGGATTTTTATCTCAAATCTAATTAAGTTAAAGAGTAGACATTTTCAAAATCTGTCATCAATATGTGATAATTTCTGAGAAAAAACCCAAAGATCAGAATACACTTGAACTTTGAGAATATTTTGATCAGGATCTGAACTTCACAACAGGAACCTGCCAGATTTATGTAACAGGAAAAGCCAGTTTTGAATACTTCAAGTTTCTCAAACTTTTGAAAATTGTTATGCAAACCGATACTTTGTAATTTGAATCCATTACTACTTAATGTAATTCTAATACCTAGAAAAGGGCTGTGAATTAATCCCTGTAGAGGGATGCTCAGTTGAAGTGGTTTTTAACTTTGTCAGTCAGTACGGATTCCTCCCTCAAATATTAGGGTACTTTTCTATCATATGCAAACAAGACTCCATGACTAAATTTACATTTTGAGAAAGGTTATTGGAAGGATTGCAATTGTCACATTCATATTTCTGAGGAAGTGTGTTTACTAAAAACAGTGAATGTTTTCAAACATACTATGTTACGTTATCTGTGATTATGTTTTGTTTACAAGGAACTTTGAAGCTTTCTGTGACCCTCGTATATAAATATGAGCCTCCTTTCCTCTAAGCAAAACACTGTCATTCCCTCAGCTGCTACTCATAAGACTTGTTCTCCAGACTCTTTACCAGCTTTGCTGCTTTTCTTTGAACATGCAAATATATTGATATACTTTTCCCCATTTCTTGCTTTCTTTGACTTGTTTAAAAGAAGCAGAAAGTATATTTTGTAGTACCGTTTCACAGCACAACACGGGTTTCTTATGCTTGCCCAATTTATAGGAATACAAACCACAAATACATCCTGTTTTCAGACATTTTAAAGTATTTTTATAATGTTAACTTACCAGTGCTACATTTCAAAACTGCACTCATTTTGATAAAATGCTGTTGGTGGTGTGATAGATTCTTCACCTTCACCTTATTTACCTTATATACATTGACAAATAAATCTGCTGTGTTTGTTCTCAAAGTACTGGTGGAGTGTAAAGGAGTGCTGGCTCCTTTCTCTTATTAAGAAAGAGGAAGCAAATGCTCGGCAAGGTTTATTCAGTAATCATACAGTATTTGAAAGAGTACCACTGTATTGTATATATCACTGAATCACTGCCTTATAGATCATTAGGCCAGGCTAAGGTTCAGTGCTTTAAAAAAATTGTCAGTATAATAGTAATGTTGTTCCTAAGCTTATGATGAGTTACAGACTTGGTGGTAGCTGAAGCTTCAAGTAAGAAGATAGCACCACAATCCTGAAAAGTTCCCATCATGAACATCTCATTGACATATACCTTTCCTTGTGGTAAAGCCAGATGCTTTTCTAGGGCAGACAACGTGGCTGCTTCAGACAGATCAGCATGATCGAGAAGAAAACAAATCTTTTATTGATCTACCCTTAAAGCATTTAGATTGATGTTGCTCTTGTAGAATCTAACTCTTGCATTATCTTGCAATCTATATTTAATGGAAGCCTTAATATAGTAGCTTCATGCAGTCAGTGTGTAATTCTACTCAAAAACCAAACTGTAGTGGCCTTTCCAGCTTTTACTGATTCCAAAGCTCAGTCCCATATGAAGCAGATACAGGAAATATTGTTTTATGATTGTTTTATAATGGTAAAGGCACAGATATCTTTGGCAGACTCTGTATGTGAAGGAAAAGCTCTCTTTGTTCCTTTTCCTGCATTGCCCTCTTTGGTGGCAGGAAGGAGGGGAGAGAAAAGGACCTGTATAGACATCTTGAGGCCTGTCTGGATTTGTACTGGGCCATGTGTCATGGCCTTACCACCACAACTTGGCAGTAGCACAAGCATCCCATATGACGGGCAAGTTGGATTGTTTATGCTGTCTGGCTAGCACCTGGGCCTTTATTCCCCTCAGCTCTGGGCTGAGTACCCACTCCAGAGAGGAGGGTGGAAGGGGGAATGGGGCCAAACATATAGGGACAAGTTTTACAGTATTTGGGGAATAATTCTGGGCATATGGTACCTTCACCACAGCTTGACCTTTATGTTGTCCATGGAATGTAAAATGTACTTTCTTAAAAACCCTATACAAATTTCTGCATGTGGAAGTGTTTAAACTGGAGAAAGGGAAAAACTTAGGAAGAATTAATCACCAGTCCCCTCAGCTATGACATGTATTCCTTTTCCTTGTAATTTAGAATACTCATCTTTTCATATTTTAGGTACTTCACAAAGCATTTTAAAATATTTTCTGTATTTTTTTCTATACAGAGATATAAACTTTTGGCTGAATTTTAAATGAGCATTTTAAGATTTGGATCTTGGACTCTTGTGTACACCAACAGTGAATAATAATTGTTAGGAATTTCCTGACAGTGCTGAAAAGCCTCATCTCTATTCCTCTCTCTTTTTCTAGTGTGTTAATTAGGCATACCCCTTATAAATGCAACGGGTGAGGAAAATAGGTGTGTATATATATATATATATATATATATATACACACACACACATATATATATATATATATATACATATTATTTATCGATTTATTTCCACCACCCACATAACAATATACAAAAGTATGTTGTGGGAATTTCTCTGGTGTCTGCTTTAAACAGAAAACCCAAGAAAGAGGAGACTAAGTGTGAATGTGTTGTCATAAACGCTACCAGGAAGCATATTCCAAAAGCTGAAAAAGGCAGAAACTGATTACCATCAGTTCTGCTTAAACATGCTTGGGCTTGCCCTAGCACTGGGGTCTGTGTCTGACATGTGGTTTGAGGTGAAGGGCCCATGTGTCACTGACCACAGCCTTGGGGAAGGGGAAGTGCCTTCCCCCTTGCTCTCTTTTCCCACACTTCTTTTTTTCCCCTCATCCCTGCTCCGCAGGTGAGGGAGCGTGTTTGGATGTACTGCCACCACCCCCTGCAGATGATATTCAGTTTCTATCATCACAACACTGAATTTTCAATTTTTGTATGTTGGTATGTACTCCATGTACTCTGTACTGTGGTAATGTTTGTTCTGATTCCTGTTCTGTGTCACTTAGAGCTTCTTCAGAGATACTCCGTTAATATCCTTCTTCCTTATTATTACATGTTAACAGAAAGTATACCCTACATGTTTTATTTTTGAAATGTGATTGCAATTACACCTCTCAATTGCAGTTATTTTTTTAATGGGCCTTAATTTTTGTTTAAATGTCTGTCTTAAATAGGACATAAAATGTATTTTCTTTAGCTACCTTAGCGAGAGAAAGCAAAAGGAGAGAGCAAAGTAGTAAACAAATGGAGTAGTACCTATAGATTTCTCAAGGTCGGATCTGGCCAATGGGCACACTTGTCAACAACCTGCTTTGACCTATAGAAAGGGTGAAGCTAGAATTATGCCCTTAGATAGAAAGAGAATAAACATGCCATGTGATGGGTGCATGGAGTTTACCCCTTAGGAGACAGGTTGGTGCCTGGGCCTTTGTCCTCCTCTCCTGAAAGGAGGGTGGAAAGGGGGACTTACCAGAACATGTTGGGACAAGTTTGCTGGTATCTGGGGGCATAATTCTGGGCATATGATGCCTTCACTACACTTGGTGAGGGACATTATAACATTAGCTGTCTAGGAAATGTTGTTTCCTTAGATTTTCCTTCACTAAAGCAATTGATGAAAAAATAATACAATAAATTGTATTTTATATAAGGAAGTTTCATCTGAAGAAAAGATACAAGCATAAGAAAGATTAGTGTCTTTATTGAAGTTAAGGAACTCAAGCGTTTATTTTTAAGTCTGTACATTTTACATCAAATACAGATACGTATTTACAAAAAGGATGCATTCTGAGACTAGCCTATCATCCCATATCCCTAGAATGCTAATTTGTGGCTTTATTAATGTAGAATGGAAAAAAGTGTAGAAGAGAAGTTTGAAGAAGTTCTTCTTCTTATTCCCTTGTTATTTACTTACCCAGTTTATACATTGGAGGGTGTTTACCTTTTAAAAATCAGCTACAAAGATAAAATTGATTTAGCTAATAAATCAGAGGAACCCTGAGGAAGTAAAAAGAAAATCATATGCTTCACAGATGGATTGTGTTTCTTGATTCCATCTCCAGTTAAGTAATGTGGCACCAAGGTGCTTCTAAATGCAGATTCCTGGAAGGGAACTGTTTCAGATACCTTGAATAGCAAATTACAGAATGCTATTATACAGTTTTAACAATTACATTTTCTCTGGTTTAAAAAATAAAATTGATATTGCAATTCATTTGTTTTGTGTAAAATGCAAATCACTTTGGGATTCATAAAAAATTAAATAATTTTTCTCCACTGGACTTAACAGATTTTTCCTTCCACAGAACTTCCATGAGCCAATAGATTTGGTTTTCCATGAAAAACATAAAAGAATAATTGCAAATGAATACACCAACTTTGTTTGATTTAAGTATCAATGTGAATAGGCAGATGAAAAATGATTGACAATGTTTAGAAATTACAGTTTGAGAAAGCTAATTAGAACAGGTCTAACTAAATGTAAACTAAATGCCAGCAAATCTCTCTTGAATTGTATTTTGTGAAGTGCTCTTTACAGATTCAGCTGCCAGGTGAAGCTGGCTGGATCACTAACTATGATGGCAAACTTCTTCATTCCTGGCTATTTTGAGCTACTGAATACAGTTAGATGGAAGAGAATATAATTTTACAGAATTCTTACAGTTAACATTTTTTTTAATGACATTGCAAAGGAATTGATTCAATTGGCCTTGTATAGACTGAGTTGGCAAGTAGCACAGCACAAATTCCTTCTGCAGCAATGAGCACTAATATCTTCATTCATAAAAAAAACAGTGTTATGCAAGATGACTCATTAGAAAAATGTAAGTCTTTTGCTTGTTTGAATAACTGTTGTAGGTTTGTGGTGAATGATGCTTGTGTCCAAGACTACATCCCAAATAGTGGCAGGATATGTCCCTACATGTCACGCTTGAACCCGCCTCTTCCCTCTCCCTTCTGGAGAGGAGGAGGAAGTCTTGGCGCCACTGAGTCTAACAACCCCCCTGGGGCCATTGTGGTAAACAAAGCTCAGGTATGCTCATACTACACTTGGTAAAACATCATTTCATTGGTTGATTACTCTGTTTATAAAGGATGCTTACTGGACCAGTGTTTGTGTGGCAAATGTTAAATAAAGGTTGTATTGGTAAACGAGTGCTCCGTGCTTGTACCTGTGCCTGTTCCTGTGTGCGTACCTGTGTTTGCCTTATGCCCTGTGCTGCCAAGAGATCCGCTTTTATCTGGGACTCGAACCAGCATGTCCGAATGCATCACCGCAGATCGCCACGGTTGCCCTACCGATTCCCAAGCGAGGGAACCATGGTAACCCGTATGCACTGCCCGTTCTGGACCACTACAGCTTCCTGGAGCGGGGACATCACTTCGGCCGGACCGGCAGCTCCCTGGCCGATCCCTACAGATCGTGGAAAAGGTCACTCCAGCCTCAACAGAGAAGCCGCTTTTGCTGTGCCACGTGACCCCTGCGACCCCAGCAACAAGGTTTTTTTCCCCGGAGCGGGAAGCTTGTCTTACACAGCGCACTCCATGAACTGAGTTGCAAAAGCCTCTGAGGCTCCCTGGATGTGGATGTTTGTGCCAAACCGCCTGGTTGTGCGCTTGCCGGTCCCTGACAAGCAATCATCCCCCTCTTTCTACCTCTTTCTGAATTGGTTTCACTTTCTAAACTTCCAAATCCCATCAAGCTGTTCAAAGCACCTGTATATATACATTCTGCAGAATTGATTCTTTCCAACTGAATACTAGGATCTGTAAATATTGACTGTAAATAAGTTGTAATATATTGTGTAAATAAATATTTATAAAATCTCTCTAAATATCACTGCCATTCATTCTTGGCAAGAATTTACATTTCACATCAGGGTTAGAGGTTAACTGCTGGACTCTAAACTGTAATTCTATTCCAGTGGGTAGAAAACCTCAGCCATAGGGGGGAACCAGATCGGGTTATTCTCTTTCCTGCTTACTCCTGCTAAGAAGCAAGAACTTTCAGAGATGGCTTGCTTTCACTTTTGCTGTGTGATGGGGAGCCTTCTGCTGACTGGGAGCTGTGGGCCCTACTCCCTTGCCAATTCTGGTTTTGTATATATTTCTCTTTCCTGATATTTATGCACATCTCTTTTGCCTTAATGACTTTTTTTTAAATTACTTTTTTAACCTCCTATTCAGTGCAAGTCTCTTTTGTTACCCTTTTACTTTCCCTTGCCTATCTTTTCTCTACTGGGGGGGGAGGAAGGAGGAGAGAGGGGTAACCTACATTCTATCCAGTGGGCTTTAGCCCTGGAAGCATAAACCAGGACAGAATAAATTGGTGCCCAGTATGGGGCTTGAATACAAAATAGTGTTTTCTTTGGTTGGAAAACAGAATTGGAAGTTAAAACTGCAGTTTCTGTTGACTCTGGCATTTCATGGCTTCATTTTTTTTCTAAGTGTCTTGCCTCCTCTGTATATTACCATGTGTTTTGGTTTATTGTTAATTGGGGGATGTGACAGCTGAAGGGCATGCCTATGCATCTCAGGATGCATTTTATGCCTACTATCTGCAGGGTGAAAGGGAACTTTACTAATAAGATTCCCTACCAATTTTATGAATTCTGCCTCCTGAAGGAAGATGATTTCAGGAAGACATTATGCATTTATTTTTTTCCCTACACATGAACATCTTTCTAACAATAATTATGGTTTGAGGGGGTTTAGCTGTTTGGTGCAAAAGCAGCACCAGCCCTTTAAGATCTTCTCCCTGCCACTGGCGATGGTGTAGTTGCAGTGGTGGTAGTGGGGGGACGTGGGTGCTTCCCCTCCAGCAACAGCATGGGGGACGCAGCTTCGACCGTGGCCGCTTCTGGTGCTGCTTGCTTTGCCATAGGTGGCAGAAACACCACCACTTCAGTGACTCCAACAGTTTCTCCCACAGCTTGTGCAGCTTGGGCTGTAGGCAGGGGTCTGCTTCCCCCACTGGTGGCAGCAGCGGTGCCTGTCTGGAGGCGGTGCTGGTCCCCGCTACTTTTGCCATTCCAGCCAGAGTTTCCCCAGGCCCTGCTGCTTCTGCTGCAGCCTGCCTCACTCCAGTTACCAGCAGAAAAAGACTACTGGCAGACAAAACAGATAGGATGGTTATACGAGACTCAGACAATCGTGTAGGAGAAGGCACTTCTCTGGGGTCAAGTACTTCTCACAGGTCAAGTACTAGTCCAGCAATGGCCAGCAGATGGTGGTGATTCAGACAGAGAGGGAGTAACAATGTCTATGCCTAGGAAGGGGTTGAGGCATATGAGATAAGTGTGATGGTTTGAAACTGTCTTTTTAATTTTTCCTTGCAAAGTTCAGAACAGAGAGAGTGAAAGAATGTAAATAAGTCACTATTGGGTGTAAGAAAGCAAAATAACGATTGTTCTAAACACTTCCATTGGATAGATAGAAATATTTAAGAACTATTACCCAAAACAAAGTGGGGCATTCTGCACATTCTGCATTCTGCAGTGGGGGCAGTTGCTGGGCTGTCTGGCTGCTGTTTCTTCTTCTCTTCTGGCTGAAGATAACACGTACTGACCTTGGCAGCTAAGTTAACAACTTTCTGCTTAACTAACTCTGCTTCTTTGTCCAGGGGGGCTTGGGGGAAAGCTCTGGGGAGAGAGAGAGGTCTCTTTGGGAGGGTCCCCTTGAGGGGAAGCAAAGGGAGATCGGTTGTGCTTTTTCTGTTGATTGTATATATTTGTAAATGTTGTGAATTTTGTATATTTGTACATATTCATTGCATTTCATTGTAGATTTTAGACTCTGCTTGTAAATACAGCCTTCATTTGCTTCCAGACTGAGCTAGCCTGGTTATTGTCAGTGGGGGGGGGAATTTCAGCTCACACCAACACACTTTTTTTTTTTGGCGCCCAACGTGGGGCTTGATTGCTTGTTTGATTTATTTCTGCTCAGATTAGGAAGCAAAATGAAGCTGTTTTGGATTCTGAGTCATTCTATTTCATCTATTATCAGTGTGATTGTCTACAGATGGGCTGTTTTCTGCATGACAGACAAGATTGTGAGATATGTGGCATATAAGTTGTTTCTTTGGGTTAAGAACAAGTTACTGAATGTTGGTGAATTCTGTTGTGGTCTTATTGGGCTAAGAAGCTATGGTAACTCAACTATGGATCTGCTAGCAGACACATTTGAGTTTGTTACTCCTCTTACAACTACAGAGGGTCTTTGGAACCAGTGGTACCCTAGATATCTTTTGCTAGCGTTAATTGTGTTACTTCTTGGAATAATCATATGGCTACTGATAGCACTGTGACAACAAAGATATAAGGTAACTTGCTCTTCCAACTCTGCTGTGAATGTCAAAACCAATCCAGTAAATTTGGTGGCCACTGTAAGCAGAAAGAGTAAAGGAGCTGCAGGAGGAGATGCAGATGCTGCAGGAGATAGTGCAGATGGAGATGAGGGTCCTTCTACTCAGGGTCCCTCTCTTAAGAAAGATCCTTCTGGTGAGGAAGAGAGGGTTAGCCTTAAAACTCTGGTAGACCTCTTGAGACCCCACATGGTTGATGGAGGTGTAGACCCTGGTAGATTAGCAATTGCTGGCAGAGCCTCTGAACTCAAGGAAATTCAACAGAGGATTACAACAGGATTATGGGGACAGCAACCTCAGGATGATGATGATGATGATGATGATGATGAGGATGACATACAGTCAGCTAATGCACCCAGACGGGAAATTAGACATGTGAGGAAGGATTACATCAGAGGAGATAATGAGCCAGTCCTGTCTTGGCTAGCCAGGTGTTTTGATATGGGAGCCCCAGCATTGGTGGTAGGTGACAAGTCAGCCTCTCAGTTGGGGATGCTCCCAAAGGATACAGGCATAGACAGGCATCTAGGCAAGTGCATTGGTAAAGTTTCTCTGTGGGCACGCCTCCTACTGGCAGTCTCGCTGACGTACCCCAGCAGAGATGATTTACCATGGAACCCTAAGCCTTGGACCACAATAGCTGAGGGAATCAAGCGTCTGAGAGAATTTGCTGTGAGAGAAATAATATACGGAGATCATAAGACTCTGAATCCTGATGAAATTCCTGTTGAAACAGGCCTTGCCAAAAAGCTCATTAAGCTTGCTCCTCCTAATTATGCTACTATTCTGGAAGCAGAATTGTGGCAAGAAATTATGGTGGAGTGCCTCCTACTGTTGGCCATTTCACTGACTAAATGAGGCAATTGGAGGATAGTCTTGCACGTACTTCATTGGTTTCAGCCATTGAAACTCTGTCTGGAGAAATAAAGAATTGCATGAAAGAGGTGAAGGAGGAACTTAAAACCTCCATATCCAACTTGATGAAGGGGGATGATTCTGATTCCTCTTCCTCCAGATGGATACAAGTTTCAGCTGTCAGAAACAGACGTGCTCCAAGAAGGCCATTCCAGAATAGGTCAAACCAAAACAGACAGCAGAAGCAATCACGTGGCAGTATCTGGATAACTCTGCGTGATCAATTTGGTGAGAACATGAACAGATGGGATGGTCAACCAACTTCTGATCTTTTCAAGAGGTTACGGGAGCTGCAGAATGGCAAATCCCGAGGTAGCAATACCAGGAGGGTAGCTGTTGCTTCCTCAGTTTCCCAAAACAACTCTGATAGCTCCAACAGTGATCCTAATTCTGGTGATGGACATTGTGCCAGCTGTACATGTGGAGGTAATCCCCACCATTAGGGGTGCCCTGCCTTCCGCCAGGGGGAGGTAAGGGATAATGGAGATAACAGAATCTATTGGGATGTGTACATCCAGTGGCCTGGCACTTCAAAATTTCAGAAGTACAGGGCCTTGGTTGACACAGGAGCTCAGTGCACCATAATACCATCAAATTATCAAGGGGGAGAATCTATAACTATTCAGGGAGTCACTGGTGGATCTCAAGAGTTGTTTAAGATAGAGGTTGACATAAGTTTAACTGGGAAGCAGTGGAAGAAACATACTATTGTAACAGGACCTAACGCATCTTGTATTTTGGGAATTGATTTTCTGTGAGAAGGGTGTTTTAAAGACTGTAAGGATTACAAATGGGCTTTTGGAATAGCAACTGTAGAAATTGATGGAGGAAAATTGAAGTTGTCCATTAGACCTGAGCTTTCAGATGAATCTGCAGTTGTGGAACAACATGAGATAGAGGATGTAAAGCTGCCGGTTGCTTCTCAAACTGTGCATCACAGACAATACAGAACCAACCGTGACTCTTTGGTGCCCATTCAAAACTTGATTCGTCAGTTGGAGAGTCAGAGAGTCATCAGCAAAACTCATTCACCTTTCAACAGTCCAATCTGGCCTGTGAGAAAGCAGAATGGAGAGTGGCGTCTGACAGTTGATTTCCGTGCCTTGAATGAAGTAACTCCACCCATGAGTGCAGCTGTACCAGACATGATGGAACTCCAATATGAGCTGGAATCCAAGCAGGCCAAATGCTATGCTACCATAGACATTGCTAATGCTTTCTTCTCTATTCCCATAGCAGAGGAATGCAGGCCTCAGTTTGCTTTCACCTGGAGAGGCATTCAGTACACATTCAATCGTTTGCCCCAGGGGTGCATTCACAGTTCAACCATCTGCCATGCAGTGATCCAGGATGCTTTGGAGAAAGGTGGAGCTCCAGAACACATTCAGTTCATCGATGACATCATCGTCTGGGGTGAGACTGCTGAAGAAGTCTTCGAGAAAGGTAACAAAATCATTGACATTCTCTTGCAAGCCGGTTTCGCTATCAAGCGAGACAAGGTGAAAGGACCTGCCAGAGAAATCCAGTTTCTGGGAGTGCGGTGGCAAGATGGTCGCCGTCACATCCCAATGGATGTGATAAATAGAGTCTCCACCATGGCAAATCCCATCAACAAGAAAGAAACTCTGCATTTCTTAGGCATAGTGGGATTTTGGAGACTGCACATTCCTGGATACAGTCAGATTGTGAAACCTCTATATGATGTGACTGATTGTTCTAAACACTTCCATTGGATAGATAGAAATATTTAAGAACTATTACTCAAAACAAAGTGGCATTCTGCACATTCTGCATTCTGCAGTGGGGGCAGTTGCTGGGCTGTCTGGCTGCTGTTTCTTCTTCTCTTCTGGCTGAAGATAAAACACACTGATCTTGGCAGCTAAGTTAACAACTTTCTGATTAACAAACTCTGCTTCTCTGTCCAGGGGGATCTGAGGGGAAGCTCCTGGGAGAGAGAGAGGCCCCTTTGGGAGGGTCCCCTTGCGGGGAAGCAAAGGGAGACTGGTTGTGCTTTTCTGTTGATTGTATATATTTGTAAGTGTTGTGAATTTTGTATATTTGTACATATTCATTGCATTTCATTGTAGATTTTAGACTCTGCTTGTAAATACAGCCTTCATTTGCTTCCAGACTGAGCTAGCCTGGTTATTGTCGGTGGTGGGGGGAATTTCAGCTCACACCGACACAGATAAGACTTTACTAGGGGGGATGGTGAATATTTAATGGCCTGGTTATTAAGATATTGGGATAGACGTGCAGAAACCCTAGAACTGGAGGATAGAGAAGCAAAGCAGCTGGGATCCATGTCCAGAGTTGGGGGTATTGATATGCATAAAGCAAGACTTGATGGAATCCACACCCTCTGGGCACACCTCCTTGCTGTGTTGAAACACCATTAGCGTTCCAAGGATGATATGGTGTGGCACCCTTCAAAGTGGACTACCCTAGAGCAGGGTACTAAGCATTTAAGAGAGATGGCTGTGAGAGAAATAATTTATGGAGATAGTCAGCTCCCTCTGGACCATGATGAGGTCCCTATGCAGAGTGCTCTCTTAAAGAAGCTTATTCAGTGTGCTCTTCCTACATATGCTCATACATTAGGCTCTTGGGAGGAGATGGGGGAAACCTCCCTATTGTCAGCGACTTTGCCAAACAACTAAGGCAATTTGAAGATAGTGTTTCGTGCTCTGTGTAGGTCTCGTCCATTGAGACTACGGCTGAAGACATTAAGGAGTTGAAGACATCCATGTCCAGATTGGAGAAGGGGAATGATACCTCCTCTTCCCCTTCTGAATAGAAACATGTCTCAGCTATCAGAAATAGACGTCCTCCTTGGAGACCAGCTCAAGGTAAACTGGGACAAACATCTAGCACAAGCCACTTGGTTGGTAAATAGCAGAGGATCTGTAAACCGAACTGGTCCTGCTCAATCAGACCTGTTGCAAATAGTAGAAGGAGATGGAGTTCCTGTTGTTTGTGAAAGGAATCTACTGGGGAAAACTTTGTGGGTTTCTCCTCCTTCCCATGGGAGCAAACCTATTTGAGGGGTGGTCTCTGTCAAAGGCCCTGGCCGTGGTTTGTGGGTTATGCAAGAAAATGGTGAAATCCATTGTGTCCCACAAAGAAATTTAACTTTGGCTGACAGGGTTTAATTTCAGAGTGTGTAATATAAGTTAACATGTAATAGTAGTAAGATGTTATGAATTTCTTTTCTAGACAACAATGTGGCATTCAGAAGATCCAGGATGAAACCACAGCACAAGAGTGTGAACCCTGCATTACCTGAGAATCTTCTATCATCTCACCCACCGAGAGAAGGGCTGTTCCTTGATTTCCACCACAGTCCTACCCTTCTTGAACATGCACCGACCTGCACTGGAGAGACAGACTGCCCTGAGAGACAGCCCAGATGAAGACTGACCTGCAATGTGGATTCCATTGATTATCATATAGAGACAGTACCTAATTTGATAAACGACTGTTTCAGGAAATGGAATGGAATAAAGGGGTGGAATGTTGTAGATTAAGGGTTAAATGCTGGAGTCTAAACTGGAAATCTATTCTGGTGTGTGGAAAATTCCATCCAGAGGGACGAACCAGATTATGTTATTCCCTTCCCTTTCCTGTTTACCCTCTATTTAAGGAGCAGGAACTTCCAGAGAGCTCTCTTTCACTTTTGCTGTGTGATGGGGAGCCTTCTCCTGGCTGGGAGATGTTTTGCCGTATGGTGGGGCTACTCTGTTGCTGATTCTGGGTTTGTATATATTTCTATATCTATTTCCCTTACTTGATATCTGTGTATCTGTTTTGCCTTAATACCTTTTATTTATTGCTAACATTACATTTTAAACTTCCAATTCAGTGCAAGTCTCTTATGTTACCCCTTTGCCTTCCCCTGCCTCTCTCTTCTCCATGGGGGAAGTAGGAGGGGGAGAGAGAGGTAATCTATATTCTGTCCTGTGGGCTTCAGCCATGGAAGCTTAAATCAGGACAATAACTATTGAAATACTGCCTTCAAATCTAAGGTTTATCATTGCATGGCATTTCTGAACATAGCTGTCTCTACTTTTGTATTGATGGTGTTGTGTGTAAGGACAAATACTGAATATCTGTAGGGAAAAATCTAGATTTGCAAGGTGTTGGAAAAGGCTCTTTATTTGGTTTAAATTTCCTGCTTTTCCTTCAAAATTTCCTCTACACTTGATTATGAAGGTTCTGAAATAGAGACAATTTTTTTTTTTTTAACCCATGAGCAGATCTCTGTATGCCTCATTCTGCCTTACTAGCATTTTGTAGGGACTATGTGGGCTGAGAATTAAAGTTTGCCAAGGATGTATGTACTCTGACCTTGAAATTCCAAAGTTGTCATAAGATGGGTGGGCTGTAACTAGGAAAATAATGGGCTAGTGCAATTGACTTGCAAAGTCATAGTAAAGCAATTGTTCAACATCTGTCAACATGGAAAATGCTCATGAAAAAAATATTGTTACCATGGTTTCTGTCTTATTAAGAGATAAAAGTGCTGTTCCCTAGTCCATCATAGAAAAAAAGGCATTCAGTGAACAAAAGTCTATTTCCAGTGCTTTCATGGGAGAGAGAAAAGAAGAAACAATATTAATCTCTTGTAATTTCAAGAAATTAATCACATAGTCTGTTTACTCCCAATAGATTTCCTTCTGTTTCTTCAAAGAAAACATAATAAAAAGGAATGAAAAAGAAATTAGAAATCTGGCAGAATGTACAGAAACACTTATTCTGGTTCATAAGCTTGATTGAAACATCTCAGTACATCCCAGAACAAAAAACAATGAAAGCAAAAAGTCTAAAAATTATTCTGACATGATAGTTCTTTTAGGAATGTGCATGGGCATGGTTGACACCAGTCATGTATGTGGCACTGGAGAAAAACCATAATCCCATCTCCTGTCAAGACTTGTTGGCTTGACTACAAAAACTTTGTAGTAGTTTCTTTGTTCTTTGTGGATTTCTTTGGGCAAACAAGGATGTCAACAACAGCCTTTCTCACCTCATGGATATGGTAGGAAAAGAAGACAGAAATCCTTTTCCTGTCAACAGGCAGTAGCAACAACTTCATATTTCCCATGTGTTTGTCACTGTGCATCTCTCCAAGCCAGATGTGGTCTCTGGGGGAAAGATTTCCCACAGAGATCAGGAAGATGTGAAAGTCAAACACTCAACTGTTCAATGGATGGAAAGATTTACAAAAGGAAACCAGTGTTTATGACTATGCTATTGCTGGCAGAAATTAAAAGCTGATACCTGACTTTTTCACTACAGTACAATGTTAAATTTTCTTGGAGTGGCTGGAAAACACAGAGGCTGATTAACTGGAATATTTTATACCTGCAGATTCATCAGACTGCCTCATATGAATGCTCACTCTCATTCTCCAAATTCTGATCTGATAGAAAATTTGATTTTATAATTTTGCACTTTTATTATTATATTATACTTTTATAATATACTTTTATAATAATATATTTTTATAATATACTATTATATTTTACTATATATTCCTTGAGAAATTTACCTCACTTTCATATAAAAACAAGAAATACCCTCTTAGATCAAATGAAATATTTTGATTTGGCCTGGACACATTTCGTTCACTTTTAAGACAATGATTTCATCTGACATCAAAACGTACATAAATTGCAATTACTATCAATATGTATGTGTTATTTTATTGCACTGTCCTGTAACAAGCCCATTATGTTCCTTTCAACTGAGGTAAATACTAAAGGTATTTGTATTGGAGAAAAAAAGAAAAAGAGTAGTGTAGATGGTTAAATCACTAGGTGTATTGATTAATTGCCATGTGCTCATGTATTACCACTGTAAAGACAGAAACATATAGGTGTTTGGGATAGTACTTGTTTAATGACATGAACTGCTAAGCACACAGGCAGTTCATAATAAAATATATGTTCAATAAATACGATTTAATATGTAGCATTTTAAAGATTGATTTCTGTGTCTGTTAAGATGATCTTTTTAATTCTAGAAATGCTGATCCTCTCCAAGATGACTGTTTTAAAATGGTTGTTGGTGGGGTTTTTTGTTGTTGTTTTGTTTTTTACCCTTTTTAAGAATACTGCATTGAGAGTGGTACTGATGTACTTTTGCCATGAAACAAGGAATGTGATTTCATTTTAATGCTCACATCTCATTGTGCTTGCCTTTGTCAACAGAAACATAAAAATCCAGAAATAACTTCAGATTTCATGTGCAAAGATATTTAAATATATCATGTAAGTTTAGTTAAATTTCTTGCTGCATGAGAAATGGTGTAGAGAATTTTATGGTTTATATCTTAATTTTTTTATGGTTGTTACCTATTTTATGTAGAATTGCCTTTCTAAGACTATTTAATTACATTAATGAACCCATACACTTTTTATGAAGAGTTTTTCTTTTTTTACATAATCTATGTTTCTATGAGTTAAAGGCAGTGTCACGTGTAAATTTGTTTATGTGAGAGTCTGGAACTAACTCTTTCTAGTCCCTTTAACAGAATAAGTCCAATAAATTGAAAACCCTCTGGGGGCTGTATAGAAGTCTAAAATCTGTTGTAGTGTGGTAGATTGAAATTTCCCTCCCACATTAACAACTCTAGACTAGCTCAGTTTGAAAGCAAATAGATCTATATTTACAAGCAAAAACTACAGTCTACAATGGAATGCAATGAATATAAACAAAATATACAGGATTTACGATATTTACAGGTATGTAGAATTAACAGAAACAGCACAAAATCCTCCTAGCCAAAGCCAGGAAAGCTGTTCCTCTGCTTCCCCCTTCTCTGCCTTCTCCAGACTGTGATGAAGAGGTTATTAATTTATGAAATATGAATTATGAAAAATAATTTTATTAATTATTACAAAAATATTAATAACCAACGAATCACTACTTTATATGTAGATTCTAGTGCACAGTTGTGAAAACGTATCCCATAACTGGTTTAGTATGTAGAATTTGACCCAGTTGGAATACTTACAAAATTAATTTCTAATTGAGGGAATGAAGGGTGCAGTTCCGCCACTTGTTCACCAGACGACGACTCGACAAGACACTTGGTGGCTTTAAGTATATACAGAGAAATTTACAATGCTATGAAGAGGCAATTCAAGCTAGAATGTCATGCGGTGTGATGGTTTGAAACTGTCTTTTTAATTTTTCCTTGCAAAGTTCAGAACAGAGAAAGTGAAAGAGTGTAAATAAGTCACTATTGGGTGTAAGAAAGCAAAATACTGATTGTTCTAAACACTTCCATTGGATAGATAGAAATGTTTAAGAACTATTACCCAAAACAAAGTGGGCATTCTGCACATTCTGCATTCTGCAGTGGGGGCAGTTGCTGGGTTGTCTGGCTGCTGTTTTCTTCTTCTTCTCTTCTGACTGAAGATAACACACTGACCTTGGCAGCTAAGTTAACAACTTTCTGCTCTAACTAACTCTGCTTTCTGTCCAAGGGGGCTCTGGGAGGGAAGCTTCTGGGAGAGGGAGACCCCTTTGGGAAGGGTCCCCTTTGGGGGGAAGCAAAGGGAGCTTGGTTGTGCTTTTCTGTTGATTGTGTATATATGTAAATGTTGTGAATTTTGTATATTTGTACATATTCATTGCATTTCATCATAGATTGTAGATTCTGCTCTGTAAATACAGCTTTCATCTGCTTCCAGACTGGGCTAGCCTGGTTATTGTCGGTGGGGGGGGGAATTTCAGCTCACACTGACACATGGGGCTAGGCAAGGGTTCTTTAAACTGAGTGTTAGCAGGTGTTGCACAGGTGAAAAGATACACTGTGTCTTTGTAGTGAAGTAACTTGCTGGGTTACACTGGCTGCTCACTGTTTGCCCAGGGCTGGTCCATTCTGGGTGGGGAAGGCTCCTGGGGCTGAGGCTGTGGCTGAGTCGCTTACAGACCGGGGGGGGGAGGGGGGGGGATGGAGACGGGGTGGGGCTTCCCCCCTGTGGTGACTTTCTTTCTCCTTCCGCGTCTGTGAGAAGGGAGAGACTTTCTGCCGATCAGCCACTTCTCTTGGCAGAGTGGTCCCATGGCACAACTACAGCAGCTGGGGACAGGCAGTGCCGATGTGGCTCCCTGAACAGAGTTGACCCAGCAGGGCTGGTCCTGGGGGAGTGGTCCTATGAGGCAGGGCCTTCGGGGTCAGCCCTCTCAGGGTCAGCTTGCACCATGGGGTGGGGTGACAGTTCCCGGTAGGTGGGGTTGGACGTCTTTGATCCCAGCAACAGTGGGCATCAGAGAAGGGGTGCAGCTGCGATGAGTGGCGGTTCCCTTTGGCTCAGCTTTAGACTAGCTAGCAATGTCGAATCTCATCAGTGACTGCTTCCCTGTTTAAGGTTATGAGGCAGTCCTTGATTTGGCTCAAAAGAGAGGACAGAACTCTGTCTCTCTCGGAAAATCCTGACTTTATATTACCCTGATGGCACAGGGCTCCATATTTCTCCCGCAAACAGCAAGGTCACGAGAGGCGACTAAGTGTGATTCCTGCTTATACAAGCCAGTACACACAAAGTCGTGGCTGCTTGGTCTGCTGCTTATAGCTGTAGCAGATCTTGGACTGCTGGGCTTGGGCTAGTTCCTTTCTTCCCCTCTGGGCTAAAGCTTACCCTGGGGAGTCCCAGTCCTCTTCTTCTGATCTGTTGAGACTGGGCTTTTGATGCTGGCTTTTGTAGCTTCAATAAAGGGATCTCCTTTGCTGGTTCCTCGGGAAGTCTGAGGCACGGCAGCCTTCCTGGGGCATTGGCTTCTTCTCCATGTTGCAGATGCCACTAGTATGCATGCATGTGGGAGTAAGAAGACTTACAGGTAATGGCTTAAGTGCTGCGAGCTTACCAAGCTCGAGCAAAGTGAGAGTGTGCAAAAGGAGAGAGCGCAAAAGGAGAGAGCAACTTGTTTACAAGTGGGGTAATTCTTATAAGTTTCTTGAGGCTGGAATTGGTCCAGTGGGAATACTTGTCAACAACCTGCTTTAGCCTATAGAAAGCATGAAGCTACAATTATACCCTTAAATGGAAGAAGCATGAGCATGCCATGCGACACGTGCATGTAGTTGTTTACCCCTTACAAGGCAGGTTGACGCCTGGGCCTTTGTCCCCGGCTCCAGAAAGGAGGGTGGGAGAGGGGAACTTGCCCAAACATGTTGGGACAAATTTTTCAGTATTTCGGGGTATAATTCTGGGCATATGGTGCCTTCACCACACAGACCCCCATGGCAAAAAGGAAGAAAGACAAGATGCAGAGAGGCTAATATAACTTAGTCAATGTCAGTTATCTCCAAAGCAAAGCCAGGAGAGAAATGCAGAAGCACCCTGCTATACTGCCCAGCAGAAAAACACCAGACAGACTGAACAGACTGAACTTTGTTTTGAGAACTGATGAACTGACTCTTAGAGATTTATGTCTGTCCAATGGAAATATTTAGAATAATTATTATTTTGCTTTCTTACATCCGATTGTGATTTATTTACATTCTTTTACTTTTCTGCTGAAACTCTGTGAAAAGAAATTAAAGGCATAACCTTAAAACCACCACAATCCACCCCTTCTAAACAATTCCATTGATTGCTACTACTATGTATCTCATCTAAAACAAGATCTACAAGTGAATAAAGTTCATGGTCCATTCCAGCTATCTCAGATGTAGATGATACAAAAGTTCAAAAACCAAGGAAAACAGAAAACAGTTTGTTTCTTCACCGAAAGAGCAAAGAAAAGGAGCAAGGATCCTCAGGGGACTCAGGGCTCTCAGGGTTCTTAGGGTTCGTGCTCTGTAGATTTCTCATGGATTCTTCTTTTGGGTATGATGTTGTATCTGTATACTCTGAATTCAGACTCTCTCAGCCAAAGTTAGATTTCTTTGTGGAATATACTGAATTTCACCATTCTCTTCCATCACCTAATAGGTGTGCTCATGACCTTCAGTAGAAACCACCCCTCAGAGAGGTTTGGCCCCTCCTGAAGGACAAAATGCCCAAAGAGTTTTGCCTAACAGATTCTTTTTTCTGACAACAGGAACTCTATCACCTTCTACCTTTTGTAATAAATCTGACTGAGCAGGTCCAGCTCAATTCACTGAACCACGCAGTATTCGCCACTACCATAGTCAGCACGTATTGCTTACCAGATCGAGAACAAGGTAGATTCATGCAGTCAATCTGCCAGGCTTCACCATACTTGTACTTGGACCATCGGTCACTGTACCACAAAGGCTTGATTCGCTTTGCCTGCTTAATAACAGCACAAATGTCACAGTCAGGTATGACTTGTATGATAGCATCCATGGAAATGTCAATGAATCTGTCACAAGCCCACTGGTAGGTTGCATCTCTGCCTTGATGTCCTGATGAATCATGGGCCCACCAAGCTAAGAACAGCTAAGAAACTTGGTGTTTCCAGTCAAGATCAGGATCAGAGTTTGTATCTATGTGAGAAACTCTTGCAGCTAGATCTGCCTGATGGTTGTGTTGTTGTTCCTCAGTAGCTTTGCTCTTAGGAATGTGAGCATTGATGTGTCTCACTTTCACTGGGATTCTCTCAATGAGAGCAGCAATGTCTTACCACAGATCAGCAGCCCAAACAGGCTTTCCTTTTCTCTGCCATCCATTCTTTTTTCCAGTCCTTTAGCCAACCCCACAAGGCATTGGCTACCATCCATGAGTTGGTGTAGAGATAAAGCTTTGGCCATCTCTCATGTTCAGCTACGTCGAGAGCTAGCTGGACAGCTTTTACCTCTGCAAATTGTCTGGATTCTCCTTCTCCATCTCTTGCCTCCACAGCTCTGCATATTGGACTCCACACTGCAGACTTCCATCTCCACTTGTTTCCAACCAGACGACAGGAACCGTCTGTGAACAAAGCATATTTCTTTTGTTCATCAGAAAGATCACTGTAAGGAGGAGCTTCCTCAGCATGAGTTACTCTCTCCTTTGCAGGTTTTGCACAGCTTGTGCCTTCTGGCCAGTTTGTGATCACTTCCACCAGACCAGGTCTTTCAAGATTTCCCATTCGAGATCTTTGTGTTATCAGAGCCATCCCCTTAGACCAGGTAGCATCTGTTGCATGATGTGGTGAAGAACCTTTGCCTTTGACTATCCAATTCAAAATTGGCAATCTAGGAGCTAGAAGAAGATGTGACTCAGTTCTAATTACTTCAGAATCAGCTTTTACTCCTTCATAAGCAGCTAGAATCTTTTTCCCTGTTAGAGTATAATTTGCCTTGGAGCCTCTGTAGACATGACCCCTGAAAACAAGTGGACATCTGTCTCACCTGGAGCTCTTTGCCATAAGCACAAGGTTGGACCATTGTCACTTGTGGTCATGTACAGAATGTTTTTAATATCTGCACCAGTTTGGACAGGTCCCAAACCCATTGCTTGGACTACTTCTCGTTTTATCTGGTCCAAGGCTGCTTGTTGCTCAGGACCCCATTGGAAACTCTTTCTCTTCCGAGTCACATCATATAGAGGTTTCACAATCTGACTGTGTCCAGCAATGTGCAGACACCAGAATCCCACAGTACCTAAGAAATGTAGAGTTTCTTTCTTATTGATGGGATTTGCCATGGTCAAGACTCTGTTTCTCACATCCATTGGATGTCACAGAGACCATCTTGCCACCGCACTCCCAGAAACTGGATTTCTCTGGCAGTTCCTTTCACCTTGTCTTACTTGATAGTAAAACCAGCTTTCAAGAGAATGTCAATGATTTTGTTACCTTTCTTGAAGACTTCTTCAGCAGTTTTACCCCAGATGATGATATCATCGATGAACTGAATATGTTCTGGAGCTCCTCTTTTCTCCAAAGCATCCTGGATCACTGCATGACAGATGAACTGTGAATCCACCCCTGGGGCAAAAAATTGAATGTGTACTGTATGCCTCTCCAGGTGAAGGCAAACTGAGGCCTGCATTCCTCTGCTATAGGAATAGAGAAGAAAGCATTAGCAATGTCTATGGTAGCATACGATTTGATCTTCATGGATTCTAGCTCGTATTGGAGTTCCGTCATGTCTGGTACAAATGCAATCATGGGTGGAGTTACCTCATTCAAGGCTCAGAAATCAACTGTCAGATGCCATTCTCCATTTTGCATTTGCATAGGCCCGTTTGGACTGTTGAAAGGTGAATTAGTTTTGCTATTGACCTTCTGACTTTCCAACTGATGAATCAAGTTTTGAATTGGCACCAAAGAGTCAAGGTTGGTTCTGTATTGTCTGTGATGTGCAGTTTGAGAAGCAACCGGCAGCTTTACATCCTCTATCTCATGTTGTCCCACAACTGCAGATTCATCTGAAAGCTCAGGTCTAATGGACAACTTCAATTTTCCTCCACCAATTTCTGCAGTTGCTATTCCAAAAGCCCATTTGTAACCCTTAGGATTTTTGAAAAGCCCTTCTCTCGGAAAGTCAATTCCTAAAATACAAGGTGCATTAGGTCCCGTTACAATAGTATGTTTCTTCCACTCTTTCCCATTTAAACTTATATCAACCTCAAACAACTCTTGAGATCCAGGGACTCCCTGAATAGTTATAGGTTCTGCCCCTTGATAATTTGATGGTATTATGGTGCACTGAGCTCCTGTGTCAACCAAGGCCCCGGACTTCTGAAATTTTGAAGTGCCAGGCCACTGGATGTATGCATCCTAATAAATTCTGTTCTCTCCATTACCCCTTACCTATCCCTGGCGGAAGACAGGGCACCCCTAATGGTGGGGATTACCTCCACATGTACAGCTGGCACAACATCTGGTGGAAGAGTCAGAATCACTGTTGGAGCTATTAGAGTTTTTCTGGGAAACTGAGGAAGTGACAGCTATCCTTCTGTTATTCTTACCTCGGGCTCTGCCACTCTGCAGCTCCCATGATCTCATGAAAAAATCAGAAGTTGGTTGACCATCCCATCTGTTCATGTTTTCACCAAACAGATCACACGGAGTTATCCAGATACTCCCACGTGGTTGCCTCTGTTGTCTATTCTGGTTTGGTCTGTTTCAGAATGGCCTCCTTGGAGGTTGTCTCTTTGAAACAGCTGAAACTTGTATCCATCTGGAGGAAGAGGAATTGGCATTATCCCCCTTCATCAAGTTGGATGGGGAGAGTTTAAATTCCTCCTTCACCTCTTTCATACAATTCTCAATATTTCCAGTCAGAGTTTCAATGGCTGAAACCAAAGAAATATGTGTGAGACTATCCTCTAATTGCCTCATTTGGTCAGTGAAATGGCCAAAAGTGGGAGGCGCTCCACCATAATTTCTTGCCACAATTCTGCTTGTCAGAATAGTAGCATAATTAGGAGGAGCAAGCTTGATGAGCTTTTTGGCAAGGCCTGTTCCTACAGGAATACCATTAGGATTCAGCGTATTATGGTCCCCATACATTACTTCTCTCACAGCAAACTCTCTCAAACTCTTAATTCCCTCATCCATAGTGTTCCAAGGTTTAGGGTTCCATCATAAATCATCTCTGGAGGGGTACCTCATCAGGACTGCTAGTATGAGGCGTTCCCACAGAGAAACCCTACCAAGGCACCTGCCCAGATGCCTGTCTGTTCTTGTATCTTTTGAGAGAGTTCCAAGCTGGGATGTTGACTTGTCACCTACCACTAAAGAAGGAGCTCCTGTGTCATAACATCTCCCTGTCCAGGTCAGCATTGGCTCAGTAGATCCTCTAATGTAATATTTCCTTACATGCCTAATTTCCTGTCTGGGTGCATTAGCTGACTGTATATCATCCTTATTATCATCATCATCCTCCTCTTGTTGAACCTGCTGTCCCCATGCTCCTAGTGCAAGCTTCCATGCGATTTCCTTAAGTTCAGAAGCACCTCCATTAATTTCTAATTTACCAGGACTCATATCCTGTCCTGCATCTCCACCATGCATGGGTGGCCTCATAAAATCAGTGAGACTTTTAAGGCTAACCTTTTCTTCCTCATCAGAAGCATTTTTTTTAACAGAAGGTCCCTGAACAGAAGGATCCTGACCTCCTTCTGCACCTTCTGCACTTCCTCTGTGGCCTCTGCACCTCCTCCTTCAACTTCTGCACTTCCTCCTACAGGTTTGCATTTTCTGATCAAGGTAGCAATTAGATTCACTGGTTTCGCTTTTAAATCCACAGCAGGATCAGCAGAAACAGGGAGGGTCTGCACAGTATCAAGGCTGTTTCTGCCACTCTCTGCAGCTGTTCCTGTTTTGACTGCAGAGGCTGGAAGAGACTGTGCCTCATTAATGTCCACTCCCTGTGTAGTGTCTGTTGCCATCTTAGGTCCTGGCAGAGTTCCTGCAGCTGCTCAGGGCTGCATCTGCCTCTCTGTTGGTGCAGTGCCAGAGACGCTGCTTTTACTGTTTAAAGCAGCTCTCCCATTAGCTCTTGCCTGCTTGCACTTAATTGTCACTTCTTCAATGCTGTAATCAGATTCTGCATCTGCTTCATTACTAGAATTGCCTGCGTTATACCCAGATTTCTTATGCCTTCTTCTACATCTAAAGCAAACAGCTCCATGCCTCTCTCGGTACAGTGCTATCAGCAGGCATACAATTATCACCACTTATAGGAAAAATGGGCACAACAAATAAATTATTTTAGTATCCCATTTCCCTGTTTCTGTAGTAGGAATGGTGGATTCATATACTTCTGCTAGCAAAGTTACAGTCGAGTTACTGTAATTTCCTACTCCAATAAAACTAAGTCAGTAATCACCAAATCTCTTTAACTTGTATTTAAATCAAAGAAATAACTTATATGCTACATATCTTCCAATCTTATCTGAAACAGACCATTTATAAATTACTACAGTGATAACTGAATATAGCAAATGCCACAGAATTCACAGCAGCTTCATTTTGCTTCTTAATCTGAGCAGGAATTTATCAAGCAAGCATTTGCCCCACATTGGGTGCCAAAATTATTTGTTGTAGTGTGGTGGTTTGAAATTTCCCTCACACATTAACACCATCAGACTAGCTCTGTTCAGAAGCAAATGAGACTGCATTTACAGGCAAAAACCGCATTCTACAATGGAATGCGATGAATGTATACAAAAAATGCAGTATTTACAATATTTACAGATATGTAGAATTAATAGAAACAGAACAATACCCTCCTGGCCAAAGCCAGGAAAGCTGTTCCCCTGTCTCCCCCTTCCCTGCCTTTTCCAGACCTGGCTAAAAGGAAGATAGATAAGAAGCAGAGAGGCTGTTATAACTTAGTCAAGGTCAGTGTGCAGGTGTGTTATCTCTGAAGCAAAGCCAGAAGAGAAACATAGAAGCACCCAGCTACATTGCCCAGCAGAAAAACACCAGACTGAACAGACTGAACTTTGTTTTGAGAACTGACTCTTAGGTGTTTCTGTCTCTCCAATGGAAGTGTTTAGAATAATTATTATTTGCTTTCTTACATCTAATTGTGATTTATTTGCATTCTTTTACTTTTCTGCTCGAACTCTGTGAAAAGAAATTAAAAGCATAGCCTTAAAACCATCACAACGTGTTTGGAAACCTTTTCCAGCTTTTGAAAATTAAGTTTTACGATGCTGTAAGGATCTTGAACCATTTGTCCTAGAACCAGGACATTTTTTATTGTCCTAAGGTATTTACCTTATTCAGTCTTGAAAAGACTTATTAATCAACATTTCTTTGTAGTCTAGTGCTGAATGTTGAGCCTCAGCTGTCAGAAGGACTTAGGGCACATTATAGTGGAAGTTGTCCTTTTAAAAGCCACTTGTTTCTGCTTTGATCAAGGCATATTAAGACAGGGTAAAATATGGATTCTGTGACAAAACAGCTGGAAAAAGATGAGACTGAAATACATATATATACAGATTTAAAAAGCACAGTTTTTACTTGATTATGGTGGAAACAAAAACTCTAAGAATAGACACCACAAACACTACACAGAATCTAATAGGTGAATGCAGTCAGGGAGTGATGCAGTATTCAGTATCCAATGCAAGGACATTTCACCAGTTTGGAAAAAACCTCATAAGACACACAGACACTCTGTCTCCTTAGATGTGCAAAAAGTGAATTGAGTGAGGCATTCTAAAATGACTTAGTTTAAGTCTTGCACTCAGGTTGCTGTTTATGGAGGACATGTTTTAGCCATTGGAGACAAAGCCAAGGCTCTCAGTCAAACTGCCAACCATTCCCTCTTCTGTTTCGTATTTGTGATTTCAGGGATTCCATAAAAATGGAGAAAGGCAATCCCAGTCTATTAAGCAGTCAATTCTTCCCTTGATGTTCTTTTTTAAGGGATCTGGATTATTAGCTGTTGATTCCCCCTTGCAACCCTCCAGCTCTTCTTAAAATACACCTTTGAGCCATGCCTGTTTAAATCTAATTGACTTTGCAGTTACATGGGGAATATGGTACAAAATGTTAAACTTTGGGATTACCTTTTCAACGTTTCTTGAAAGAGTTAAAATGAATGCTAATGAAGGGACTGTAGTGATGTATTCTATAGTCTTGCAGCTGTTTCAGATACAATTATCTTCACATTTTACATAATTCATTTAAGTGACCACATTCTGTTTGAAAGATAACTCTTTATTCAGTCTAGTTTTGTTGTTGATATTATCAGACTAAAAGTAGTAATCTCAGCCTAAAAAATGTGTACTTGAAAATTTATTTTAACATTTTAGGAAATATTGATAATAGTTTCATATCTTTCTTAGTAGAACAATTCCCTTATTGTTTAGATTTTCATATTTATTTTTCTGGTTTGGTAAATAGAGATGAGGTGTCATGCTGAAGAATTCCCCCTCCCCCCAATTTCCTGTGTGCAGTTACTGCAACTTCATCTGTATTGAAACATTGAAACATTCAGATTGTGTGTTAATTATGGGAAATACTGTCTCCTTGCCTGGATCAGACCTCTCTTGAGAGGCAGATCAAAATCAATAACCTTGCTTAGTTGTCAATTGTCTCCTTTAGTTAGAATACTGGTAATTATATGCAAAAATATACAGTATATTTTATGTTATGAACCTATACAGATCTTATAAAGCCTATGACTATGAAAACTCATAGTCTAACAGAAGAAAATAGAGAAAAGAGCAGTGTAAAAGATTTGTGTCATCAGAAAGGGAAGAATTTGTGAAGGGGTGGGTGTGGAGTAGGTACAGAATAGAAATTATTCCTAAAATGTTGTAAAGTGTATTTAGAAGGTATATTTCAGTTTCTGATCATGAGAGACCTGATTGCACTACATGGTGTGACAATCATTAAGAAATATTGAAAAATGAAAATGTTAAGAGACATTTATTAGTGTATGTACATTATGTATATTGATCAAGCAAGCAAAATTACACAGGTTAGGTACAGAATTTTTCACTTTGTGTGTGGTTCACAAAATAAATTGTGACTTACTTTTAACTACCCTAGATATTATTTCTTTTTTCCTTAAACTATGCTAGGCTGTGCACCCTAACACTATAGGATTATTATCTGGTGAATTTATCCCATTGCCTGAGTCATTTATTTATTGATTTTAAGTCCTCCTTGTTGGAACCCTTCTTCAAAAACCATAGTTTTGTGTATTGACATTAAAAAATTGAAGAATAGGCTCAGTTTATAAGTCCACATTCTATGCTGGGTTACCCTTGATACTAAACAGCATAAAGAGATCTAGAATCTGTGGAGATTTTGTAGGAGAAATAGAGAAAGGAGCTATCAGCAAGCCTGCTGCATAGACAATTATCTAAGTAGCCCGAAAAACACTCTGATTTAGTAAAGGAGGGTATGGATACTGAAGGTAGTATTTGTAGATGCCAGTGAAAAAGTGTGAGTTTTTGTCACATTGTCATAATAATAAAAAAAATTGGTTAGCACATAGTTGTCTATTTATTTTAAGCTGCAGACCCAGGTTCTGCTAAGATTTTTAAAATAAAATAATAAAATATGGCGTTTACCCATGAGATAAATTTTAGAAAACTTATTTTCCTTTGACAATTGCATGTTTAGAAAGTCATCTAATTCTGCACAAGGATTCAAGTCTTTTCTTTTTCAGTCATGGACAACCTGCACTTCTGCAATCTCATTGTAAAATACCAGATATGCATATTTCCAAAGAGTATAGATTTGTCCAGAAAGGCACTATGTATAAGAAAATACGTTATCTCTCAGTCTCAGAGCACCTCGTGCATAATTCGCCCACCTCCTTTCCTAAAACATTACCCTGAATGTAATTATCACGGTGCATCTTTTCAATGGAATTAGCATTTTTTTTTTAACCTGTGAGCCTTCCTGTGCAGAATTGCCTATGATCTTTTACTCTGCATGTAGGCTTTGAAAGCTGTTGATAGAGGATGTATTAAAGGCTTTTAGAGACAGTAGAACAACACTTCTGTGTTCACAGAAGATTAATTCATTCTAAAAGGCTTGTTTCAGTTCTGGCTTTGTTCATTGCATATGGTGTCATAAATCTACAGCTTGTTAAGTTTATCACATTCAAGAAGCACTTGCAAAATGGCTTCTCTCTTCCATTATTGTAATTAATGGTTCATACTACTATTTTGGTTTGCATATAACCAGATTCTAAGACAAAGTATTTTCAAAAGGTGTTTGAACATTGAGAGATAATGCAGTGTTTGTAATCATTATACATTTAAAAGTCTTCAGCTTCTATGTTTTACCAAAAATGTTTCTATTATAGCATATGTGGTGAGTTGAAACTTCCCCCTAGCATAAAATTGCCAGACCAGCTCAGTTAGAAAGCAGAAGTTGTATTTACAAGCAAAACTACAATCTAAAATATGAAATGCAATGAATATGTACAAAATATACAATACTTACATATATATACAATTTATAAACAATGCAAGAGCCTCCTTGGACAAATCAGAGGGCTGCTGATAGCTTTCCCACTCCCTCCTCCCTTCCCCTATACAAAGGGCAAGAGAAACAACAGAGTTGCTGTTAGTACTTAACCACAACAAGAACACATTCAAGGTCAGCAAAGCCAGCAGAAGCACAAGTTAATATCTGCCAGAGTGAGGAAGTGGAAAAGAGAGAAAGTTAGTGTACAAAACTAACTTTTATGTCAGATATCTGTCCAATGAGATTATTTAGAATTTATCATTATTTTCCTTTTTACATCCAATAGTGATTTATTTACATTCTACTACTTTCTGTTCAAGATCTGTGGAAAATTTTCTAGGCACAGCCTAAAACTACCACAGCATAGTTGAGTCATAAATACACATTAAAGATACAACCTGGATATAAATTATTCTTGTTCAACAGAAAATTAGGATCTGACCAGATTGTTCATTATACAGCTCCACTGACTAAGTGATTCTGGCTTTCTTTTTTTTTTTTTTTTCTTTCCAATTAAAATATTTTGGTGTTGGTAGGCCTCTATTAAAAGACAACTACAGTCTCATTAAGCATAGATACTATGTTAGGCACATGCTACAACTTAAATAGAAGTGCAACATAAACAGTCCCATTTATTTGGGTCAGTTCTTAGACAAATAAGAAAATTTATTCCCTGGCCTCCTACATTGATAAATGCAATATTGCCACAGTCATTTAGAGACCT
This sequence comes from Indicator indicator, assembly GCF_027791375.1. Lineage (NCBI taxonomy): Eukaryota > Metazoa > Chordata > Aves > Piciformes > Indicatoridae > Indicator > Indicator indicator. The sequence goes on along the minus strand of NC_072053.1, from coordinate 56,859,545 downwards.
TTGGGGTATAGAGAAAAAAAATAGGGAAGAAGTTAAAGATTGTAGAATTTAAAATTTAGCCTGTTTACTGTGATCTCCAGAGATCCAGAGTGGCTTTTTTTTTTTTTTTTTTTTTTTTTTTTTTTTTGGTACATCTTATGGAAAAGCATTTTGGAAAGCATCAGCCTTGTTGTGTTGTTCAGGATGGTTAGTGCCACTATTTCTGTGTCCCAGTGTATGTGTGTATATATGTGAAATGTACAGCTGTAAATTTGAATTCCCAGAAGGAAGTTGCATCCTCTCACAGAAATGTCATCAGATGTTCAAGATCTGGGAGCTAGTTGTGCTTGGCATTAGGCTGTTTTGCTTTCTTTCATTAATGTTTTACAGTCCTAGAGGAATTAGTCTGGTGACAGTACAAGTTACATTATTGGAGCAAACCCCTAGCTGGAAATGTATTCAGAGATGGATTTTAACTATTAAGTAGGAGTTGGATGAACAAAGGAAATTTCTTGAAAGGGGAGGCTATGTTGCAAAACAAAATTAGTAGTATGTGCTGTTTGAATGAAAGAGAGGCAATTTCAGAAGAATGTTTTTGTGTCCTTGAACACCAGACCCCAAACTCTCTTTGCAATTTATGCACTGACTTGCAATGAAGGCAACATACGATTTCTCTCTGTCAGAGAAAGAAAATAATTTCTTGAAACTTATTGTGTTTAAGGGAGGAATCATAATAATGTTCAGCATTTGCATGTATGTTCAAAGTGCAAGCTAACCTTGCAACACTCCTATGATATATAACTGCTGTGCCAATATTGTTGGCCTATTTGCTTGATGCTGAAGCTAAGGTACATTCATGTTGCAGTGCCTGCATATCTCCCCAGACAGTTCTGGATTAGTTTGGATACTGTTAAAAGCACTGTTTCCCTGTAGTTCTAGTCAACTTCTTCACCAGGATTTTACTCATGTTTTTAGGCAGATTGTTTGTGTCCTCTGCTAAACACTGTGCTGTGATACTCACAGCTAGACAAGGTATATCTACATGAACTGGAAGAATAAGACTGGAGATGTGCCCTAAAACGTGATGAAGAAGAGTCTTGGTCAAAACCTGCAGGTTGTATCAGATCTTGAATACATTATCAGAATATACGATTCTTTCAAATTCAGAAAATAATCGATAAGCAAATACAGGTACATATTCTTTGAACTGAGATAACCCTCTCCATTTGAGAATTTGTCCTGTTCAAGTTTGAAATAATTTTAGCCTGAAAGCAGCAATCAGTTCACCTACTCTGGGGCTTACAATGCAGTACTTGTTTCTTCAGGGTAGCCTGCTTTATCTTCTGTTCCCCTATGAATAGAGACCAAGAGACCTGGGGCTGTTTTGTGTTGAGAAAACTGAAAGGGCATCTGATCAATGTTTATAAACATCAGTGTGGTAATGTGGTGAAGGCACTCATGTCCAGAATTATGCCCCCAGATACCAGCAAACTTGTCCCAACATGTTTTGGCAAGTCCCCCCTTCCACCCTTCTTCCTAGAGTGGGGGAGAAAGGCCCAGGCGCCAACCCGTCTCCTTAAGGGGTAAACATCTACATGCACCCATTGCATGGCATGCTAATGCTCCTTCCATCTAAGAGCATAATTCTAGCTTCACCCTTTCTATAGACTAAAGCAGGTTGTTGACAAGTGTGCCCATTGGCCAGATCCAGCCTCGAGAAATCTGTAAGTATTACCCCTCTTGTTTACCAATTTGCTCTCTCCTTTTGTTTTCTCTTGCTTTGCTCAAGCTACATAAGCTTGCCGGGCCCCTAAGTCTTCTCACTCCTACATGCAAGCATACTAGAGGCCTCTGCAATATGGAAAGAATCCAGCTGCCTGAGCTGCTCAAGGAACCAGCAGAGAAGATGCCTTCACTGAAGCTACAAAAGCCAGCATTGTAAGCCCAGTCATGTCTCAATGAGGACTGGAACCCCGAGGGTAAGCTCTATCCCAGAGCGGGAGGGACTAGCCCAAGCCTGCCGGTCCAACCTTCTGCAGCTATAAGTAGCTGACCAAGCAGTAATGCATCTTGCGTGATCCCTGCTGTTTGCGGGAAATAAGCAGAGCCGACCACCATTCCTCCACCCTGTGCCGTCAGGGTAATGTAACCCAGGATTTCCTGAGAGATAGAGAGAGAGATCCTCACTTTCGAGTTCAAGCCAAAGACTGCATTGTAACCTTAAATGGGAGGCAGTCACTGAGATCAGCATTGTCAGCTCCACTTCGAGCTGAGGGGAAGTTCTGCTTCACCACACCCCTTCCCTGAAGCCTTTCTCTGGGATCGGAGACAGCCGACCCCGCCTACTGGGAACTGTCACCCCGACCGTGAGGGCCGGCCCTGAAGAACCCAGCCCTTCCATGCAGGATCACTCTGCTGGACCGGCCCTGCCTGGCTGACTCTGTTCAGGTAGCTGCACCAATCCTGCCAGCCCCTACCACCACAGTCGTGCTGTGAGACCACCCTGCCAAGGGTAGCCGCCAATCAGCAGAACATGGCCACTCTCCTGGAGGTGGGAGGAGAAAGAAAGCCACTGTCCAGAGGAAATCCTTTCCCCGCCCAGACCCAGACCAGCAACAGGCAGAGAGCGAGCAGCCAGAGTAACCTAGCAAATTGCTTTGCTATAAAGATACAATGTATCTCTTCACTTGTGTAACACTCAATAACATTCAGTTTAAATCACTCGTGCCTAGCTGCGTGATATTCCAGCTTGAATTGCCTCTTGATAACATTGTAAATTTCTCTCTATATAGTTACAGTCACCAAACATCTTGTCGAGTCACCATCTGATGGACAAGCAGCAGAACTGCACTCTTTGTTCACTTAATTAGAAATTGATTCTGTAAATATTCTAATTGGGTCAAATTGTATATACTAAAGCAGTTACGGAATATGTTTTCACAACCATTCATTAGAATCAATATATAAAAGTGATTAAGTGGTTATTAATAATTTTAATAAATAATAAAAATAATTTTCATAATTAATATTTCATAATTCATAAATTAATAACCTCTTCACAACAACCTCTCAGAAATGCGAACATTTTCTGTGGTCCTTTAATCAGAGATTGGTAGAGTATTTCTCTGTTTAGTGAGAGATATGCTGTGAGAAGGTACCATATACAAATTTTCAAAATGCAAGCATAATCCAATCAAAAATAGTTTAAACTCTCTTGAATGTGCATATCAATATAGTAGCAAAAAAATAAATACAGAAATAAACTGACTTGTTATTTTAATTTCCAATAAGAGCTTGCCAGCTCATTTGCTCTCACAAGTATATCCCTCCACAGTTTTAAAAGTATTTTTTATTTAAGAACCACTATAACTGATTTTCCGCTGAGACAGTCACAAACATAACTTAATTCCAAACATTCTTCATTGTTTAGATGTTTTCTGGAAAGAGCTAAAAAGTTTACAATCTCAGAGGACGCGTAATGAGGAACAGTACATTACACAGATTTGGCACATGCTACTGAAAATGTTTCTCAAATGTTACTTGGAAAAGCAAAGAATACATTGCCAGATTATTGCTGAAATATTTATAATATCTAAGTATGAAAAATTGCTTAACCCATTACAATACAAAAAGATTCCGATTGTGTCATAGAGAACTTGCTGCAATTCCCCGTGACATGCTGAAAGTCAATAGTTCCTATGTTTTTGATTGCACACTCCATTTTCTCTTTGGCCTGTTGATGGAAAGTATGAAGTATCTTCACTAGTGAAGATTATAAGCTATAACAGCTTGTCATTTTAGCTCTACAACTTTTCAATTAAATTCTCACTATGTTATCCAAGATGGTGATAACTGTGCTTCTAGTCCAAATGACAGATGTGCAAAACTGGAATATAAAGCTGACTTTGTGTTTGGAATAGATTTAACTCTGCGTATTTGCATGTTCTGACCTTGAAAATCGTATTTGTTTAATTGTTTCTGTTTACAAAAGCATGTTAAAAAGTCATGCAAGGAGGACAGTGTAGCAGGAAGTATGAACTGATGAAGAAGCAAGGAAGGATATTCAGTTTGGGGATTGTGTAATGCCAATTATTTAGTATAAGGTAGAGAAGAAGAATCTTCTGTATCAAAAGGCTCACTATCCAATATATTCTGCAGTGTACAGTGAAGAGAAATGGGAAATAGTTTCACTATCACAACAGAATGTGATTGTGACTTGGAGGAAGAAAATGAAGAATGTGAAGTTGATGATGCATAATGACAAATGTAATAATTTTAAATGTCAATGAACTGTGATAAAAGATTTTTTAAAATAAATTACAAGTGCATCAAGACTGTATTGCCTCCTTCTGACTAACACAACAAATGTTCCTGATACCATGGTGTTAATCATCTATATTTTTTTAACATAGTAGAGTGAAAATTATTCTTGAACAAGAGCAGGATTTGAAATAGGAATTTAAATAATAGTGCCTTGATAACTAGCTATGAAACCCAGCAAGAAGGCTTATTTCTAATTCCATGATGAAAGTGTCATGTTCTTAGAGCTGATCTAAATCTAGTATGTGCTAATATGATATTATATTTTCTTAAATGTACTTTTGCATAAATGTATGAAAAACTGACTGGTAATACTGTCATAGGAGAATGGCATGTAGAAAAAGCCAGACTGTTGCCCTGTTACATGTATATATTGGGAAACAATGTGAATATATTATACATTATGTTTCATGTAAAGACTGTGGTAGTTTGGGGAGGGACTGCTTAGAAGGGCATGTGTTGTGAAGGCATCCTATGCCCAAAATTATGCCCCAGATAACAACAAAACTTGTCCCAAAATATTTAGCTCACATCCCCTCTCCCACCTCCTTTCTGGAACGGGTACTCAGCCCAGAGCTGATGAAACAAAGGCCAAGGTGCCAGTCAGATGCTGTAAATAACCCAACCTGCCACCTTTGTGGTAAACAACATCACACACCATCACACACCTCCCGTATGGAATGCTCATGCCATGCCTGTGCTCCTCCCAAGTTTGGGCATAATTCTGGACACACTTGGTCATAGGCTGAAAAAGTCTTATAAGGTTGATTATTGGCCAATTCAAGGCCCGAGTAATGTATAAGTACCCCTCAAACTGTAAACAAGTCACTCTTTGCTCTTTGCTTTGTGCTACCAAGCTCTTGCTACTAAGCTCCTTGCTATTGTTTCTATTAAGCACTGCTCACTCGCACACATGCTACTGGCCTTTGCAGTTTGGAGAGAAGCCAGCAACCCAGGAAGTGCCACTGTGTCTCAGTTTACCCGGAAGCCCACAAAGAGTCTTTTGCAAGCTGCCTTGCAACCACAGCCAACTTGAGTCGTAATATCCCAGTCCTGATGGTAGGAAAGAGCCACCACCTCAAAGGGACTGAACTCCTGGGGTAAGCTTTAACACAAGTGAGAGGGGACAACTTGCTTGGATCTCAGCAAGTCCAAATGTCTGCTACAGCTTTGAGCTGCAGACCTGTGAGCCAAAACCCTTTGTGTGTCACAACAGAGGACCCCACTGTCATGGGAGAAGAGGAGTCACCTGTGTATGCTGCTCTGCAGCCTTGTATATGCCAGGGAAATTCAGAGCACCATCCATGCCCGTAATTCAGTGCCAGGACCACCTGTAAGCATCCTATATAGCTGCACAAAGGACTGCCCATAACCTTAGAAAAGGCAAAGCATTCACCACTGAGAAGAATTGGCAGCACTTGCTCATTTCAAGCCTAGCCAGGGAAAATCTGTGTCTCCTCCACACACTCTGAAGAAGCAGCTCCAGGAGGGAAACGCCTCTCCCACAGCACCCTGCTGGCCCCCCACAGGAACCGCCATGCCAAGGGAGCCAAGAGAGAGAGCATATTCCAGGGGAACTTGTAGGCAAAAGCCTATGTCTCATCCTCTCCCCACAGCTGCGGAAGGAGAAAGCTGCACCCACTGCTGCATTTGGAGGGACTGCCCCGGGAGCCATGCTGGCCCTGCAAGCACTGAGCCTCAGAAGGAACCTGCCCCAGTTGCTCTGGCAGCAAACAGATCAGCCACCGCCCCACCTGGGTCCTGCAGCCAGCCAGGGTTGGCAGGCAGCCAGCTTACAGTAGCCTAGCTACAAGCTAGCTACAAACTATCTACAAGTGATACACTGTATCTTTTCAGTGCACATGTTCAGCTCCAGATACGGTTCAGAATTGTAACCTAAGCCTTATAAGCAGTCTTGCTGGTGTGTTTGGAGTCATAATTTGTGATCTTCATTGATTTAAGTCTAAGAAAGATTCCTTTAAGTTGTATTGCCCTGACGTTTTGTTTCTTCTAGCTAGCTAGCAGCCACCAACCATCTTGCAGAGTTGCCATTTGGTGGACAAGTGGCAGAATTGCACCTTCATTCTTAATTGAGTAACTAACTTATAATTTTTCTAATTGGGTCCAAATTGTTATATGGTACCAGGTTATGAACAATATTCTCATAACTATGCACTAGAATCTGCATACAAATGTTGATACAGAGATATTAATGATTTTTTACTAGTAATAAAAATTTAATTTTCATATTTCAGATTTTCATATCATAAATTAATAACCCCGTTCATTACAGCATGTAGTGATAGGATGAGGTGTTGCAGTTTTAAATTAGAGCAGGATATATTTCAGTTAAACACAGGGAGGAAATTCTTTATAATGAGAGTGATGCAACACTGGAACAGGTTGCCCAGAGATTTTGTAGGGCTTCTATGCCTGGAGACATTCGAGGTCAAACTTGATGGGACCCTGAGCAACCTGATATGAGTTAAAAATGTCTCTGCTCACTGTAGAGAGATTTGAGAAGGTGACTTTTGAGCATCCCTTATAACCCAGTGCATTCCGATTCTGTGGTTAGTACTCATTATTTATAAAATTTAATTTTTATTTAATTGAAATATTTTCTACACTTATTGACTTCATTTGGTTTCTACTGAATGTTCTGAGTGTAGTATGGATACTAATCCATATATTAACATGTATGCAAACCATTCTCTTCTTGAGATAAAGGAATTGGTATTTAATGAGCAGTTGACCAACAAGCATTTGATTGTTAAGAGAGAGATCAAAAAAAGTCTCTATAACTTAATTTTTTGACCTAGATGGAGAGCATATGCCTGTCAATCTTGTTAACCCTTTTCTAGAAATAATTTTTCCACAAACACAATACTGCAGTTATTTATCTAGTGGAGACGTTTTTCTGTATTTAGAGAACTACTTGGGCTCAGACTCCAGATCTGATTGGTGATATGGCACATTACTTTTTTTTTTTTTTTTTTTTTTTTTTTTTTTTTTTCTGGTATCAAGTAGATAAATATTAAACAAAAAATGAGAGAATTATTTCAAATATCATTTAAAAATCTCTGAGAAAAGTCTGAAGCATATAACTTCCTACCTAAAAATAGGAATAAATATTATCATACATAACACAAAGATGTACAAAGGAATGAAAGCTTGGAAGTATATATGTAATTAGAAAAACAAAATATCTGAACTAAAATTATGTGAAACTAACTTTCTTCATATATTTTGTAAAAGCATATGGGAGGGGTGCAGGGAGTGTGGGCAAGAAATGGAGAAATGCATGCAGAACCTTCAGAAGGCAAAATTTGCAATCAAGCAAAAAAACCTAAAAACCTCACTACTTACTTGCCTGGTAGCTGGAAATGTTAGTTTTTCACATTGAGGTTGAAAAAGAAAATTTTGAAAGTATAGTTTCAAAAAGCATCCCAAATCTATATTTCTTAAGTCTATGAAATAACTTAAACTTTGGTATGTAGAAGTTTTAAGGAATGCTGGAGGGAAAAACCCATTACTGAAAAATAATCCTTACAGTTTACACATCAGCTGTTGCTTCACACATTGCACAGTCCATGCTTTTACAGCACAATGACATGCGGTAATAAGCATGTAAACTAGTAAATCCTAGAAGCATTTTGACATAACCTTCTCAAAAGATGGTTTGCTGGAGAGGAAGATAAAGTTCAGCTTAACGTTTCAATGACTTATACAAGATATATCTGAATATTTCCAGACATGGAATCTTTTATTACAGAACATAATTTAGGAAACAGAAGATGAAAACTGTAAATATATATGCAAAAGACAAACCAAGCTTTGTCAAACATGTATCTTAAGTTTTCACCATTTATGCAAGAATTTGCTTTTTGATCACATTTTTCAACCTGCTTCTTTCCTCTTTTATACTAAAGGGGAAAGCAGAAGTTTGAAAACTATTATGATGCTGAATGATTAGCCATCAAAAAGCACTAATACTTTTCCTATAGTTGAAACAGAGAGAACATTAAAAAGAAGCCTTTTATTTTTTAATAGAACAATTAAAGGAATTATTGCTTATTAATTATTAGTAGTAATTATATGTACTAGTATTAGTATGTATTAGTATTAATTATATGTAGCAATCAGTCCATCTCTTATATGCAATAATGAAAAGGTTGTGTGCTACAAAGTAGAACTTGGAGATAGTTCAAAGCTGGCAATCAAAATGAAGGAAAATGATAACATACCTAAATCACAAAAGACTTTTAACCTTTGAACAACTACTGGGGTAGAAGTGTATGGATTCTTCCTTAATTCTTCTTTAATTACTTCTGAGAGCTATAAATTACATGCCTATAATCGGCAGTATGATACAGCCTTTTTATACCAATAGCTGATATGAAATATGTTGGGCTCCAACCCAGGATAACAGATTGTTTTCTTGAAGTACTTAGCTTTGAATGGAAGTTGGAATGGTTGGAAACAAGGAAACAAACAAATAAAAATCTGTGTGAAAATGTTTAATTTGGAAAAGACAGCTTTTCCACTCTGATTAATCTTGACCACAAGGGGTGATAAAAATCATTTTCAAGGTATTATTATATTGCATGAAAGGAACAGAGATAGGTATTTGTCATGAAGGGCAACCTATGCCCAGAATTATGCCCCAAATATTGCCAAAACTTGTCCCAACATGTTTTGCTCGCATTCTCCCTTCCCTCTCTGGAGTGGGTGCTCAGCACAGAGCCAAGGAAACAAAGGCCAGGCGCCAGCAAGATGGGGTAAACAACCTAACCTGCCTTTTTTGGGGTAAACAACATCACACATCCACCTGAGGGAATGCTCGTGAGATGTCTGTGCTTATTCCAAGTTTGGGCATAATTCTTGCCACACGCTTGGTGTGGTGGTTTTAAGGCTATACCTTTAATTTCTTCTCAAAGAGTTTGAGCAGAAAGGTGAAAGAAGGGAGGGGAGGGTGGAAGAAGCAGGGCCCCTCTGGGGTCAGGGGGCTTTGTTGTGTTTCTCTGTTAATTGTACATATTTGTAAATGTTGTGAATAGTGTATATTTGTCCATATTCATTGCATTTCATCATAGATTGTAGTTTTGCCTGTAAATACAGCTTCACCTGCTTCTGAACTCAATTAGGCTGGTTATTGTCAGTGTGCAAAGGGAATTTCAGCCTACCACACTGTAACAATTAATATTTTGGTGCTCCAATGTGAGGCAATTGCTTGTATGATTTATTTCTGCTCAGATTAGGAAGCAGATGAAGCTGTATAGGTTAAAGGTATTACCAAGGTTGACTATTTGCCCAATTCAAGGCTCGAGTAATGTATAAATATTCCCCAAATGGTAAACAAGTCACTCTTTGCTTGCATAATTCCAGCCTCTGAAGTCTGGAGAGAAGCCAGCAACCTGGGAAGAACTGGAAGCCCCCAAAGAGTCCTTGGCAAGCCTCTCTGCAACTACAGCCAACCTTGTGTGGTATCCCAGTCCCATTGGTAGGAAGAGTGCCTTAAAGGGACTGAACCCCACTGCTAAGCTTGAGCCAGGCAGGGGAGAACTCACCTGAAATCCTGTCAGCAAGTCCTAACATAGTATGCTACAGCCATGACCTGCAGACCTGCTAGCCAAAGCCCTTTGTGTGCCTGCTTGCAATGAAGGACCTTGCAGTGGTGTGGAGCCACTGCCACACCACAGCCTCCTAAGTCAAAAGCTGACCCAGGCAGATTCCGAGTTGGGACCATATGTGAGTGTCCCATACAGTTTCACAAAGGACCGTCTCATATCCTTAGAAATAGGAAAGTTGCTATAGAGAAGAATTGGCTGCTCACTCATTTTGAGCCAAGCCAGGGGAAAAGGTGTGCCTCTCCACACTGCCCCCACAATGCTCCCTAGCAGCCTTGGATGGGGAACTACCCCCCTGCCCCCCAGTGCCCTGCTGACCTCCACGGGATTGCAGCACTGACAGAGCCTGAGAGAAAGGCCATCCAAGGGAATCTGCCTGATTGGCAGAAGGCTATGCCACAGTAGCTTCCAGCTATGGCCCTCACAGGTGCAGGAGGAGAAAGCTGACCTCAGTGCTACCGCCTGGAAGGACCTGGCCATGGCACCAGCTACAGCACCAGCCACGGCAGGCAGCAGCCTAGCTGAGTCCCAGAGGCAGCCACACCAGGTATCCACCATAGCAGTAGCTTAGCAACCAGATTAGCTACAAGAGAAACTGTGTATCTTTTCAGTGTTCACATGTTTAGCACCAGATATGGTTCTGTTTAAAAATCCCTGGGCCTTAGCTTGAGTGGTATTGCAACCTATGATCTACAAGCAGCCTCCGCGGCATGCCCGGAGCCACAACTCCTGATCAAATTTGATTTAAGTCTCTAAAAGGTTCCTTTAAGACTGTATTGCCCTGACACTGTCTCTTCTACCTATTAAACAGCTGTAAGCATCTTGTCGGTTTACCATCGGGTGGGCAAGTGGTGGAATTACAATCTTGGTTATTAATTGAATAACTATTTAGTAATTTTCTAATTGGGTTCAAAATTGTTATATTGTACCAGTTTATGGGATATTTTTCATGACCATACATTAGAAATGGCATATAAATATTGATAAAAAGGTTATTAATAATGTTTGAATATTAATAAAAACATGTTTCATATTTCATAAATCATAAATTAATAACCATATTCATTGCAGTATTTTAAAAGCAACAAAAGAACATAACAAAGCATGGAGACAGTCAAGTCATACACATTCTTATTGTGAGATGCAACTTAAAACCAGAGCCAAGTGACTGGAATTAGTCAGCTTAGAAAAAACAAAACCAAAACAAACAACAAAAAAGAGCCAGTATCCAGACATTCATCCAGCCTCTCTCCCACTACATGGAGGCTAATAAAGATAATGATGTCTAGAATTTAAAACAGTCAGCTTAGTCAATGAGAAGGAATCTAATGTTTGAAAAGCAATGAACAAAACATGGTATCTTCAAAGGAATGTTCTTACTGCCTTGAGCAACTGAAATGGTGTGGGGCAATTTTTGTATGTGCTCTCTGTTTTAGTCCATTCCTTTGGACTGTTAAGGTCATCCTCCATTCTGTGTACAATAGCCTACAGCCTGACATTTTTATTAGGAAGTATGACCTAGCAGCAGAGAAGGGAATTTGTGTCTCTTGCTTTGTGTGAATAGTAGAGGTTCAGTGAATCGAGCTGGACCTGCCCAATCAGATTTGTTGCAAAAGGAGGAAGGGGATAGAGTTCCTGTTATCAGAGAAAAGAATCTGTTAGGCAAAACTGTTTGGGTATTTTCTCCTTCAGGAGAGGCCAAACCTGTCCGAGGGGTGGTTTCTGCTGAAGGTCCTGGTCACACCTATTGGGTGATGCAAGAAAATGGTGAAATTCAGTGTATTCCACAAAGAAATCTAACTTTGGCTGAGAGAGGTTAAATTCAGAGTGTTGCACAGATACAGCATCGCGCCCAAGAGGAGAGTTCATGAGATCTACGGTGCACGAACCCTGCGAGCCCTGAGTCACCTGAGAGTCCCTGTTCCTTCCTTCGCTCCATCTGCGAGGAAACAAGCTGTTTGCTGTTTTTCCTGTGATTTGACTCTTTTAAATCATCTACATCTGAGATAGCTGGAATGGACTATGGTCTTTATTCACCTAGTGTTGTAGATATTATTTTAGATTAGATAAATGATAGTAGCAGCCAATGGAATTGTTTAGAAGAGGTGGACTGTGATGGTTTGAAACTGTCTTTTTATTTTTTCCTTGCAAAGCTCAGAACAGAGAAAGTGAAAGAGTATAAATAAGTCACTATTGGGTGTAAGAAAGCAAAATACTGATTGTTCTAAACACTTCCATTGGATAGATAGAAATGTTTAAGAACTATTACCCAAAACAAAGTAGGCACTCTGCACATTCTGCGTTCTGCAGTGGGGGCAGTTGCTGGGCTGTCTGGCTGCTGTTTCTTCTTCTCTTTTGGCTGAAGATAACACGTACTGACCTTGGCAGCTAAGTTAACAACTTTCTGCTTAACTAACTCTGCTTCTCTGTCCAGGGGGGTCTGGGGGGGAAGCTCCCGGGAGAGAGAGAGGCCCCTTTGGGAGGGTCCCCTTGGGGGGAAGCAAAGGGAGATTGGTTGTGCTTTTCTGTTGATTGTATATATTTGTGAATGTTGTGAATGTTGTATATTTGTACATATTCATTGCATTTCATTGTAGATTTTAGACTCTGCTTGTAAATACAGCTTTTCATTTGCTTCCAGACTGAGCTAGCCTGGTTATTGTTGGTGGGGGGGGGGAATTTCAGCTCACACCGACACACATGCAAATTCTTGAACTAGGTAATCTGTCTTGAGCAGATAGATTGTTTTCATCCCGAAAGATGAGAGCATCAAAAACCCATTTTGATTACTGAAAAAAGGAGACATTTTCTTGCTCGTGTCATGCCATGTTGTGCTTCTAGGAGAGACGGTGATAGAACTAAAAATATTTATATAATTATTACACTTTGCTTGTCAGAATTCCTTGACTGTATATTCACACTCATATTTATATGCTCATTTACTATGTTTGTACACAGTGCCATGAAAATTTGCTTGCAAATTAGGCATGCAGTTGTGCCTTTACCCCTCCAAAAATCTATTCTTAGCTCTTGTTGTATTGAACTATATTGCAAGGATGCAAAAACAGTAGTCAACAGACAGTCTACAATGTGAAAATTAGATACGTATTTAATTTTGGCAGCTGCTAGTCAGAGTATTTAAATGTTGAGGTTAATTTCCTTTTTTCTTTAGGCAATGTGCATTGTATGCTTCTTAAGAAAGATTTCCATATTTTATTTATTTGCTATTTGCAAACACAGTAATGTTTGGAGTACATGTTTTTTCCAATGTGCATTTCAGCAGCTTAAAATTGTTAAGTGGGACTGAGCTCTTGATGAAGTATGGCAGTGCTTAAAGCAATCACCTTTCCCTCCTCTGACTTCCATTATGGTAAACTGTGGCATAGTTAGTTCTGCCTGCAAGGCTGTAGATAATTTTAGTGGGATCACAGGACATTGTCTCTGAGTCACTGTTTTGTTGGTACTTTTTTCTGACCTCTTGTATATGGTAAACCTTCACCTCCTGCTCAGTGGTCCTGGCTGGATTGTACAGCTGGCCCAGCTGCGGCCCAGCTGCAGCCCAGCTGGGGCAAGGCCTCCCAGCCATCTACTTTTGCCAGGGAGAAGCTGCTGCTGTTAGATCCAGCACCTTTTTGTATTCTGGCTGTCATACTGTTATGAGCTGCCTTGTCCACATGGTTAGTTGGAAAGAGATAGCCTAGATGCAGATGGGCAATCCAAACAAATTCTATGATTTCTATGGTTCTATGACTTGCCTCTGGCAGCTCTTAACCATCTGCTAAGACACAGTTGCTACCTCTATGTCCACATGCTTACCTATTAGGGAATGCAGCCACCTTTGGCTGCTCCTAGTCTTCCAGCACAGTCAAGTTAGGAAAATTCTGACTCTTCCTCAAGCTGCTCTCTGAGAATACATCATAGCCCTGGTGTTTACCAGATCATCTTAAATGTGTGGTCCTTGCTGCTAATTTAGTTTCCATGAATCAAGAGCCTTAGTTCATGCACTGACTTAGAGCAAGAGCAAATGTCACTGGGGTTTCAAAAGAGGAGGATGCGAATGCTTTTGCCATAGCAGCATTTCTGGTGAAACAGGATCTGTATAAAGTCATCCCATCTCTGTAAAGCAGATATTTTGTTGCATCAATATACGGCATTGTCCTGAAGGGTCAAACCCCAAAACATGCCCTAACCCGGACAATGGTTTAAGCACCTGTGAACGTGCAAACCTGGACACTTCCTGGGGTCCAGATAGTCCAGATAAACATGTAGCACATGTAATTAACTTTGTGACACAGCTGTGAACTATGTGTGCCTCTGGCCATATTTGGATATGCCCCATCCTATAGGTCCAGTTATCAGATTTCTTTTACCAAAAGGCAAACTGAGTAAACTGAGGCACAGCACGATTCTAGTGGCAAGGGGAAGCAGGCTAGGTGGATCTGGCTTCTAGGCTCGTGGCTTCTCTGGCTTGCTGTGTATGGGCTCGTGGCTTTATCCCAGGCTCTGGTTCAGGCACTTAAAGCAAGGCAAGGTAACTTGAGGCAGCTTCATAAAAGACGGGTCCAAGTAGGCTCAAAAGCAAAACAAGACTTAAGCAAGGCTCAAAGCAAGGTTTGAAGCAAGGCAAAAGTGACTACCAAGTCAATTGATATATATACAACTTGCCAGAGAGCAAGTGGTCCAATGGGGCAACTGAAGCTAACATGTAGCTGCCCAGTGGAAAGGCGTTCTCCCAGGCTATAACCATAAAAGTCAGAAACAAAGGCCTTGTCTCTGGGGTGGTCACCTTATGTGCTCTTATCCCAGGTAAACAACTTTTTTACCAGACAGGCAGGGGTCCTGTCTCCTTTGTTCTTTTTCCTGCATTGCCCTGTCTTTCTGCAGGAAAGAGGGGAGAGAAAGGGACCCTGTCTAGACATCTGAAGGCCTGTCTTGGTTTGTACTGGGCCATGTCATGGCCCTACCATGACAATCTTTTTCCAACTTTTTATTCCAACTTATTTGCAGACACGTTATTCTGTATAAAGACTTTTGTCCTTTGACTGAGCCATAGCATCTTCTGAGATCGTTTCCTGTGTCCACCTCATTGGGTTGGATACTTGGGACACCAGAGGTATAACTTATGTGGCAGTAACAGGAGGCACCCAACCTAAACTGCCACAGGAAAAAATACAAAGAACAGATGGATAACACAAATTCTGAAAGAACTGATGTGTCCATATTTTCTAAACAAAATTATTTGTGGAATTCTTTCTCTCCTCCTTTTATTTTTCTTCTTAAAGAAATATATATGCGTGTATGTAGGCTCCTTGCCCTTCATTTTATGCAATAATAGGGATTATAAATGCTACTAAATTTTGTCAATACACAGATTTGCAAAGAAAACTATAGTGTGAGTGTTGATTACACCATATAAATAGAGTTCATGTTTCCTCTTCAGTATATGACAACTATACTTTCATTTGAGTTACTCTGGTTTGTCTTTGTTTAACATTATGTTCCCTATACAGGCTTTGGCAGGTTGGAGTGTTTGCTTTCATAAAAAAATTCAACTCCACTTCAGTTGAAATTAATCTTAGACTATTAATATATTCAAAGAGGTAAAAATGGTAGGGTTATTTACTAATAGGTACTGAGTGTGGACCACAACAACAGTCCTATATTGCAAATGGGAGTTGGTTTGATTTTGGGAAGAATCCTTTCTCGAAAATTTCCAAAACTGACACATAGCAAAGCTGGAACAAAAAATCTAATATATGTTTAAGTTCTAATAATAACTTAGAATCTTGGTACAACAACAAAACCTTTCTACTAGCATTTTCTTTTAATTTGCACTATGTAATCATAGTAAAGAGTACTTTAAAATTATTTTAGAATGGTAATGTATTCCTTGTGTAATAGTATTTCAGTTTAGACACATGAAACCACTAATTGTCTAAAATAAACATGAACTATAAAAATATAAGAAATGCAGATAATCATAAAGGAACACTGTTGTGGCTTTGACGTTTGTCTTTAAAATAGACTACTTGCCCTTGGTGGAACCTTCACAAGTCATGCTTCAGAGCAGCCTCTCACAGCATTTCATACCCTGAACAAGCTGTTTTCATAAACCCAAGGTCCTAATTTTCCTGCATGCCCTCTTCACACCTCTTGGTCAATGTAACCAAGGCTTCTGTCATCTTTCATGACTTTCAGCTGGCTCTAACTTATTTATGAACCCAGGCTTAAGTTTGTTAAAATTTCCCCAGAAGAAAAAGGACCTGCAAGTGGAAAACTGTTTCACAATGCTTAAAAAAGCCTTTGCGCAATATCTCTTAATACAATGAAACATGAAAATGAAGACTGATCTACATTTGTATCATCCAATGATAAAATATCACTATGGAGATCATTGTCACCACTAAGAATGTAGTCTGAAAATGTAGTAATTTAAATTAGACGGACATTAAAATGTTAATGCATGTGTGTGTGTGTATATATATAAATATATATATATATGCATCTATATAGTCATTTGAGTAATTGATATCATGTGGAAAAATTGAACCGTGCTCAGTATTGCTTTGAACACTACTGAATGAGTCAAGGACTTCTGTGGAACAGCAAAATGACTCTGAAAATAGCCTTCAAGGTAATGTGGGAGTTTAGGCTGGGTGTCCCCTGCTACTGCCACATGAGATACATCTCTGGTGTCCCGAGCGTCCACCCTATAAGGTGGACACAGGAAACGGCGTATTTCTACCCATAAATCCTGCACCCTATAAATTCATCTGCAAAGTAATTCTCTGCCTCTTTCTTCCCTCTCTGCTCCTGTGGGAGATGCTCTCTTATCGGGTAACGGTGGGGGAGTATCTCAAGGCCTCTTAGGCCTGTCTAGGCCTAATGACAGGAGGAGAAAGGATGGGGGGGAGGGGGCCAGTCTCACACCTGGCCAGCCTGAGACTTGCCTAGCAGTGGGAGGGGGGAAGAAAGAGCCCTGGGGGTTTTGGGTATACCCTCAGGTGGGAGAAGGATTGGGAAGCCTTTGGGTATTATGTGATGGGCTCTGTATGCTTTGGGATATTCTTGCCACTACGCTTTGTAGTCTTTTGTAGTTTCACCAATTGCTTTTCCATTTAAACTTTCCATCACTCTCCAATATATTTGTGTGAGTGTCATTCTTTTGCCCTTTTCGGGGCAAGAGAGGATCTGTCTGGCCTCAAACAAACACAGATTATTGGTAGCAGAGGATGGTTCCTGCGGGGAACTCTGCAAATTGGATTGGAGAAATGCAGGGGAGGAAAAGTTAAAATGGATATCTGGGTGTTGTTAGTTTTGGGTGGCTGGGCTCAAGACTTTGTTTTGCCGGGGCGACCATGTAGGCATTTTATGGGTTCCGAGGGACACCCTGGTGTGTAGCCATGGCATAGAATCCTGCCTGCTGTTCCAAGGTGGCAGTGGTGACTCTGTAGCTACAGGAACTGGGGAAAGCTTAAGAATGCAGTGCCTGTCCCTTTCCCTTTTGTTCCGCATGGCGTGAGCGGCAAGCAGAGAGGCGCGGAGCCGAGGAAGGGAGAGGGACAGTTGGAAGCAGACTAGGGTCAGCTTGTCCCGTGGCGGTGGGGGCTAGCCACAGCAGAGAGGTGAGCGGTGGCTCCAGTTCCAAAGCTGCTTCCGCGGCCCAGGAAGTGAGTGTGGCTTTGGCTGGAAAAGTCGCTCTTGTGGCCTGAGGGGTGGCAGCGGTTTTGATCTGTACCACGGCTGCAGAGGTGACAGTGGCTCTGTCGTTCCATACATTGGGCTATAGCCACTGTTATCTTTCCCCTGATTTTCGGACGCGTTCCAAAAGTGGCGCCTAGCACCTGGCTCCGCCTCTCTTCTCAGTGGGTTGCAGTGCAGCCACTCCCTCTCCCGGGGGAGGGCTGTGTAGCCGGATGTCTCCATGCCTCGGTACGCTTATCGCTCAGGGGTAGCGGCATGCCTATGTGTGGTGTGCATTCATGTAGCCTAGGCCGCAGCTGGAAGCGGTCACCACTGGGCTTGGGAAAGGTCCGTGCAGCTTTGGAAAGTCTCAGCGTGCTGTTGCCTACAGGGGTGGAAGGAGTTGAGTTGAGGAGCCTGATTGTTCCGATTCGATTGCCCCAAGGGGTGGAAACATGCTGCCTGAGTGGATGGAGATAGATGTTTGACTGAGAAGTTATGAGGTTATTTCCAGGTGGCCAGGATGTCTATCGGATCCATGAAGAGTTCACAGTGCAGAA